>NC_091064.1:115287809-115901809 GCF_000393655.2 Nicotiana sylvestris | reverse complement strand
TTTCTAGTGGTTCTATATGTGATCGGGTTGATTAGTTTGAGTTCGGAAAGGATTTGGTAAGGTTTGAGACACTTAGTCTCTTTTGAGGAAGCTTAAGTTGGAAAAGTCAATCGATTGTTGACTTATGTGTTAGAGGGCTCCGATGTGAGTTCTGATGGCTCGGATATCTTGGGGAGGTGATTTGGACTTGGGAGCGTGATCAGAATGAGTTTTGGAGGTCCGAAGTAGACTTAGGCTTGAATTGGCGAAATTGGATTTTTGGCGATTTTCGATTGGTAGGTGAGATTTTGATATAGGGGTCGGAATGGAATTCCGAGAGGTGCAGTAGTTCCTTTGTGTCATTTGGGATGTGTGTGCAATATTTCAGGTCATTCGGACGTGGTTTGGTTGGATTTTCGATCAAAAGGGGAACTCGGAAGATTTTGGAAACTTAGGCTTGAATCCGATGTATTTTGGTTAATTTGATGTTGTTTGAGGTGTTTTGAAGGTTGGTACAAGTTTGAATAAGGTTTTAAGATATGTTGGTGCCTTTGGTTGAGGTTCCGGGGGCCTCGGGTGAGTTTCGAAGGGTTGAATGGATAATTTTAAGTTAAAGAAAAGTTGCAAATTTTGGTTTCAGCTGTTGCAGGTATTTTGTTCTTCGCGTTCGCGAGTGGACCCTCGCGTTCGCGAAGATTCAGGAGGGGAGGCATCAGGTTTGGTCTTCACGTTCGCGAGGGGGAGTCCCGCATTCACGAAGGGTCGGAATGGGAAGCATCGCGTTCGCGCTGGTGCCATCGCGTTCGCGAAGAAGAGTTTTGGTCAATGGAATTTTTGTGCTTCGCGAACGTGAGGCTTTGACCGCGTTCGCGGAGAAGGATTTCAGGCCTGGGTGGAAGGTTTAAATAGTCGTCTTGTCTGCGAATTTGGGGTATATTTCTTCCATTGTTGGTCGTTTTTGAAGCTCTTTTGAGGAGGTTGAAGAGGGATTCAAGGGGAATCACTTGGAGGTCAGAATTTTGGACTTAAAACTTGATTCTAATGTGAAATCTACCTAATAAATCATTCAATCTAAGCCTAAAATTGGGGAATTAGGGCTTGAGATTAAGGGACTTTTAAATGAGAATTTGAGGGGTCATTTAGACTCCGATTTCAGTGTTCTTGGTATATATGGACTCGTGGGAGGGTAAGGATTTCAGTGATGTGATTTTTATCGAGTTTCGAGATGCGGGCCTGGGGGCGGGTTTGGCTAATTTCGGGATTTTGGGTATAATTTGATTATTTTTGCTTGGGCTTCATTCCCTTAGCATATTTTGACGTCGTGATTCTGATTTTGGATAGATTCGATGCGAGTGGAAGCCGATTCGAGGGGCAAAGGCGTCGCGGAGTAGTATTTTCACCAGTTTGAGGTAAGTAACCATTGTAAATCTTGAACTAAGGGTACAAAACCCCGGTATTTGACTTGTTTGATAAATACGGTGACACACATGCTAAGTGACGAGCGTGTGGGCGCGCACCGGTAGGGATTGTGACTTGGTCCGTCCCATAGCGACTATTAAGCCGCGTATTTTGATTTGAAACCTTATGATATTCTTTACCTTAGTCATTTGTACCATAATATGGGTTGTATGCCATGTTTGGGGCCTTGTGCCGACTTGTTGAGACCCTTAGGGGCATTTTTACTGTTTTTCCTCACTCTACTTGTTGAAAGCATATTCCCATTCATGTTTTACCTGTTTAAATGTTAAAAACTTTTATCACTCTACTTCTAAATGTGAGGACTATTTGGACTGAGTTTCCTAATTTCTACTGTTCTGCTTGAGAGGCTGTGAAGTTAATGACTGAGAGAGGTTGAGAACCTAATGGTGAGGATATTTATATATGTATGAGTTATGGATCGGGCTGCACGCCGCAAAAATACTTATATGGATCGGGCTGCACGCCGCAACGATATATATATATATATATATATATATATATATATGCTTGGGCTGCACGCCGCAAACGCTTGGGCTATAGGAGCCCCTCCAGAGTTTGTACACCGCTAGTGAGCGTAGTCGACTATAAACCATGGATCGAGCTGCACGCTGCAGCGGTTACTATGATTTCTATTACTATGAGATATTAATGAGCCTTAATGCCGAGAGTGAGTACTCAGTGACGAGAGTTGAGTCACAAGTGACTGAGAGGCTGCTCGAGAGGTCATATTCTGAGTGATACCTTGCCCGCGAGGCCCAGTTATGATATTTTTCACTGATTTCACTCTTCTTTTCAAATAAGCCTATGTCGTAAGAAATTGCTAAGTATATGATTTCAAGTATTTAAACTGAAACTGATGATTTTACGATGAAACTGGTTTAAAACTGTAAAGTTTGATCTATTATCCTGTTGTTTATTCATTTATATGATTTTTAACTATTCGTCGCTGCTTTCAGACGTTATTTACTCTAGTTACTTACTGAGTTGACATACTCACATTACTCCCTGCACCTTGTGTGCAGATCCAGGTGCCCGAGAGGCAGGGTGAGGGTCCTCAGCTGATCTAGAGTTGCCGGAGATTGCAAGGTAGTTGCATGGCGTCCGCAGTCCTGTTTTCTCCTTCCTATCTTTTTCTTTTCCGTATTTTCTAGACTTATGATGTATTAGATAGTCAACTATGTATTAGAGGCTATAGACTCGTGACACTAGATATTTGGGGCTGTGTTGGTTTACTGTCTTTATTAAATTCCGCACATTTAGTGGTTTTATACACTTATTATGGAAATTTGGTATTTAAATCCGTGTTAGAAAATGACTTATTAAAAGAAAAAGAGTTGTGATTAAACGTTTGGGTTGGCTTGCCTAGTAATGTGATAGGCGCCATCACGATCGGTATTTGGGGTCGTGACTTATGTTTATATCCTTTATGTTATTCTTTCGATTTCATTTTATGTGTCTTAGTTTTTTCTGGATATAGAATTTGTAAAATTAATGTAAACCTTTCAATCTTGAGCTAACAAACTAAAGATGTGTTTAATGTACTAAAATTCCCTTCGAATCTTGTCATTTGTAAACATGTCATGCGGGATATTGTTTTTTCAGGTTGAGTCCTTTACTCCATGTGTATTCCATGTCCTTAATTAAATGTTGACTTACTATTATGTTTCAGTTCCGGCTTTCATACTCGAAACATTATTCGTACTGACGTCCTTTTGTTGGGGATATTGCATTCATGCCTGCAGGTATAGATAATTAGTTTGATGAGCCCTCATAATAAACGAGATTGGTGTTCAGCGAAGGATCGGTAAGACTCCATATCATTGGAAGTGCAGCCGAGTCTATGAGTCATCATGTCAGAGTTTGGCTACAGACTTGTGGGTAGGTCGGTACCCTGTCCCATTTCATGTCAAATAATCTTAGAGGTTTTGTAGACAGAGGTTCGTTTTGTATAGTATGTTAGAGGCCTTGACGGCCCATATGTATTTATGTTTTAAGAAAAATGGTTCAGTAATACAGAGTTGGCCCACTTACAGTTGTACATTTCGAGTTGTGGCAATGTTGGCCCATGATAGTTACAAACGGAATGAATGAGTTACAGAGTGGTTCGCTTGGGCCAGTGTGGCACCGGGTGCCAGCCACACCTCCCAAGGTTGTGGCGTAAGAAAGTGGTATCAGAGCAAGTCGTGTCCTTGGGAGTCTACAAAGCCGTGCCTAACAGAGTCTCACTTATGGATGTGTTGTGCGTCACATTTATAATGAGAGGCTATAGGGCATTTAAGAAATGTTATCCTTCTTTTGTTCCAGATCGTGCCATAGAGCTGAGTCATAAGGAGTCAATATGAAGCTTTCGCCAGATTTTGTATGCACCAGAGGTGCAGGTATCACAGTAGATCTTCAAGGCGTAATGTTGAAGGGAGGTTATGAAAGAAACAGAAGATACGATGCGACATTGAAAGATAAGTGAAACAAATGTGAAGAAGATATGAGATACTCAACTACAAAAGGTTGTGAAAAGTCGAGACTTCAGATATATAGTTTGGGTTTTAGTCTAATTTATATATGAGACCCTAGGGATAATTTTGTAAATCTCTAGGAGTTAACATTCGATGACGAATGTTCTAAAGGGGGGAAGGATGTTACATCCCGTACTTTAATATTAGGATAAGTCGTAGTAACTCATATGAGTTTGAAGGGATTAAGACCCTTCATAAGATTTTAGAGGATTTATGACCATGTTATTATAAGACACCGGAAGTTTAACAACCTTTCAAAAATAAGTAAAGAAAAAATAATATTTGGCTAGTATTATCCTTGTGAACATTTAAAACATAACTAGCAAGTTTATTTGTTAGAAATGCAAACTTTCTTGGTCATACTTTTACTGAAAGTTAAATTGTCCTTCATCACCCCATATTTCTGGAAAATTCATATTTACCTATCTTCTCAGGCATGATATTTGTAGTTACATTTTAAGAGTTCTAATGTTGGAGTTGGACAGTGTGCTCAATGTGTTGGAGCCCTTTTGTTTGACAAACTTCTCTAGATATTCAATTATTTTTTATATATTTATTTTATGGGTCCCTTATTTTATAGTACAAATAATGTATTCCTGATAACAATCAAAAGTATTGAGCTAAGATAGTTTAAGAGATTTACCATCAAAGTATCCAATATTAAAGAATAGATAACACACTTTCACCCAAGAAACAAAAGGAAAGAGAAAAGGAAAGCGTTGGTATAGCTTGAGATGATTTGGAAATGAGGAAGACAGGTTGATGATAACAAGATCACGAAATCTGTATCACGATAGGGTGACCTTTGAGAGTGCTAAATCATTTCTTGAGTTTTCGCTGGAAAAGTTGTGCAAGTGTTTGAGAAAAAGCTTAGATGTTAATCAAGAGGAGGTTGTTGATACGAGTACCGGAGCTTACAAGTATGTTAAGGCTGTCCTTCTTTCTTTTTTTGGCATGATCCATATGATATAACGAAACGAGCAAACATGCAAGTTTCAAATATAATTCTATTTTTAAAAGTACTAAGGTTGACTATGTTCCTGATTCACCATATGTCCTACTACCATATTGTCTATTCATTGGTCTCAAAAATACATAATTTGGTAAAATTTATTTTATAATCGGAAGATGTAAAATTATGATAGATTTAGAGTTTGTTATTTATTTTAGTATATTTCAAAGTGCAAAATAAATTACATATAAAAAAAATACCTAATTTCTATAATAAAAGAAGTAGCATTAAGTTTGAGTGGAAATAAAAGAACTTGAACTTTAAGGTTAGCGTTTTCAGTAATTGCCATTTACTCACTTTAAAGTATTGCATAGTAAAAATAATAGAGCACGATAAAACTTGGGGTTCAAAAGATTTGTTTAGCCGGATTAAATATATTGTTCAACTAAAGTAAAGAATGAGTCATGATTATATACACAATTCAAAGTAATATATATATATTTATATGACTAAAGATTTTTTTTCTAATTTTACTGATGTCTGTTACTTGCAAAATTGTAGGGTGTGGGAAATATATGGTTCTCTTTTATTTTAATATAACCATTTAATACCAAGTATGTATATTTTAGTTTTTTTTGGTGTGGAATATTGGTCCAACATTAGTCAATCTTTAGACTATAACATGTTATAAATAGTTTTCTTACTTTCCCCTGAGTTACAAGTTTTATCATCTTTAAGAGTTATAAATAGGATGCAATCTCATTCGTGCTCTAACTGATTAAAAGTATTAATTCAAATTTATTTAAGTATATTTTAAATTTATAAATCATATTAATCAAAGGTATAATGGTATTATGACGTACCGAGAGAGTTTATTTACGTATTTCATACGCATTTCATGCATTTATACATGCACATTGACCCATGACCAGATGGCGTTATATTCGCGTATATATATATATATATATATATATATATATATATATATATATATATATATATATATATATGGATATGGGAAAGGTTGTGGCGAATATACGCACCACCACTTGATCAGCTGGTATACGTTGATGATTTTGCCCACAGTGGCACCAGATGGCGTTATATACGCGTATATATATGTATGTATATGGGATATGGAAAAATGTTATAGCGTTATATACGAACCACCACCTGATCAGCTGGTATATGTTGTTGAATTGCCCACAGTGGCCGAGATGATATGATGGAATGCCATCAGAGGCTTGATGATGTTATGTACGTACAGACCTATGCATCACATGACATTCTTATACATATGATGACATTATAAATATTTCATGATTTCATCCTAGTTTTATAGTTTGTTTAGAGATCATCTGTTTGCATTTGGAGATTAGTGTCTTCAGTAGTCATTGTTTAGCAGCTAAATGTTAAACTAAATGAAACCCTGTATTAGTTTAAAAACATGGATCAAAATATATTAAGATAGAATGATAACTAGCCAAGATTTAAGTTGGTGGAACATATTTTCTTTGAACCGCATCTGTGTAGCATTGTTCCAAAAAACAATTTCTTCCCAATTTGCCAAATTACCCGTAAATCCTGCATAGTATTGTCCTAAGTTTGTCATGAAGGTATAATAAAGACCCCATGGAGTTGGCTGTGGATCAAAAAAATTAAGATTCCATTTCTTGTATTTGGCATAGTCTATAACAATGTTTTATGATTATATCCTTTATGTTATTCTCTTGGTTTCATTTTATGTGTCTTAGTTTGTTTGGATATAGAATTTGTAAAAGTAATGTAAACTTTTCAATCTTGTGCTATCAAACTAAAGATGTGTTTAATGTACCAAAATTCCATTCGAATATTGTCGTTTGTAAACATGTCATGCGGGATGTTTTTTTTCCAGGTTGAGTCCTTTACTCCATGTGTTTTCTATGTCTTTAATTAAATATTGACTTACTGTTATGTTTCAGTTCCGACTTGTATACTCGGTACCTTATTCGTACTAACGTCCTTTTGTTGGGGACGCTGCATTGAGCTTGCAGGTATAGATAATCAGTTTGATGATCCGTCTTAATAGACAAGATAGGCATTCAGCAAATGATTGGTAAGATTGCATCTCATTCGAAGTGCAGCCGAGTCTATGAGTCATCATGTTAGAGTTTTGCTACAGACTTGTGGATAGGTCGGTACCCTGTCCCATTTGATGTCAAATAATCTTAGAGGCTTTGTAGTCAGAGGTTCATTTTGTATAGTATGTTAGAGGCCTTGACGGCCCATATGTATTTATGTTTTAAGAAAAATGGTTCAGTAATACAGTGTTGGCCCATGATAGTGACAAAAGGAATGAATGAGTTATAGAGTGGTTCGCTCGGTCCAGTGTGGCACCGGGTGCCAGTCACGCCTCCCAAGGTTGAGGCTTGACACCTTCGTAGCCCATCTGTAGCATCACGAACCACTGGCGCATAGCGAACGCTGAGAGCGTACTATAATACACGAGTGGATGCAAAAGGACATAAGTCATAAACTTTGAGATGAATCAGTATCGCACGATAAGGAATGAAAGAAGTGAAATTTCTTAACAGTTCTGCAGCCTCTCAAAGATAAGTACAGGCGTCACCATACCGATCTGCAAGACTCTACTAAACCTGCTTATGACTCATAGCACCTATGAACCTAGAACTTTGGTACCAACTTGTCACGAACTAAAATCCCTCCGAAGGAATCGTAATGGAACCTAGTCTCTAAACTAGGTAAGTCTAAGATTAACTAAGATAACATTTACATTGCTAACTTTAAATTAAATAATTCTTAAAAAATTACAACTCCCAAAATCGGTGGTACAAATCATAAGCCTTTCTAAGAATAGTTATACAAAATAGATACATCACTGTTCCAAAACAAAGGAACAAATGGAAATAATTACAAATGAATGTGACTCCGAGGCCTGCGAATGTTGCAGCAGGTTTTCCTTGAGTCTCCACCACAATCCGCACAACTACTACAGATCGAATACATGGATCTGTACACAAAAATGTACAGAAGTGTATCATGAGCACACTTTGGCGGTGCACAATAAGTATCAAGACTAACCTCACTGGGGTATTGACGAGGAACATTCCACACACCTACTGGTCAAATAAATTAAACAGGATTTGATAATAAACTATCAACCTAAAAATGACAAAGTGATATCAACAGCAGGGAAAGAACAAACTACAATCAGTAGAAACAATAAAGAGAAACACGGATAGAAACAAAAGATAACCAAATAAATTAACACCAACATAGCTGGAACACAGACAAGTAAAAATGTACACAAACAAGGAAGGTGATGTCAGCTCAGTAAATCATATCGTTTCTGATGCACAATTCCAGCCATCTCAAAGACTCAAACTCAATGTCTCATTTCATAACTTTAATTACCAAACTTTTAGCACATCCGGCACCTTGTGCCCACATATTTCTATCTCTCTTTGCATAACAATGTTCCCATGTTACTTAGTACATAGGTCTCATAACCAATGCAATTAAGATGTTCAAGAAGTCTCATTTACATAACATAAAGTAGAGTATAGATTCTAAGCTAATTAGGAACTCAGTAAGAAAAGATGAAATTATTTTTAGAAATCATTTGAAAAGAAAGTACCATTTTCAATTAAAATACAACATCAAATGAATTATTACCTTTAACATGGTATTTAAGAAATTAACTTAGTAGAAATTCCTTTTTAAGTAAAATACAACCTCAGACGGTTTAAGAGAATTTAATTGAGTAACTAATTGAATTAAAAATAAAACAATTATTGAAATTTGAAGTATTGATAAATACGGTAAAGTATTGAAAACAATATAAGGTTCCCTCACAAGGATCAAATTAGTAAAGGAATATGAACAATTTAAACACTTGAATTGATAACCGCAAATAAACACAACAAACAGAAAGTGCATGTAAGGCCCCAAAAAAATATTTTGCTAAGTAATTTAAGATTTCGTGGTGCCAGGTAGGCTAATTATAACATTTTATGTGCTATTAACATGATGGATATCAATTGTGTTTGGTAAATAAGTGTATAAGTCTTATAATAAGTAATGTGGGGTCTAATGGGAGGCCTAAGTCTATGTCAAGTTAGAAAATTTCATAATGGACTAAAGTTCCAAATGAGTTTGCACTAGTCCACACTTTGAACGAGCATATCTATATATATATAAGGTTTTATGTGATAAAAACCTATCAAATGAAAGGTCTTCGAGTTTAGTTTTCAACACTTTAAACCGTTTGTAATTTGTATATTCCTACAAAAAGTTATGATCAAATTACCAAAGGCTGGAAAAATATGATCCTGTGTCAATTTTGCGATCCCAAAACCATTATGCGGTCCGCATAATCGATTTGCGATGGCAAATCTGGTCGCAAACTGGACCAGTGTAGCCCAGTTTTGGGCACTAGTTCCGCGATGTATTTTGCGACCCACATTCTTGTTTTGCGGTCCATTATACGACCGCATACCTGATTTCAGAGTCTTATTTTTTCTATTTTTATAACCCGACCCCATTTTAATATATAGGCTCTGGGGCTTCATTTGGGGTCATTTTCTACTGATTTTAGAGAGACTTGAGAGCATATAGAGAGAGAGGAAGAGAGAGAAGGAGGTTAGCTTCATAATCACCCAAATCTTGCTCAAGTTTTCAAGAATCAAGGAAGATAACCACTTCATTGTCCTCCATCTGGGTAAGTCCTTCTTCCAAGATTTCATGTAAGAGGTTAAGGGTTCAAATATGTTGTGGGGATTAGAAATAGGCCGTACACGTGGGATTAAGTTGTAGTATGTGATATTAAAGAACTAATTTGGGTAGTTCCTGTTAAAATTGGTTAAGGGAGGAAGGAATTTTCATTTTCAGACCTTGTAGACTACTTCACATGTTAGGTGTTTGATGAAATTCCTAATAGAGTTACACCATGGATAATCTTTCTAATTATTAATCGATTCCTCCTATCTCCTTATAGATTGTTATTGCTAGAGGTGTTGGTTAATTATAGAAACTTAAGGAAAGCTTAATCGAGGTATGTATGGCTAAAACACCCTCTTCTTAGAAATTGAGCTCCCATGGCGTTGTCACGACCCCAAATACCGATCGTGATGGCGCCTATCACATTACTAGGTAAGCCAACCAATAAATTAACCACAACCCCTTTTCCTTTAACAATAATCCATTTTCTAACACAAGTTTAAATACCAAGCTTCATTATAAACGTTTAAGCAACAAAAAAATGTGTAAGTCAAATAAATAGTAAACTACACAGCCCCATAATCTGGTGTCACTAGTCTGGAGCCTCTAATACATGTCTGAATACCTACTACAACATAAGTCTAGAAAATGCGGAAAGATAATAAGATAGGGAGGAGAAAATAGGGTTGCGGATGCCATGCAGCTACCTTGAAATCTCCATCAAACACTGGATCAACTGAAGATCCTCACTCGGCCGCTCGGGCACCTAGATCTGCACACAAGGTGAAGGGAGTAACGTGAGTACGCCAACTCAGTAAGAAACTAAGGTAAATAAGGACTGAAAGCAGTGACAAGCAGTTCAAAAAGCGAATAACTGAATAATCAACAGAATAACGGATCAACTTTATAGTTTGAAACCAGTTTCGTAGTAAAATCAACATTTCCCAGTTTAATACAATTGAAATCAGATACTTAGTAATATATCCAACAGAGGCTTATTTAAAAGATGAGTGAAATAAGTGAAAACATCACCACTGGGCCACTCGGGCAAGGAATCACTCAGAATATGGCCTCTCGGGCAGCGTCTCAGTCACTCGTGACTCAACTCCTGTCATTCAGTACTCACTCTCAGCACTTGGATCATTAATATCTCATAATAATAGAAATCATAGTAACCGTCGCGGCATGCAGCACTATCCAGAAATTATAGTCGACTACGCTCACTGGGGGTGTGCAGACTCTGGAGGGGCTCCTACAGCCCAAGCGTCATATCGTTGCGGCGCGCAACCCGATCCAATATATATATCGCTACGGCGTGCAGCCCAATCCATAACTCACATATATATAATTACCCTCACAATTAGGTTCTCAATCTCTCTCATTCATTAACATCATAGCCTCTCATGTACAACAGTGGAAATTTGGGAACTCAGCCCCAAAAAGTCCTCTCTTTAGAAATGGAGTGATAAAACTAGTTTTAAGCATTTAAGTAGGTAAAACATGACTGAGGATATGCTTTTAGTAAGTAAAGTGAGGAAAAACATTCAAAATGCCCCTAAGGGTTTCTACAGGTCGGCACAAGTCCCCAAACATGGTATACAACCCACAATACAGTATAAATAACTAAGATACAGAATAATATAAGATTTCCAAATCAAATATGCGGCTTAATAGATGATACGAGATGGACCAAGTCACAATCCCTACCGGTGCACGCCTACACGCTTGTCACCTAGCATGTGTCTCACCGCATTTATAAAAACAAGTGAAATACCGGGGTTTTGTACCCTCAGTTCCAAATTTACAATGGTTACTTACCTCAAATCGGTGAAAATACTATTCCGCGATGCTTTTGCCCCTCGAATCGGCCTCCACTCGCGTCGAATCTATCCAAAATCATAATCACGGCGTCAAAAATATGCTAAGGGAACATAGCCCAAGCGAAAACAATAAGATAATACCAAAAATCTCGAAATTGGCCAAATTTGACCCCCGGTCCCATGTCTCGAAACTTGATAAAATTCACATCACCGGAATCCTTATCCTCCCAGTAGTCTATGCATATCAAGAACACTGAAATCGGAGTTCAAATGACCCCTCAAATACCCATTTAAAAGTCTCTTAATCTCAAGCCCTAATCCCCAATTTTTCTTCCGTAATCTCCACTAAAACCATGATTGAACAATGGAAAATGATCTTAAACTCAAACAAATAAGCTTAGGGAACTTACCCAACTGATATCCTTTGATTCCTCTTGAAATACTATGCCTTAACCTCTTTCCCGTCTTCAAAAATGGAGTAATTTGCAAAAATTCACGAAGAAAGACATATATACCTTCTGGCCAAGGATTTTTGCACCTGCGACCAGACTCACGCTTATGCGGCTTGCACTTAAATTCCCAACAATCGCATCTGCGACCTCATAGCTGTACCTGCGCCATAGCAGGTGCGGTCCACCAACCGCATCTGCGGCTCCTGCACTTCTCCTCCTTGACTGCTTATGCGGTCATTTCCTCGCATTTGCGGCATCACACCTGCGGTTCCCAATCTGCAGGTGCTGAAATACCAGAAGCAGCAAATTCTGCAATTTCACCAAAATCTCAAACTCTCTGACAACCATCCAAAATCACTCCGAGGCCCTCGGGACCTCAACCAAAAACACCAACATATCCCAAAACATTACTCAAACTTGTAACAACCTTCAAAACACCTCAAACAACATCAAATCAACCAAAACACATCGGATTCAAGCCTAAGTTTCCAAAATCTTCTGAATTCCACTTTTGATCAAAAACCCAACCAAACCACGTCCGAATGACCTAAAGGTTTGCACACACATCCCAAATGACACAACGAAACTACTGCAGCTCTCAAAATTCTATTCCAATTCCTAGATCAAAATCTCACCTACCAACTGGAAATTGCCAAAAAAATTCATTTTCGCCAATTCAAGCCTAAATCTACTCCGGACCTCCAAAACTCATTCTGATCACGCTCCTAAGTCCTAAATCACCTCCCGAAGCTAACCGAACCATCAGATCTCACATCCGAGCCCTCTAACACATAAGTCAATATTCGGTTGACGTTTCTAACTTAACCTTCCTTAAAAGAGACTAAGTGCCTCAAACCTTATTAAATCCTTTCCGAACCCTAACCAATCAACCTGATCACATATAGACCATTATACAAAGAAATTAGAAGTAGAAATGGGGGAAATGGAGTAGTAACTCATGAGACGACTGGTCAGGTCGTCACATACTCCCTAACTTAAACAAACGTTTGTCCTCGAACGAGTTAAGAAACATACCTGAAGCCTCAAACAAGTGAGGATATCTGCTCTGCATCTCCCGCTTGGTCTCTTAGGTAGCCTCCTCCATGGGCCGACCTCTCCACTGTACTTTCACTGAAGCTATATCCTTTGACCTGAACTTTCGAACCTAGCGACCCAAAATAGCTACTAGCTCCACATCATAAGTGAGATCATCATCCAAATGAACCATCCTGAAATTCAAAACATGAGGCGGATCCCCAATATACTTCCGGGGAATAGAAACATGAAATACCGAATGCACAGTCGACAAGCTGGGTGGCAAAGCAAGCTCAAAAGCCACCTCCCCAATCCTCCGAAGCACCTCAAAAGGCCCAACGAACCGAGGACTCAATTTCCTTTTCTTCCCAAATCTCATAACACCCTTCATGGGTGAAACCTTCAACAAAACCTTCTCGCCAACCATGTAGGACACTTTCCGAACCTTCCTATCAGCATAGCTCTTCTGCCTCGACTGTGCTGTACGAAGCCTCTCCCGAATCATCTTCACCTTTTCAAAAGCATCCTGCACCAATTCTATTCCCAATAGCCTAGCCTCACCGGGTTCGAACCAACCAACTGGAGATCTACACTGCCTCCCATACAAAGCCTCATACGGAGCCATCTGAATACTCGACCGATAGCTGTTGTTATAAGCAAACTCTGCAAGCGGTAGAAATTGATCCCATGACCCTCCGAAATTACTGACAGAAGCACGCAGTATATCAACCAATATCTGAATAGTGCGCTCGGAATGCCTGTCCGTCTGAGGGTGAAAAGTTGTGCTCAACTCAACCTGAGTACCCAACTCTCGCTGCACAGACCTCCAAAACTGCAAAGTAAACTGAGTGCCCCTATCTGAAATGATGGAAACTGGGACACCATACAAATGAACAATCTGTCGGATATAGATCTCTGCCAACCACTCTAAAGACTAGGTAGTACACTTAGGAATGAAGTGCACGAACTTGGTCAGCCAATCCACAATCACCCAAATAGCATTGAAATTTCTCAAAGTCCATGGAAGTCCAACAACAAAGTCCATAGTGATGCTTTCCCACTTCCACTCGGGAATATCCATCTACTGAAGCAAGCCACTTGGTCTTTGATGCTTATATTTCACCTGCTAACAATTGAGGCACCGAGCTACAAATCCCACAATGTCTTTCTTCATTTTTCTCCATAAGTAATGTTGCCTCTAATCCTGATACATCTTCGTGGCACTCAGATGAATGTAATACTGCAAGTTATGGGCCTCTTCTAGAATCGACTCTCAAATCCCATATACATTGGGCACGCAAATCCGGCCCTGCATCCTCAACACCCCATCATCACCGATGGTCAGATCTCGGGCATCATCATGGTGAACTTTGTCCTGAAGGACAAGCAAATGCGGATCGTTATACTGGCTCTCTATGATGCAATCATATAAGGAAGACCGAGAAACCATGCAAGCCAATACCCTACTAGGCTCCGAAACATCTAACCTCACAAACCGATTGGCCAAGGCCTGAACATCCACTGCGAGGGGTCTCTCCCTAACTGGAATATATGCCAAACACCCCATACTCACTGCCTTTCAGCTCAAAGCATCGGCTACCACATTGGCCTTCCCTGGATGGTACAATATAATGATATCATAATCCTTAAGCAACTCCAACCATTTCCGCTTCCTCAAATTAAGATCCTTTTGCTTGAACAAATGTTGAAGACTGCGATGATCAGTGAACACCTCACAAGACACGCCATACAAGTAATGCCTCCAAATATTCAATGCGTGAACTATGGCAGCCAACTCCAAATTATGAATGGAGTAGTTCTTCTCATGGGGCTTCAACTGACGAGAAGCATAAGTAATAACTCTACCCTCATGCATCAACACTCATCCAATCCCAACTCTCAAAGCATCATAATACACGGTATATGAACATGACGCTGATGGCAAAACCAACACGGGAGTTGTGGTCAAAGCTATCTTGCGCTTCCGAAAGCTCTCCTAACACTCGTCCGACCATACAAATGAAGTACCCTTCTGAGTCAACTTGGCCAAGGGTGATGCGATAGATGAAAATCCCTAAACAAATCAGTGATAATAGCCTGCCAAACCAAGAAAACTGCGAATATCCGTGGCTGAGGATGGTCTGGTCCAACTCTAAACCGCCTCTAACTTCTTCGGATCAACCTTAATACCCTCGCTGGACACCAGGTGCCCCAAGAAAGCCACTAAACTGAGCTAAAACTCACATTTGGAGAATTTTGCATAAAGCTTCTCCTTCCTTGATCACTCCAACACAACTCTCAAATGCTCTGCGTGCTCCTCCTGACTACACGAATACACCAGAATATCATCAATGAAGACTATGACAAACGAATCAAGATAAGGCCGGAACACGCTGTTCATCAAATGCATAAACGTTGTTGGGGCATTGGTCAGCCCAAAAGACATCACCAAGAACTCATAATGACCATAACGGGTCCTGAAAGCTGTCTTAAGAATATTCGAGTCCCTGATCTTCAATTGGTGATAACCTGAACGGAGATCAATCTTGGAGAAGACTCTCGCATCTTGAGGTTGGTCAAACAAATCATCAATGCGAGGCAAAAGATACTTGTTCTTAAATGTTGCCTTGTTAAATTGCCTATAATCAATGCATATCCTCACAGTGTTGTCCTTCTTCTTCAAAAAAAGAACCGGCGGACCCCAAGGCGACACACTAGGTCGAATGAACCCCTTATCTAGGAGTTCCTGATGTTGGTCTTTCAATTACTTCAACTCCGCTGGTGCCATACGATATGGTGAAATAGAAATGAGCTCAGTGCCCATCAACAGGTCAATACCAAAATCAATATCCTTGTCTGGTGGCAAGCCCGACAGGTCTGCAAGAAAAACATCGGTAAAATCCCTCACAACTGGGACATAATCAATACTAGGAGCCTCAGCTCTGACATCCCTCACAAATGCCAAATATGAAAGGCAACCCTTCCCAACCATATGATGGGCCTTCAAGAAAGAGATCACTCTACTAGTAACATAATCAGTCACACCACGCCACTCGATCCGCGGTACACTTGGCATATCCAAAATGGTTGTCTTAGCATGACAGTCCAGAATATCACGACACAGAGATAACCAATCCATGCCCAAAATGACATCGAAATCCACCATACACAATAGTAAAAGATCCACTCGGGTCTCTAGACCCCCAATAGTCACCACACACGATTGGTACACACGGTCTACAACAATAGTATCGCCCACTAGAGTAGATACATGAACAGGTGAAATAAGAGACTCACGAGGCGTATCTAGATAACGAGCAAAGTATGATGACACATAAGAAAAGGTGGAACCGGGATCAAATAATACAGATGCATCTTTATGGCAGATTAAAACAATACCTGAAATCACGACATCTAAAGCAACATCATCTAGTCAACTTAGGAGGCATAGAAACGAGCCTGACACCACCTGATCGACCTCCCCCTCTAGGGAAAACCCCTAGCTATCTGACCTCCACCCCTAGCTGGGTGGGTGGGTGGTAAAGTAACTGTAGCAGAATTCGAGGGCTGACCCCTCTGCTGAGACTAACCATTATAAAGACAAGGACACTGCCTCCTCATATTCCCAAACTCTCCACACTCATAACAACTCCCCGGTGCTAGAGATGGGGGCTGAAGGGAAACCCTAGCACCAGAATGACTAGTAGAAGGACCTGGCATGGAAGAACCCTGGACTGATGGAGCAGGAGACGAACTCTAAGCTGGAAGGGAACTAAGCGATGAGTGGCCCTGATAAGAACTGTGAAAGCCATGACCCGATGATGCTCCATGGTAACCTAGGCAAGCTGAATGAGATTGCCTGAAAGGATGGCTTCCGCTCTGCTGGAACTGACCCCTCGAAGGAGCATTGCTAAAGCTACCAGATCCTCGAGGCCTCTTGGCCTCCCTCTCCTCTCGCTCCTGATGCGAACCGACTCAATCTCACAGGCGATATCAACAACCTCCTCGAACGTAGCACCTGTCACTCTCTCCCTAGTCATGAGAATCCGAAGCTGTTATGTGAGGCCATCAACAAACCTCCTAATCCTCTCTCGATATGTGGGAACCAGCCAAACCGCATGTCGGGCTAACTCGGAGAACCGCATCTCATACAGCATCACAGTCATCTCCCCATAACGCAACTGCTCAAACTGTATGCACAGCTCTTCTTGACATGAATATGGCACATACTTCTCCAGAAAGGGAACAGAGAACTACTGCCAAGTAAGGGACGCTGCACCAACAGGCCTACGCCTCTCAAACGCCTCCCACCAAGTGAAACCAACCCTAGAAAACTAAAAGGGGGTAAATGTCACACCATTGGTCTCTAGAATCCCTACTGTACGAAGCATCCTCTAGCACTTATCCAAGAAAACCTGGGCATCCTTGCCCTCTGCATCGCTGAAGGTCTGAGGCTTGAGTCTACCAAACCTCTCTAGTCGACGATACTCGTCGTCCGGCATAACTAGTACCACAAACTCCTGAGCTAGTACAACCGGCTAGGCTGGAAGTGCCCCTAGTGTCTGGAGTCCATGCACAACCTGCTCAGGTGTGCGAGCAACGGGAGTCTGGGTGCCTCTCCTGGCCTGAGAAGTAGCTACGGCCATAGTAACTGAGACCGCCTGAGCCAAACTAGTACACACTGATAAGATCTGAGCTAAAGCCTCCTGAAGGCCTAGAATCACAATAGGCATAGCTGGTGCCTGAGCTGGTGCTGCTGTAGTGTCCACAACTGGGACCTGATCCAGAACTAGGGCAACTAGTAGATCTGTCGGTGCTGCTCTAGCTGCTCTACCCCTGCCACGGCCTCGACCCTGACCTCGGCCTCTGGTGGCCCCAGTTGGTGGTACTGGCGGTCATCCGTCCTGCCCGGTAGCATGTGTCCTCACCATCTGTTGGAGAATAGAATAACAGAAGTTTAGTACTCGGATAAACAGATTCGCACGACAAAAATTTCAACAATATGAGATTTTTTCTAAAGCTTCTGTAGCCTCTTGAGGATAAATACAGACGTCTCCGTACCGATCTGCGAGACTCTACTAAATCGGCTCATAACTCGCGAGACCTATATAATCTAGGATGTGATACCAACTTGTCACATCCCCAAATACTGGTTGTGATGACGCCTATCACATTACTAGGCAAGCCAACCAATCAATTAACCACAACCCTTTTTCCTTTAACAATAAGCCATTTTCTAACATAAGTTTTAAATACCAAACTTCATTATAAACGTTTAAGCAATAGAAAAAGTCTAGAAAATAAACAGGAAACTACACAGCCCCATAATCTGGCGTCACGAGTCTGGAGCCTCTAATACATGTCTGAATACCTACTACAACATAAGTCTAGAAAATGTGGAAAGATAATAAGATAGGGAGGAGAAAATAGGGCTGCGAACGCCATGCAACTACCTTGAAATCTCCGTCAAACACTAGATCAGCTGAAGATCCTCGCTCGGTCGCTTGGGCACCTAGATATGCACACAAGGTGCAGGGAGTAACGTGAGTACGCCGACTCATTAAGTAACTAAGCTAAATAAGGACTGAAAGTAGTGACGAGCAGTTCAAAAACCAAATAACTAAAATAATCAACAGAATAATGGATCAACTTAACAGTTTAAAACCAGTTTCGTAGTAAAATCAACATTTCCTAGTTTAAAACAATTGAAATCAGATACTTAGCAATATATCCAATAGAGGCTTATTTAAAAGAAGAGTGAAATTAGTGAAAACGTCATCACTAGGCCCCTCGGGCAAGGAATCACTCAGAATGTGGCCTCTTGGGCAGCCTCTCAGTCACTCGTGACCCATTTCCCATCACTCAGTACTCACCCTCAGCACTTGGTTCATTAGTATCTCATAATAATAGAAATTATAGTAACCACTGCGGCGTGCAGCCCGATCCAGAATTTATAGTCAACTATGCTCACTGAGGGTGTGCAGACTCTGAAGGGGCTCCTA
The DNA here is from genome assembly GCF_000393655.2 of Nicotiana sylvestris. NCBI lineage: Eukaryota > Viridiplantae > Streptophyta > Magnoliopsida > Solanales > Solanaceae > Nicotiana > Nicotiana sylvestris. The sequence continues at coordinate 115,882,858 of NC_091064.1, read as the reverse complement.
CAACCCAAGCGTCATATCGCTGCGGCGCGTAGCCCGATCCAATATATATATATATATATATATATATATATATATATATATATATCATTGTGGCGTACAACCCGATCCATATATAAATACCCTCACAATTAGGTTCTCAACCTCTCTTAGTCATTAACCTCACAGCCTCTCAGGCACAATAGTGGAAATTAGGGAACTCAACCCCAAATAGTCCTCTCGTTTAGAAATGGAGTGATAAAACTAGTTTTAAACATTTAAATAGGTAAAACATGACAGAGGATATGCTTTTAGCAAGTAAAGTGAGGAAAACAGTCAAAATGCCCCTAAGGGTTACTACAGGTCGGCACAAGGCCCCAAACATGGCATACAACCCATAATACAATATAAATGACTAATATACGGAATAATATAAGATTTCCAAATCAAATACGTAGATTAATAGTCGCTACGGGACGGACCAAGTCACAATCCCTACCGGTGCATGCCCACACGCTCGTCACCTAGCATGTGTGTCACCGCGTTTATCAAAACAAGTCAAATACCGGTGTTTTGTACCATTAGTTCCAGATTTACAATGGTTACTTACCTCAAACCAGTGAAAACACTACTTCGCGATGCCTTTGCCCCTCGAATCGGCCTCCACTCGCGTCGAATCCATCCAAAATCAGAATCACAGTGTCAAAATATGCTAAGGGAATGAAGTCCAAGTGAAAATAATCAGATAATACCAAAAATCTCGAAATTGGCCAAACCCGACAATCGGGCACACATTTCGAAACTCGATAAAAATCACATCACCGGAATCTTTATCCTCCCATGAGTCTATACACATCAATAACACTGAATTTGGAGTCCAAATGACCCCTCAAATCCCCTATTAAATGTCTCTTAATCTTAAGCCCTAATCCCCAATTTTTTCTCCTTAATCTCCAAAAAACCATGATTGAACACTGGAAAAATGATCTTAAACTCAAACAAATAAGCTTAGGGAACTTACCCAACAGTCCTTTGATTCCTCTTGAAATCCTATGCCTTAGCCTCTTTCTCGTCTTCAAAAATGGAGTATTTTGCAAAAATTCGCGAAGAAAGAAATATATACCTTCTAGCCAGGGATTTTCGCACCTGCGACCACACTCACGCTTCTGCGGCACCGCATTTGTGGTCAAATAGTCGTTTCTGCGGCTTTCACTTAAATTCCCAACAATCGCATTTGTGACCATTTAGCCGCACTTGCGCCATCGCAGGTGCGGTCCAACAACCGCATCTGTGGCTCCTGCACTTCTCCTCCTTGACCGCTTCTGCGGTCATTTCCTCGCATCTGCGGCATCACACATGTGGTTCCCAATCCGCATGTGTAAAAATACCAAAAGCAGCAAATTCTGCAATTTCACCATAATCTTAAACTCTCTGAAAACCATCCAAAATCAACCCAAGGCCCTCGGGACCTCAACCAAAAACACCAACATATCCCAAAACCTTATTCAAACTTGTACCAACTTTCAAAAAACCTCAAACAACATCAAATTAACCAAAATCTTCCAAATTTCACTTTTGATAAAAAAACCAATCAAACCACGTCCGAATGACCTGAAATTTTCCACACACATCCCAAATGACAAAACAGAACTACTGCAACTCTTGAACATCAATTCCGACCCCTAGATCAAAATCTCACCTATCAACCGAAAATCGCCAAAAAAATCCATTTTTGCCAATTCAAGCCTAAATCTACTCCGGACCTCCAAAACTCATTCTAATCACGCTCTTAAGTCCCAAATCACCTCCCAAAGCTAACTGAACCATCGGAACTCACATCCGAGCCCTCTAACACATAAGTCAACATCCGGTTGACTTTTTCAACAAAACCTTCCTTAAAAGTGACTAAGTGTCTAAAACCTTACCAAATCCTTTCCGAACCCTAACCAATCAACCCAATCACATATAGAACCATTATACAAACCAATTAGAAGTAGAAATGGGGGAAACAGAGCGGTAACTCATGAGACGACTGGCCAGGTCGTCACATACGTCCATATAAATGTTGTAAGTCAGAAAATTGATAGATGGTGTGCTTATTATTTCAAGTGAATTGCTGTTGCAAGATTATATGTGGAAGGTATATTTCAATGTGCACAATATGCTATCCTTGATAAATTGAGAATGTGTGAAAGATGTGAACTATGTGCTATTCTTTGTAAAATTAAGGATGTTGTGAGAACATGAACTATGTGTTAAAATACCTAAATTTCAAGTTGAGGTTACATTGTGAATATTATGCCGAACTAGGTGAATTCCTATCTATGCTTACAACTTGAATTGCTCTTGTATCTGCCCATGATCTTAAATGGCAAGGTTAATGTTGAAAATAGGAATAATGTGAAACGTGAGCTATGGAATGTGGCCTAGTGGCAGGTATGATATGGTAATTGTGGCCCCAAGTGCCGATGAACTAAGTCTATGTGGAACCAAAAATTGAAGTGAGATGACCAATGAAAAAGGGTAATGTTTTATTAAGACCGCCTAGCCGATCGGGCCATGATCGGACGCCATGCTACACACATGGTGGTAAATTGAAATCGAGAAGTGGAAATGAAATAGTGATTGAGGTATATGTCTCAAATGAGGCATCTTAGCCGATCGGGCCGTGATTGGACTTCGCTCAAGAAAGCGGTGGTATTGTGAATGATGATGAACAATATTAAATGCCCCAAACTAAAGCTATAGAAAATATGTGAAAGTTATGTGATTCCTTTTATTTGATTATGTGGTGATTGTTTAAAGCTTTTGTTGAATCCTTATGATTTCTTTGTTCTTGTATGGTTGCTCTTTCTAATGAGATGGTGTTTAGGTATACATATTAGTGCTATTCAATGGCACTAACATCCCATTTTTCGGGGGCACTACCTCTTTAAATGGATGTAGGTGATTCCATAGAAGGCAGTGTGGGTCGCAGCTAGTGACGCATCTCCCTTTCAGCTGACTTGGTGAGCCCCACTTTATTTCGGGGTCCTGTACCATTGTTTAATATGTACTTTGTGTTTTGAGGTATAGCTAGAGCCTTGTTTCCGGCATTTTCATATTACTCTTCAGTTGTATTTAGAAGCTCCATAGACCGGTTATGGGTGGTGTCGGGTATTGAAAATTTGAACTAGATATGTTGTTAATTAGCAGAATATTTCCTTTGTATCTATTAATTTAATAATTTTTTTAGTATGGTTAAACTGTTAATGAAAGAAAAAGATAAAAACTGTCAATGTAATGCTCATAAAGTAGGATTTATGGAGTTCATCTCCTTGTGATTCATAAATTAATTTTGGGTAGAATGAAACCTAATAGGCTTGCTCTATCGGGCTTGCTCGGTTGAGCGCGGATCGCGCTCCTCGGTTTTGGGGCGTGACAAACTTGGTATCAGAACCTAAGGTTTTAAAGTGTCCTAGAATGTCTCGGAGCCGTGTTTAGTAGAGTCCTTCTTATCGGTGTGTTATCGACCCCATCTATAAGTTGGAGGCTACTTGGACATTTAATAATTCCACCCTTCTTTGATACTCCAGATCGTGTGATATAGCTCAACATAGGGAGCTGATTTCCTCTCTAAGTCTTATTCTCAAGATTAGTAATCTTGATACCATAATTCGCAAATTTGAAGCATGTAAGGAGGGATTGATCCCACCATTAAATATGAGGGAGATTGCCCAATAGTTTGTTAGGAGAATGTATCGAGCTAGGGAGGGATTGGTATAACTTGTTTCTAAAGGGAGTAACCTTGTTCCTATTAATGTCACTGCACTACCTGATCTTGTAGTGTATCGGTATATTACCAATGTATGTTACAGATGCGGAATCAGGGTGCATCAGTTAAGGCACTGCCCCACCAATCTAAAGTTACCAAGTAAGTCACTCATTGCTATATCATTATGAACACCACACGGTTTCCTTTTTGTATATGTACATCCATATTGAAGAGTTTTCATAAATATGGTCTTGATAAGATACTGAATCACAAAACATTGCATGCATCTACACCTTGAACAAGATCCATTATTTCATGAATCCACTCCGCCCGCAAATTTTCTTACATGCAATCTTTTATGACATTGAGCTCTATAATCATGTCCTTGAATTGAGTTGTAACTATAGAATTACACCTTCTGACACACCTTTCTAAACTTTCAACAAGGGACTATACCTGAAGAACTTCTTACCGAATGAATGGATGGACAATTCTAATATTTTCGCACAAAAGAAAAAGATATTTTCTCTCGACCATTTATTCTTCTCTGTTTAAAACCCTGGGCCATTTTTCTTCGAGTTTCTGCTTCAGTATGAATGTTGACATAGTATCATAGTGAAGATCTTGCCTTGTGTCATCACCATCTTTAGTTGGTAGTGCCCTCACTCTACTTTTTGACATTTCCATTTTCACCTAGTGATTGGAATCGGCAAGATTTTCATTTTCTTGGCAAGTTCTTCCTCTTCTCTTGCAAGTTATTTTCTGGATATGGTCTGCTCAATTACTTCTGGTGACTTTGCTAAATCTCCATCGAAGCTAGGGTTTGTCGAGCCTCTATTTCTGCAGCAGGATCATGCTACTTATTCTTGTTGTTCATCTTATTCTTGAAGGCCGTCCCTCTTCTAGTCGTACAGAAGATGAGTACTTTCTCTCCTCTTTTGATTTGCATGATACTTGTTTGAGTGTCCCTATGTGTTAATTGCTCGATTTTGCTACAAATCCAACTGATTTTAATGTTAGTAGTGGATCCACTAGCCGTGAGGCTTTTGAGTTTACTCCAAGAAACCTCAAGTCCTCTTTCTGTTAATTCCTCCAATATACCCAGTCTTCCCCTGGTTGTTGTTCTATTTTTCCTATTCCAATTTTGGTGGTTGAAGGAAGATCATAATTGTGTCTTTGGCATCTAGAAATAAAATTTTCTTTATCGATGGTAATCCACCTGAATCCCCTTGCCGATTCGGCTGAATCCAGACATTGGGATAGATGTAACAATACCTTTATTTTCGTAATAACTAGTTTTTGGTCATCAATTCATCCTCTCACTTTAGCTATGAATCTTCTTCATTCACTATCAGCTGTACTATCCCTGCTCAATCCTATCCCCTTTAGAAACACTATCCTTAAAGGTTGAACTTTTACCCAGAAAGAGTAGCTCTAATTTGGATATACTTCAACATTTCTGGTCAATGGATTAATAAATTCCACAAATTACATGAATTCCCACCTCACTTCAAGTTCATGAAGGGTTGATAGCATGCTGCAATTGCTGAGATTGAATGATCTCCTTTCGATAATGGATTATCTACACATGTGCTTGTCCAATGATCTGCTTATCAGTCTAACTCTCGCGTTTTGGTTTTCGGTTGACCAAGGAGCAACATACCTAGTAACACATTCATATGTCAAAGCCTTTCTCTCAGTCAAGCCTTATAGCATCTCCCAATTTGGCTGGTAATAGCTGGTTGTGTAGAAGTGTGTTGTAGTACTTCATTGTGAAGTAGAGTTGCTAAACATAATTGGATTTATGAATTTTGGAGCTATACATCATGTGGCTACATATAGAGAGCTTCTTCGAAAAATTTAGCTTCTCGTAATACCTTTATATTACCACCTTTCCTAGTGGTTACAATGTAAAGGTTACTTCCATAGGCTCTCTCACTTTCTTTTCATTTACCTTGCATCGTGTGTCGTTTCTCCATATTTTTCAATATGATCTTATCTCGTTTTCTCGACTAGCTATCCAACTATATGATTTGATTCAATTCACCTCACTTGTATGTACTCTACAAGTCCCTTTTTTTCTAAAAGAGACACTGGAAGTGGGAAAATTCCCCTTTACTATAGACTTCTAATGTCTTCAACTCAGTTTAAGCTTGTTGGTTCCAAATGGTGCTCTTTAGTCTTGCTACCCTACCATCTATTTTATCTGTTAACTCTCATTGTAAAACTCATTTTATGTTTTATGGCATCAAAGAGGAAGTCTTATAGCATCAAGGATGGGGACATATTCCTTTTGTTAGAATAAATAAATATTGTTGGTTTTCCTTGTAGATGTTCTTCTAACAACCATTTACCTACTCTGCTTGTCCCTGTGACTAGATAACCTAGGTTACTTTTCCCTGATAAATGCATTAAGATATCTTATTCTTTCAAACTTATCCATGTGGGCACTTTGAGGCCTCGTTCTATACCAACTCGTAATGGTTTTAAGTACTTTCTCGCCATTGTTAGTGATTGTCTAGGGCTACGTGGGCTTGTCTCATGGGTTTCAAAAGTAATGATTTCCCTGAAGTTAAAGCTTATATTACCATGATTTCAAACCAAAACGTTTCCCCATTTCAAAAAGTCTTAAATGGGTAAGATTGAATGGGTTACGTGGCCTTCTGCTCACTCGGCTTCTAGGACAATTGACAACGTCATTGTCATGTGCGAGAAATTTTGCTACCCCTGGCTTTTCACCTCCTTAAGGAGGATAGGAGTTTTAAATATCTTTATGTCACGACCCCAAATACCGGTCGTGATGGCACCTATCATATTACTAGGCAAGCCAACCAATCTATTAAACACAACCCTTTTTCCTTTAGTAATAAACCATTTTCTAACACATGTTTTAAATACCAACTTCATTAAAAATGTTTAAAGCAACAGAAAAATATACGGAAGTCAAAATAACAGGAAACTACACAGCCCCATAAATTTGGTGTCACAAGTATAGAGCCTCTAATACAAATCTGAATACCTACTACATCCATAGTCTAGAAAATATGAAAAGACAACATGATAGGGAGGAGAAAACAGGGTTGCAGACGCCATGCAGCTACCTCGAAATCTCTAGCAAACGCTGAATCAGCTGAAGACCCTCACTCGGCCGCTCGGGCACCTGGAACTGCACACAAGGTGCAGGGAGTAACGTGAGTACGCCAACTCAGTAAGTAACTAATGTAAATAATGACTGAAAGTAGTGACGAGCAGTTCAAATAAAACATATAACTGAATAATCAACAGAATATCGGATCAATTTTGTAGTTTAAAACTAGTATCATAAAAAACCAACATTTCCCAGTTTAAAACAATTGAAATCGGATATTTAGCAATATATATCTAACAGAGGCTTATGTAAAAGAAGAGTGAAATCAGTGAAAAATATCATAACTAGGGCCCTTGGGCAAGGAATCACTCAGAATATGGCCTCTCGGGCAACCTCTCAGTCACTCGTGACTCAACTATCGTCACTCAGTCTCTGTAATATCTCATAATAATAGCAAATCGTAACAACTATTGTGGCGTGCATCCCGATCCATAATTTATAGTCGACTACGCTCACTGGGGGTGTGCAGACACCATAGGGGCTCCTACAGCCCAAGCGTCATATCGTTATGGCGCGCAGCCCGATCCAATATATATATATATCGTTGCGACATGAATCCGGATCCATATAAGTATCGCTCCGGCGTGCAAACCGATCCACACCTCACATATATAAATATCCTCACAGTTAGGTTCTCAACCTCTCTCAGTCATTAACCTCACAGCCTCTCGGGAACAACAGTGGAAATTAGGAAACTCAGTCTAAATAGTCCTCTCATCTAGAAGTGAAAAGATAAAACCAGATTTAAACATTTAAATAGGTAAAACATGACTGAGGATATGCTTTTAGAAAGTAAAGTAAGGAAAAACAGTCATAATGCCCCTAAGGGTTTCTACAGTTCGGCACAAGGCCCCAAACATGGCATATAGCCCATAATACAATATAAATATCCAAAATACGGGATAACACAATATTTCCAAATCAAATACGTGGCTTAATAGTCACTATAAGAAGGTCCAAGTCACAATCCCTACCGGTGTACGCCCACACGCTCGTCACCTAGCATGTGCGCCACCGCATTTATCAAAACAAGTCAAATACCGGGGTTTTGTACCCTCGGTTCCATATTTACAATGGTTACTTACCTCAAACAGATGAAAAAACTACTCCGCAACACCTTTTCCCCTAAAATAGGCCTACATTCCCGTCGAATCTATCCAAAAACATAATCACGGCGTCAAAATATGCTAAGGGAACGAAGCCCAAGCGAAAACAATCAAATAATACCAAAAATCTCGAAATTGGTCAAACACGACCCCCGGACCCACGTCTCAAAACTCGATAAAAATTACATCACCGGAATCCTTATCCTCTCACGAGTCTATACATATCAATAACACTGAAATTAGAGCCCAAATGACCCCTCAAATCCCCATTTTAATTCTCTTAATCTCAATCCCTAATTTCTTAGTTTTTGGCTTAGATTCCATGATTTATTTGGTAGATTTCATAATAGAATCGAGTTTTAAGTCCAAAATTCTTACCTCCAATTGTTTCCCCTTGAATACCTCTTCAATCTCCTTCAAAAAGCTCTAAAAACGACCAACTATGCAGAAAATAAGTCCCAAAATCGCGGACAAGACGAGTTTAAAAAGCTTCTGCCCAGGCATATTTTCCTTCATCGCGATTGCGAGAAATCCTTCGCGATCGCAAAGCACAAATTCTCAGCTCCCAAAAATTACCCTATGAAAATGCATCAAACACCCTGCGAACGTGATGCCCAGGCGACTAACTCTACGTGATCGCGGACTGCCTCCCGCGTTCGCAATGAACAAATTCCATCCAAAACCCCTGGCCCGCTTAACTCAACGCGAACGCGACCCTCATTACGCGTTCGTGATTAAAAACTTCCTTACCTCTACGCGATCGCAACTATTCCTTCGCAAACACATAGAACAAAATAGAATGCCCCTCAAAAAGCTCTACGCGATCGCGAAGAAGGATTTTCTGCAATAGCTGAACCTGCAATTCTGCAACATCACCAAGGCATGAAATGGTCCGATTGACCATCCGAAACTCACCCAAGGCCCCCGGGATCTCAACTAAAGGTACAAACTTATCCTAAAACCTTATTCAAACTTGTTCCAATCTTCAAAACACCTCAAACAACATCAAATCAACTAAAACACATCGGATTCAAGCCTAAGTCTCTAAAATTTTCCGAATACCATTTTTGATCAAAAACCCAACCAAACCACGTACGAATGATCTAAAACTTTGCACACACATCCCAAATGACACAACGGAACTACTGCAACTCTCGGAATTCCATTCCAACCCATATATCAAAATATAACCTACCAACCGGAAATCGCTAAAATATCAACTTCGCCAATTCAAGCCTAAATCTACTTTGCACCTCCAAAACACATTCCGATCACACTTCTAAGTCATAAATCACCTCCTGAAGATAACTGAACCATCAGAACTAGCATCCAAAGCCCTTTAACACATAAGCCAACATCCGGTTGACTTTTCCAACTTAACCTTCCTTAAAAGAGACTAAGTTTATCAAACCTTACCAAAATCATTCCGGATTCGATCCGACCAACCCGATACCACAAAACATGGATAACGAAGCATAAAGAAGCAGAAAAGGGGGAAACAGAGCGGTAACACATGAGACGACTGGTCAGGTCGTAACACCCTCCCCAACTTAAATAAACTTTCGTCCTCGAACGAGTCAAGAAACATACCTGAGCCTCAATCAGGTGAGGATATCTGCTCCGCATCTCCCGCTCGGTCTCCCAGGTAGCCTCCTCCACGGGCCGACGTCTCCACTGCACTTTCACTGAAGCTATATTCTTTGACCTCAACTTTCGAACTTAACGACCAAGAATAGCTACTGGCTCCACATCATAAGTCAAATCATCATCCAACTGAACCATGCTGAAATCCAAAACATGAGATGGATCCCCAATACACTTCCGGAGCATAGAAACATGAAATACCGGATGCACACTCGACAAGCTAGGTGGCAAAGCAAGCTCATAAGCCGCCTCCCCAATCCTCTAAAGCACCTCAAAAGTCCCAATGAACCGAGGACTAAATTTCCCATTCTTCCCAATTCTCATAAGACCCTTCATGGGTGAAACCTTCAACAGGACCTTCTCGCCAACCATGTAAGACACATCCCGAACCATCTTATCAGCATAGCTCTTCTACCTCGACTACGCTGTACAAATCCTCTCCTAAATCACCTTCACCTTTTCTAAAGCATCCTACACCAGGTCTGTCCCCAATAGCCTAGCCTTACCGGGCTCGACCCAACCAACTGGAGATCTACACCCTACCATACAAAGCCTCTTACGGAGCCATCTGAATACTCGACTGGTAGCTATTGTTATAAGCAAAGTCTGCAAGTGGTAGAAATTGATCCCATGACTCTCCGAAGTCAATGACACAAGCTTGCACCATATCCTCTAGTATCTGAATAGTGCGCTCGGACTGCCAGTCCGTCTGAGGGTGAAAAGATGTGCTCAACTCAACCTGGGCACCCAAATCTCGCTGCACAGACCTCCAAAACCTCAAAGTAAACTGAGTGCCCCTATCTGAAATGATGGAAACTGGGATACCATGCAAACGAACAATCTCCCGGATATAGATCTCTCCCAACCGCTCTAAAGAATAAGTAGTACACACAGGAATGAAGTGCGCGGACTTGGTCAGCCAATCCACAATCACCCATATAGAATCAAACTTTCTCAAAGTACGTGGAAGTCCAACAACAATGTCCATAGTGAACCTCTCCCACTTCCACTCGGGAATATCCATCTGATGCTCATATTTCACCTGCTGACAATTGAGACACCGAGCTACAAATCTCACAATGTCATTCTTCATCCTTCTCCACCAATAATGCTACCTCAAATAATGATACATATTCGCGGCACCTGGATGAATGGAATACTGCGACCTATGGGCCTCCTCCAGAATCAACTCCTGAAGCCCAACCACATTGGGCACACAAATCCGGCCCTGCATCCTCAACACCCCATCATCATCAATGGTCACATCTCTGGCGTCATCGTCCTAAACCCTATCCTTAAGGACAAGCAAATGCGGATCATCATACTGGTGCTCCCTGATGCGATCATATAAGAAAGATCGAGAAACCACGCAAGCCAATACCCGACTGGGCTCTGAAACATCTAACCTCACGAACCGATTGGTCAAGGCTTGAACATCAACTACAAGATGTCTCTCCCTAACCGGAATATATGCCAAACTATCCATACTCACTACCTTCCGGCTCAAAGAATCGGCCACCACATTGGCCTTCCCTGGATGATACAATATAATGATATCATAATCCTTATGCAACTCCAACCATCTCTACTGCCTCAAATTAAGATCCTTTTGCTTGAACAAATGCTGAAGACTGCGATGATCAGTGAACACCTCACAAGACACGCCATACAAGTAATGCCTCCAAATCTTCAATGAGTGAACTATATCAGCCAACTCCAAATTATGAATAGGGTAGTTCTTCTCATGGGGCTTTAACTGACGAGAAGCATAAGTAATAACTCTACCCTCCTGCATCAACACATAACCAATCCCAACTCTCGAAACATCACAATACACGGTGTATGAACCTGAAGCTGGTGGCAAAACTATCACTAGAGTTGTGGTTAAAGCTGTCTTGAGCTTCTGAAAGCTCTCTTCACACTCGTCCGACCATACAAATGAAGCACCCTTTTGAGTCAACTTGGTCAAGGGCAATGCGATAAATGAGAATCCCTGAACAAATCGGCGATAATAACCTGCCAAACTAAGAAATATGCGAATCTCTGTAGCTGAGGACAGTCTAGGCCAACTCTGAACTGCCTCTATCTTCTTCGGATCGACCTGAATACCCTCACTGGACACCACGTGCCCCAAGAAAGCTACTGAACTGAGCCAAAACTCACACTTGGAAAATTTTGCATAAAGCTTCTCCTCCCTCAATCTCTGCAACACAACTCTCAAATACTCTACGTGCTCCTCCTGACTACGTGAATACACTAGGATATCATCAATGAAGACTATGACAAACGAGTTGAGATAAGGCCGAAACACGCTGTTCATCAAATGCATGAACGCTTCTAGGGCATTGGTCAGCCCAAAAGACATCACCAAGAACTCATATTGACCATATCGGGTCCTGAAAGCCATCTTAAGAATATCCGAATCCCTGATCTTCAACTGGTGATAACCTGAACGGAGATCAATCTTGGAGAACACCCTCGCTCCCTGAAGCTGGTCGAATAAATCATTATTGCGAGGCAAAGGATACTTGTTCTTAATTCTTACCTTGTTTAATTGCCTATAATCAATGAACATTCTCATTATGCCATCCTTCTTCTTCAAAAAACAGAACCAGCGCATCCGAAGGTGACATACTAGGCCGAATGAACCCCTTATCAAAAAGTTCCTGAAGTTGCTCCTTTAACTCTTTCAACTCCGCTGGTGCCATTCTATATGGTGGAATAGAAATGGGCTGAGTGCCCGACAACAAATCAATACCAAAATCAATATCCCTATTCGGTGGCATGCCCGACAGGTCTGCAGGAAACACATATGAAAATCCCTCACAACTGGGACAGAATCAATACTGGGAGCCTCAGCTCCAACATTTCTCACAAAAGCTAGGTACGAAAGACATCCCTTTCCAACCATACAATGGGCCTTCAAGAATAAGATCACTCTACTGGGAACATAATCAGTCAAACCTCGCCACTCTATCCGTGGCACTCGGTATAGCTAATATGACTGTCTTAGCATGACAGTCCAGAATAGCACGACACAAAGATAGCCAATCCATGCCCATAAATGATATCGAAATCCACCATACACAATAGCAAAAGATCCACTTGGGTCTCCAAACACCCAATAGTCACCATATATGATCGGTACAAATAGTCTACAACAATAGTATCGCCCACCAGAGAAGATATATGAACAGGTGAAACAAGAGACTCACAGGGCATATCAAAATAACAGGCAAAGTATGATGACACATAAGAAAAGGTGGAATCGGGATCAAATAATATAGAGGCATCTTTGTGGCAGACTGAAACAATACCTGAAATCACAGCATCTAAAGCACCAACATCTGGTCTACTTAGGAGGGCATACAAACGAGCCTGACCACCACCTGATTGACCTTCCGCTCTAGGAAGACCCATAGCTGCCTGACCTCTACCTCTAGCTGGCTGGGTGGGCGGTGAAGTAATTGGAGCAGAAGTCGAGGGCTGACCCCTCTCCTGAGACTAACCATCATGAAGACGAGGACACTACCTCCTCATATGCCCAAACTCTCCACACTCATAACAACTCCCCGGTGCTGAGATGGGGACTGAAGGGAACCCCTGGCACCAGAATGACCAGTTGAAGGACCTGGCATGGAAGAACCCTGGACTGATGGAGCACGAGACGAACTCTGAGCTAGAAGGGAACTAATTGATGAGTGGCCCTGATGAGAACTATGAAAGCCATGACCTGATAATGCTCCACGGTAACCTGGGCGAGCTGAATGAGCCTGCCTGAAAGGACAACCTCTGCCCAACTAGAACTAACCGCTTGAAAGAGCCCTACTAAAGCTACTAGATCCCCGAGGCCTCTTGGCCTCCCTCTCCTCTCACTCCTAATGGCAAACCGACTCAATCTGACGGGCGATATCAACAACCTCCTCAAAAGTAGCACCTGTGACCCTCTCCATAGTCATGAGAATCTGAAGTTGATATGTGAGGCCATCAACAAACCTCTTTATCCTCTCTCGATTTGTGGGAACCAACAAAACCGCATGACGGGCTAACTCAGAGAACCGCATCTCGTACTGCATCACCGTGATCTCCCCTAATGCAGCTGCTCAAACTGTCTGTACAGCTTCTCTCGGCATGACTGTGGCACATGCTTCTCTAGAAAAAGAACATAGAACTGCTGCCAAGTAAGGGTCGCTGCACCAACAAGCCTACGCCTCTCATACTCCTCCCATCAAGTGAAGGCAACCCTAAAAAACTAAAAGGTAGTAAATGCCACACCACTTGTCTCAAGAATCCCTGTTGTACGAAGCATCCTCTGGCATATATCCAAGAAACCCTGGGCATCCTCTCCCTCTACATCGTTGAAGGTCGAAGGCTGGAGTCTACCAAACCTCTCAAGTCAACGCTGCTTGTCGTCTGGCATAACTATTACCTTAAACTCCTGAGCTGGTGCAACTGGTTGGACTGGAAGTGTCCCCGGTATCTGGAGTCCTTGCACAACCTACTCAGGTGTGCGAGTAACAGGAGTCTAGGTGCCTAGCCTAGCCTGAGAAGTAGCTGCGACTGTAGTAGCTAAAACCGCCTGAGCCAAAACGTTACACACTGATAAGATGTGAGCTACAACCTCCTAGAGACTTGGGATCACAATAGGCACATCTAGTGCCTGAGCTAGTGCTACTACAACGTCAACAACTGGGACCTGATCCGAAATTGGAGCAACTGGTGGATCTGTCAGTGCTGCTCTAGCTTCTCTGCCCCTGTCATGGCCGCGATCGCAACCTCGGCCTCTAGTGGTCCCAGTTGGTGGTGCTGGCAGTCGTCCATCCTATCTGGTAGCACGTGTCCTCACCATCTGTGAGAGAATGGAATAACAAAAGTTCAGTACTCGGCTAAACAAATTCACAAGACAAGAATTTAAAGAATATGACATTTTTCCTAAAGGTTTTGCAGCCTCTCGAGGATAAATACAGACATCTCCGTACCAATTCGCAAGACTCTACTAAACCGACTCATGACTCGTGAGACCTATGTAACCTAGGCTCTGATACCAACTTGTCACGACCCCAAATACCTGCCGTGATGGCGCCTATCACATTACTAGGCAAGCCAACCAATCTATTAACCACAGCCCTTTTTCCTTTTGTAATAAACAATTTTCTAACACATGTCTTAAATACCAATTTCATTATAAACGTTTAAAGCAACAGAAAAATATGCGAAAGTAGAAATAACAGGAAACTACACAGCCCCATAAATCTGGTCACGAGTCTAGATCCTATAATACAAGTTTGAATACCTACTACATCCATTGTCTAGAAAATGCGGAAAGATGACAAGATAAGGAGGAGAAAACAGGGTTGCGGACGCCATGCAGCTACCTCTACATCTCCGGCAAATGCTGAATCAGTTGAAGACCCTCACTCGGCCGCTCGGGCATCTGGATCTGCACACAAGGTGCAGGGAGTAATATGAGTACGCCAACACAGTAAGTAACTAAGTTAAATAAGGACTAAAAGCAGTGACGAGCAGTTCAAATAAAACATATAACTGAATAATCAATAGAATATCGGATCAATTTTGCAGTTTAAAACCAGTTTCGTAATAAAATCAACATTTCCCAGTTTAAAACAATTGAAATCAAATACTTAGCAATATATATCCAATAGAGGCTTATTTAAAATAAGAGTGAAATCAGTGAAAAATATCCTAACTGGGCCCCTCGGGCAAGGAATCACTCAGAATATGGCCTCTTGGGCAACCTCTCAGTCACTCGTAACTCAACTCTCGCCACTCAGTCTCTTTAATATCTCATAATAATAGCAAATTGTGATAACCGCCACGGCGTACAGCCCGATCCATAATTTATAGTCGACTACGCTCACTCACGGTGTGCATACTCCGTAGGGGCTCCGACAGGCCAAGCGCCATGTTACATCCTATGTTTTCGTACGTGAGAATATGTCGTAAGCCAACTGATATAAGCTCAGAAATGATATCGTTTTTGAAAGTACATAACGTAAGTTCATCATTTTATCTTGGAGGTTATAAATCTTTAAGATCATTAATAACAAGTACCAAAAGGGTTGGAAACCTTAGACGCTAAACAAACTGAAGAAAATAAGTTTCATCGAAAGTCGACAAGTTTGAATGTTATAACATATACTTTTGGGGTGAGACTAGGGTGATTAAAATGATAAGGAAGTTATGAGTTATCTTAGTCGTATGATAGTCGTGTGTTATGTTTCTATGTCAAGCGAGTTGTGGAACAAAAGTTGGCAAAGGTCATCACAAGTTGCATTTATAATGTGCTGAAATTTAGGTCACAAGTAGATGCACATTTCTCCCAATATACTTCGAATAAATAGATGATCTACATATCAAATTGAAGATCTACGAGGCTAGTTTCTAACGCATTAAACCGTTTGTCAATACGAGATCGTACCATAGAGATATTCGCATTTTCATGAGACTGCACCAAGCAGCTCTCTATGGGGCCCACACAGGAGGTTTAAGACATATGGATATATATAAGATGCCTCAACCCATTTTAAGTTATTATTTTCAGTATATTTAGACCTTAGAACCCTATAAACACTCTTTCAAGATTCCCTCATGATCCAAGACCCAAACAAAGGGCAAACAACACAAATCAAGTGTCGGGAATCCCGTGGCGCAAATAAGTTTCTTGTTCTTCTTGTTGTTGCTGATTTTTGGGGGGTTCCAGCTCGTGTGGGAGGTTGTTTTAAGTGGTTTATGTTCTGTAAAATACTCTCTCATGATATTCATATCAACCCTAGGTTATTTCAAGTCTTGCAAATGGATTGCACCATATTTCAACAATAAAAAGTGAAGAATAACGCCTCTTTGAGGTTGTGTTGTCATTAAGGATAGTTGTGGGCTGTTTTGTGCAGAATTTTCAAGTTGTTTCTACTAGATAAAGTTAGTATAACAGCCTGCTAATTGTGTTTAAGCTTAACTATATGTTGGTTAAGTTATTAGGATGATAAACTACAAGATAATACTTGGATTAGCTTAAGTCACTTCTATGGTGTTGTATCTCCATTGAGGGATGTTGTAAGCTAAATATAACTTGGATTTTGACTTGAAGCTACTATAGGAGGTATGTGTATTGTGTTCTTGCAGGTTCTTAAGGTTATCTTGATGTTGATTAAGTTAAATGGTTGGACTAGAGATAAACTAGTGAATAAACTTTCTAATTGAAGATAGTTGGAGTTGTAGATTGTTTCCTTTGTTATAAATATATGGTATAAGGGTGGAATCATTGATGAACTAATTAATTATCATGTTAATGATGTTGTTAAGTTAATGTAAGAAGTCTATAAGGGGTGATATGGGTTAAACGGATTCCAATTCAAGTTTGCCGCTCGTCGTGAAGTAGTTGTGACTTGTTGTGGTTATATGGTGTCTTGTTATTGATATTTATATGTTGATGGATTTTTCTGGTTGTTGTTGTTGGTGTATGGTATTGGAGGAGGCCCTTGTTACAGGGGAGATTCTGCCCGAATTTACGTAAATGAGCTACTAGCTTAAGTTATAGACTTAGCCTTTGCTCAGCCCTAATTTTGAATCTCCTTATACTATGATAGATTGAGTTGACTTGTTTGAAGAGTTTCTTGGAAGGGATTATGGACTCAACGGGTTTAAGGTATGTTAAGGCACTTCCTTATTTCTTTTGGCATCATCTAAAGTGAAATAATTACGCTATTTCATAACGGATCTACTCCTAGCAACTAAGGTTGTCCATGTTGTTCATTCCTTATATATTATTCTAAGTAACTATGTATGATCCTTGAATCCTATTGAGGTTCATATTGAGGGTATGGATGTCCATAATGTTCTAAAGTCACTACAAAAGGTTTAGAACGTGATTCCATGAGTCTAGCATGCATTATATATAGTATCTATTTTACTCTACCGAGCCGCGCTATAGTCGGTCGGGTACGGCACCTATTGTGCAACCACTGATCAGTTGGGTTTACCGAGCTCCACGTGGCTGGGTACAATTCTACCGAGCCTTATGATGGCCGGGTATGTTTTTACCGAGTCCTCTTTGAGGTCGGGTACGATATGATGATGATGATGCCCACAGAGGCGTATGTTTTCAAACATTTATATTTATATATATATATATGTGTGTGTGTGTGTGTGTGTTATGCATTTCATGTCAGTAGCCCCCAGAGGCACTCAGATGTTACAAGTTATATCTTCTCTATATCTCTTTACATTACTGTTCTTGTTTATGCTTTCCTGTCTTATATACTCGGTACTTTATTCATACTAATGTCCCTTTTGCTTGGGGACGCTGTGTTTCATGCCCACAGGTCCCGATTGATAGGTTGACAGTCCTCCTAGTAGGCTATCAGCTCAGCGAAGGTGTTGGTGCACTCCACTTGCTCCGGAGTTGCCTATTTGGTCAGTATGCTTTGGATATGTATTGATTGGTATGGCGGGGCCCTGTCCCGACCTTTTTGATTTTATGTAGAGGCTTGTAGACAGATGTCAGGTGTATGGATACTTGTATGGACTTGCCGGCCTATGTTTTGAGTTTACAAATGGTCATGTCGGCCTTATAGAACCGTATGTCACATATATAAGTTTGTATATCATGTTGGGTCTTTATATGTTGAGTATTCCCTTATGTTTTATTCTTGTTATCTCATGACAGTTTTTCTGGCTCATTTACTCATGATAGTATGATAAGAAAGATATGTTACGTTGGTACTCGGTTGAGTAAGGCACCGGGTGCCCATCGCAGCCCTTCGGTTTGGGTCGTGACAAAAGTGGTATCAGAGCAGTTCTGTCCTAGGGAGTGTACAAGCCGTGTCTAGTTAAGTCTTGTTTATGGGTGTGTAGTGCACCACACTTATAAACAGGTGACTGCAGGGCATTTAGGGTTGTCACTGTTTCTTCTTACTCTAGATCGTGTCAATTGTAAGAATTCAAACTTCTAAATTCTATTTTTTTCATAACACAATGATACCTCATCCAAACAGATAGTTGGTAATAGATTAAATGCTGCTGTGGAAGAGATAAGTCAATGAAACTCGATTTTGCATCATGCTTATGATGAGTAAATGTAAGGTTTTCAGTAGATTATGTGTGTACTAAGACGCATAAGTTTCTTGATAAGGAGGCCTATGGCATGAATATCTATCCATCCATATGGTTTAAAAAGCAACAAGAGAATCATAAGGTGGATAAAAGTTTCAACAAGTAAAAGAAGCAAGGTGGCGAAGGTTACGAGGTACCAGTTAGTAAAGGTTTTGAGTTTTTACAATTCAGGTAGAGAAATATATGTATTCTGAGTTACCTTCAACAATAACAGAGGTATGTACAATTGGCCATGCCATTCTCAGTATGCCCTATGGGAGTTGACAGATATAGTTTAAGAGAGGAAGGGGATAGCAAGATCCAATTGGGGCTAGAGTAACCCAAAATGGTAGATGGATTATTATCATTAGCTAACATTTCCGAAGGATATTGCACATGTGGTAATAGTTCTCAGTGTGAGACACCCCGATGGTGCAATATAGAATAGTACATTTAGATATGAATACTAGAATGTCTGAAAAAATTTAGAAAATTGGCACTGGAATCCTAGAAGGGATAAATATTTACCTTTGTATGGCTCCTGTTCCTAGTAAAGAGGGAATGCTAGGTGACCTAAAGAGCCAGTGAGATGAAGCAAGTGGGGCTAAAAGTGAAAGAATATTTTGTTGAAGTTATCAAATAAAGTGATAGACAGAAATATTACCCGGAGAATAAGAAGGGAGTAATTGAAGCATTATGAGTAAGATGTGATAAATGGATGATAACGGTAAATTAAAATAAGATAGAATGATAGAGTCTATAGTCAAGTGAAGGAAAAGACAAGAGGTGGCAGGCCTTGAGACAATAATAGAGTATAGGCCAAAGGCCATATCCTCATTTCGAGAAATGAGTTGGTGAGTCCAACGCGGTTACCAGAAGGCTAAATTAGACCCCATGTAGTAACAAAAATTAGTATGGTCTAGTAAACAAGATAAAACCGAACATGAATTAGGGACCGGAGGATTTGATAATGGTCAACATCTTGAGAATTTCAGAGATCGTGCTCCAACAATAATAGAATAGACAACAGACGAATAACCTTTAAAGGTCATTTAGGAAGTCGCTTACCTAAAGCAAGCACTCTGAGTAGAGTTAATCTTAAGGGACTAAGTGTGCCAGTTACAGTAGGTGTCACCTTCGTGCGTAAGAAATTTAGTTATCCATGGTATAGAAGGTTACCATAAGGCGATTAAGGTTTATTGATAATGTGAAAAGACGCCAAATATGAAGAGGTAAAACAACTATAGGTAGATTGTCATAGTACTAAATCTTAGTACTCCCCTAAAGAGGGGAATATGGTATGATATGGTATTAAGTCAGAGTTAAATAGTTCAGTTAACTATGGAATGGTAAAGGACGAATGTGGTAAAAAGGAGAAAGGGATGATGTTGCATTTATTTAGTTCCTACAGATATGTTGCGAATCCAGAACATTATACAAACACGATACCGGGGAGAGGCAGTAAAATTTTTCGGCTAGGATGTTATTGATAAATAAGTGTGAATAGACACTTGATACATCAGGAGCTAGTGGCGAGAGATAAGTTAAGACAAAGGATATATCCCAAGAGAGATTATGCAGAATATATATATGAGAATGGACCAATGAGTAATTAGTAGTTGATTCAGGAAGAGCCCGGTTATGGTTAGACAAGAGGTCATAGTTAAATCAATAGATCATGCAAGATAAATGTAGTGAACCACATCATAGTGAATTCAGTCTCGCAGATACGAGATCGCAATCATTTGAAAAAATTTTCAGATAGGAGTTGAGGTATTTAAAGATACCGTTTAAGGTTTATGAAAATAAGAGACAGTGCCACTATGGAGACAATAAAAATTTGACCTTAGAAGTTACCATACGAGCACAAAGGCACGAAGTTATGTAACAAGGGTTATTATAGGCGAGTAAGAACAACGAAAATTTCCTTTGGCTGTCGATATAACAAGCTCGCAACTTTACAAGAGCCAGAAGGTCCCCCTATGTAC
The DNA here is from genome assembly GCF_000393655.2 of Nicotiana sylvestris. Taxonomy (NCBI): domain Eukaryota; kingdom Viridiplantae; phylum Streptophyta; class Magnoliopsida; order Solanales; family Solanaceae; genus Nicotiana; species Nicotiana sylvestris. The sequence goes on along the minus strand of NC_091064.1, from coordinate 115,862,134 downwards.
TATAATGAAAGACTAGATGAGGAAATAAGGAAGACAATTTCCACTTAAGCATAGTGAGCTAATGAGTAAATGATCTTGTAACAACAGTCTCACTACAATTTTGTATACACTCCATAAGAAAGCGGCACCTATCATGGCTAATGAATGGAAAAAAAGTCATCAAAGGTGATGTTTGAGATCATATGAGGTACAGGAATTACAGTATTCATTGGCAATAAGACAAGCCAAGTATTCATGCAACAAGTGATAGAATGACCGGAAAAAGTAATTGCTTACATTTAAGGACAACTGAGAAGGCACAAAAGGAACTTTATGGTGCTAGCAAGTTAAAGAAAGGTTGTGAGTAGTATAAATAGATAGGTGTAGATCATAAGGTAAAGTATTCTAGAGAAATAAGGTTTTAGGTAGATAGGAGTAAGGATATGAAAAGGTGAGTGAGAAGGTGACAAAAATATGCACGTCCTCAGGATTAAACCCATCAAAACAAGGGAGCTGATGATTTCCATATGTAATACAAAGCTCGGTACAGCCTGAATGAACACAGAAGAGTCTAAGACTAGGAGCAATTAGAAGAGATGAAATGCTGCCCCCATAGTAGAATAAGGGTGTAATTGTGATAGATAAGAGGATGACATTTAGGCCTTTGATTGAGGAATAATTTAAAGAAAGGGGATTTTATGAATTGCTCTGGATTGGAATACCCTCATAAGATGAATCATGTTACGATGCTATGAAATACAGTTATGGAAGTATAGTATCATCCCTAGGTGGATCGGACAAATTACTTCAGATATTCTCCGATGAGACGTGAGCCCTAGTGACAATGTATTACATAAGAGGTTTCAAATTATCAGTGGTAGATTATGTATCAACATTAAGGTGAATCGCCAATGGATGGATAAAAGTTGCAAAGTATGAAATGATATTAAACCGTTGTTATTAAGATGAACAGTAATGAGGAAGCATTAAAGGACATAGATTTATACATATAGGACAAGCAGCGAAAGAGTAACTTGGAGTTGGGTGGCAGACCTCGGTAAAAATAAATCGAAGTAAGAGTTAGGATTAGTATGAACTACCTAGATGTAGTAAAACCATAATTGATAACCGAGTGTATGAACCAAGGTACATCAATAGTCGTAAGTTCGACAAAGTACCAAGCGAAGAAATTTAGTACACCTATAGATGCCTAGAGGGACATCTTGTCATGGTTTTGTATATGTTCACAAAGTGAGGCCTAGAGATTGGCTAAAAGCTGGAGGAAAAAAAGGGAAAAGAGTTTCATAGGCACACATACAAGTACAAGGTTGTACATGATGCATGACAGAAGGTAACAACAGTTACGAGATTGGAAGAACTCCGACCACAGGTCATGGTGTGAGAAAGAGGCCTAAAAGGGGGGAATACCCCGGCCTTTGGATTTATTCACAAAATAGTTTCATAGATATCAAGGAAAATATTAAAGTATTCATAAGAGCTACAAGTTATGAGACTGATAAATGCATCAGCCAACATTCGAGGATGAATGTTCCAAAGGGGGGAATGATGTTACATCCCTTGTTTTTGTACGTGAGAATACGTCGTAAGCCAATTGATATAAGCTCGAAAATGTGATCGTTTTTGAAAGTACATAACGTAAGTTCATCATTTTATCTTGGAGGTTATAAATCTTTAAGGTCATGAATAACAAGTACCAAAAGGTTTGGAAAGCTTAGACTCTAAACGAACTGAAGAAAATAAGTTTCATCGAAAGTCGATAAGTTTGAATGTTATAACATATACTTTTGGGGTGAGACTAGGGTGATTAAAAAGATAATGAAGTTAAGTTATGAGTTATTTTAGTTGTATGATAGTCGTGTGTTATGTTTCTAAGTCAAGAGAGTTGTGGAAAAAAAGTTGGCAAAGGTCATCACAAGTTACATTTATAATGTGCTGAAATTTAGGTCACATGTAGATGCACGTTTCTCCAAATATACTTCGAATAAATGGATCATCTACATATCAAATTTAAGATCTACGAGTCTAGTTTCTAACTCCTTAAACCGTTTGTCGATACGACATCGGACCAGCAAGATATTCGCGTTTTCAAGAGACTGCACCAAGTAGCTCTCTATGGGGGCCACATAGGCGGTCTAAGCCATATGGGTATATATAAGATGCCTCAACCCCGTTTTAAGTTATTATTTTCAGTATATTAAGACCTTAGAAACCTAGAAACACTCTCTAATGGTTGTCTCATGATCCAAGACCCAAACAAAGGGCAAACAACACAAATCAATTGTCGGGAATCTCGTGGCGCTAATAAGTTTTTTGTTCTTCTTGTTGCTGCTGATTTTTGGGTGGTTCCAGTTCGCGTGAGAGCTTGTTTTAAGTAGTTTATGTTTTGTAAAATACTCTCTCATGGTTTTCATATCAACCCTAGGTTATTTCAAGTCTTGCAAATGGATTACTCCATATTTCAACATCAAAAGTGAAGAATAACACCTCTTTGAGGTTGTGTTGTCATTAAGGATAGTTGTGAGCTGTTTTGTGCAGAAATTTCAAGTTTTTGCTACTAGCTAAAGTGAGTATAACAGCCTACTAATTTTTCCTAAGCTTAATTGTATGTTGGTTAAGTTGTTAGGATGATAAACTACAACATAGTACTTGGATTAGCTTAAGTCACTTCTATGGTGTTGTATTTCCATTGAGGGATGTTGTAAGCTAAATATAACTTGGATTTAGACTTGAAGATACTGTAGGAGGTATGTGTATTGTCTTCTTGCAATTGCTTAAGGTTATTTGATGTTGATTATGTTAAATGGTTGGACTAGAGATGAACTAGTGAATATAGTTTCTAATTGAAGATAGTTGGAGTTGTGGATTTTTTCCTTTGTTATAACTAGATGTTATAAGGGTGGAATCATTGATGAACTAATTAATTATCATGTTAATGATGTTGTTAAGTTAATGTAAGAAGTCTATAAGGGGTGATATGGGTTATACGGATTCCAATCGGAGCTTGCCGCTCGTCATGAATTAGTTGTGACTTGTTGTTGTTATATGGTGTCTAGTTATTGATATTTATATGTTGATGGATTTATTTGGTTGTTGTTGTTGGTATATTGTATTGGAGGAGGCCCTTGTTACAGGGGAGATTCTGCCCGAATTTACGTAAATGAGCTACTAGCTTAAGTTATAGACTTAGCCTTTGCTCAACACTGATTTTGAATCTCCTTATACTATGATAGATTGAGTTGACTTGTTTGAAGAGTTTCTTTGAAGGGATTAAGGACTCAATGGGTTTAAGGTATGTTAAGGCACTTCCTTATTTCTATTGGCATCATATAAAGTGAAATGAATACGCTATTTTATAACGGATCTACTCCTAGAAACTAAGGTTGTCCATGTTGTTCTTTCCTTATAAAATTATTCTAAGCAATTGTGCATGATCCTTGAATCCTACTGAGGTTCATATTGAGGGTATGGATATCCATAATGTTCTAAAGTCACTCCAAAAGGTTTAGAACGTGATTCCATGCGTCTAACATGCATTATATATAGTATCTATTTTACTCTACCGAGCCGCGCTATAGTCGGCCAGGTACGGCACCTATTGTGCAACCACTAATCAGTTGGGTTTACCGAGCTCAACATGGCCGGGTATGATTCTACCGAGCCTTTGATGGCCGGATAGGTTTTTACCGAGTCCTCTTTGAGGCCGGGTACGATATGATGATGATACCCACAGTGGCGTATGTTTTCAAACGTTTTTGTATATATATGTGTTGTGCATTTCATGTCAGTAGCCCCCAGAGGCACTCAGACGTTACATGTTGTATCTTCTCTATCTCTCTTTACATTATTGTTCTTGTTTATGCTTTCCTGTCTTACATACTTGGTACTTTATTCGTACTAACGTCCCTTTTGCCTAGGGATGCTGTGTTTCATGCCCGCAGGTCCTGATTGATAGGTTGATAGTCCTCCTAGTAGGCTATCAGCTTAGCGAAGGTGTTGGTGCACCCCACTTGCTCCGGAGTTGCCTATTTGGTCAATATGCTTTGAATATGTATTGATTGGTATGGCGGGGCCCTGTCCCGACCTTTTTGATTTTATGTAGAGGCTTGTAGACAGATGTCAGGTGTATGGATACTTGTATGGCCTTGTCGGCCTATATTTTGAGTTTACAAATGGTCATGTCAGCCTTATAGGCCCGTATGTCACATATATAAGTTTGTATATAATGTTGGGTCTTTGTATGTTGAGTATTCCCTTATGTTTTATTCTTATTATCTCATGACAAGTTTTCTGGCTCATTTACTCATGATAGTATTATAAGAAAGATATGCTATGTTGGTACTCGGTTGAGTAAGGCACCGGGTGCCCGTCGCGGCCCTTCGGTTTGGGTTGTGGCACGTCATATCGCTGCAGCGCACAACCCGATCAAATATATATATATCGCTGCGGCGTGCAGCCCGATCCATATCTCACATATATAAATATCCTCACAGTTAGGTTCTCAACCTTTCTCAGTCATTAACCTCACAGCCTCTTGGGCACAACAGTGGAAATTAGGAAACTCAATCCAAATAGTCCTCTCAGCTAGAAGTGAAAAGATAAAACCAAATTAATACATTTAAAAAGGTAAAACATGACTAAGGATATGCTTTTAGCAAGTAAAGTGAGGAAAAACAGTCAAAATGCCCCTAAGGGTTTCTGCAGGTCGGCACAAGGCCCCAAACATGGCATACATCCCATAATACAATATAAATATCCAAAATACGGGATAACACAATATTTCCAAATCAAATACGCAGCTTAATAGTCGCTACGGAATGGACAGAGTCATAATCCCTACTGGTGCAAGCCCACATGCTCGTCACCTAGTATGTGTGTCACCACATTTATCAAAACAAGTCAAATACCGGGGTTTTGTACCCTCAATTCTAGATTTACAATGGTTACTTACCTCAAACCGGGGAAAATACTACTCTGCGATGCCTTTGCCCCTCGAATCGGCCTCCACACGCTTCGAATATATCCAAAATAAGACTCACGACATCAAAATATGCTAAGGGAACGAAGCCCAAGCGAAAACAATCAAATAATACCAAAAATCTCGAAATTGGCCAAACCCGACCCCCGAGCCCACATCTTGAAACTCGATAAAAATCACATCACCGGAATCCTTATCCTCCCACGAGTCTGTACATATCAAGAACACTGAAATCGGAGTCCAAATGGCCCCTTAAATCCCCATTTTAAGTCTCTTAATCTCAAGCCCTAATTTCTCAATTTTTGATTTAGATTCCATGATTTATTAAGTAGATTTCACAATAAAATAGAGTTTTAAGTCCAAAATTCTTACCTCCAATTATTTCTCCTTAAATCCCTCTTCAATCTCCTTCAAAAAGCTCAAGAAACGGCCAACTATGGAGGAAATAAGTCCCAAAATCGTGGACAAGATGAGTTTAAAAACCTTCTGCCCAGGCATATTTTCCTTCATCGTGATCGCGGGAAATCCTTCGCGATCGCGAAGCAGAAATTCTCAGCTCCCAAAAATTACCCTATGCGAATACATCAAACACCATGCGAACGCGATACCGAGGCGACTAACACTACGCGATCGCGGACTGCCTCCCGCGTTCGCAATGAACAAATTCCATCCAAGACCCCTGGCCCGCTTAACTCTACGCGAACGTGACCCTCACTACTCGTTCGCGATCAACAACTTCCTCACCTCTACGCGATCGCATCTCCTCCTTCGTGAACACATAGAACAAAATGGACTGCCCCTTAAAAAGCTCTACGCGATCACAGGAACCCCTACGCGATCGCGAAGAAGGATTTTCTACAATAGATGAAACTGCAATTATGCAACATCACCAAGGCATGAAATGGTCTGATTAACCATCCGAAACTCACCCGAGGCCCTCAGGACCTCAAACAAAGGCACCAAAATATCCTAAAACCTTATTCAAACTTATTCTAATATTCAAAACACCTCAAACAATATCAAATCAACTAAAACACATCGGATTCAAGCCTAAGTTTCTAAAATCTTTTGAATTTTGCTTTTGATCAAAAACCCAACCAAACCACGTCCGAATGACCTATATCAAAATCTCGCCTACCAACCAGAAATCGCCAAAATATCAACTTCGCCAATTCAAGCCTAAATATACTCCGCACCTCCAAAACTCATTCCGATCACACTTCTATGTCTTAAATCACCTCCCAATTCTAACCGAATCATCAGAACTCGCATCCGAACCCTCTAACACATAAGTTAACATCCGGTTGACTTTTCCAACTTAACCTTCCTTAAAAGAGACTAAGTGTCCCAAACCTTACCAAAATCAATCCGGATTCGATCCGACCAACACGATTACATATAGAACTGATAGACAAAGCAATAAGAAGCAGAAATGGGGGAAACAGAGCGGTAACACATGAGATGACTGGCCGGGTCGTCACATCCTCCACAACTTAAACAAATGTTCGTCCTCGAACGAGTGAAGAGACATACCTAACGCCTCGAATAGGTGAGGATATCTCCTCCGCATCTCCCGCTTGGTCTCCCAGGTAACCTCCTTCATGGGCCGACCACTCCACTACACTTTCACGAAGCTATATCTTTTCATCTCAACTTTCGAACCTGACGACCTAAAATAGCTGCTGGCTCCACATCATAGGTCAAATCATCATTTAACTGAACCATGCTGAAATCTAGAACATGAGACGGATCCCCAATATACTTTCAGAGCATAGAAACATGAAATAGCGGGTGCACAGTCGACAAGCTGGGTGGCAAAGCAAGCTCATAAGCCACCTCCCCAATCGTCCAAAGCACCTCAAAAGGCCCAATGAACCGAGGACTCAATTTACCTTTCTTCCTAAATCTCATGACACCCTTCATGGGAGAAACCTTCAACAGAAGCTTCTCACCAACCATGTAGGACACATCTCACACCTTCTTGTCAGCATAACTCTTTTGCCTTGACTGCACTGTACGAAGTCTCTCTTGAATTACCTTCACCATTTCTAAAGCATCCTGCACCATGTCTGTCCCCAATAGCCTAGCCTCACCCGGCTCAAACCAACCAACTCGTGATCTACATCGCCTCTCATACAAGGCCTCATATGGAGCCATCTGAATACTCGATTGGTAGCTGTTGTTATAAGTAAACTCTGCAAGCGGTAGAAACTGATCCCATGACCCTCTGAAATCAATGACACTAGCACGCAATATGTCCTCCAATATCTGAATAGTGCACTCGGACTATCCGTCCGTCTGAGGGTGAAAATTGTGCTAAATTCAACTTGCATACCCAACTCTCGCTGCACAACCCTCCAAAACTGCAAAGTAATCTGAGTTCCCCTATCTGAAATGATGGAAACTAGGACACCATGCAAACGAACAATCTCTCGGATATAGATCTCTGCCAACCGCTCTGAAGAATAGGTAGTACACACAGGAATGAAGTGCACGGACTTGGTTAGCTGATCCATAATCACTCAAATAGCATCGAACTTCTTCAAAGTTCGTGGAAGTGCAACTACAAAGTCCATAGTGATCCTCTCCCACTTCCACTTTGGAATATCCATCTGCTGAAGCAAGACACCCGATTTCTGATGCTCATATTTTACCTACTGACAATTGAGACACCGAGCTACAAATCCCAGAATGTCCTTCTTCATTCTTCTCCACCAATAATGCTGCCTCAAATCCTGATACATCTTCACGACACCCAAATAAATGGAATATCGCGAGCTATGGGCCTCCTCCAGAATCAACTCCCGAAGACCATCCACATTGGGCACACATATCCGGCTGTCACGACCTTGATTTCCCACCCTCTGGAGTTGTGATGGAGTCTACTCGTAGAAGCTAGTCAAGCCGCGAAATAAAGAATCACTAACTCTTTCATTTTAGCCTTTTTTTAACAATTTGAATTAACAGGTAATCAACATTGAAATATTAACGACAAATAAAATCAAGCGGAAGACTTAATCTAATAAAATAACCAAAGCCAGTACGACAATACTAGCATATGTATCTACCCGGAATCCGGTGTCACAATATCACGGACTGTCTATGAATACTACAACAAATTGCTGAAAGAAAAGTAATATCTATCTCAGAAAAAATGAAAACAGAATACATAATAAGATTGAAAAGAACGTCGGGCCTGCGGACGCTAGCAAGACTACCTCGGGATCTCTAACTGGACTGAAGGCAGCCACCCAAATGCTACTGTCCAAAAGCTGCTCCGGGATCTGCACATAGTGCAAAGTGTAGCATCAGCACAACAGACCCCATGTGCTGTTAAGTGCCTGGCCTAACCTCGGCGAAGTAGTGACGAGGCTAGGACCAGACTACCAAAAAAATCTGTGCAGTTATATAGTATGCAACAGAAAATAAAACAGGAACAACAAGTAAAGATCGGAGCGGGGTACATACTACGGGGGTATATCAATATCAACAATAAATCAAGAAAAAGGCATAACGACAACTTAGAATTTACAACAAAACAATAAGGAACTTGTAACCAATTTATAAACACTTTATATCATCAATTGTTGCGGCGCATAACCCACCCAACACATAACAACATTGTTGCGGCGTGCAACTCAATCCATATCATCACTGTTGCGGCGTGCAACCCGATCCAATTATATCATTGTTGCGGCATGCAACCCGATCCACATATAATGTTGTTGCGGCATGCAACCCGATCCAAATATATATCATTGTTGCAGCGTGCAACCCGATCCACATATACAGTCAACAACAATCATAACAAGAGTCCCGACAAGGGATCAATAAAGAACTACACTATCCCGGTAAGGGAATCGACAGTATAAGTAACTACATCCCGGCAAGGGAAAAACAACTATAACCAAACTTGTTCCAACATCTAACTACCTCAGCTAACACCAATACTCAGTCATAAGTAATTTCCACGAGAATAATCATAATCCTTGCTCAATACAAAGAATCGTCAACTTAAGCATCCGTAGTATTTTAAGAACACAATAATTTACAATTTAAGACTCACGGTGATACTCGACACCAATGTATAGATACTCGTCACCATGCCTATACGTCGTACTCAACAAGAAACAAGTAGCAAATAGGACACAACTCCTAATCCCTCAAGCTAAGGTTAGACCAAACACTTACCTAGAACTTCCACAGCCATCTTAAGCCTCAAACACCGCTTTTACCTTTGAATTTGGCTTGAAATCAATTGTATCTAGACATAATCGACTCAATAACATCAATAAACGCTAAACAATCCAATTCCAATGCTTAATTATAGCTTTCCCATCATTCTTCCCAAAAAATCAAAAATTGACCCCGGGCCCGCTTGGTCAAAACATGAGGTTCGGACCAAAACCTATTCACCCATTCACCCACGAGCTCGAATATATAATTCGTTCCAAAACTCAACCCCAAAACGCGGTCTAAACCCCAAATATACAAAAAGCCCTAACTCTACCTAAATCCCTAATTTTCTACCCTTAAAAACATGATTTAGGCGTAGAAATCTAATGGATGTTAATGGAAATTGAAGAAAACGAGTCTAATATTACATACCTATGAATTGGTGGTGCAATCCCCTCTCAGAAATCGCCCAAGTTGGAGTTTATAAGAAGAAGTTATGAAATTTAGATTAAGTCCCGTTTTGCTTCTGTTTTTAAAATCACTGGACAGGCCTTCATCGCGTTCGCAATAGGCCTGTCGATTTTGCGATAGGCCTGTCGTGTTCGCGAAGAGTTAGGCCTAAGTGACCTTTGTATTCGTAGAGCTTTCACCCATCTAGCCTTCGCGTTCGTGAGCCAGTGGCCGCGTTCGCGTAGAACAGGTGAGAACCCCTCCCCCAGGCCTATTGCCTTACGCGTTCACGAGTACCTGGATGCATTCGCGAAGGGTACTCCCCCCTCAGCCTCGCGTTCGCGAAGAAGAAATCTGGAACCTAGGAAATTTGCCTTACGCGTTCGCAAGTGGGACCACGCGAATGTGAAGAACAAAATCCCGGTGCACTGAACAGCAAAAAACTGCAACTTTCAATAGTTCAAAAACTTTCCGACACCCATCCGAAACTCACCCGAGCCCTTAGGGCTCCAAACCAAACATATGTACTAACTCCAAAAACATCATATAAACTTATCTGTGCGATCAAATCGCCAAAATAACCTCTTAAACAACGAATTTAGCATAGAAATCTAAGAAATATCTCAAAACTTTCAAAGTACGATTTTTCACAACTATGGGTCTGAATCACCTCAAAAGACTTCCGTTTCTTACCAAATTTTACCGACTCATCTTATTTCACATATAAGACCTGTACTGGGCTCCGGAACCAGAGTACGAGCCCGATACTATCAAATTCTAATTGCATTTCATTTCTAAAACTCATAGAAATTTCTAGAAAACAATTTTTCTTTCAAAATTCATTTCTCAGGCTTGGGACCTCAGAATTCGATTCCGGGCATACACCCAGGTCCCATAATTTTCCTCTACCCCCCCGGGACTGTCAAATCACGGGTCCGGGTCTGTTTACCCAAAATGTTGACCGAAGTCAACTTAAATGAATTTTAAGTCAAAATTTCATCATTTTCACAGATTTTCACATAATAGATTTCCGTCTACGCGCTCGGACTACGCATGCAAATTGAGGTGATGCTGAAAGAGGTTTTTAATACCTCGGAATGCATAATTAATTTTAAAAACAAGTTATGACCTTTTTGGTCATCACACCGGCCCTGCATCTCAACACCCCATAATCACTAATGGTCACATCTCTGGCATCATCATGCTGAATTCTGTCCTTAAGGACAAGCAAATGCGGATCATCATACTGGCGCACTCTGATGCGTCATATAAGGAAGATTGAGAAATCACACAATCCAATACCCGACTGGGCTCCGAAATATCCAACCTCACGAACCGATTGGCCAAGGCCTAAACATCAACTGCAAGCGGTCTCTCCCCAATTGGAATATATGCCAAACTCCCCATGCTCACCACCTTTCAGCTCAAAGCATCGGCCACCACATTAGCCTTTCCCGGATGTTACAATACAGTGATATCATAATCCTTTAGCAACTCCAACCATTTTCGCTGCCTCAAATTGAGATCCTTCTGTTTGAACAAGTGCTGGAGACTACGATGATCAATGTAGACCTCACAAGACACACCATACAAGTAATGCCTCCAAATCTTCAACGCTTGCACAATGGCAGCCAACTCCAAATTATGAATGGGGTAGTTCTTCTCTTGGGGCTTCAACGAATGAGAAGCATAAGCAATAACTCTACCCTCCTGCATCAACACACAACCAATCCCAACTCTCAAAGCATCAAAATACACGGTATATGAACCTAAAGCTGATAGCAACACCAACACTGGAGCTGTGGTCAAAGCTGTCTTGAGCTTCCTAAAGCTCTCCTCACACTCGTCTGACCATACAAATGAAGCACCCTTCTGAGTCAACTTGGTCAAGGGTAATGCGATAGATGAGAATCCCTGAACAAACCGACGATAATAGCCTGCGAAACCAAAAACGTTGCGAATCTCTGTGGTTGAGGACGGTTTGGGCCAACTCTGAACTGCCTTTATTTTCTTCAAATCAACCTGAATACCCTCGCTAGACACCACGTGCCCCAAGAAAGCCACTGAACTGAGCCAAAACTCACACTTGGAGAATTTTGCATAAAGCTTCTTCTATCTCAACCTCTGCAACACAACCCTCAAATCCTCTGCGTGCTCCTCCTGACTACGTGAATACACCAGAATATCATCAATGAAGACTATGAAAAACGAATCAAGATAAGGCCAGAACACGTTGTTCATCAAATGCATGAACGCTAAGCCCAAAAGACATCACCAAGAACTCATAATGACCATATCGGGTCCTAAAAGCCGTCTTAAGAATATCTGAGTTCCTAATCTTCAACTGGTGATAACCTGAATAGAGATCAATCTTGGAGAACATTCTCGCTCCCTGAAGCTGGTCGAATAAATCATCAATGCGAGGCAAAGAATACGTGTTCTTAACTGTTACCTTGTTCAATTGCCTATAATCATTGCATATCCTCATAGTGCCATCCTACTTCATCACAAATAGAATCGGTGCACCCCAAGGTGACACACTAGGCCGAATGAACCCTTATCAAGGAGTTCCTAAAGTTGCTCCTTTAACTCCTTCAACTCCGCTGGTGCCATACGATACGGTGGAATAGAAATGGGCTGAGTTCCCGACACCAGGTCAATACCAAAATCAATATCCCTATTCGGTGGCATGCCCGACAGGTTTGCAGGAAACACATCGAGAAAATTCCTCACAACTGGAACAGAATCAATATTGGGAGTCTCTGCACCGACATCCCTTACAAAGGCTAGATACGAAATAAAACCCTTCCTAACCATACGCTGGGCCTTCATGAATGAGATTACTCTACAGGGAACATAATTAGTCACACCTCACCACTCAAGCCGTGTCACACCTGGTATAGCCAATGTGACTATCTTACCATGACAGTCCAGAATAGCATGACATTGAAATCCACCATACACAATAATAAAAGATCCACTCGAGTCTCCAAACCCCCAATAGTCACCACACACGACCGGTACACACGATTTACAACAACAGTATCGCCTACCGGGGTAGATATATGAACAGGTAATGACACATAAGAAAAGGTGGAACCGTGATAAAATAAGACAGAGGCATCTTTGTGGTAGACTGAAAAAATACCTGTAATGACAACGTTGGAAGCAATAGCATCGAGTCTAGCTAGAAGTTCAAAGAAACGGGCCTGACCGCCACCTGTTCGACCTCCCCTCTGGGCAACCCCTAGCTGACTGATCTTTACCCCTAGCTGGTTGGGTGGGTGGTGGTGAAGAAACTGGCGCTAAAGCCGATGGCTGACTCCTCTGCTGAGATGAGCCCGCAAGACGGCGAGGAGACTGCCTTCACATATGACCCATCTCTTCACACTTATAGTAACTCTTAAGTGCTTGAGAAGGGGACTGAAGGGAACCCTAGCACTGGAGTGACTAGTAGATGCACTTGGCATAGAAGAGTTCTGAACTGATGGAGCACGGGACAAACTCTGAGATAGAAGGGCACTAAGTGATGACTAGCCTTGGTGAGTGATAAGTTGGTATTTTACCAACTTATCTCCTCTTAATATTTACACTCTTACATAATTTTGGTAGGAAACTAGGACACTTTCTAAGGTTTATTGGCAATTTTAAGGTGTCATGTGATTTGGAGAAGAAACAGAAGAAACCAAGTCAAAATGTGCAAAAATGGTGAAAAATGACTGCTGCCAAATACCCTTCAGGATCGCAAACATAGGAACATGATCGCATAAGTCTGAGCAAATAGGTACTACGATCGCATTACTGATTCCGCGAACTCGATGAAGAAAGTAGCCACTGCCCATGAAATGTTCTACGCAAACAAACGATCCCTTCCGCGATCACAATAGTTATCATCATAACTTTCCGCGATCGCAATCGTTCTTACGCGATCGCGGTGCATTAAAATTGGGCGAAATCTGGGCAGAAATGGAATTTCACATTTTTGATCCCCAAACCATTTAATACCTGACTTAGCTAGATCTTTGGCAGATCTTTGGCTTATTTTCAGTCCTTAGGGCTAGAGAGAACATGTTTTGGAAGCTAGGGTTCACACACACACTTTGGTCTTGAAGATTTGAAGCTTGTGGTTAAGGATTTCTTACCCATTTATGTTTATTTCTTCATTTCCTTGCTTTGTATTATATATTTAAGTGTGTAGTATTATTTCCAACACTTGAATCTTGTTTATGGAAATATTCATGTTTAAAGTGTGGACTAAATACCTTGTTGTGCTTATGTATTGAATGATTTTTATCCTTTTATGATGTGAGTTATTGTTACTTTAATTATTCTTGTTCTTCAATGTTGCCAAACGGATTAGCTAACCCTAGGACTCGCGCATTAACTCTAAATTAATTTTGGAAAAGATGTTTTAACCCTCATTTTATAGATTCTACCTAGGGATAGGATTGAACTACTTGTAGCTATTCTGGGTGTGCTTAATCTCTTAATTGTTTTAGGGATAATTCAATTTGGAAGTCTTGTTAGTCTTTGGAAGAAGCTAATTAAGAATTATTATCTGTGGCAAATTAACATAAACTCGCTCATATTTGTAAAATCGTGAAATACATTGGATCGTTACTTGAGTGTAATTCCCGTGCAACCATACTTGTAGCCATTGATCATTTTACTTGCTTTATAGGTTAGTTTACATTTCCGCATTTAGGTATAAACATTTTCTCAACCCAAATCTAAGTGTGTTGCCATTGCGGGATATGTGATAATTCTCTTACATTCCTAATCGCCTACATATTATTCTATGTGGGATTCGACCCCGACTCATAGTTGGGTAAATTATATTTCACGCGACCGTGTCCATTTACCTTTTAGTAGTGGATTTGGACGTCATTAGTGAGAATTGTGAGAACCATGACTCGATGACGCCCCACGATAACCTGGGTGAGCTGGCTTAGCATGCCTAAATGGACGGCCTCTACCGTGCTGAAACTAACTCCTCGACGGAGCACCACTATAACTACTAGATCCTCGAGGCCTCTCGGACTCCCTCTCCTCTCGCTCCTAGCGATGAACATACTCAATCTCACGGGCAATATCCACAACCTCCTCGAAAGTAGCACCAGTCACCCCTCCTTGGTCATGTGAATACAAAGTTGATAAGTGAGGCCATCAACAAACCTCCTAATCCTCTCTCTCTATCTGTCTGGACCAACCAAATAGCATGATGAGATAACTCGGAGAACCTCATCTCATACTGCATCACAATTATCTCTCCCTGACACAACCACTCAAACTGCCTGCACAGCTCCTCTCTGCGAGACAATGGTACATACTTCTCCAGAAAGAGAACGGAGAACTACTGCCAGGTAAGGGGTGGTGCACCAACAGGCCTACGCCTCTCAAAAGCCTCCTACCAAGTGAAGGCAGCTACAAAAAACTGGTAAGTAGTGAAAGCGACCCCGCTGGTCTCAAAAATATGCGTTGTACGAAGCATCCTCTAACACTTATCCAAGAAACCCTGGGCATCCTCGCCCTCTGCAACACTGAAAGTCGGAGGCTGAAGTCTACCAAACCTCTCCAACCTACTATGCTCATCCTCTGGCATGGAAGGAACTATATAGTCCTGAGCAGCTGTAACTGGCTGGGTTGGATGTGCCCCCGGTGTCTGAAGTCCCTGCACGACCTGCTCAGGTGTGCGAGCAGCGGGAGTTTGAGTGCCTCCCCCGACATGAGAAGTAGTTGTGGCTGTAGTAGCTGAGATTGCCTGAGATAGGCAGTGCAAACTGATAGGATCTAAGTCAAGGCCTCCTAAAGACCCAGAATCACAATAGTTATAGCTGGTGCCTGAGCTGGTGCTGCTGGAGCGTCCACAACTGGACCTGATCCTGAACTAGGGCGGCTGGGGGATCTGTAGGTGCTGCCCTAGCTACTGTGCAGGCCACACCTCTGCCCCTACTGTGACCACGACCGCGTCCTCAACCTCTAGTGGCAACAGCTGGTGGTACTGGTGGTCGTCCATCCTGACCGGTAGCACGTGTCCTCACCATCTGTGAGAGAATAGAATGACAGAAGTTTAGTACTCGGATCAACAAATTCGCACGATAAGAATTTCAAGAGTATGAAGTTTTCCTAAAGGTTCTGCAGCCTCTCGAGGATAAATACAAACGTCTCTGTACCGATCCACAAGACTCTACTAAACCTACTCATGACTCGTGAGACCTATGTAATCTAGGCTCTGATACCAACTTGTCATGACCCTAAACACGGACCCGGTCATGATGGCACCACTCGTGAAGACAAGGCCAGCCGACACATTCCCATTTCAATTTTAAGAGATTAAAATAATAAGTATTAAGTCTTAAACATGATAAATTCCAAAATAAGTAGCGAATAGTATAATTTGCGGAAAACAAACCCAACATTGCTTGATACCGGGGTTTCACTAGTGATGAGCATCTATCAGTACACTACAAGTCTGAATGCCTACTAATCTATTAGAATAACTGAAAAAGAGATAGAAATGAGATAAAGGGGGAGAAACACGGGACTACGGACGTCAAGCAGCTACCTCGTGAACTCCGAAGTCTTTCGGGAGCTCTCAACTCGCGCTAGAAGGATTAGCAATGCCTGAATCTGCACACGGGGTGCAAGGAGTAAAGTGAGTACTCCAACTTAGGGAGTAATAATCATAAACAAGAAATCACGTAAGGCACAATACATGCTATAATGAAGCAGTAAAAGCCAGTAAAACATTGAATCAATAAAGATATGTAAAAATCATTTTAGTTCAGTTTAAACTTCATAAAAGGCCTTTTTAACAATTAAGCAGGTAAATGACAGGCAATAAGGAAGATAAACACATAAAGGCTCACCACTCGGGCACAATGTCAACTAACTCACCCCTCCGGCAATATCTTAGAACAATACCAACCCCTAGGGCTATATCTCACACAACAATGGGTGGCCGCACTCACTGGGGGTGTGCAGACTCCTAGAGGGGCCCCTTACGGCCCAAGCGCAATATCAAGCCATCTCGTGGCATCATCACTAGGCTCTTGGCCTCATATCAACAAGCCACCTCGTGGCGTACATATCTCAGGCCCCTGGCCTCTTAATCATAATCAATGTTTCCTCACAACATAGGCCCTCGGCTTTACTCGGTCAAAATCCTCACAAGCCACTCGGGCAATAGTAAAATATGATTCTCAGCCCAAAATATCATTTAAAAGATCATTTAAGTATTAAAACAGAGTAAACATGGCTGAGTTATGAAAATAATGGAATATAGCATGACTAAGTTCAAGTATAAAGTCAAAACAGTGAGGAAATATCAATAAAAATCCCCAAAAGGTTCAGATAGTTGGCATGAGGCCCAAATATGGCATGAGGCCAAAACATGATGATAACAAATAGATTTCAATCAAATACGCGGTAAAATAGTCATTCGGGATGGACTAAGTCAAAATCCCCAATAGTGCACGACCCCATGGTCGTCATCAAGTGTGTGCGTCACCTCAATATAGCATAACGATGTGCAATATGGGGTTTCATACCCTCAGGAGATTATTTACAATCATTACTCACCTCAATCCGGTCAAATCTCTAGCCCACGATGCCTTTGTCCCTCGAATCGGCCTCCACTCGCATCGAATCTATCCCATATCAGAATCACGACGTCAAAATATGCTAAGGGAACGAAGCCCAAGCGAAAATATTCAATTTACAACATAAATCCCAAAATTACCAAAACCCGACCCTCGGGCTTACGTCTCGGATTCCGGCAAAAATCACATCAATGGACTCCTTATCACTTCCCGAGTTCATTCATACCAAAGCATCAAAATCCAACCACAAATGACCCTTCAAATCCCAAATTCTAGGTCTCCAATTTCAAGCCCTAGTTCTTAAATTTTTGGCTTAATTTCCATGATTAATTAGGTAGATTTCACTTGACAATCGAGTTTTAAGTCCATGAATCTTACCTCCAAGTGATTACCCTTGAATCCATCTTCAATCCTCTTCAAAAGCTCAAAAAATGCTCAAAAATGGTGGAAATAAACCCCAAAATTGTAGACAAGGCGACTATTTAAACATTCTGCTCAGGCCTCATTTCCTTCTTCGTGAACGCGGTCAAAGCCTCGCATTCGCGAAGCACAAACCAACTTTGACCAAAAATTCCTCTTCGTGATCGCGACCAGCCACTCGCGAATGTGATGGCTCCCCAACTGACCCTTCGCGATCACGTTACCTCTCTCGTGAATGCGATGAATAAAACACCCTGAAGCTCAGCTGCCCAATTTCCTCTATGCGAACGCGACTCCGCCTCGCAAACGCGATGCATGATCAACCAGCCCTTCGTGAACACAGATCCTTCCTCGCGAATGCGAAGGCTAAAATTCCAGCCTTCACCATCTAACCCTTCGCGAACCCAAGGACCTACTTATGAACGCGAAGGTCTAAATTCTCCGCAACACACAGAAGTTTTTCTGCAACTCCAAACAACATAAAATGGTCTGATTGACCACCCGAAACTCACCCGAGTCCCCCGGGACCTCAATCAAACATACCAACATATCCCATAACGTTATTCAAACTTGTTCCAACCTTCGGAATGCTCAAAAAACATCGAAACACCAAATTTGCATCGTATTAAAGCCTAAGAATACCAAAATCTTCTAAATTACGCCTTTGACCAAAAACCCAACCAAAAAACGTCTAAATGGCCTGAAATTTTGCACACATATCCCAAATGACACAACGGAACTACTACAACTCTCGGAATTCCATTCCGACCCCTATATCAAATTCTCACATATCAACCGGAAATCACCAAAAATCAAATTTCCCCAATTCACGCCTAAATCTACTCCAGACCACCAAAACATATTCTGAACACGTTCCTAATTCCCAAATCACCTCCCGAAGCTATCTGAACCATCGAAACTCACATCCGAGCCCTCTAACATATAAGTCAACATCCGGTTGGCTTTTATATCTTAAGCTTCCTCAAAAAAGACTAAGTGTCTCAAACCTTGCCAAATCCTTTCCGAACCCAAGCCAACTAATCTGATCCCATATATAACAAATAGACAAAGTAATAAGAAGCAAAGTTGGGGAAACAGAGCGGTAACTCATGAGCCGATTGGACGGATCGTCACAGTTCAATTTCTGCTACTGCATGTATGTACATTCGTCTCACTTGAAATCATGCCTATAAGTTCAAAAATTAGCTCTTAACTATTAGATACCATGCCTATAGGAATTAACATTAGAAATCCTGCCTATAGAACTTAAAATTAATTTAGTTAAACAAATCAGTTTAATCCATGTTAGTTCCTTTTGAATTGGTTTAATCAATTGTCCTCTTCTTTAATGAGTTTTCAAACTCTACCTTAATTTACTATCGCTAGAAAACATGTCTATAGGATCTCAAGTATTCGTTTAAAACTGTTCGTTGTTTTACTGTATCAATGTAGATATCATGCTCTTAGGACATCACTGTTCTATGTTTAGGCAAGCCTATAGGGCGATTTAAATTCTGCAACTCTGAAACTGTGCTTTTGTTATTTAAAACTGTCTAGATTTAACAAGTTTAAATTAGCAGGCAAGCTAAATAGGATTTTGACACTTTGCCCTAATTCAATACTCTGTAATCCATGCTCACCTAGGATTTTGAGTCATACAATGTCCAACATGCTTTTATTTGCAATTATGTCTTTCAACTATTTATTTGTTAAAGAACTAGTTCATAAGTATAAGTTTGGTCCGGACCCACCGTTGTGGACCGAGAGGAGTGCCTAACACCTTCCCCTCAAGGTTATGTGGAGACCTTACCCTAAATCTCTAATAATGCAACTAATCTAAGAGTTAATCACTATAGGTGCCCTAACGCACCATAATTTGTTAGGTGGCAACGCTTCAAAATACCCAAATTCTCAAAAAGGAAATGAGTTATTACCCCCATGAATGTCGAAACGCGGACTTCCCCGTTCTCAAAGGGGGGAAAAAGGGGGCGCGACAACATGGAAACTCTGCTGGGGATACCTTTAGGCTCTTACCATAACGAACTTATCTTTTGTGAATTAGTACAAGCATGTTTCATCCCCTACCTTTTCCCCTTATTTGGATTTAACTATTTATTTTCTTTTAAGCATTTATGATTCTTTTACTCCTGAAACTAACGTGTCTCTTTGTTTTCATTTTTTGTAACTGTCTTTCAATTATTTAAATACTGTATTTATTTTTTCCTACGTGCAAATACTTGTCTACATGCTATTTATTGCTGCATAAATCATACTCCACATCATATTCCACTCGTGCGTATTAAATCCTATAGCAACACTTGATGAGTGGTTGCACTCTTCCTATTTATTACCCTTAAATTCGGAAAGGCTTATTTGCGGTAAAACCAGTCGATCAGCGGTGCAGTCAACGGTTTCGTGCCTTCCCCCTCAACTTGTCCTCTTGAGGGTACCAGTCTAAACCCCCATAGTAACCTTACTCCCATCAAAATTTTGCATGCATCATGGTCAAACCTAGTCGGATCAATTATGTTGTCCACATAATGATCCTTTAAGATGAGCCTTATCCAAAGTCCATCGGGGTTTCCATAATCCCAATGGACACAACCACCTTCTGTGAATTAATTTGGAGAACTAAATGCCAATATGCTAATCATAAATGTATAAATAGTGGAGTCTGGTGGGGGGAGAAGGGCCTAACCCTTTTTGTTTTGTAGAAAATGAGGCACGAGGTCCCCAAATTTGGCATGGTTAGCAACATTCCACCATTTTGCTTCTAGATTGGTGGGAGGACCTTTGCTCAAGTGACAAGAAATATGTAATAAAGTACCTGGGTAACTTGCCTTCCCTGCTAGATATTGCGCCAAACAATAAGTTGATCGAGGCTGCCACTTTGTTCTGGGATAGTGAGAGGTCTGTGTTCCATTTCGGTGACATAGAAATGTCACTACTTCTAGAAAAAATTGGAGGGCTTGCAGGATTGACTTGGGATAGTCCCGGGTTATTGGTGCTGGAGAACCGTACCGGTAAAGGGTTCTTAAAGATAATTGGGCTGAAGAAAATTGCTGAACTGGTATGTCTGAAGGAATCTTACATAGACTTCGAATATCTGTATGAGAGGTATGGCCTTAGCAAGTCCTACCGTACCTACCATGATGATATCTCTCTCACTTATCTGGGCCACATCCACCGCACAGTGTTCGTGTTCGTTGTATGCTTCTTGGGTTTCATAGTATTCCCAATGAAAAGGGAAAGAATACACACTAGGTTGGCCATGGTCTCCAAGACATTGATAGAAGGGATCAATGGACAGACATACACTATAGCCCCCGTGATCATAGTCGACATCTACAGGGCTCTGGAGAGGTGTCAAAGAGGAGTCAAGCATTTCGAGGGTTGTAACTTGTTGCTGCAGTTATGGTTGTTAGAACATTTTCAAAAGGGTCACTATCGCCAAGAATTTTCGCGAAGGGCTTGGAACAACCATATCACCTTCCATCACCCCAAGCAGTTGACTTACATTCCAGACAGGTTTGCTCAGCCGAAAAGTGCTAAAAAATAGGTAGAATTCTTCGACAATCTGACTGAGGAACATGTGCAATGGATATTTGAATGATTCCCAAAAGACAAATTCATCATCAGATCCAGGGACGCTCCACACCTGGTGTTGATTGGGTTGATAAGGATATACCCTTATGTCCTTATTCGAGTTATGAGGCAAGCATGCAGGAAATAGGTTGTACCAAGGGTTGCCAAGATGAGTCATTCCAGGGCAGACTTTCAAGACGACGACGTCCCTTACAAGTGCCAAGCTAAGCACATGTGGCACTTCAAAATCAGTGTGGAAAAGAACACCGTTGAGCCAGACGGGTATCATGCAGGGTGTGAGCCTCTCTATCCAGCATGGTTGGAGGACAATCTAAAAGGAATGGTGATGCCAGGAGCCGGTCGAGGGAATAGGATCATAGACGAAGAAGCTGAAGCTCAAGTCAAATACAACAGGCTGCGCAAGAGGGTCCACGACTCTAAGAATGAACACCAAGAAATACATGAAAGGAATGTGAGGTTGATCGAAGAATGGAAAGAAATGGCAGTCACTTCCAATAGGAAACTGGAATATCTGGAGCGAGGAATAGTGGAGCTGGAAGGACAAGTCATAAAGAGGATTGAGGATTGCCAGAACGCTGAAGGAGATGAAGGAGGACATCTGGCCAGAGCCTACTTGTTGTTGGGTATGCGCGAGATGTGGGACCTGTATGATGGAGTTAGGAAGATCGAATCTGGGGAAGGACCTTTTTGGGACCCAATAGGCTAGATTTATTTGCTTTCCTAAAATGTAATAAGGCCAAGTGGCAGTAGTGACATATATATTCTATTATCTTAGTATCACTTGGGATTCGTCTATTTTTACATTATGAAATAAATTATTTACTGGCATCTAAAATTCTCCAAAACTATTTAACGCTAGGCCTACCTAGGGCACAACGAGGCTCCCCAAATTAGGACACGAATTTACATTTTCGCAATATGTGTTTAAATACTACAAATATTTCAGAATCCTCATTGACTTGTTACCTTTTGTTTTTGGTTATTTTGATTATTCCCATCCCCTTAGGTTTGTTCACTCATACTGGCATCATCAGCATACCATACCAGATCTAGAGGCCCTCAACCTCCTCCTCCTCCAAGCAATAAAAAAGGCAGAAGAAATCCAAAAAATGGACGACTTAAGTGGTATCCGAAAGAAGAATGTTGAGAACACAGAAACTTTAGATGGACGGAGTACTCCGGCACCAAATGGCCTAGCATTGAGCATGGAACAAAAGATATTAGAATTGCAAGGAGAACTTGAATAGGTTCGCAACTTGGAAAACTTGTCGCTCACCCTAAATGTCCCCAACATCCACCAACAAAACACAAAGAACCCAGCACCTCCCCATAATATGCAAAACCAACACCCACAAAATCCTCCTGCACCGAATCAATACGCAACCCCACCCCAAAATCTCAATCCCTTATTAGTACCAACTCCGCCACAACGTCACCATCAGACAATTAAGTACCCACCAACCACCACTTACCACACTCCCCAAAAACACACCACAACCCATTCCCAATCCCCAAAACACCACTAATGACCATCATTACACCCAAGTCCCTGACACCCATTAAAGCAACCCTATACATGTAGAAACTGTACCTCACTCTATCCAACCAATCTCCTATACATTGGAATCCTCCGAGACGGACCTGCTCATTAAAAATATGGCTGAAGAACTCCAGAAGTTGACGAGCCTAGTTCAGGGTGTTGAAGGCGACAAAGGAATAGAAGGATTGAACTATGAATACCTATGCATACAACCGGATGTAGAACTGCTAGAGGGGTACAAACCTCCCAAGTTCGAGATGTTCGACGGCACAAGTGACCCTAAAGTTCATTTGAGGACCTATTGTGACCAGCTTGTCGGGGTCGGGAAAGACGAAAAGATCCGAATGAAACTCTTTATAAGGAGTCTTACTGAGGATGCATTGTGTTGGTACATTAGCCAAGATCCCAAGAAGTGGTCCAATTGGGTGAGTATGGCGTCGGATTTCATGGACCGGTTCAGGTTCAATATAGAGAACGCACCGAATGTTTTCTACATTTAGAATCTTAAGAAGAAACCTAATGAGATTTTCCGTGAGTATGCTACTCATTGAAGGTCGAAAGTGGCCAAGGTCAGCCATCTTGGGACGAGGAACAGATGAACAAGTTCTTCGTTAGAGCACATGATCCATAATATTATGAAAGGTTGATGGTTATCGAAAATCACAAATTCTTCGATATTATCAAACTCGGGAAAAGAATTGAGGAAGGCATCTAACGCGGGATGGTAACAAATTTTGAGGCACTACAGGCCACAAATAAGGTGTTACAATCAGGCGGCATATCGAATAAAAGAGATGTTGGGGCAGTAATGGTAGCTCAGGGCCCGAAATCTCCACTTACCTATCAAACACCTCCACGCACATATCAAAAACCTCCACCCACATATCAAACACCTCCACCCACATACCAAGCACCACCACCTACATATCAATCCTCATCTCCCAGATATTCCAATCAGCCATTATCCATTACACCTATAACTCCCAACCATCCCATTTCCAATCACCTCCAACTCGCCAAAACTTTCCAAGACCAAGACCTAATTTCAACCATAAGCCACCCAGACAATATACTGAAATTGCTGAGCCCATTAACCAGTTGTATAAAAGGTTGAAAGCCGCTGATTATGTCACCCTCATTCTTATCGTGGCATTAGAAAATACATCCCAATGGGTTAATCCAAACAAAACTTGTGCGTACCATTCTAGTATGAAGGGGCACACCACTGATGCTATTCGACAACAAGGTCATACAGGCCAAGCAAGTCGCACCTAATGTCCGCAACAACCCCCTCCCTAATCATAGAGGTAGTGGAGTACATGTCATAGAGACGAACGAATAATGGGACCCTGAGGGGTCGATTGGGCTTATTCGAGAAGGCGATGACTTTAAAGTTGCAGCCACACTTACTCCTATCGTGGTTCAGACTCAGTCACCAATGAAGGTTGACGTAACTGCATCAGTTCCATTCGAGGTAGAGGTGGCTCCGCTTGCAGCCACCCCCGCTCCATTTGAAGTAGAAGTGGTCACACCTTTCACTGTGATAGTACCAACCACAACATTTTTTGATTTAAAAGCAATACCCTGGGATTATGTTGCCGAGGCTCAACGAAAAGGGAAGGCCAAGGAAGAGGAATCGGACGCTGCACAAGGAATGACTAGAACTGGAAGAGTCTATACACCTGAACATTTGGGAGGTTCAAGTAAGGATGCAACTACTAGGCAGCCTATCATAGAGACAGCGCCAGATGACCTATGGAGGAAAGTACAATCAAAGGAGTATTCTATCATTGACCATCTAAACAAAACCTCTACTCAGATATCTATCCTATCACTATTGCAAAATTCAGAGGCACATAAGAACGCTAATGAAGGTGCTGAGCGAAGCTTATGTACGCAATAACATCACTGGTGGAGAGATGGCCAATACGGTAGGACAAGTACTGGAAAGTCATCAGATCATATTCCATGAAGATGAGTTACTGCTTGAGGGGTTGAATCACAACAGAGCATAGCATATTACAGTGCAATTTGAAGACAAATTCATTGCCAGGGTTTTGGTTGACGAAGGTTCAAGCCTAAATATTTGTCCATTGGACACTCTAAAAAGGTTGGACAAAGGTTTCCATGAAATACGGGTAGGAAGCATGAACGTGAAAGCTTTCGATTGGTCCCAAAGATCCACAATCAAGGATATTAACCTTTGCTTACAGATGGGGCCAACTTGGTTCGACGTCGAATTTTAGCTGCTCGACATACCAGCCTCATATAATCTTCTGTTTGGCCGACCATGGATACATGCTGTTGGAGTCGTGCCCTCCACACTACATCAAGCAATGAAGTTTGAATGGAATCGTTAGGAGGTGATCATTAACGGAGATGGAAGTAACCCCATCTACACCAGTCAAACCATCCTAGCCATTGGACATAGAAGAAGGCTAGGAAGGGAAACCTACCATCACATTGAACGGGTCAACGCCGTCGAGAGGTATAAATGGTGGAGTAGTAAAATAGAACGCATATTGGCCTGGTATGGATATGAACCTAGCAAAGGGTTGGGAAAGAACCTCCAAGGTATCACTAAACCGATACAGCTGAAAAGTCATGGTACCACCTTTGGGCTCGGATACTAGTGCACATGGAAAGAGTATAGAAATTGGTTGCCTCCATAGTGTGGACAATATTACCCTCTCGATCAACCAGTGCCACGCTTGGAACAAGCTTTTCAACAAGCTAATATGATACGGGGGACTGCAGACGAGGAAGCACTAGATGGGTTGAAGAATTTATTTTTGGAGGATGAAAACATGGACTGCAGTGCCATAATTCAAGAGGAAGAGGAAGAAGGCCTCACTATTCAGACCGTAAAGAAGGGAGCTATTCTCAGGAACTGGACCGCCACACCATCCCAAGCTTGCCGAGTCCCTGGGTAGCTTGGCAGATTTTACTTCTATAGCCATTCTAGGCATTTAAGATTTCCAGTAATTTTGTTTTAAGATTTACTTATTTCAAAATAAATGCTCAATTCATCGAGCCATACTTGTCTGGATGATTTTTCGGTGTTGATCAAATGCTTTTGCTCTTTATTATTCATTACTATTTTTTTACACTTTTTCTTTGTACAACGTTATTATTATGTTTCATGATGGACCAATGACTGTGACATTTAATAAGGCAACACAACATGAGAATAGTGATTCAGATAAAGAAGATGAGATACTCGAGGAAATTGTCATGAAGGTTGAAAACTCCGAGAATAAGCCTAAGTTCAATCTGGACGAAATCGAAGCAATAAATTTGGGGGACGCTGAGACCGTCAAGGAAACTCGCATCAGCATTCACTTGTCACCAACAGAGAAGGAAGAGTACATCCATTTCTTAAAAGAATATGAGGACATTTTCGCATGTCATATGATGATATGACCGGTTTGAGCACGTCCATAGTGGCTCACAAGTTTCCTACTAATCCCATGTGTCCGCCAGTGAAGTAGAAACACAGAAAGTTCAAACAAGACATGAGCTTGAAAATCAGGGAGGAAGTTACTGAGAATATCAAAGCCAAAGTTCTCAGGTTGGTTGAGTACCCAACTTGGTTAGCTAACATCGTGTCGGTTCCGAAGAAGGATGGGAAAGTAAAAGTATGCATTGACTATCGGGATTTAAATAGAGCAAGTCCCAAGGACGACTTTTCACTGCCAAATATACATATCCTGACCGATAATTGTGCCAAGCATGAACTCCAATCCTTTCTAGATTGCTTCGCATATTATCACCAGATCTGGATGGACGATGAAGATGCGTAAAAAATAGTTTTCGTTACACCTTGGGGGGTATACTGCTACAAGATGATGCCATTTAGTCTAAAGAATGTTGGAGCTACTTACATGAGAGCCATGACGACCATATTCCATGACATGATACACAAAGAAATAGAGGTGTATGTGGACAACGTCATTATCAAATCTAAGAGGGTCGCAGATCACATAGCGGACTTGAGAAAGTTCTTTGACAGGCTAAGGAGGTACAACTTGAAACTGAACCCCGCAAAGTGTGCACTCGGGGTTACCACAGGAAAATTATTGGGATTCATCGTCAGTCGTCGAGGGATCGAGCTGGATCCGTCTAAAGTCAAGGCTATTCAGGAGTTACCACCACCTAAGAGCAAAAAGGACATGATGAGCTTCCTATGACGTCTCAACTATATCAATCGATTCATAGTACAGTCCACAATCATATGTGAACCCATCTTCAAGATGCTGGGGAAAGATGCCGAAACAAGCTGGACAGAGGATTGTCAGAAAGCTTTTGACAAGATCAAGGAGTACCTGTCCACACCACCAATTCTAGTCCCGCCAGAATCAGGACGACCTTTGCTACTCTATCTATCTGTATTGGATGGAGTCTTCGGATGTATTTTGGGACAACATGACGAGACAGGGAGAAAGGAGCAGGCCATATATTATTTAAGTAAGAAGTTTACACCTTATGAAGCATGGTAATCTCTGCTGGAATGCACTTGTTGTGCTTTGACCTGGACAACTCAGAAATTGAGGCATTACTTATGTGCTTACACTACCTACCTCATATCCAGGATGGACCCTCTAAAGTACATATTCCAGAAACCCATGCTGACTGGAATGTTGGCAAAACGGCAGATACTGTTAAGTGAGATTGAGATCGTCTATGTAACTCAAAAGGCGGTCAAAGGACAAGCGTTGGCAGATCACCTTGCTGAAAATCCGGTGGGAGGAGCATACGAACCTTTGAAAACATATTTTCCTGATGAAGTAGTGTCATTTGTAGGGGAAGACATTACCGAAACATACAACAGTTGGAGGATGTTCTTTGATGGAGCTGCAAATTTTAGAGGAGTAGGTATTAGAGCAGTCTTAGTATCAGAAACGGGCCAACATTATCCGGTATCTGCTAAACTCAGATTTCCTTGCACCAACAACATGGCGAAATATGAAGCATGCATACTAGGGCTCAACATGGCAGTCGACATGAACATTCAGGAGTTGTTGGTGATCGGTGATTCAGATTTTCTTATGCACCAGGTACAACGAGAGCGGGCCACGAAGATATTGCCATCTCTGCACCATGTGCAGGAACTGAGAAAGAGGTTCATGAAGATAGAATTCCGACATGTGCCTAGAATTTAGAATGCGTTTCTCGATGCATTGGCCACCTTGTCATCTATGATACAACATCCAGATAAGAATTATATTGATCCTATTCCAGTGAAAATCCACGATCAGCCGGCATATTGTGCTCATGTTGAAGAAGAAATAGATGGAAAGCCTTGGTTCCATGACATCAAGGAGTATTTATCGAATGGAGAATATCCAGAGCATGCAAACCACACTCAGAAATGCACACTCCGGAGATTGTCCAATAACTTCTTCCACAACGGAGGAAACTTGTATGGAAGGACTCCCGATTTGGGTTTGCTAAGATGTGTCGATGCAAATGAAGCTTCTAAACTACTTGAGGAGGTACATGCCGAGACCTGCGGCCCGCACATGAATGGCATTGTCTTGGATAAGAAGATACTCAAGGGCGATTACTTTTGGATGACCATAGATACGGACTGCACCTAGTATGTCCGCAAGTGCTTTCAATGCCAGGTGCATGCCGATATGATAAAAGTGCGGCCAAACGAGCTCAATGTAACAAGCTAACCTTGGCCATTCGCCGCTTGGGGAATTAATGTTATTGGTTCGATTGAGCCCACCGCTTAAAACGGACACAATTTTATTTTGGTAGCGATTGATTACATCACGAAATGGGTAGAAGCCACATCTTACAAAGCTGTAACCAACAAAGTCATCGCAGATTTTCTCAAGGATCATATTGTTTGCCGATTCGGAGTGCCCGAGTCCATTATTACTGATAATGCCGCCAATCTCAATAGTGATCTTATGAAATCTATGTGCGAAACTTTCAAAATCAAGCACAAGAATTCCACAGCCTACAGACCTTAGATGAATGAAGTCGTAGAAGCCTCCAACAAAAACATCAAGAAGATACTAAGAAAGATGGTAGAGAACCACAAAGAATGGCACTAGAAGCTACCTTTTGATTTATTGGGATACCGTACTACAGTTTGTACATCAACTGGGGCAACTCCCTACATGCTGGTCTATGGTACCGAGGTTGTCATCCCAACCGAGGTAGAGATTTCTTCCCTAAGAGTCATACATGAAGATGAACTCAGCGATGTAGAGTGGATAATGAGTCACTATGAACAATTGTCCCTTATCGATGGAAAGAGGATGAAAGCAGTATGTCACGGCCAACTTTATCAGAGCAGAATTTCCAGAGCTTTCAACAAAAGGGTCAAACCAAGGCAATTTGCACCAGGTCAATTTGTGCTGAAGAAGATCTTCCCATATCAAGATGAAGCCAAAGGGAAATTCTCTCCCACTTAGCAAAGTCAGTACATGGTTCACCGGGTGCTGATAGGAGGAACACTAATACTAAATGAAATGGATGGAGAAATCTTGCCAAAACCGATCAATTCCGATGCAGTCAAGAGATACTATGCTTAGATTATTTATATTTTTTCTCACCTGATGTAATTGAACTACGGTTGACCTAATTCCCGTCTAAGAGGGGATACGTAGTTAGCCTTATGGGTTCGGTCATATCATAATAAAATTTCCATTTCCCTTAAGATCAGAAACTGGGGGAGAATTTTGAGGAGGACCCTAATAATTCCGGAGCAAGTCCAGGCGATGCCATCGCATGCCAGGAAGTCAGAAATTGCTTAAGAAACTAGGGCAGAATTTTGAGATGGATTCTTAAAATTCCGAAGAAGGTTCAGCAAGGCCTATCATCCGCCAACGGTCAAAAGTTCATCTACCAAACCAGGACAAATTGTGATGAGGGCCCTCAAAATTCCAACATAAGAGAGTTGCAATGCCTTTGAGATGTGTTACAGTCATTAGTTCATCTAAAATTACTTGATATATCAATACATTTCTAAAATGACTCTATTTTTATCAATAATTGCATATTTTCAAAAACTCTATAACAATCAGGTGTCAGTCTGGGGAGCTCAAAAAGGCTTTCAGAACGGAACAAAACAAAGCCAGCCGACAGAAGCACGAACCAACCTTCCCCCTATAGAACTTACAATTTTTCTTTGAATGCAAGCACATCTGACGTAACGATAACATCCACAACTATATGCATGTAGCAAGATTACTCTCAACCAGGCCATCAGCTACCGAATATATCTCCAGCTAAGACATATACTACTCATATTTGCTACTTGCTCTTTGCATGAGGCTAATCCTTGTCTCCACATTTGCATGAGGCTAATCTTTGCCTCTGTATTTGTATGAGGCTAATCCTTGCCTCCATACCTGCATGAGTCTAATCCCTACCTCCATACTTGCATGAGGCTAATCCCTGCCTCTATATTCTACATGAGGCTAATCCCTGCCTCCATATCTGTATGAGGCTAATCCCTGCCTCCCTATTTGCATGAGGCTAATCCCTGCCTCCACATTCGCATGAGGCTAATCCCTGCCTCCATATTCGCATGAGGCTAATCCCTGCCTCCATAACTGCATGAGGCTACTCCCTGCCTCCCTATTTGCATGTGGATAATCCTTGCCTCCATATTTGCATGAGGCTAATACTTGCCTCCCTATTTGCATGAGGATAATACTTGCCTCCATATTTGCATGAGGCTAATCCCTACCGCCCTATTTGCATGAGGATAATACTTGCCTCCATATTTGCATGAGGCTAATCATTGCCTCCATCCGCATGGGACTAAGCATTGTCCCTCTTTGCACAAATATTTCTCTATTTCTAGTACTATTTATTTCCTTTTCAATCGGGCTAAGCTATGCCCTCCATTTCACAAGAATAAGCCTTTTCTTGTTAACATCAAAATTATTGCATATCATGGGTTGAAATATTTCCAATCTATCCAAAAGCTTCATAGTCTAAAAGGCATCATCCTCGTAGCCGGAAGACACCATGACATGGCCTGAGGATCCCTCAAATTTGCATATCATTACTCAAAGGCGTCATGGTTTGGAGGCACCATCTGCATGGACCGAGAACACCATTTCATGTCTTGCGAATACCTTATCATACGCTTCATGGCCCAGGACATCATGGTCCAAGGACGTCATCATTAACCATCTAAAGACAACCTTCATGGTCAAAAAGGGAATCTGCATCATGTTTAAATTTTCGTAAATACATGTTTGTAGCATCTTTTATCTGCAGGTAACTAGTAAGAAACTGCTATCCTAGAAGGAGCTATCTCGCTCAAGTTCCTTAAACTGTCTCAAACCTTAGCCGCTCATCATAGCCTCTTTTGCGTCCCGTTCCCATTCTTGCAATGGCTTCATCAGTATATTCCGCAAATGAATCCAGAACTACACATGACCTGATTCCTGTAAAACCAGGGATATGTAGGCAACTCAAAGACTGGAGTCCGGCCTCTATCTTTCAAAGCATCCCGCCAGGTCAAAATTGGCCATCATTTCTTTATCCGAAAACTCTTTCATCCTTCCCGGGTAAAGAAGGGCAGCTGTTAATACACAATTTTCCCCTATATATTTTTCATACGTATATATACTTTCAAAATAGCATATATGCATATATAAGTATGCATAAGCATTTTTTATAATTTTTCTATAATTTTAAAGGCTTCAAATTGATTTATTTCTTCCCTTTTACTCATAAAATATCCAATAATTATCCTTTAAATTATTTTTGTGGTGATTTTGTTTAGCCATATAAATTCGTTATTTATGCCAACATATTATTTAAATATTTTAGTGCATTTTTTTACAATTGCATTTACATTTTTTAAGTTAATTTGCATATATTTGCAATACTAGCCCTATCAATGCATAATTACATTGTTGATGCTTAAAATAATCTTTTATATTTTTAAAAATATTAAATAACTATTTTAAATCATTTTAGTACACGAAATTATTTTTCAGAAATTATTTATTATTTCTTATAACTTATATAGCGTTAAAATGACTATTTGAAAATTTAGCTTAATTTCATTTCAATTTCAGCCCCAATACCCAGCCTAATTTGTTTCTCAAATTACCCAAGCCCAATAACCCTCTAACCCTAACAACCCTACCCAATCCGGCTCTTGTTCAATCCTGGCCGTTGATCAATTTGATCAACAGTCCAGATCTCCCATTACCTAAAATAAACTAACCTATACTCCCCTCCCCCCAAACCCTAATCATTTTCCCACCTTACACCGCTGCCCTAAAATCCTCTCTGCTCTAAAACGCTCTCACCCTAACCCTAATCCCCAATCTCACTGACCCCCATCTATGGCTATCTCCGGTAACCTCTCACCACCTCTCAGGCCTCTAATGGCCTCTCTCCTGTCATGCTTGACATCTCTAAGGCCCTCGAGGGAGTAAGGCTATGTCTACTTGTATATAGGGTTGTGATTTTGAGTGATTTTGATTTTGAGTGAGATCGTCCTATATTAGCCATGATCTATGGTTTTCTAAACAGGTTTCTTCATCTCTGTATGGTTCTCTTCGAAACCCTAATTTCTTTTCTAAAAAACCTCCTACATCTGTACAGATCTATAGTGATTTGAGTTTCTTTCCTGTGAGTTTTACAATAGCCTTGAGATTCTTTACAAGAATCGTATGATTTCAAGTGATTTTCATCTTTTTCTAAAATTAGGGTTTTCGGAATTTCTTTTTCAAAATTTGTTCGATGATTCTTTGTATTTAAACGTCTGCTTCTCATACATTTTTGACTGATTTTATGAACTTTCTACAACCCTAGCCCGTTTGTACTGAAAACCCTAATTTTTGGGGGTTCTTCGTTTGATTTCTGGATATTGGTACATATATTTGTGTTCTTGTCTTCGGTTCTTGTGACTTCTTGTGATTTTCTTGTCCTAATATGCTTCTACTGAATTTTCCAGTTCAAACTTTCACTGATATTATGTACTTGTGTTCATACTGACCATTCGTGCAAGACTTGTATACTTCTTCTTGAATCATTGTTTTTTAACTTTAGTTTTGTTAAAATTATGTATCGATTCATGACTACCCATGATTTACCTCATTCTATATGCTAAGCATGTTGATTCTTCCACAACTTTCTCTTTGACTGAACCCTTGATTATTCTGAATCCCTTAATCCCTAGTTTAATTTGAATACTTTCCTTTAAACGTTTGATTCTTACCTCTTTACTCAATTTGATTGAATTTCCCTGCCTTAATTCTTTTTCCCTACCTTAATTCTTTTTCCCTGCCTTGTTTGTATTCCGCTGATTATTACTCATTCGTTTCCTTAATTAAACTACTGTGCATTTACCCCTAATTACCTATTCTATACCTAAAATTTACTTTATTCTTTCCTTAAATACTTAGTATGTTTTACCGTTGATTGAATTGTCCCTTGATTATGGGAGGATCCTGCTGATTTACGTATGACTTCCCTGATTTACTACTTAATTGATCTCTTACCTTATGTGTCAAGCTTTTGATTATTATATAAACCTCTTCTTTTTTTAAGTTAAAAAGGACAATAACAACGAACACTAGTTAAAAAACTCTCTCTTATACTTAAGCTTTCTGCTCTTTTCTGTTACTTGCGACTTCTATTGAACTAGCCGGTTGTAAGCCAAGGCTAGTTATTGTACTACAATGCTCTATACTTTGTGTCTGCTCTCCCTAACTGGTATGTCCATAATTAAGTTTTGAAAATCAAACCCTATGTGTTTCATTCCTGCATTAGTCCATCAATTGTGATTTCAACTTGTATTCCTATTTATCTTTTTGCTCAGCATGTCTAAAGTTCTGTCCTGCTCAATGTACGTTTTACATTTTGCCCTCTCTCCTGCTTAGTCCTTTGCTTAATATATCTAAAATTCTATCCTATTCAATGCATGTTTTACACTCTGCTTACTTCTTTACTTAGTATATGCAAACTATATGTTTAAATCATGTTCAAGACAGGCCAACTATTATTTATGTTCTAAACTATTTACTAAGTCTCCAAGATCCTAAGTGTGTATGCAGTTTGTGACTGTATGTTTCGACTATCCCTTTACCTGTACCCTGAAGTGATTCTTATATGCCAAAATCCTTTTATTCCCATGTGAAGTTTTGTTGTTAAGTGACCCGAATATGACCAATTAATTGGCTACTGCTTGATACTCTTCTCAAACTGTCTTTTAGCCACTAAGTTATGTCCTGTTTTCTGGAAAAAAAACTTTCCTACTTCTGATGTGATCTCTGTACTATTTTCAAAACAAAACTATGTTAAGCACTCTCACACTAATCCTAGAATATTAGGTTTTGCTCTTCTTGCATGTGTACTGCCTTGAGATCCTTGAGATTTCTCTAAACTCTGGCATGTCAGAGCTGGCCTTTCCATACTGCACTTAAATCAGTTCTTGTTTGAGAAAAGTCTAGATGCGAGCATTGTCCGAGATCCTTGAGGTCCTTAAGGAACTCTGACACACCTACACAAGATATAGTCTATGGAACATTGGCATTTAAGTCTATTGGAGGCCTGGGAAAGTCATTTGGGCCTGCTTCAGGCTCCCTATAGTTAACTTCTTCTTTTTCTTTATTGTTTATGTAATTTATTCAGCTGGTCTGTAATAATTATTTGGAAACAACATTGAGGTAATTAGTGGAAAGGGCTATGTGGCTACATATTTGTTAGGTAACTTGGGTAGATACCATGCCTATAGGATAATGTTAATACTTTGCTATGTTCGCTTTGGTTTCACAATATTAGAAATCATGCCTATAGGATCTAAATGGATTCAATAATAGAAACCATGTCTATAAGGTTAAAATCAACTTTATAATTAGATACCATGCATGTAAAGTGTAAAGGGATTGAGTTTAATTTCAGTTACTACATGTATCTACATTCGTCTCACTAGAAATCATGCTTATAAGTTTGAAAATCAGCTCTTAACAATTAGATACCATACCTATAGGAATTAAAATTAGAAATCCTGCCTATAGAACTTAAAATCAATTTAGTTAAACAAATCAGTTTAATCCATGTTAGTTCCATTTGAATTGGTTTAATCAATTGTCCGCTTCTTTAATGAGTTTTCAAACGTTGCCTTAATTTACTACCGCTAGAAAACATGTCCATAGGATCTCAAGTATCTGTTTAAAACTGTTCACTGTTTTATTGCATCAATGTAGATATTATGCTCTTAGGACATCACTGTTTTGCGTTTAGGCAAGCCTATAGGGCGATTTAGATTCTGCAACTCTGAAACTGTGCTTTTGTTATTTAAAACTGTCCAGATTTAATAAGTTTAAATCAGCAGGCAAGACAAATAGGATTTTGACACTTTTCCCTAATTCAATACTCTGTAATCCCTGCTCACCTAGATATCTTGTTCTAGGATTTTCTCTTAAAGTACCTGACTATTGTTAGTGTGCATTTACTTATTATATTTGTGGAGGTAACTATGGGCCTATAACTTGTTCCCTTTAAATACAGTCCTAACAGTTCTTGATTGACGCCTAGACTTTTATCCTTTTAAAACCTTAGGATGGTCTAGAACTGTCCAAAAATAGAGGTCCTAAAATACCTCTAAGGCCATGAGGAAGGGACGGGTAGTGCATGCATAGGACATTTTAAAGGTTGCTAGAACGCTTTAGGCTATTACCAAAGGGGGGAATTGGGTAGAAAGGGATATGATGACTACGCGCTAATGTCACGTGTATCCCCCCATTGAGGAGTGTTTACCGGGCATTGTGTGGGGTGATCCTGTAAGCTAACCAACCTAGGACCACTTTTCCCATTTCCAGATGTTTAAACTTTGCTCTTTTATATGCAACTTGTTCAAATTCTTTGTCTTATTATTTGAGTCATACAATGTTCAACATGCTTTTATTTGCAATTATGTGTTTCAACTATTTATTTGTTAAAGGACTAGTTCATACGTATAAGTTCGGCTGGGACCCACCGTTGTGGACTGAGAGGGGTGCCTAACACCTTTCCCTCAAGGTTATTTGGAGCCCTTACCCTAAATCTCTGGTAATTCAACCAATCTAATAAATAATCACTATAGGTGCCCTAAAGCACCATAATTCGTTAGGTGGCAACGCTTCAAAATACCCAAATTCCCAAAAAGGAAATGAGTTATTACCCCCATGAATGTCGAAACGCGGACTTCCCCTTTCTCAAAAGGGGGAAAAGGAGGTGCGACAACCAACATGCTACTAGTCACACTCCTACAAACCAAAACTCAAGGTCCTTTCCAAAAATGCACACTTTTCACATATAACAGTCAATAATGCCAACACCCTATTAATTTTTGATACCTATTTAGAAGAATTCCACAATGTGCAACATATTCCTTATGCCCATAACAGCCAGCCGAATCAAGCCGTTGCCCAAACCATCGAGAACTCCCCGAGATCCACCCGTACGTAACTACACCACTAGGACCGTATCTCCCCAACTCAACCGAGTCACAAAAACCTTCCAATACTCGAGTGCTGCCACAAATGCTAGTAGAGAACTCCCATTCAAAATGACCAATTACTTCCATTACTATGTTGACCCAATATTACTTTGCTGACCCATTTTTTCGGATAGTCGATATGCAATAATCCCAATCAAAGTCCCAGATACAGATGATCCTAACATGAACCACGTAGACAGAAGCTCATAAACCACTGCATTTCCTCTAAAGCACCCCATTCTGCCGAAACCACAATACCCACGCAGAATAGACCTCCTGTGAATATAAAGTTGTTCCTCCGACTCCCCTTGATGCTGAAATGTAGATCCATTATTGATGCAGAAAAACTGTAAGCCTCAGTATCATCTCGTGCAAGATCTCAAACCCTGGTCATACCCCAAATCCAGGAACCTACCAATACCACATATACACATACCTCAGGCTAAAACTGATATAAATCTAACTTTGCAATCTGAATGCCACTATTGGACTCCTCCACTTGGCGTAAAGCCATAGAGAATAGCGTCTGATGATTCGCAAAACTAACCTTCACGGTTCGCACAACACAAATCACAAGGTACTCAAATACCACCAACTATTCTCAATCAACACCCACCTCATGACCTTATCACAATCGCGACAACTAGTCAACCAATTAAACCTTTCCAAACTTGCACTCATAAACCAGATGTCAGAAACTGTTGCGCCTCCATACGAACAACTGAATAGTCTCTCAATACCTCTGTATCTTTAGTCTAGACAGCACATTGAGACAATACCTGAGCATCCCTGACTCCTTCGTAGCCCGTCTGTAGCATCACAAACCACTGGTGCATAGCGAACGCTGAGAGCGTAATATTATACACGAGTGGATGCAAAGGGACATAAGTCATATACTTCGAGCTGAATCAATATCGCACGATAAAGAATGAAAGAAGTGGAATTTCCTAACAGTTCTATAGCCTCTCGAAGATAAGTACAGACATCTTCGTACCGATCTGCAAGACTCTACTAAACCTTCTTATGACTCATAGCACCTATGAACCTAGATCTCTGATACCAACTTGTCATGACCCAAAATCCCTCTGAAGGAGTCGTGATGGAACCTAGTCTCTAAACTAGGTAAGCCTAACATTAACTGAGATAACATTTACATTTGCTAAATTTAAATTAAATAATTCTTAACAACTCTCAAAACCAGTGGTACAACTCATAAGCCTTTCTAAGAATAGTTATACAAAATAGATACATCATTGTTCCGAAACAAAGGAACAAATGGAAATAAGTACAAATGAAGGTGACTCTGAGGCCTGTGAACGCTGTAGCAGGTTTACCTTGAGTCTCCATCGCAA
Organism: Nicotiana sylvestris; assembly: GCF_000393655.2. Taxonomy (NCBI): domain Eukaryota; kingdom Viridiplantae; phylum Streptophyta; class Magnoliopsida; order Solanales; family Solanaceae; genus Nicotiana; species Nicotiana sylvestris. The sequence continues at coordinate 115,824,540 of NC_091064.1, read as the reverse complement.
TAACCCGTACAGCTACTACCGATTGAATACCTGGATCTGTACATAAAAATGTACAGAAGTATAGTATGGGCACACCACGGCGGTGCCCAGTAAGTGTCAAGACTAACCTCAATGAGGTATTGACGAGGAACAGTCCAAACACCTACTGGTCAAATAAATTGAACATGATTTGATAATAAACTATCAACTTAAAAATGACAAAGTAATATCAATAGCAGGGAAAGAACAAACTACAATCAGTACAAACAATAAAGAGAAACACGGATACAAACAAAAGATAACCAAATAAATTAACACCAACATAGCTAGAAAACAGACAAGTAAAAATGTACTCAAACAAGGAACGCGATGTCAGCTCAATAAATCATATCATTTCTGATGCACAATTCCAGCCATCTCAAACTCAATGTCTCATATCATAACGTCAATTACCAAATTTTTAGCACACCCGGCACCTTGTGCCCACATATTTCTATCTCTTTTTGCAAAACAATGTTCTCGTATTACTCTGTACATAGGGTCCATAACCAATGCAATTAAGATGTTCAAGAAGTATCATTTACATAATATAAAGTATAGTCTAAGCTAATTAGGAACTCACCAAGAAAAGTTGAAATTATTTTTAGAAATCATTTGAATAAAGAAAGTATCATTTTCAATTAAAATACAACATCGAATGAATTATTACCTTTAACATGGGATTTAAGAAATTAACTTAGTAGAAATTCCTTTTTAAGTAAAATACAACCTCAGACGGTTTAAGGGAATTTAATTGAGTAACTAATTAAATTAAAAATGAAACAATTATTAAAATTTGAAGTATTGATATATATATACGGCGAATATGGAAAACACTATGGGTTCCATCACAAGGATCAAAGCAGTAAAGGAATCTGAACAATTTAAACACTTGATTTGATAACCACAAATAAACACAACAAACAGAAAGTGCACGGCATCACCCTTCGTGCTTTATCACTCTTCCTCACCATATGCATAAATAGAAATGTGCACGGCATCCCCCTTCGTGCATTAACTCTCTCATAATCATGGCACGGCATCACCCTTCGTGCTTTTACTCTCAATAATGTGGCACAACATCACCCTTTGTGCTTTTACTTTCAATAATGTGGCACGACATCACCCTTCATGCTTTTACACTCACAATATCGGCACGACATCACCCTTTGTGCATTAACACTCGCTTACAATATCATGCACGACATCACCCTTCGTGCTTTACACTCTTCCTCACAATATCATGCACGACATCACCTTCGTGCTTTACAGTCTTCCTCACACAAACAATAGAAACAATAATATCACGGCAAGGAAATCAACAATATGAACAATGACATCCCGACAAGGGAGTCAACAATAGAAACAATAACATCCCGGCAAGAGAATCAACAATGGAAACAATAACATCCCGACAAGGAAATCAACAATAACCAATCTTGTTTCAACAATTAGCTTCGCAATATAGGTCTCTGCTAGAGTCAATACTAAACAATGGACAATTACCAAGAGAATGTCATAAGTCTTGTTCAGCATGAATAATCATCAATTTAAGCAGGAATAGTATATAATAAGGATCACGGAAAAAACAAGAAGCACGATAACCTCAACAAAACAACAAGACATAATAAGCACATGATGAATCCACCGGTAACCACAACAATTGGACATGTAATATTTTTGCACGAAGTCATAGATGAACTCACAATCAAGAAGTATCAAAAAATAATAAGGAAGCCAATCACTTCAGTTAAGGCAATTAAGGGTAAAGTAACACGTAAGAAATAGAGGAAAGCTAACAACATCATATGGAGCATATAGAGAGGCAATTTAATCAATTAGGAAACCCAATCATAACGATATACTTTCCACATAATGAACATAAGGACCTAAGAATCCTAGAGGCAAATTTCCCACAAATAAGTCCGAGCACACACTCGTCACCTCGCATTCACGGGCTACAATTAGCATAAAAGACTCAAATCTTAAGGGGAAGTCCCCCACACAAGGTTAGGCAAGATACTTACCTCAATCCGGCCAATTCAATACTCAATTTAGATTTTCCTTTACCAATTCATCAACGCTCGGCTCAATCTAGCCAAAAATGACTTGAATATATAAAACAATGCAAGGGAAAATAATTTCAATTGACAAAATCATGATTCTTATACAATTTGCAAAAAGTCAACAAAAGTCAATTCCCCAGGCTCGCACCTCGAAATCCAACAATATTTACAAAACCGAACACCCATTCTGATACGAGTTCACCCATACAAAAATTATCTAATTCGATACCATTTGGTCATTCAAATAATCATTCTACATTTTTGAAAGATTTCACAATTTTTCCCTAAATTTTCCTTTAGATTCTTATGAATTTGATGTTAAATCTAAGATATAATGTCACGACCCTAAACCCGAACGCGGTCATGATGGCGCCTCTCGTGAAGACAAGGCCAACCAATTAAACCCAATTGACTTTTCAAAATAGTTAAAAAACATAAAAGTAGTCTAAAATATGATTTAATAATACTAAGTAGCGGATAATATCAATAAAGTGCAGAAGTACAACCCAACACATCCCTAACCGGGGTGTCACAAGTCACGAGCATCTAACAACATTGAAGACTCAAATGTAACTACAGGGTTTAATACTGAACTAAGGACATAAAGGAAAAGAATAGGGAGGAGCTACGGGCTGCGAATGGCAATAGCTACCTAAAGACTCCTCAAGATCCGTCGGAAGCTGGAATGAATCAGCACTCAGGAGCGGGACCAGCTATGCCTGAATCTGCACACAAGGTGCAGGGAGTAAAGTGAGTACTCCAACGCAGTGAGTAACAAATATAAATAATGACTGAAAGCAAGAAAACACGTAAGGCACAAGGCATTCCGTACTGAAGCAGTAAAACCATTTAAAAGCAGTAAACCAGTGAAAAGTTAAGAAAAATCCTTTTTCAACAAATAAACAGGTAATTGACAGGCAGTTAAGGTAAAGTAAACTAATAGAAGTTCACCCCTCGGGCACAATATCAACAATTTCGCCCCTCGGGCACAGCATCAACAATTTCGCCCCTCGGGCAACATCTCAGAACAACACCAGCCCCTCGGGCTCAATCATCCATCAAAATGGGTACTTGCGCTCCCTGGTGGTGTGCAGACTCCTGGAGGGCCCCTTACGGCCCAAGCGCAATAACAAGCCATCTCGTGGCATCAAAACTAGGCCTTCGGCCTCATATTAATCAATCCACCTCGTGGCATACATATCTCAGGCCCTCGGCCTCAAATCAATATCAGTATTTCCTCACAATATAGGCCCTCGGCCTTACTCAGTCAAGAATCCTCACAAGCCACTCGGGCAATAGTAAAACAATGTTTCTTAGCCCAACCATTATTTAAAATATCATTTAAGTATTAAAACTGAGTAAACATGGCAGAGTATGAAAACAATGGAAAATAACATGACTGAGTTCAAGTATAAAATCAACACAGTGAGGAAATATTAATAAAAACCCCCGAAGGGTTCAAATAGTTGGCATGAAGCCCAAATGTGGCATACATCCAAAATATGATGATAGCCAATAGATTTTTAATCAAATACGCGGTAAAATCATCAATCGGGATGAACCAAGTCATGATCCTTAATAGTGCACGACCCCACGCTCGTCATCAAGCGTGTGTCTTACCTCAATATAGCACTACGATGTGCAATCCGGGGTTTCAAACCCTCAGAACATTATTCACAATCATTACTTACCTCGAACCGGCTAAATCTCTAGCTCGTGACGCCTTTGCCCCTCGAATCGTCCTCCACGTGCATAGAATCTATCCAAAATCAGAACGAGAATGTCAAAATATGCTAAGGGAAAGAAGCCCAAGCGAAAACAATCAATATAGGGCACAAAATCCGACCCCCGGGACCACATCTCGGAATTCAATAATTTTAACACTAATAGATTCCTTATCTCCCCGCGAGTTCATACATATCAAAAGTTCTCAAATCCGACCCCAAATGGTCTTTCAAATCCCCAATCAAAAGTCTAAATTTCCAAGCCCTAGTTCTTCAATTTTAGGCTTAGATTCAATGATTTTCTAGGTGGAATTCACATAATAATCGACTTTTAAGTCCAAGAGTCTTACCTCCAAGTGATTCCCCTTAAATCCCTCTTCAATCTCCTTTAAAAATCTCTAAAAACGACCAACTATGGAGGAAATAAGCCCCACATTAACGGACAAGACGAGTTTAAAAACCTTCTGCCCAGGCATAATATTCTTCATCGTGATCGCAGGAAAATTTTCGCGATCACGAAGAACAAAACTCAGATCCAAAATATTACTCTATGCGAACGCGATCCAGCCTACGCGAACGCGATGCTCAGGCTTTTTACACTATGCGATCGCGGATCAATTACCGTGTTCGCGAAGAACAACCTCCAAGCCAACACCCCTGGTCCACTTTACTCTACGCGAACACGACCTTCACTACTCGTTCGCGATCAACAACCGCTCCACTCTATGCAATCGCAAGCCAATCTTCGCCAATGCAAAGAACAACTGGACGGCCCCCTCAAAAGCATCTACGCGATTGCGAGACCCTGTGACGACCCAGCCTGTCTTAAGAATTTATGCCCCGATCCCCTATTAACTGCTTTCCCCAAGTTTAATTCTGCTAATTTGATTTGCTGGGATGTTCGGTTGTGAGTTTCGGAGAGTTTTGGGACACTTAGTCCCTAAATGAGAGCTTAAGTGTTGAAAAGTTGACCGTAGTTGGAACAGTGTGAAGACAGCCCCGGAATGGAAATCTGATGGTTCCGTTAGATCCATTGGGTGATTTTGGGGTTAGGAGCATGTTCGGAATATGTTTTGGAGGTCCGTAGCTAATTTAGGCTTGAAATGTCGACAGTTGAAATTTTGGAAGTTTCCGGTTCGATAGTGAGATTTGGATCTGAGGGTCGGAATGAAATTTCAAGAGTTGCAGTAGGATCCGAGGGTTGGACGAGGTTTGGTAGACTTTTTGATCGAAAATGTGTTTTTAGAGTTTTTTGAATTTTTAAGCTTGAATTCGATGAAGAATATGTGTTTTGATATTGTTTATGGTGTTCTGAAGGTTGGAACAAGTTTGAATGATGTTATGGGATATGTTCGTAGGTTTGGTTGAGGTCTTGGGGGGTGCCCGGGTGTGTTTCAGATGCTCAACGGGTCATTTTGAGTTGCTAAAAGGTTGCAGAAAATCTGGTTCAGGTGTTGCAGACTTTTCTTTATCGCGATCACAACCATCCATTCACGATCACATAGTGTAATTCCGGAGGGGGGTCCAATTCCTTCTTGCGATCACATAACATTGCCTCATTCCTCTTTCGTGTACTCAGCTGCCCCTTCGCATTCGCGTAGTAGAAACTTAGTCGGTGGCTCAGTAGCCCAATTTCTTCTTCGCGTTCGCGTGTCTTCAACCGCGATTGCGTAAGGCTATCTCTTCCTCCTTCGCAATCGCGTGCCTCCTATCATGTTCGCGTACGCCATTTCCTGGAGCCTTCATTTTTACTCTTCGTGATCGCAGACCTTCTTTTGCGATCGCGATGTACAATACACCTGGGCAGATATAAGATTTCAAAATCGAGGGTTTAGCCATTTTTATCAAAACTTAAGCTTGAAAGCTCGGATTTGAGCAAGATTTTGAGGGATTTTCAGAGATATCGATTGGGAAACGATTCTAAACTCCTTTTTGCTTGTAACCCACTAATCTAAGCATGAATTCCTCCTTTAATTTCAGATTTTGAATGAAAATTTGATAAAACTTCTTAGGCCGAATTATTGGGTTTTGATGGGGCATTTGACATCGGATTTGGATAATTTTAGTATGGTTAGACTCATGAGAGTACGAGGTTTCTGAAATATAAATTTCACCCGATTCCGATAAGTGGGCCCGAGGGGCGTTTTGGTCATTTTACATAATCCGTGTATTAGCTTAGAATTTTATTGTAGAATCAACTTCTTGAAATATTATTTACATTATGAAATGGAATTGAATAGATTTGGACCATTTGGAGTTGGATACTCGTGGCAAAAGCGTGGTTTCTATTCGATTTTGAGCATGTTAGGCTAGAATTAACTGTTTACTTGGTACGAAATTTAGCTTAATTGGGTATTCTTGTGTTGTTGCTGTGTGCTTTACTTTGGGACTACGGGACGACATCCCGGGAGATCCCCTATATGTATTTATAATCTGGACTAAGGTGCGGGATACCAAGAGATCCATGGCACATATATTGAGGATACCAAGAGATCCTCGGGATACCAAGAGATCCCTGGCACATATATTGAGGATACCAAGAGATCCTCGTGATACCAAAAGATCCTTGGAATATATATTGAGGATACCAAGAGATCCTCGGGATACCAAGAGATCCCTAGTGTACATGATGAGGATACCAAAAGATCCTCGGGATAAGAAGAGATCCCCGGTTATCATCCTTGTTGTGAGCAGTATTTCCTTGTGTTTGCCTTATTTCTATGTCCGTTCCTATGTCCTTATTATCCTGTGTAGATTCTTACTGTAGATACTCTTTTATACTATTTATTATCCTGTCGCTTTATTATTTATTTATCTCAGTAGGGCCCTGACCTTCCTCATCACTACTCGATCGATGTTAGGCTTGGCACTTACTGAGTACCGCTGTGGTGTACCCATGCCTCTTTTTGCGCATGTTTTTCATGTGCAGATCCAGGTACCTCTGCACAGGCTACTATCCTTGAGGCAGGGAGAGCTTTTGGAGACTTCAAGGTACGTCTGTCGCGTTTGCAGACCGAAGAGTTTCCATATTTACTCTATCTTGTAGTATTAGCCCTTCTATCATACTGTTGATGTAGATATTCCGTAGTTAGAGCATTTTACAATACATTTTCTAGCTTGTGTTCCCATGAGTTTTCGGGTTTTGGGACAGTTTTGTAGAAGTTTGAGTTATTATGCTGTATACGCCGAGTGGCATTTTATATTTCGCTTTTATTTTGTTAAATTTTTGGTTTTAAGTTATATTTCCGCAAAGTCTCGATTGTTTTTTTTTCTACATTGTTAGGCTTACCTAGTCGTAGATGACTTGGTGCCGTCACGACAGTTCACAGAGCCCGAACTGGGTTGCGACAAGTTGGTATTAAAGCTCTAGGTTCATAGGAGTCACGGATCACAAGTCAATTTATTAGAGACTCTCTGATCGGTACGAAGACATCTGTACTTATCTACGAGAGGATATGTAACCGTTACGAAAAATTCTACTTCATTTGATTTCCCTGACGTGCGAGATTTTTGACATCACAAATTCTGAACTTCTATCTTCTATTATCTCATCGATGGTGAGGACACGCACTACTTGAAATGATCAGGCACCCGCGCCCCCGCGAGAGTTGCCAGAAGTCGGGGTCGGGGTAGAGGCCGAGGACACGCATGTGGTGCAGCATGAGCACATGCGCGAGCTACCGCCTAGGTACCACCAGCGGATCTAGCCGGAGTCCAGGCACCTGACATGCCTACTGCTACTACTACTCTAGCCCTTCAGGAGACTCTGGCACAGTTCATGAGTATGTACACCACTTTGGCTCAGGCAGGGTTGATTCCCCTTGCTGCAGCCACATCCCAGGCCGGGGGAGGAGCACAGACTCCCGCCGCCGCACTCCTGAGCAGTGATTTCATGTTGAGTAGGTCATTGAGATTATTCCTGCACCGCCTGTAGTGCCGGTTAAGCTCGAGGACAGGGCAGCTGCTTTCGAGGATGAGCAACTGAGGCTTGAGAGGTTCAAGAAGTACAAACCTCCTGTATTCAGTGGTATATCATCGGAGGATGCTCTGGGATTTCTTGATGAGTGTTACTGCATTCTCCGTACCATGGGTATATCAGCATCGAGCGAGGTTTCCTTCACTACCTTCCACCTTCGAGGAGCCGCCTATGAGTGGTGGCGCACCTATGAGTTAGACAGTCCAGATGAGGTTGCTTCACTAACTTGGGTTCAGTTTTCAAATCTGTTCTTGAGGTAGTATGTTCCTCAGAGCCTCAGGGATGCATGGCACGTAGAGTTTGAGAATTTACGCCAGGGTGCTATGACTATTTTAGAGTATGCTGTTTGTACACCAGTTTGGCTAGGCATGCACCAGCCTTAGTTGCTACTGTCCGCGAGAGGGTTCGCCGGTTTATTGAGGGCCTTATTCCCAGCATCAGATCAAGCATGGCTCGTGAGTTAGAGATGGATATTTCTTACCAGCAGGTTGTGAGCATTGCTAGGAGGATTGAGGGTATGTATGCTATGGAGAAAGAGGAGAGGGAGGCCAAGAGGTCTCGAGAGTCAGGCCATTATTCTGGTGCTCGTACCCCAGCTGCAGGTCATCATGGTAGGGGTTATATGAGTCGCCTTGTTCATTCAACTCTTCCAGCAGCCAGTGGTATTCCAGCTCCTCCTAGACCTCAGGAGCCTTATTATGCACCTTCGGTTTCTAGTGAGCCTCCTACGCGGGGTGTTTTCAGAGGTCAGTCTAGCAGACCTAGCCCTAGCTAGTCACTGCCACCACGTCCTCCCAGAGCTTGTTTTGAGTGTGGTGACACATGCCACGTGGTGAGGGATTGCCCTAGACTTGGGAGGAGTGCACCTCCACAGACTTTTCAGCCACAACATGCCCTGCAGAGTTCTCAAGCTATGGTTACAGCTCCAGTTGCTACACCACCTGCTCAGCAAGCTAGAGGTGGAGGTCGGGGAGGTAGAGGTCGCCCTAGAGGGGGAGGCCAGGCCAGATACTATGCCCTTCCTTCCCGTACCAAGGTTGTTGCCTCCGATTCTGTCATCACAGGTATTATATTGGTTTGCCACAGAGATGCATCAGTTTTATTCGATCCAGGCTCTACTTACTCTTATGTGTCTTCTTATTTTGCTCTGCATTTGGGTGTACCTCCGGATTCTTTGAGTTCCCTTGTTTATGTTTCTACTCCTGTGGGAGATTCTCTTATTGTGGACCGTGTTTATTTGTCGTGTTTGGTTGCTCTTAGTGGTTTTGAGACCAGAGCCGATCTATCGTTACTTAGCATGGTTGATTTTTATATTATCTTGGGCATGGACTGGTTTTCGCCCCATTATACTATTCTTGATTGTCACGCCAAAACTATGATGTTGGCTATGCCAGGTGTACCATGTGTTGAATGGAGGGGTACTTTAGATTACACTACTATTAGAGTTATTTCTTTTCTTAAAGCTCATCGTATGGTTGAGAAGGTGTGTGACGCGTATTTAGCTTATGTGAGAGATGTCAGTATTGATACCCCATCAGTTGATTCAATCCCAGTAGTACGGGATTTTCCTGATGTGTTTCCAACTGATCTTCCAGGCATGCCGCCTGATAGAGATATTTATTTGGCATTGATCTATTGCCGGGCACTAAGCCCATTTCTATTCCTCCATATCGTATGGCTCCTCCTGAGTTGAAAGAGTTAAAGGATCAGTTACAGGAATTGCTTGATAAGGGTTTTATTCGACCCGGTGTTTCACCTTGGGGTGCTCCTGTCTTGTTTGTGAAGAAAAAGGATGATTCTATGCGTATGTGTATCGATTATCGCTAGTTTAACAAGGTTATAGTGAAGAACCGTTATCCTTTGTCTCGCATTGATGATCTGTTTGACCAGCTTCAGGGCGCACGAGTGTTTTCTAAGATTGATTTGCGTTCAGGGTACCATCAGTTGAAGATTTGAGAGCCAGATATCTCAAAGACTGCTTTTAGGACTCGGTATGGTCATTACGAGTTCCTTGTATGGCATTTATGCTGACCAATGCCCTAGAAGCCTTTATGCATTTGATGCACAGTGTGTTCTGATCGTATCTTGACTCGTTCGTCATTGTCATTATTGATGACATTATGATGTATTCCCGGAATCGGGAAGATCATGAGCAGCACCTGAGGATTATGCTTCAGACTTTGAGAGAGAAGAAGTTATATGCTAAGTTCTCGAAATGTGAGTTTTGTTTGGATTCAGTGGCATTCATAGGCCACGTGGTATCGAGTGAGGGTATTCAGGTGGATCCGAAGAAGATAGAGGCCATGCAGAGTTGGCCTAGACCATCCTCAGCTACAGAGATTCGCAGTTTCCTTGGTTTGGCGGGTTACTACCATCGTTTTGTGGAGGGGTTTTCATTGATTGCAGCCCCTATGACAAGGTTAACCCAGAAGGGTGCTCTGTTCTAGTGGACGGAGGAGTGTGAGGCGAGCTTTCAGAAGCTCAAGACATCTTTGAACACAGCCCCAATTTTGATACTACCTAAAAGTTTGGGGTCTTATATGATCTATTGTGATGCCTCGAGGGTTGGCCTCGGTGCGGTGTTAATGTAGGACAGTATGGTGATTGCCTACGTGTCCAGACAGTTGAAGATACATGAGAAGAACTACCATGTTCACGACCTTGAGTTAGCTTCCATTGTTCACACCCTGAAGATTTGGCGCCATTACTTATACGGTGTGCCTTGTGAGATTTATATTGACCATCGGAGCTTGCAGCACTTGTTCAAGCAAAGGGATCTAAATTTGCACCAGAGGAGGTGGTTAGAGTTGCTAAAGGACTGATATCACTATTTTATATCACCCGGGCAAGGCCAATGTGGTGGTTGATGCCTTGGGTCGCCGGGCAGAGAGTTTGGGGAGTTTGGCTTATTTACCAACATTAGAGAGGCCTATGGCGATGGATATTCAGGCCTTAGCTAGCCAGTTGTGATATTGGATCTTTCGGAGCCAAGTCGGGTTCTAGCTTGCGTGGTTTCTCGGTCTTCATTATTTGATCGTATCAGGGAGAGGCAGTATGATGACCCTTATTTGCTTGTCCTCAAGGACAAGGTTCAGCATGGCGATGCCAGAGATGTGACTATTGGTGAGGATTTGGTATTGAGGATGTAGGGTCGAGTCTGTGTACCCAATGTTGATGGTATTCGGGAGATGATATTGGAGGAGGCCCATAGTTCACGGTATTTCATTCATCTGGGTGCCACGAAGATGTATCAGGATTTGAGGCAAGCACTATTGGTGGAGGTGGATGAAGAAAGACATAATGGAATTTGTAGCTCGGTGCCTCAACTGTCAGCAGGTGAAGTATGAGCACCAGAAATCCGGTGGATTGCTCCAGCAGATAGAGATTCCGGAGTGGAAATGGGAGAGGATCACCATGGACATTGTAGTTGGACTCCCTCGGACTATGAAGAAGTTCGATGCCAATTGGGTGATTGTGGATCGGCTGACAGGGTCCGCGCACTTCATTCTTATGTGTACTACTTATTCCTTGGAGCGGTTAGCGGAGATTTATATCCGGGAGATTGTCCGTCTGCATGGTATTCCAGTTTCCATTATTTCAGATAGAGGTACTCAGTTAACATCACGGTTCTGTAGGGCCGTTTAGTAGGAGTTAGGTACTCGGGTGGAGTTGAGCACGACATTTCACCCTTAGACGGACGGACAGCCCAAGCGCACTATTCAGATTCTTGAGGTTATGCTCCGTGCGTGTGTGATGGAGTTTGGGGGTTCTTGGGGTCAGTTCTTGCCATTGGCGGAGTTTGCTTACAACAACAGTTATCAGTCCAGCATTCAGATGGCACCGTATGAGGCTTTGTATGGTAGGCGGTGTAGATCTTCGGTGGGCTGGTTCAAGCCGGGTGAGGCTAGATTATTGGGCACAGATTTGGTTTAGGATGCTTTAGAGAAGGTTAAGGTGATTCAGGATAGGATCCGTATAGCCCAGTCCAGACAAAAGAGCTATGCGGACTGGAAGGTTCGTGATGTTTCCTGTATGGTTGGTGAGCGAGTTCTTCTTCGGGTTTCGCCTATAAAGGGCGTTATGAGATTTGGGAAGAAAGGGAAGTTGAGTCCAATGTTTATTGGCCCTTTTTAGATATTGAGGCGTTTTGGGGAGGTTGCTTATGAGCTTGCCTTACCTCCCAGCTTGGCAGGCTTTCATCCAATATTTCATGTTTCGATGCACCGGAGGTATCACGGCGATCCGTCGTACGTATTGGATTTGAGTTCAATCAAGTTGGACAAGGATCTATCCTATGTTGAGGAGCCAGTGGCTATACTGGACAGGTAGGTCAGAAAGTTGAGGTCAAAGAACATTGCATCGGTGAAGGTTCAATGGCGGGGCCAGCCGGTCAAGGAGGCGACCTGGGAGACCGAGTAGGATATGCGCAGCCATTACCCTTATCTTTTCACTACTTTAGTTATGTCTCTATGCTCATTCGAGGACGAACGAATGTTTAAGTGTAGGAGGATGTGACGACCCGACCGATCGTCTTAAGAATTTATGCCTCGATCCCTTATTAACTGTTTTCCCCAAGTTTAATTTTGCTAATTTTATTCGCCGAGATGTTCGGTTGTGAGTTTCGGAGATTTTTGGGATACTTAGTCCCTAAATGAGAGCTTAAGTGTTGGAAAGTTGACCGTAGTCAGAAAACTGTGAAGACGGCCTTGGAATGTAAATCCGATATTTCTGTTAGCTCCGTTAGGTTATTTTGGGGTTAGAAGCACGTTTGGAATGTGTTTTGGAGGTCCGTAGCTAATTTACGCTTGAAATGCCGAAAGTTGAAATTTTGGAAGTTTCCGTTCAATAGTGAGATTTGGATCCGAGGGTCGGAATGAAATTACGAGAGTTGCACTAGTCCCTTTATGTCATTTTAGGTGTGCGTACAAAGTTTCAGGTCATTCGGGCGAGGTTTGGTAGACTTTTTGATCGAAAATGTGTTTTTAGAGTTTTTGGAATTTTTAATCTTGAATTCGATGAAGAATGGGTGTTTTGATGTTGTTTATGGCGTTCTGAAGATTGGAACAAGTTTGAATGATGTTATGGGATATGTTTGTAAGTTTGGTTGAGGTCCCGGGGGCCCCGGGTGTATTTCGGATGCTCAACGGGTCATTTTGAGTTGTTAAAAAGTTGCAGAAAATCAGGAGGGGGGTTCCAATTCCTTCTCGCGATCGCATAGCACTGCCTCATTCCTCTTTCACATTCGCAGCTGCCCCTTCGCGTTCGCGTAGTAGAAACTAAGCCGGTGGCTCAGTAGCCCAATTTCTTCTTCGCGTTCGTGTGTCTTCAACCGCGATCGCGTAAGGCCATCACTTCCTCTTTCTCAATCGCGTGCCTCCTGTTGCGTTCACGTAGGCCATTTCCTGTAGCCTTCATTTTTACTCTTCGCGATCGCAGGCCTTCTTTCGCGATCGCGATGTACAATACACCTGGGCAGATATAAGATTTCAAAATCGAGGGTTTAGCCATTTTTATCAAAACTTAAGCTTGGGAGCTCGATTTTGAGAAAGATTTTGAGGGATTTTCAGAGATATCGATTGGGTAACGATTCTAAACTCCTTTTTGCTTCTAACTCACTAATCTAAGCATGAATTCCTCCGTTAATTTCGGATTTTGAATGAAAATTTGATAAAACTTCTTAGGCCGAATTATTGGTTTTTGATGGGGCATTTGACATCATATTTGGATAATTTTAGTATGGTTGGACTCGTTAGAGTACGAAGTTTCTGAAAATATAAATTTCACCCAATTCCGAGACGTGGGCCCGCGGGAAGTTTTGGTTATTTTACATAATTTCGCGTATTAGCTTAGAATTTTATTGTAGAATCAGCTTCTTGAAGTATTATTTACATTATGAAATGGAATTGAATAGGTTTGGACCATCGGATACTGATGGCAAAAGCGTGGTTTCTAGTCGATTTTGAGCCGGTTTGAGGTAAGTGGCTTGTCTAACCTTGTGTGGGGGACCTTCCCCTTAGGATATGATATATTTGATAATTGAAATGCCTTGTACGTGAGGTGACGAGTGCGTACTTGAGCTAATTATTGAAAATCCGGTTTTTCCTTAAGCATTTAAATTGAGTTCTTTTTCCTGTTTTATTCTACTTGTGAATTTAGCATGTTGCTAGTTTAGAGAAACATGTTTAGCTGACCTAATTGCCTATTTGCTTAAACTGCCTTAATTGCATTATATGGAGCATGTTAGTCTAGAATTAACTGTTTACTTGGTACGAAATTTAGCTTAATTGGGTATTCTTGTGTTGTTGCTGTGTGCTTTACTTTGAGACTATGGGACGGCATCCCGGGAGATCCCCTGTACGTATTTATGATCTGGACTGAGGTGCGGGATACCAAGAAATCCCTGACACATATATTGAGGATACCAAGAGATCCCTGACACATATATTGAGGATACCAAGAGATCCTCGGGATACAAAGAAATCTCTGGCATATATATTGAGGATACCAAGAGATTCTTAGTGTACATGATGAGGATACCAAGAGATCCTCGGGATACCAAGAGATCCCCGGTTATCATCCTTGTTGCGAGCAGTATTTCCTTGTGTTAGCCTTATTTCTATGTCCGTTACTGTGTCCTTATTATCCTGTGTAGATTCTTACTGTAGATTCTTATTTATACTGCTTATTATCCTGTCGCTTTATTATTTATTTATCTTAGTAGGGCCTTGACCTTCCTCGTCACTGCCCGACCGAGGTTAGGCTTGGCACTTACTGAGAACCGCTGTGGTGTACTCATACCCCTTTCTGCGCATGTTTTTCATGTGCAGATCCAGGTACCTCTGCACAGGCTTACCATCCTTGAGGTAGGGAGAGCTTTTGGAGACTTCGAGGCACATCTGCCGCGTTCGCAGACCGAATAGTCTCCATCTTTACTCTATCTTGTAGTGTTAGCCCTTTTATCATACTGTTGATGTGGACATTTCGGAGTTAGAGCATTTTACAATATTTCTTCTAGCTTTTGTTCCAGTGAGTTTCCGGGTTTTGGGATAGTTTTGTAGAAGTTTGAGTTATGGTGCTGTATATGCCGAGCGGCGTTTTAAATTTCGCTTTCATTTTGTTAAATTTTTGGTTTTAAGTTATATTTCCGCAAAGTCTCGATTGTTTTTTTTCCCGAATTGTTAGGCTTACCTAGTCGTAGATGACTAGGTGCTGTCACGACAGCTCACGGAGGGCAAACTGGGGTCGTGACAGACTCCCTACGCGATCGCGAAGGGCAAAACTGTGCAACAGCTGAACCTGCAATTTTGCAACATCACTAAGGCATGAAATAGTCCTATTGACCATCCGAAACTCACCTGAGGCCCTTAGGACCTCAACCAAAGGCACCAACATATCCTAAAACCTTATTCAAACTTGTACCAACCTTCATAATACCTCAAACAACATCAAATCAACCAAAACAAATCAGATTCAAGCCAAACTTTCTAAAATCTTCCGAATTCCGCTTTTGATCAAAAACACAACCAAACCACGTCCGAATGACCTGAAATTTTGTACACAAATCCCAAATGACACAACGAAACTATTACAACTCTCGAAATTCCATTCCGGCCCCTATATCAAATTCTCGCCTATTAACCGGAAATCAGCAAAATATCAACTTCACCAATTCAAGCCTAAAACTACTCCAAACCTCCAAAACTCATTCCGATCATACTCCTAAGTCATAAATCACCTCCCGAAGCTAACCGAACCATCACAACTCACATCTGAGCCCTCTAACACATAAGTGAACATCCGGTTGACTTTTCCAACTAAACCTTTCTTAAAAAAGACTAAGTGTCTCATACCTTACCAAAATTATTCCGGATTCGATCCGACAAACCCGATACCACAAAAAACGGATGAACAAAGCATAAAGAAGCATAAATGAGGGAAACGGAGTGATAACTCATGAGATGACTGGCCGGGTCGTCACATATAATCACAAAATATAGTTGGAAATTGAGTAGAGACACTTACCCAATGATTTGGAGAAGTTTGGGTATTTGGAAGATCGCCTATAGAGGTATAGGGTTTGAGAAAATTAAAAATGGGTGAAAATCCCGTCAAAAATCTCACTTAACAGGCCTCAGATGTCGCATTTGCGACCGAGGTTTCGCAATTGCGAACCCTCGCAATTTACGAAAAAGGCAGGGCTGGCAGAAGTCGCATTTGCGACAAAAAGTTCAAATTTGCGAATTGGGCATCGCAATTGCGATGAAAAAGTTCGCATTTGCGACCACACCAGAAACAAGCAATTTTTTCCGACACAAAAATGAGTATAACTTCCTCATACGATGTCAAAAATTGATGATTCTTTTTCATATGGCTCCATAATTTCGATACGGATCTAATGGTTCAACAAAAACTGAATTGGGATCTCATTTTCTCAATATGGTATTATTTTTACTTGAAGAAATGACGATGAAGCATCCAAAAACAAGCGCAACATAGCATAAACCTATCTGAAACTCACCCAAGCCCTCTGGGCTCCAAACCAAATATGCACGCAAGTCTAAAAATATTATACACACTTGCTCGTGCGATCAAATCATCAAAATAACATCAAAAACTATGAATTTAACCTCAAAACTCATGATTTTCTAACTTTTCAACCGGACGTCCAAATCATGTCAAATCAATTATGATTCTCACCAAATTTCATAGATAGGACTTAAATATCATAACAAACTTGCACCAAACTTCGGAACCAAAATACAGGCCCAATACCAACGAGTTCAAATATTAATTCATTTCTTTATTTCTTTTAAAAACCATCACAACAATTTTTTTCAAAAATTATTTCATAAGACTAGGGACCTCAGAATTTAATTTCGGGCATAAGTCCAAGTCCCATATTTTATCGAGGACCTCCCGGGATCGCCGGAACACAAATTCGTTTGCCAAAAATATTGCTCAAAGTCAAATAAAAACCAAATTTTAACTCTAGAAATTATTATATTTTTCATATTTTCACATAAAAGCTTTCCGATTTCATGCTCGAACTACGCACGCAAGTCGATACACATAATATGAAGCTACTCGTGATCTCTAACTGTCGAATCGGGCACAATTGCTCAAAACGACCAGTTGGGTCGTTATAGCAAGATTGGAGTCTAATAGCCTGTTTGGCCAAGCTTCTACAATCCTAGAAATACTTTTTTTTTTCAAAGTTGAAGTGTTTGGTCAGCCTTTTAGAAGAAAACAAAAGAAGCAGTTTTGGAGAAGCTGAAAAAATAGCTTCTCTCCAAAAGCACTTTTGAGAAAATTACACTTAGAAGCAGTTTTTAAAAGCTTGATCAAAGACTAATTGCTGCTCAAAAGTGATTTTCAAATTAATTATCCAAACACAAACTGCTTCTCACCAAATTTACTAAAAAGCACGTTTGAGAAAAACACTTCTCAAAATAAGCTAATTTGTGCAGCTTGGCCAAACGGACTATAATACTCCCTCTGTTCACTTTTACTTGGCATGTTTTGACTTTCACGCCCCTTAAGAAATAATAAATGAAGTATATAAATTACCATGATACCCATATTAATTGATGCATATTTTATTGGATTTGAGAAAATAATTTGAAATGAGTAATAAATATTGTGGGTATAACAGGAAAAAAAATTATCTTTTCTTGATATACGTAGTGACAAGTATAAATAATAATCTATTATTAGTATACATGCTAAGTAAAAGTGAATGGAGGGTGTATATTATTTTTTGTATATAAATAGTAAATTGTATATGCTAATGTAATTAAGTGATAACCTTTGTACGACTAGTAAATAAGTTTATAATGTAGTATAGATAAGTAAATGTTCCTAAAAAAAGCCCACTTAGGACCCCCCCAGTCACGTTTCATCCCATCCGGTTCGTTAGTGGGACGGATGAGCCTAATAGGTCATTGATGTTGGGCATATTTTTGTATGTTTCGATATTAATTTACTCGCATTTTTACCGTTTTTATTGTATTTGATATTGAATATACCCAATTTAACTTGATTATGGAGTTTTATAGGGAAAATGCATAAGTACCCCCTAACTTATACCCGGATTTTCAACTATACACTTTTTCTTTGCAGGAATCCTATTACCCCCCTAAACTTATTTTAAATAGAATTATTTGCACCCTTAACGCTGACGTGGCAGAGTGTGTGTTCACTCTCCCAAAAGAGAGTGAGAAGCAAGACAAAATGATTTTAAAATTAATTTTTATTCTTTTTAGCATTTTTTCTTACTTTTTTTTCCTTTTCCTTTTTCTTTTACTTTTTTTTTTCATTTTTTCTCTAATTCCGGCGGATATTCATTCACCGACGACTTTGTCTAACCGTTTTTCTTTCATTTTTTCTTTTCACACACAAATTAAACTCTCAAAAAGTTTTATTCATAAGCAAAGCAAAATACACTCAGATTTGGGGGGAAAAATTCATCATCAGAAAACCTTTCCACACCGAAAAAAAATGAAGTATTTAAATTTTAACTTGAAAAAGTTTTCTCAGCTTATATTCGTTTTTATTTCTTTTGCTCTTCCTCCCACCCATAAATTACACTTTAAAAAAAAAATTATATATATATATATATATATATAACAAAACACACTTAGATCGGAATAAAAATTTATCGCCGGAAAAAAAATTCACCGAAAAAAATAGTGTTTGTGAAATTACGACGACCACCATTTTATGCAGCTAGTGACCAAAACGAAAAGAAAGAGAATGAATTAACCAAAAAAATGAGAATAATAAGAAATAAGAAAAAAGGATAAGAAAAAGAAAAAAGAATAAAAAAAGTACTAAAAATACATGTGGAGACGCGTGTAACTCACCACTTGCCAAGAGTTTGGTTGACTAGTTTTAGGGTGCAAATAATTCCATTTAAAATAAGTTTAGTGGAGTAGTAGAATTCCCGCAAAGAAAAATTGTGTAGTTAGGAATCCGGATATAGATCAGAGGGGGTACTTATGCATTTTCCGAGTTTTATACTTATTTGGGTGTCAATGGATAATAAAGGTACATTTGAAGATAAAATTTGGAGCAAAAGTTATTAATCTAAAGGAGTGATTAGAAGGAGAATCTAATGGATCCAATCATTGAGTACTTGCTAATCATTACGTGATGATTGGATAAAGGTTATCAAGGAATTGAACAAGCAAAATGATATGAAAAGCAGAATGAATTGCGGAATTAGCTGAAAACGTGAAGAATTGGCAGAGGCAGGCGGCGCGGGAGTTGCAGTTCGCGTTTGAGATTGCGTCGCGACTTCCAGCGCGAGTTTTGGATCCTGGAAGAGCACAAAGCCGCCGTGGAGATCATATATTGTCTTTTCTTTCACCAAATTTTATAATTTTTATGTTTCTATATATGATCCGTTATTTTGCTACCATGTCTATGTGGAGCTAAACTTCACGTTATAGGTTTGTGGTTCTTTCATGACTATTGTTATTCGGATATTGATTTTGCTTTATTTATTTATCATATTGTTTTATTTATTCAATCTTGCACTTAATTATTTGATTGCTTGATCGCTAATTGAATACTATCTACGAATCTAGAATTGTACTCGAAAGTGGGAATTCTAGATTACATATAGAATTGAGTAGAGCAAGTTCTTGAACTTGGGCATCGGGGAACAGATTCACGGTTAGGATAGACATATACCTAATTGTCTTGCTTGGTTGATTTACAAGAATTATAAATGTGTTCTTATTGATTCTAACTCCATAGACATATCGGTGTTAGGTTAGCTTGAATAGGCGAGTAAGAACTCGACAGGTTCTTATGAGAAATATTAACTCTGTCAACCAATAAGCCAGATAAATTAATCAGTCAATTCAATTGAAGAATACAATAGGATTGTTAGATAACCCATAACCCTAGATCATTTTCATTACATTAATATCATAAAAATCTGTTCTTTTTCTGTTCAACGATCATTATTTATATTTCTTTATTTACTTAGTTTAAAATCAAATATTTCTAGGTTTAATTCTTGTTTAGATAATTAAGATAGACTAATTTAGTTAATAGTTAATCATAAGTCCTCGTGCGTTCGACATCCGACTTTCAATCACTTTATTACTTGACGAACGTGTATACTCGCGTGTGCGTTTGGCCGCAACAAATTTTTGGCGCCATTATCGGGGACTTAGAAATTAGTTGTTTTTCTAGTTTAGACTTTTAATTTTATCCATTTTTTGTATATATTTTTATTTTTCTAAATATTTGATATTTTCTCTTAGTGTGTTTCTAGTTCTTGCAGCATTATATCTGGGAATGAAATATACGGAGGTATGATTATTGACAAAGACGCTTGGTTGACGGAAGACTTTTATGGCCCGTATTTTTGTGCTTGTCATGACCTGACCTCTTGGAAGTCTAAATTTGAATATGGGAGTAAGGTTTGGTATTGTGATGAATATTATCGATTATTGGAATATGCAAAACGTCCTTGTTTATTAACAATGTTGATGAATGACTGGTCTAGGGAGAGAGTTGAACTTGCACCAGAAATTGACAGGTTTGGCTTGGCTGTGCGCAACTTAGATGCAGATTTGAGTGTAAAGGTTGATGCATGTAATTCCCAACCATTTAATGACGAGTTGTGTGAAGTTAAAAAAAATCTTCTAGACCAAATTGAGGAGCTAAAACGAGAATACCAATCATTAGACCATATTTTTCTTGAGGATGTCAATGTTGGAAAGAGTGTTCTAGAGTCATATGAGGGAGTAGATAATGTTATATTTGAAGACTCTAGTGCATGTAAATATGAGGATGTAAATAGTAATACAATTTCAGAGTTGAGGCTTGTTGGTCCTCATTCTAATCATTTTTCGACATTGTTTTTTGATGATGACATGCAAATCTAGTCATTTGAGCCTTTGGAAGAGTCAACAGAAGAGGAACAAGATGCCTATATTCTTGAATTTGTTGTGACAAAAAGCAAAAATTACATTCCTCATCTAAAGGCCGAGAAGTGTAGAGTAAAAATTTTATTGCTTGGTCTGGTTATCTTTGTAGCCTCACCACTGGAGCATAGCCTCAGACTGGATGCCATGTTCGGGGTACAATTCATAAGTTCAAGGTGGAGGAAAAAGTGGTTCACGTCGTTCCGCGATGTTAAATTAGGCGCATGTTGGAAGGCAACCCATCTTTACTGCTTTCTTTTAGTTTTGATTAATTTTTTTTCTTATTGTATTATTTTTGTAGTGTTAGTTTATTTTGTAGGATTTTGAGCATAGAGACCAAAGCCATAGGAAGTTTGCAAAAGTGAGTCAGATGGTTAGACCTAAGTGTGGGGTGCCCGCACAAATGATCATGCCTTGGAGAAGTTTGAGTATTTCGTGAACCGCTATTGCTTCGGCCTATGGCCTTTCAGGGAGTTTCTTGTCCACTCTCGCTATTTGTTTTTGATTTATTTGTGTATTGGAGACACTGCACTCTTTTAAGTGTGGGATGGAAAAATTCCTCTAAATAATTAGCAGTAGTATGTTAGTAGTAAAAAAAACGTTAACTTCTTATTTTTGTTTTTTTGTAATAGTGTAGTATTTTAGTAGTAATTTTAGTAACTTAGAATTTTTTACATATAAAAAAAGTTGAAATTTTTTGACTTTTCCTGATGATAGATCTCCCAGACAGATTTCTTGAGGGATTAAAGTCTAAACAAAAATCCAAAAATGTCTTTTAGCTTTCTTTATATAGTAATAAACACCTTTGATTTTTCTTTGTGCCTCGGTTCTTTTCCATGGGATGTAGTTTGAATCGGGTAGTAGTTTTTCCTTTTATTTTTTTATTTTTTTATTTTTAGAATAGATTAGAATTTGGGTAATAAATGGAGGAAGAAAGATGAGATTCCTAGACGCCTTGAATTGTCTGATAGTAGCATATTTAGGCTTTGGCGTGGTAGTATCTTCCCTATATTTTGAAATTGATCTTGATGCCTTTATATATTGGATAGCATGTTTTGTGATTCATACGTCTCATTTATTTGACTATTGTTCGCTTTGTGATTAATGCTTAATATCTTGTGGCTTCGTGAATACTTACGTTGTTTGAGAGTCGGAATGAGACCGTCCATAGTGAGTCATGTGCCATGTGTGGTGAGGTTTTTGTGTAGTCCTTGTTTTTGTGATTGAGTCTAGAACTTGCCCGGTATGTGAGTTGAAGCGACATTTTAGGTGATACTCGGTTTGAAAAATAATTTTAGACTTTCTTTGAGCTTTTTGAGCTTAAATGCTTATCACAAATAAAATCTATCCCTAATTAACCCTTTTGAGCCTATATACTTTTATTTGGCACCCACATTATAAGCTTATATCCCTTTTATTCTTAATTGACATTATTTTGATCATTTACCTCTTAAGGTACTTTAATTGTAAAATGAGCGCTAAGAGAAGTAAGAAGGGACTAAGTGTGGGGTGGCTGTTGAGCGGAACCAATGAAAGGAAGAAAGATCCACTTGTTTTTGTAAAATAATACACCATTACCAGAAATTGAAGAAAAAAATATGAAAAAAGAAGGAAAAATTTAGATGAATAACTTGTTGTCATGTTCTTCCTAGTGGGATGTCAATTAAAGTAGTGCTTAAAGAAGAAGAGAATAATTTTGGGGGTGATATTATCTGTGTTCCGAGGCCTTAAAAACATCCTTTTGTCTCACCTCAATTTGCGTGCACAGTACTGGCGTATATCCGAAAAACCTTTATGTGAAAATTTGAGAAAAATGCTAATTTTGCCATTGAAATTGAATTTAAGTTGACTTCGGTCAACATTTTTGGGTAAACGGACCCAGACCCGTGATTCGACAGTCCCAGGTAGTCCGTAGATAAATATGAGACTTGGGCGTATGCCCGAAACTGAATTTCGAGGTCCCTAGCCCGAGAAATAAACTTTTGAAAAAAATTATTTGACTAAAAATATAAGAGTTTTTGGAAATTTAGCGATGTTTGAATTTGATGGTATCGGGCCCATATTTTGGTTCCGGAGCCCGGTACAGGTTTAATATGGCATTTAAGTTATGTCTGTAAAACTTGGTAAGAAACGGATTTTATATGACGTGATTCGGACCCTCGGTAGTGAAAATGGAAACTTTAAGAGTTCTTGATATTTTTTTTGATTTTGATGCTAAATTCGTAGTTCTAGGTGTTATTTTGGCGATTTGATCGCACAAATAAGTTTGTATGATGTTTTTAGACTTGTGTGCATGTTTGGTTTGGAGCCTCGAAGGCTCGGGTGAGTGCCGGATAGGTTTCGGGATGTTTTCGACTTAAGAACTTCTGCTGTATTGCTGCTTCTGGTGTTCTGATACTTTGTTCTTCACGTCCGCGAAAGAACCCTCGCGAACGCGAAGAGTAACTTAGTCTGAGGGAAATTTCCTTCTACGCGAACGCGAGGCACAGGTTGTGAACGCGGAGCGTTGGGGGCATTACCCTTCGCGAACGTGACCTGGCTATCGCGAACGCGAAGGCCATTTTTGGCAGGGGCCTGGGGAGGGGGAAATACTCTACGCAAACGCGGCGAATGGCCCGCGAACGCGAAAGTCAGGGGGGTGAACCTTTACGAACGCGTACAATATCTCGTGAACGTGAAGGCTCCTCTAGCCAATGCTTCGTGAATGCGATAGGCTTCTCGCGAACGCGAAGAAGACTTGTCCAGCGAATTAAAAACAGAACCTAAGTCGGGAAAATGCCATAATTTCATACCTTCTTCCATAGAATCTGACTTTGGGCAATTTTTGAAGAGGGATTTCATCACCAAATCATACTTTTATGTTCTTAAACTCATTTCTTTCACTTTCACTCAACAGGCATTAGATTTCTAGGCCTAAATCTTGTTCTTCAAGGGTAGAAATTAGGGATTTTAGGAGAATTGGAGATTTTACAAATTTGGGGATTTAGACCTTGGTTTGGGGCCAGATTCGGAAGTTAATTATATATTTGGGCTAGTGGGTGACTGAGTGAACGAGTTTTGGTTCGAACTTTGAGTTTTGACCAAGTGGGCCCGTGGTCGGGTTTTGACTTTTTTGGAAGAATGTTGGAAAATCTGCAATTTTTCATTTGAATTAGTTTCTTTGGCTTCAATTAATGTTAATAAGTTAATTATGGCTAGATACAAGCGGATTGGAAGTGGAAATTAAGGGAAAAGCGGTATTTGAGGCTTGAGTTTGGCCGTGGAATCGAGGTAAGTGTTTGTTCTTACCTTAGCTTGAGGAAATAGGTGTTATGTCTTATTTGCTACAAGTTAGTATGGAGTATGACGTATAGGTGAGTTGACTAGTATCTATACTTTGGTGTCAAGTATGATTGTGAGTCTTATACTATGATTGTTGTGACTTTTATTATGTACTGTTCATGCTTAAAATGGATGATTATCACTGTAAAACAAGACTTATGATAAATTCTTAATAATTAACCATTATCGAGTATTGGCTCAAGTTGGGGTTTATTTTGTGAAGTAATTGTTGAAACAAGGATGGTTATAGTTGATTCCCTTGCATGGATGTTATTGTTTCTATTGTTGATTCCCTTGCCTGGATGTTATTGTTTCTATTGTTGATTCCCCTGCCAGGATGTTGTTATTTCTATTGTTTGGGTGAGGAAGAGTGTAAAGCACGAAGGGTGATGCCGTGCATGATATTGTGAGCGAGTGTCAATGCACGAAGGGTGATTCCATGCCACATTATTGAGAGTAAAAGCACGTAGGGTGATGCCGTTCCATGATTATGAGAGAAAAAAAGCACGAAAGGTGATGTCGTGCCGTTTCTATTGATTTCTATGGTGAGGACGAGAGTAAAAGCATGAAGGGTGATACCGTGTACTCGTTACTATGTTATCATTTCCGTTGTTCAAGTTTGATATTACCATGTTGCTTTACTTTATTATTGTCATAACTTGATATCCCCCTCAGCATGTTTCCCCCCTTTTCCCGTCTTTATCTATTAAATTTTTGTTATTATTGCTTATCGTATATGATTTAACTGCATATGTTTATATGATTGTCGTGTCCTAGCCTCGTTACTACTTCGCCAAGGTTAAGCTCGACACTTACCAGTACATGGGATCGGTTGTACTGATACTGCACTCTGCACTTTCTGTGCAGATTTTGGTGCTGGACCTCGTGAGTAGATCGTGGGTTGCTGCCTTCAATCCATAGGAGACCCGAGGTAGATCTACCGGCGTTCCAGACTCCGGAGTTCCCTTCCTTATGTTTTAACTATACTGTCTCTTTTCATTTCGAGAACAATTGTATTTTTCTTTGTAAACTAGTATTTGTAAAAACTCGTAGATGTTCGTGAAATTGTGACACCAGATCATTGGGGTAGACATGTATTGGAGTATTTTGAACTATTATAACACTTCCGCATTTTATATCTGCTCAATTTTAATTACTGCTTATTTCTTTTTGGGTTAATTGCTAATGTCTTCCAAAACTCATATCTAGCTCGAGACATGCAATCATGGCCTCATACCCGGCCTCATTGTTAGTTAGTTTTGGATTTTTGATAGACTGTCTAATTGTATTACCTATGGGCGGCTTCAAAACGATGCTTAGCCCAGACCCCTTCACGTTTGAAGCACCGTCTATGAAGAGGGTCCATACCCCTAATGATGTACCCGATTTTAATAATATTTCCTTTTCGACCTCGGGTACGAGGGCTGGCGTGAAGTCGGCCACCGAGTCTGCTAAGATTTGAGACTTGATGGTCGTTCGGTGTTGATACTAGATATCGTACCCGTTGATCCCGATGACCCGTTTGGCCCATCGACCTAAGAGTTCTGGCTTGTGTGAAATGTTGCGAAGGGGATAGGTGGTCATAACACAAATTGGGTGACAATGAAAATATGGTTTTAATTTGGTAGATGCACATATCAAAGCAAGCACTAATTTTTCTAAGTTTGGGTATCAGGTTGTTCAACTGACATAATAAATAGGGAATTGCATACCTTGCTCTTCTCGAACTAAGAACCCACTTACCCCTATCTCTGAGACTGCTAAGTATAAGTAAAGTTGTTTGTCCGCTTTCAGGGTGTGAAATAATGGCGGGCTCGACATGTATCGTTGTAGTTCTTCTAAGTCTTGTTGACATTCCGAGGTCTAAGTGAAATTGCTCTTCTTCTTAAGTAGTAAGAAGAACCGGTGGATCCTATATGAGGACCTTGAAATGAATCGACCTAGGGAGGCTATGCATCTTGTTAACCTTTGTACGGCCTTGACATTATCCATGACTGTGATGTCTTCGATGGCCTTGATTTTATTGGGATTTATCTCGATCCCCCGATTTGATGCTATAAAGTCGAGGAACTTTCTCGAACTGACCCCGAATGCACATTTCTCCGAGTTGAGCTTCATGTTGTACTTTCTTATTATGTGGAAGGCCCCCTACAAATGTTTCAAATGGTCCTCTGCTCGTAGGGACTTAACTAACATGCCAGGAATATAAACTTCCATTAATTTACCTATTTGTTCTTCAAACATCGATTTACTAGGCGTTGATAAGTAGTACCATCATTTTTTAGTCCAAATGGTATAACGTTATAACAATAGGTGCCGTATTTAGTGAAGAACGAAGTCTTTCCTGATCATCTGGGTTCAATTGTGTTTGATTTTACCCAGAGTAGGCATCGAGAAAACTGAGGATCTCGTGGCCAGTCGTGGCATCAATCATGCGATCGATATTCGACAAAGAGAAAGAATCCTTAGGGCAGGCCTTGCTTAAATCCTTATAGTCTACGCACATTCTTAGTTTATTTCCCTTCCTAGGGACTACAACTACGCTTCCTAACAATTCAGGATACTTTACCTCCCGAATGGATCCTATTTTGCGAAATTTGGTTACCTCATCTTGATGAATGCATGCTTTACCTCGGAATATGGCTTTCTGTTTAGTTTTACTGGGTGGAACTTCGTGTCCAAGCTTAGTCGATGTGTAGTGACCTACTGTTGGATCCCTGTGAACAACTTCTGTTGAGAGCTCGGGTTCGACCCCACTTGGTGCTCGGTGCCGATTTTGTAGTTGTGCTATAACAGCTTGTTGGGCCTGTAACATTTCAAATATCAGTTGGAGGCTGACTCCACCGTCTTCTCCGCCATGCATACCTCGATCACATGGTCGAACTTCCCTGGGTACGCTACAACTGACATCGACGGAGTTTGCAATTGGTACTCCCTCGAGGCCATCCTGAGGCACTTCGATCCCTAGCGCATTGTCGTTTTCTCCATGAAAACCAAGGTCATTGTTGGTTTTTCTGGATACTACTTGTGAGTTCAACATGCTGATCCTGAAATCAAAAATACTTACGAGAACAAGCGTAAAGTAGTGTGTGTTTCGAGAACATAGGCTATAACGACAATCAAAATTCAGCATGTAGATACCATTGTAATAGGCTAGTTTTTATATGTTTAACGTGATTTAGCATAATTTATAGTTGAGAATGTAATATCAGTATTGGGCCTCAAAATCCAAGTTTGGTAATACGTTCTATGTACTATACATATCTTATGGACTTACTCATGGTAAGACTACATGCTACTTTGTTTTTTGTTTTTTGATTATATATATAAAAAGCAGTCCTAGGCACCTCGCCTAGTGGATTTGCTTAAAAAAAGTAGTGTGTGCTATGAGAATCAATACCAGGTAATCACTATTATTTTTAGCCACACGGTGGGCGCCAAACTGTTTACCCTTAAAATCGGATAACAATTAAACTTATAATGTAATTTTAAAGATACGTGATTTCACCTATTATCAATTGATAAATGCGATGATATATAACATAAATTGACGATAAATTAGAGCGAACCAGCGTTCGAATGCAATTCAGCCCTCGAGCTAGTGTGCCCTAGAGCTGACTGATACTAAAATGATGAAGTAGAAAGTAAATTGATGAACAAGAGAGTATAAGCGAGAGAGAGTGTTATATTGCTTTTATATGTGTGAATAACGTGCGTTACAAATTATTAGAACTCCCCTTTATATATTAGAAGAATTCTACTTATGGTACAATTCTAGCTACGTAATGAAATCCCATTATTATTAAACAACCGCTCTTGATTCAATCCATTCTGAGATTTTCGCCATGATCTTCGACCAGTCACGGATATTTTGCCTTTCTATTATTATGTTATCTTCGGTCTTGCTTGATGCCTGTCTCATTTGGCCTCGATCACTGCTAGTCTTGATCTCGACAGGTACCTCAAATTCTGAACTCGGTATCTCATCTTCATGTCGCGATTCGATCTATTACGGGATCAACCTTCGATCCATCACTCTGGTCTCGGTTAATCAGTAAAATCAGGTGGGCCCGATTTTAACCATATACAAATCATAGCATTGTTTGTGATAGAATTATCAACTATGATAGTTGATATTTTTCTTTCAAGAATCCAATAAAACAAACAATTAACCAAAGCACCACACAAAGCATCTTTATCATGTGGAGCAAGGACATAAGCAAATCTCTGAATATTTGAAGCCCCCTTGAACCATCAATGAAATGACCAGCAATAGCCATGAACCCTTTTTTGTTACTATTGGAAGTCCACATATCGATTGTTATTGAAATTCTACTCGTGACTTTCTCCTCCAACTTAAAAGTTTGCGATTTAAATTTGTCAAAAAATTTCATTATGTCATTCTTGATTGTTTCTGGAAACCATCCTAAATATAGGCTGGAGACTCGCAACAAAGTTCCTAAATCCCACATGATCAACAATAGAGAGTGGATACTCGTGTAAAATAATAGCATTTGCAAGTAGTTTACGTGAAACATCTTGATCAAAATAACCCCATAGTATCACCCTTATTTTGTACATCTCTTGGCCTATTAGGACACTGAGGTATGTGATCTAACATAGATTTTGTACCACAATTTCTAGCATTTTTATATCGGCGATTTCAATACTTACAAACACCATATGGAATACCATTAAACTTTATCGAGTCAAAATGATTCCATGCTATGGAATATCTCATTTTTCCCTTTTCAACAACTTCATCAGATTCTAACGGCCTTTGATTCTCATTGTCTAAGGAAATAGCATTAGAAGATGAAGCCGACAGATTCTCTTCATATTGAGATGCCATGATTATCTAGTAAAACAAAGATAAGAAGTATCACTAAAGGCTGATACTTAGAAACACAATTACAGGAGAATCAGATCGAAGAGACTGTAACTATTCGTAAATTTATCGTTCAAAACATTTCCTTTCCCCTGATTTGTATCGTTCAAATTGACTGAAGAATCCACCAAAGTGAGTCTTCAGAATCACTGATCCTGTTGAACAGTGGAATTAAATGTTAGGGATGCTATGATTAATTAGAAAGTTAAAAATCAGTTTTAATTCGCAAAAGTATGAATACATAACCAAAAAAGATCTTTGCTAATTACCGAGCAAAACAAGAAATAAAATGATCCCAAGTCAGCAGGAGAAAGTATATGAAAGTTGAAAATTTGTGAGGTTAACCTGTATTTCAATTGATAATACACATTCAACCTTGTATTTCATATTCAATAGAAGTTGTGAAGTAAGAAGTTGAGAGAAAGAGAAATCGAGAGCATTACCTGGATTTGCTGGAGAAAAGTTTGCCCCGAGCCCGGAGGAAGAAGAATCAAAGAAGGTCAAAGAGGAAGAAGAATTGCAGGAGAGTTTCTGAGTTTGGGAATTGGGTTTGAGCGTTTGGGGATTTCAGATTTCGGGGAATATAATAAAAGTACACGGGTCTAACATATTTTTACGGACCCAGCTATTAACTCATATGTGCCCTACTCTATCCTGTCCTGTTAAATTTTTTTAAAAATAACACTTTCCCCAATCCTGCCCCGCCTGTACCATTAAAATCTTTCCCTTCCCTTCCTATTTAAGGTTATCCCTGCCCGGCCCTGCCTCAATTGCCATTCCTGCCTAACACATAGCTCATAATCTTCTAATTGAATTGATGGTCCTCTATCAAAGCTTAAATAGCGTTCTCTTTTACTTTACTGGAAATTATAGTTCATCATATATTCCCACCAGTGATTCACAATACTCTACATCAACAATGACGTCTGTAGGATCATAGTACTCAGCGTAATATATATTATGACTCCGTGTCAGCGACGTTATTTCAGAAATGTGCTTCAAAGAAAAGAAATTATGCATATAAAACAAACATAAACACCTAGTATTATATGCATTTGACTAATAGGAAGTTACATTGCCTTATAACCGAGTGCCAAGTGTGATCAAAATTTTGAGCCATTTCCAATCGCAGTCCACGTAATAACCCATATATGGTTCTGTGTCTCATTATTGATCCAGTCAAAGTAAGCTTTCTTCTTATTCTTCTTCTTCCTGTCAACAACTATGTAAAGATCAAGCTTCTCCACTTTTTTCTCTTCTGCTCAGCCAATTATTTTCTTAATTCTACATCCCGCTCTTGAAACACATTTGTCAAAAAGCACATCCAATCTCTTAAGAATATCACCCTTTTGTTCTCGGATAATTATCAATCTTTCTAGCAACTAACTTTGTAGCTATATGGATCAAAGCCACACTTGTCGTAAATACCTGCAACTCTTGCGCCACCTCTATCTATCTCCAGTAGCTTATGCTCCACCATGACGTGATAGTTATTTTCCCTTCCAGTTATATCTTGGGGTGTTAGAGATGGTGGACCGTCTTGCTTACAAGAATGTGACTTTGTTATTGTTGTCACTCCTTCCAACTCTTTTCTTAGTCTATTAATTTTTTCGTCCGGTACTTCACCACACTACAAGAAATTTAATCTTCAACAACCACTATTTTACGAAAGGACATGAAATCGGTTGTTATAAGTATACTTCTAGCGGCCAGGAATTATTCTGAACGTTAAAGTAAAGTTTTTATTCAGCAACGGAAAAATATCTTGCTGTTAAAACTATACCATTCCTACTAAATATCTTGCCGTTAAAAGTATACCATTCCTACATAATATTTAGTAATTAAAAAAGAAATAAGGGTAGTCTTTTTCAAAGTCCCCCCCCCCCAAAACCCATTCTCACTCCCACTCCCATGTCCTCTCTCTAATTATTGTGAAACGACCTGGATTGCCTCTCGTTACTGCTATTTTGAGTTCTCTGCACCTCTCTAGTGAATTAGTCTTAGGGTTTGTTCTCCTCTTCACGGTAAGCTTCGCCATCTTCTCTCCTTAAATCCATTTTACAGTAGTAACTTCTAGTATATAAAATTTTGCTGAAAATCAAATTGTATATATTCCTACTTGAAAATTCTCGATTTACAGATTTATTCTTTACATTTATAGATTTTCTAGTTGAAATTAAACGTTATTCTTGCTTATTTTCATGAATATAAGTAACACACGCTTAACTCTGTTCTTAAACTCTCCACTCGCTGTTCGACTCTCTCTGTCAAACTCTCCTCTCATTGTTCGTCTAGAATTTTCTTTTGTTTCTATAACGTAATTTTCGACTGATTTGTCGAATCTCAAACAAATGAAGCTTCATTTTTGCCGCTATGTTTCTCTAAAGTGGCGTTGCTTTATATTCCACTTCGATTCGCGAATTTCTTACCAAGTTTTTGAATGCATGTAATTGATTATGGGTGTATTTGGTGTGACGGGTAAATATTTTCCCATTTTTCACTGTTTGGTTGCACAAAACAGTTTGTAATGTATTTTCTTAAATATCACATTTTAGAAAAATAACTTCCCTAGAAAAAGTTAGGAAAATATTTTACAAGAACTCCACCTACTCTCACATCTAACCCCAACTCCCACTTATACTGCCTACCCCGGCCCCCTCTCCAATAAGATTTTTTTTTTAGATTTCAGTTTATTTCTTTTCAGTCACCCCCACCGCGGAAGAGGGAATGCGGCTGCGGTGGATTTTATGCGGACCGCGGAAGGTATGGTTCAAGGTTTGCGGCCGCATAATACCTCTGCAGTCTGTGCCAATTTTGTGCGATCCGCCCTTCCTACACCAGATACAGCTGACACCAGAAATCTGCCAACTTTTAAAGCCAAGGAATTGATCCGATAACTACCCAAAATTCATCCGAGTCCCTCGGGACCTCAACCAAACATACCAATAAGTCATATATTAACATACGAACTTAGTTTAATATCCAGAACACTCAAAACAATATAGAAACACCAAATTACCTTCGAATTCAAGCCTAAGAACTTCTAAACTTCCAAACTCTACAAACGATGCCGAAACCTACCAAACCTCGACCGAATGACCTGAAATTTTGTACACACATTACAAATGATACTACGAACCTACTCCATCTTCTGAATTTCCATTCCGACCCTGATATCAAAATTTTCACTATCAATCAAAATCGCTAATTTTCCAACTTTCCCCAATTCAAGTCTAATTCTGCCATGGGCCTCAAATTTACATTCCGGACGCGCTCCTAAGTCCAAGATTACCTAACGGAGCTAACAGAACCATCAAAATTTAAATCCAAGACTGTTTACTCACAAGTCAACATCCGGTTGACATGTTATTCCAACTTAAACTTCTAAATAGGAGATTAAGTGTCTTATTCTACTCCGAAACTACTCTGAACCCGAATCAACCCATGCGATATGTTAAAATATAGGTGAAGAATACAAAAGGAAGCAAAAATGAGGGAAACAGGGCTATAACTCATAAAAGGACCAACCAGGTAGTTATATCCTCCCCCTCTTAAACACACATTCGTTCTCGAACGAGTCTAGAAACATACCGGAAGACTCGAATAGCTGTGGATATGTGCTTCGTATATCCCGCTCGGTCTCCCAAGTAGCCTCCTCCATGGGCTGACCTCTTTACGGCACTTTCACTGAAGCTATATCCTTTGATCTCAACTTTCGGACCCGTTGCTCCAAAATGGCCACTAGCTCCACATCATAAGTCAAATCACTATCTAACTGAACCGTAATGAAATCCAAGATATGAGACGGATTGTCGATATACTTTCGGAGCACAAAAACATGAAATGTCGGATGCACACCCGTCAAGCTAGGTTGCAAAGCAAGCTCACAAGCCACCTCCCTAATCCTCAAAAGCACCTCAAAAGGTCCAATGAACCGAGGGCTCAACTTGCCCTTCTTCCCAAATCTCATAACACACTTCATGGGTGAAACCTTCAGTAGGACATTCTCCCCAACCATATAAGACACATCACGAACCTCTCTGCCAGCATAGCTTTTCTTCCTATGTTGTGCCATGCGAAGTCGCTCCTGAATCAATTTCACCTTATCTAAAGCATCCTGAACCAAGTCTATACCCAAGAGTCTAGCCTCGCCTGGCTCAAACTAACCTACTGGAGATCTTCAACGTCTCCCATATAAAGCCTCATACAGAGCTATCTGAATACTCGATTGATAACTGTTATTGTAAGCAAACTCCATGAGTGGCAAAAACTGGTCCCATGAACCCCTGAAATCAATAACACAAGTGTGCAACATGTCCTCTAATATCTGAATAGTGCGCTCAGACTATACGTCCGTCTGAGGGTGAAAAGCTGTGCTCAACTAAATCTGAGTACCCAATTCTCGCTGCACGACCCTCCAAAACTGTGATGTAAACTGAGTATCTTTGTCTAAAATAATGGAAACTAGGATACCATGCATTGGAACAATCTCTTGTATATAAATCTTAGCTAACAGCTCTGAAGAATAAGTAGTACACACAGGAATAAAGTGCGAGGACTTGGTCAACCGATCCACAATAACCCAAATAGCATTGAACTTCCTCGGAGTCTATAGGATCCAATTACAAAGTCCATGGTGATCTGCTTCCACTTCCGCTCCGGAATATCTATCCTCTAGAGCAATACGCCCGGTCTTTGATGCTCATACTTAACCTGCTGACAGTTGAGACACTGAGTCACAAACCCAACAAAATCATTCTTCATCTGCCTCCACCAATAGTGCTACCTCAAATCCTGATACATCTTAGCGGCACCTGGGTGGATTGAGTAACGCGAGCTATGGGCCTCCTCCAGAAGCAACTCCTAAAGCCCATCTACATTGGGCATGCATATCCGGGCCTACATCCTCAATATACCGTCATCACCAATACTCACATCTCTGGCATCACCGTGCTGAACTCTGTCTTTATAGACTAACAAATTAGGATCATCATACTAGCGCTCTCTGATGCGGTGAAATAGGGAAGACCGAGAAACCACACAAGCTAGAACTCGACTGGGCTCCGAAATATCCAACCTCATGAACCGATTGGCCAAGGCCTGAATATTCACTGCAAGAGGTCTCACACCAATAGGAAGGAATGCAAGACAACCCATACTCACTGCCTTTCTACTTAAGGCATCGGCCACCAATTGACCTTTCCCGGATGGTACAAAATAGCAATATCATAGTCCTTTAGCAGCTCCAACCATCTCCGCTGCCTCAAATTGAGATCCTTCAATTTTAACAAGTTCTAGAGGCTACGATGATCGGTAAACACCTCACAAGACACACCATAGAGATAATGCCTCCAAATCTTCAACGCGTGAACAATGGAAGCCAATTCCAAATCATGAACATGGTAGTTCTTCTCATGGGGCTTCAACTGACGATAAGCATAAACAATCACTCTGCCGTCCTGCATCAGAATGCACCCAAAGTCGACCCGAGAGGCATCACAATATACCGTATAAGAGTCTGAAGCTGGTGGCAGAACTAACACCGGAGCGGTTGTGAAGGCAGTCTTGAGCTTCTGAAAGCTCGTCTTACACTAGTTCGACCACTTGAAAAGAGCACCCTTTTGGGGCAATTTGGCCAAGGGTGATGCAATAGATGGAAATCCCTGAACGAACCAACGGTAATAACTCGCCAAACGAAGGACGCTATGGATCTCTGTGGCTGAGGACGGTCTAGGCCAGCTCTGGATTTCCTCTATCTTCTTCGGAACAACCTGAATACCCTCACTAGACACCACGTGCCCCAAGAACGCCACTGAACTAAGCCAAAAATCACACTTGGAGAATTTGACATAAAGCTTCTCCTCCCTCAGCCGCTATAACAAAACTCTCAAATGCTCGGCATGCTCCTCCTAGCTACAAGAATACACTAGGATATCATCAATAAATATCATAACAAACGAGCCAAGATAAGGCCGAAAAACATTGTACATCAAATGCATGAACGTTGTTGGGGCATTGGTTAGCCCAAAAGACATCACGAGGAACTTATAATGGCCATATCTGGTCTTGAAGGCTGTCTTAAAAATGTTTGAGTCCCTAATCTTTTAGTTAATGATAGCCGGACCACAGATCGATCTTGGAGAATACCCTCGCTCCCGAAGCTGGTCAAACCGATCATCTATACAAGGAAGAGGATACTTGTTCTTGACTATTTCC
The DNA here is from genome assembly GCF_000393655.2 of Nicotiana sylvestris. NCBI lineage: Eukaryota > Viridiplantae > Streptophyta > Magnoliopsida > Solanales > Solanaceae > Nicotiana > Nicotiana sylvestris. The sequence continues at coordinate 115,789,390 of NC_091064.1, read as the reverse complement.
TTGTTCAATTGCCTGTAATCAATGCACATCCTCATGGAACCATCCTTCTTCTTTATAAATAGAATAGGTGCATCCCAAGGTAACACACTAGGGCGAATAAACCCCTTATCAAGGAGTTCCTGAAGCTGCTCTTTCAATTCCTTCAATTCCGCTGGTGCCATACGATACGGTGGAGTAGAATTGGGCTGAGTGCCCGACACAAAATCAATACTGAAATCAATATCCCTATCTGGCGATATGCCCAGCTGGTCTGCATGAAATACATCCAGGAAATCTCTCACCACTAGAACCAAATCAATACTAGGAGTCTCTGCACTGACATCCCTCACAAAGGCCAAATAAGAAAGACAACCCTTCCCAACCATCCACTGGGCCTTCAAGTGCGAAACCACCCTGTTGGGAACATAATCCGACGAACCTCGCCACTCAATCCATGGCACCCCAAGCATAGTCAACGTCATCGTCTTAGCGTGACAATCAAAAATAGCATGACACGGAGACAACCAATCCATGCCCAATATTGTATAAAAATCAACCATACTGAGCAGCAAAAGGTCTACTCGGGTCTCCAAACCCCCAATGGCCACAACACAAGACCGATACACGCGGTCCACAATAATAGTATCGCGCTTAGGAGTAAATACATGAACAGATGAAATAAAAGACTCGCAGGGCATATCCAAATAACGAGCAAAATATGACAACGCATATGAAAAGTTGGAACCAAGATCAAATAATATAGAGGCATCCCTGTGGCAAACTGAGATAATACATCTGATCACAACATCTGAAGCAATAATATATGGTCTAGAAAGGAGTGCATAGAAATGGGCCTATCCGCCACCTGATCGGCCTCCCCCTCTAGGGTGACCCCTAGCTGACTGACCTCCACCCCGAGCTGGCTGGGCGGGTGGGAAGTAACTGGTGTTGAAGTTGAAGGTTGACTCCTCTACTGCGACGAACCTCCCATATGGCGGGGACGGAACCTCTTGATATGACCCAAATCTCCACACACAAAGCAACCTCTCCCAGTAAATGGCAGTAGGGATTAAATGGAGCCCCGAGCACCGAGATACCTATTAGAAGAATCGGGTATAGATGAAACCTAAGTGGATGGTGCATGATTTGAACTCTGATCTGGAAGGGCACTGAGAGATGAGTGACCCTGATGTGAACTATGAGAATCATGGCCAGTGATGCACCGCGGTGAACTAGGCGAGCTGACTGAGCATGTCTGAATGGATGACCTCTATCGTGCTGGAACTGACCCCCATGAAGAGCACCATTGAATCCACCCTAACTACAAGAGCTCTTGTCCTCTCTCTCAATCCTCTCCTGACCACGAACTATCTCAATCTATCGAGCAATGTCAACAACCTCATCAAAAGTGGCACCAAAAACCCTCTTTCTTGTCATAAGCAACCAAAGATGAAAACCGAGGCCACCTATAAACCTCCTAATCCTCTCTCAGTATGTAGGAACCAACCAGACCACATGACGAGCTAACTCGGAGAACCTAATCTCATACTGCGTAATAGACATATTACCTTGGCAATGTTGCTCAAACTTCCTACGCAGCTCCTCTTTGCGGGACTCAGGTACAAACTTCTCAAGAAAGAGAAAGGAGAATTGCTGCCAAGTAAGGGGCATTGCGCCAACCGGCCTATGCCTCTTATAAGCCTCCCACCAGCTATGTGCAGCCCCAGAGAACTGGAAAGTAGTGAATGAGACCCCACTGGTCTCCAAAATTCCTGCGATCTGAAGCGTCCTCTGATCTTGTCTATGAAACCCTGTGCATCCTCACCCTCAGCACCACTAAATTACGGAGGCTAGAGTCTTACAAACCTCTCCAATGTGCGCTGCTCATCCTCTAGCATAACATGAGCTACATAGTCCTGAGCAGTTGTAACCGGCTAGGCTTGAGGTGCCCCCGATGTCTGAAGTCCCTTAACAACCTGCTCAAGTGTGCGACCGGCAGGAGTTTAAGTGCCTCTCCCATCCTGGGAAGTAGCTGTTGTAGTAGAAATGGCAACCGCCTGAGTAAGACTGGTGCACATGGTCAAGATCTGAGCTAAGGTCTCCTAAAGACCTGGGATAACAATAGGCACAACCGATTCCTAAGCTGGTCCCGTTGGAGCATCCACAACTAGGACCTGATCATGAACTGGGGCCGCTGGTAGATCTGTAGGTGCTGCCCTAGCTATTGTGCGGGCTACACCCCTATCCCCTACCACGACCTCGACCTCTAGTGGCCCTAACTGGTGGTACTGGTGGCCGTCCGTCCTGACCAGTGGTATGTGTCCTCACCATCTGTGAGAGAATAGAATAATAGAGGTTTAGTTACCAGAATCAACAGATTCGCATGACAAGAATTCAAGAATGTGAAATTTTCCTAAAGTTTCTTTAGCCTCTCGAAGATAAGTACAGACGTCTCCGTACCAATCCGCAAAACTCTACTAAACCCTTTCATGACCAATGAGACCTATGTAACCTAGGCTTTGATACTAACTTGTCACGACCCTAAAACCAACCCGATCGTGATGTCGCCTATTGTTAAACCAGGCAAGCCAACACACTCTTAAACAATTTGATATTTCATTAAAAGTTAGATAATAGCCTTTTCCAAACTGAAATTTTGCAAAGATATAAACTCGAAGATAAAAACCAAAACAAATGCGAAAATAAAAGCCCGACCTCAGGTGTCACTAAGTCATGAGAAAATACTACAACTATTCTGAAATATAGCAAGACTAACATATTCTGAGAATATCCAAAAAAAATATACTGAAAGGGAGATAAGGAAGGAGAAAGGCGGGAATGCGATCCGCAGGCAGCTACCTCGCTATCTCTGCTGAAAGTCCGCAACTGGAATAGTCAACAACTGCTACTATGGCTCGAGATACCTAGATCTACACACAAGGTGCAAAGTGTAACGTGAGTACACCAACTCAATAAGTAATAGGTCCAAACTATAGACTGATATGTAGTGACGGACTAAACCTCAACAGATAAACAAAATTGAACTATGCAGTAAAGTAGGCATGCTTTCCATTCAAGTATTCAACTCAATCAGTAAAGTGAATGCAAGTTTGAATAATGTAAAGTAATAATCTCAGCTTATCACTAAGTGCCAATGCACAGAATGCATGAAAATGTACCATGTACCTCCACTCTCAAGTGCTCAACCACTCGGTACTGTATATGTATCCGGACCTATGGAGAAGATCCATCTCAATGTATAAATACTTCGGACAAGATCCATGACTAGGGAAGATCCATCCCTCAAAATATCATTTGCGCTCACTAGGGGTGTGCTATAAACTCTGGAGGGGCTCCTTCAGCCCAACCCTATCATAACCATCAGCATAACTGCTGCGGCATGCAACCTGATCCCATAACTATCAGTCATAATCAGGCTCTCGGCCTCACTCAGTTATCACTCTCCAGTCTCACATACACGGGGCTCACAATGCCATGAAATTAGCCTGAAACAATGATATGATGTGCCAAATAATAAAAACTGAGACTGAATCATGGTATGATATGCATTAATAAGACTAAGTGCAGAATATCAATGAATGTAATGAGATGACATCAAGAAAAGACCACTCGGGTCTCAACAGTATTGTCATGAAGCCCCAATAGGTGCTATAGATTGAACCAGGCAGCAATTCTCATGGTGCACGCCCGCACGCCTATCACTTGGCATGTGCGTCATCTTAATACTAATCATATAGTATATAGTTCAGGGTTTCGAACCCTCATAACCAGGTTTGGAAAGATTACTTACCTCAATCAAGCCAAAATCCTACTCTGCGATGCGGACTCCTCATCGCAGTCCGCATAATTCTTCCGCGGCCATGGACCCTCAACCATACCTTTCGCGGTCCGCATAAAATCCACCGCAGATGCATTTCCTCTTCCCCGACCCACATAATTCCACTATGGCCGTATAATACCTCCGCGGTCCACATTTCCTACACCAGATACAGCTGACACCAGAAATCTGCCAACTTTTAAAGTCAAGAATTGATCCGATAACAACCCGCAACTCACCCGAAGCCCTCAAGGCCTCAACCAAAAATACCAACAAGTCATATATCAACATACAAACTTAGTAGAACCTTCAAGACACTCAAAAAATTCGAAACACCAAATTACCCTCAGATTCAAGCCTAAGAACTTCTAAACTTCCAAAGTCCACAAACGATGCCGAAACCTACCAAACCTCATTCGAATGACTTGAAATTTTGCACACACGTAACAAATGATACTACGAACCTAATCCAACTTCCGAATTTCCATTCCTACCCCGATATCAAAATTTCCACTGCCGATTAAAATCACCAACTTTGGCCAATTCAAGCCTAATTCTACCATGGGCCTCCAATTTACATTCCGGACATGCTCTTATGGCCAAAATCACCTAACGGAGCTAACTGAACCATTAAAATTAAAATCAAAGACCGTTTACTCATAAGTCAACATTCAGTTGACTTTTTTTCCAACTTAAACTTCTATATAGGAGACTAAGTGTCTCATTCCACTTCGAAACCACTTCGAACCTGAATTAACCCACGCGATATGATAAAATATAGCAGAAGAATACAAAAGGAAGCAGAAATGGGAAAAACGGGGCTACACCTCATAAACAACCGGTCGGCTCATTACATTAATACAAGAATTTTCCCTGGGACTAGTAATACAAATCATGAGCTTCTAAAAATAGAGTTTACAAAGCTGGTAAGAATTAAATACAGTATTTGTTCGAAGAGTACATAAACAGATTTATTCATTCTAATACTACCATGAACAAGAGGCAACTACAACTGGAGCGTAGGTACATCTTCAAATCCAGCTCTCGTCGGTCTCAGCAACGTCCGTAGCCAACATCTACACGCAAGGTGCAAAAGTATAGTATGAGTACAATGGACCCTATGTACTCAATAAGTAACAAACATAACCTTAGGTTGAAAATAATGACTAGCTAGAACAAAGTCCGGGTCCAATACCAATATCCAACAACAGTTCATAACTACGTAAAGCAAGTGATAAAAGAAGTAATTCAGAGATGAAATGCACAGCTTATTCATAGTTTCCTGGAAATTAGTTCCGCTTTTCAAGTATATAAGTGAAAACCCAAATCTTTTACTGAAATCGTCGAAAATATGAGTAAACTTGAAAACAGTAATTTTCCCAAAAATCCTTTTAAAAATAAATATGATGTTTCATATTTCCTTTCAAATAGCAAGAGTAAAATGCCTCTCTATGCCCATATGTTATGTTATGTGAGAAGTCATGAATAACGTGATACAATACAGCATGAGGAAAAATGCATCTCTATGCCTGTAAGTCAAGTGTGCATGCCAAATGCTATACGAATCAATGATAAAGACCATATGGATACTCATAGAGTATCAATTCACTCAGTCCTCTCATTCACTCAGTCCTCCCAACCACTTACTCCTCCCAAATCACTCGGCACTCGCACTTAGTAGGTATCAGCGCTTACTGGGGTGTGTACAGACTCCGAAGGGGCTCCTTCAGCCCAAGCGCTATATAAAACCAATCACGGCATAAAATCAATGAAACATGATGTGGCGTGCATCCCAATTCTATAAATATCCTCACAATCAGGCTCTTGGCATCACTTAGTCTTCAATCTCTCCAGTCTCGGGCTCTCAATGTCATGAAAAACTAGCCCAAAAATAACGATGTGATGTATCAATAAATAGTAACAAAAACTAAGGTATGATATGCATATGAATGCATATGACTGAGTATGTAATATAATGAAAGCAGATAACTCACGCTCAATAGCAGAAATGACATCAGTGGCTCCCACCAGGAGGAGCATGTTGCCGAGACATGGATTCTAGCATGTATCACAGCTCAATAGCTCAAATACGTAGAAATTACATGGTTACAAGTAAGATCGGGTAACTAAACCGTACCACAGAAATAACAAAATTACAATTTACATGGTGCACGCCCATAAAGCCCGTCACCTAGTATGTGCGTCACCTCAACACCAATCACATAACACATAATTCGGGGTTTCATACCCTCAACACCAAGTTTAGAAGATTTACTTACCTTGAACAAGCGAATTCCAATGCCGTGAAAGCCAAGCAATGCTCCAAAAATGCCATCTCACGCATACCGACCTCTGAACGGCTCGAAACTAGCCAAAAGCAACTCAAACACATCAAATAAAGCCTAAGGAAACAACTCCAAATGATAAAGGTCAAATCCTTAATCAAAAAACAAAATCGGCCAATAATAACACTCGGCCCCACGCCTCGGAACCCGAAAAAATGCACAAAATCCGACAACCCATTTAATTACGAGTCCAACCATACTAGTTTCACTCAAATGCGACTCCAAATAGATATTCAAAACTCAAAAATTCACATTATGAAACTTTAGGCTAAAGCTCCCAATTTCTCTTTCAAATTCATCAACCAATTGCCAAAAAAGAAGATAGATTCATGGAATAAGATCAAAACCATGTAAAGAATATTTACACCAATCTTTGTGATGATAATTGCACCAAAAATTGCCTCAATCCGAGTCCCGCATCTCAAAATATGAAGAAAGAACCAAAACCTCAATTTTATAGTTTATGCCCAGCATTTTCGTGTATGCGGTTAAAATGTCGCATCTGAAACCTTCGCTTTTGTGTAAAAACTTCGCTTCCACGAAAAATAGCCTTGCCCAGTAACACCCGCACCTGCGATATTAAACTTTACTTCTGCGAAGACCCTCGCGCCTGCGCTTCCACTCGATGCACCTCCGCCTTTTTTCCGCTCCTACGGGCCTCCTCATCCAGCTCTTATCCCTCTTCTGCGACTGCATTGTCGCTTCAACAACCATGACACCTGCGCAAAATCATCCGAAGGTGCGATCACACCAGAACCAGCAGCTCCTCAGCAATTAAACGTGAAATGCAAATGATCAGAACCTCGTCCGAAACTCACTCGGGCCATTGGGATCCCGTCCAAACATATCAACTAGTCCAATAACATAACACAGACCTACTTGAGGCCTCAAAGCACACATGACAACATCGAAACGACGAATCGCGCCTCAAATCGAATTTAAAGTACTTAAAGAACTTTCAACTTCCAAAACTCTCACCGAAGCATACCAAATCAACTTGGAATGAACCTGAATTTTGCACAAAAGTCCCAGATAATAAAACATAACTATTCCAAATCCCAAAATTGCAATCTGAATCTGATATCAAAAGGATAACTTCCGGTCAAACTTATGAACTTTCTAAACCTTTAAATTTTCAATTTTCGCAAATTTGTGCCAAAACCTTCTAGAAACATCCAAATGCAAATGCGGGCATACACCCGAGTTCAAAATCACCATCCGAACCTATCAGAACCATCACGACCGCATTCCATGGTCAAATTTACAAAAAGTCAAACTTGATCAACTCTTCAAACTTAAAGCTTCAATAATGAAATTCGTTCTTCCAAATCAATTCTGAATAACCTAAAAACCAAAATGGGTGATTCACATAAGTCATAATACATTATACAGAGCTACTCATTCCCATAAATTACCAAGCAAAGTGCAATGTCACGACCCAAGTTTCCCTCTGTTGGGTTTCGTGATGGCACCTAGTCTTAAGGACTAGGTAAGCCTACTAAAATGTGGAATAACAACAATAACTAGTAACAGCTAGAATTCTTCTGAGATGAATCCCTTATACAATGAACAACTTCCCAAAACTCGGTAGTATAAGTCATAAGCTCTACAGAGTTTCGCTACAACTTCTAAACAAATCGTATGGAAATAAGTACAACAATGGGAATATAAAATAGGAAGGTGACTCTGAAGCTGATAACTAGGGATTTTGACGTATTTTATACTCCTTCTTGCTTATGCTTTGATTAGAAATTCACACAAAATAGTTCCAAAAGGCTCACAAGTTGTGCTTGATTGCAGGTGTGATCAATAAAGTGACTAGATGTCAAAGATCATCTCAAAAGGAGTGAATTGCACAAGTGCCAAAGACAAGACAAGCTCAGCAAAACAGGCCCAGTGCGGCCGCACACCACTTTGTGCGGTCCGCACTAGGAGATTCAGAGAGGTCGATTTCAAGGCAAAAAGGAAATGTGTCTGCACTAGGATTTGTGCGGTCCGCATTAAGACCAATGCGGCTGCAGTCGATTCTGTGCGGTCTGCAGAGCCAAGATTCAGAGAATGCCAGTTTTGAGTTTTCAAGCCAATGCGGTCTGCAGTCCATTCTATGCGGACCGCACTAGAAACCTTCGCGGCCGCAGTCCATTCTATGTGGACCGCACTAGAAACCTTCGCTTTTGCGTAAAAACTTTGCTTCCACGAAAAATAGCCTTGCCCAGTAACACCCGCACCTGCGATATTAAACTTTACTTCTGCGAAGACCCTCGCGCCTGCGCTTCCACTCGATGCACCTCCGCCTTTTTTACGCTCCTACGGGCCTCCTCATCCAGCTCTTATCCCTCTTCTGCGACTGCATTGTCGCTTCAACAACCATGACACCTACGCAAAATCATCCGAAGGTGCGATCACACCAGAACCAGCAGCTCCTCAGCAATTAAACGTGAAATGCAAATGATCAGAACCTCGTCCGAAACTCACTCGGGCCATTGGGATCCCGTCCAAACATATCAACTAGTCCAATAACATAACACAGACCTACTTGAGGCCTCAAAGCACACATGACAACATCGAAACGACGAATCGCGCCTCAAATCGAATTTAAAATACTTAAAGAACTTTCAACTTCCAAAACTCTCACCGAAGCATACCAAATCAACTTGGAATGAACCTGAATTTTGCACAAAAGTCCCAGATAATAAAACATAACTATTCCAAATCCCAAAATTACAATTTGAATCTCATATCAAAAGGACAACTTCCGGTCAAACTTATGAACTTTCTAAACCTTCAAATTTTCAATTTTCGCAAATTTGTGCCAAAACCTTCTAGAAACATCCAAATGCAAATACGGGCATACACCCGAGTTCAAAATCACCATCCGGACCTATCAGAACCATCACGACCGCATTCCATGGTCAAATTCACAAAAAGTCAAACTTGATCAACTCTTCAAACTTAAAGCTTCAATAATGAAATTCGTTCTTCCAAATCAATTCTGAATAACCTAAAAACCAAAATGGGTGATTCACATAAGTCATAATACATTATACAGAGCTACTCATTCCCATAAATTACCAAGCAAAGTGCAATGTCACGACCCAAGTTTCCCTCTGTTGGGTTTCGTGATGGCACCTAGTCTTAAGGACTAGGTAAGACTACTAAAATGTGGAATAACAACAATAACTAGTAACAGCTAGAATTCTTCTGAGATGAATCCCTTATACAATGAACAACTTCCCAAAACTCGGTAGTATAAGTCATAAGCTCTACAGAGTTTCGCTACAACTTCTAAACAAATCGTATGGAAATAAGTACAACAATGGGAATATAAAATAGGAAGGTGACTCTGAAGCTGATAACTAGGGATTTTGACGTATTTTATACTCCTTCTTGCTTATGCTTTGATTAGAAATTCACACAAAATAGTTCCAAAAGGCTCACAAGTTGTGCTTGATTGCAGGTGTGATCAATAAAGTGACTAGATGTCAAAGATCATCTCAAAAGGAGTGAATTGCATAAGTGCCAAAGACAAGACAAGCTCAGCAAAACAGGCCCAGTGCGGCCGCACACCACTTTGTGCGGTCCGCACTAGGAGATTCAGAGAGGTCGATTTCAAGGCAAAAAGGCAATGTGTCCGCACTAGGATTTGTGCGGTCCGCATTAAGACCAATGCGGCTGCAGTCGATTCGGTGCGGTCTGCCGAGCCAAGATTCAGAGAATGCCAGTTTTGAGTTTTCAAGCCAATGCGGTCTGCAGTCCATTCTATGCGGACCGCACTAGAAACCTTCGCGGCCGCAGTCCATTCTATGTGGACCGCACTAGAAACCTTCGCGGCCGCAGTCCATTCTGTGTGGTTCGTATTGCCTGAGTTCAGAGAGTTGAATTTTCAAGTTCAGAGCCCTAGTGCGACCGTAGTCCATTTTGTGCGGTCCGCACTAACACCGCAAGGGTATTTTTGTCCATATTTTTTAGCTTAGTATAAATACTTCTTTTTCCATTTTTAGGGTATCAGATAGTTTTGTAACTGAGTTGCGCTCGTGGGTTCGACTTTCTTAGCCATTTTGGGCATTTTTAACTACTTTTCATCATTGAATCTTGTTATTTACTATAGAATTTAATTAATATGAGTTATTTTTCATCTATTTCTTGCTTTTCTACTGCAATTATGAGTAGCTAGACCCATAAGCTAGGATTGTGGCTCAACCCTAGTGTGGTTAATTGATGGGTTTTGTATTTTAGGGCTAGATTGACTATGGGTGTTTGATATTTGGGCCAATTTCATGGTTAATTGCTGAATTAGTGATTGCAAACACTAGTTTGTGTTTAGTTGACTAGGGCATTTCTTGAGAAAGAGAGCCTAAGTCTCCGAAATTGGTCCAACAAGGAATTTAGGCGTACTCAAGAGATTGATAGCTCCACTTAAAGGGTTAAACCTCGAGAGAGTAATACCCGACCTGAACCCTAGTTGCTTGTGCAAATTTGCATACCCAGTTGGTCTTGAGAAAGTCAATTTGGGCAAAATCACTCGAACCACCGAGAGGTGTAGAGTGGGTAATATCGTGCAAAGGTTATATCATACTCCCCAATTATGTCAATCATGTCTTAGATTTAATTACCCATCAATTAACCACCTAGGCAAAAGTCACTACCCTAGTGCCTTTAAAACCATTTGAACTACCCTTTTTAGTTTAACTCTTAGCTTAATCTAGTTGCATTTATAATTTGTAGTTTGATAAAAGTAGAATTTAATCAAAAACCCCCATAAAATTATTAGAAGTGCAATTTGAAACACTTACACAATCCTAAACTAGATAGATACTCGATTCCAATTCTAGCTCTCTGTGGATATCGATCCCGACCCAAAATCGGGTAAAAGCTGCTCTGACCCTCTCTCGCTACTTAATTAGTAGTGCAGAGTAGGCCGTGATCACCTTTTTGATGTTGTTGCCGGGGAGCTAACGGTTTTGGCTATATATTTAGTTAGTTTTGTGTATTGTTCTTCTTTCCTTCTTTGTTACTTACTTGTTTGTGTCGCAACTCAGGTACCAAATGGCAGCGAACAATCCTAATGACCCTCTTAGAAACGTGATTGCGGGGGAGGAAGTAGATGATGTCGAGGAAGATGAGGTGCCTCTTGTACCTCAATGAAAACGTAGAGGCCTCAATGCCAATGCTAATCCAAATGGTGATATTCGAGACCCTCCGCCACCTCCAAGAGTGGCTCCCAGAGTACTTCCGAACCAGGGCTATGCAAGTGCTATTGTCACACCCCGAATCCGAGTGGGCAAGTTTCAGATAACTAATGTGATGTTGACCTTACTTGAGCAGCGTGGGTACTTCACGGGCGCTGCAGATCAAAATGCCTACAAATATCTCAAGGGGTTTTTGGATACATGCTGGGGGAGCAAGCTGATGAATGTGTCCGATGATGCTCTTAGGTTGAGAATTTTCCCATTCTCACTTCGGGGGAAGGCATTAGATTGGCTCAAGAGACTTCCCAACCATTCCATCACAACTTAGGATGAGTTGGCGGATAAATTCATTGCTAAATTTTTCTCGCCGGGGCATATGGTGGCATTGCGTGATGAGATATTGGCTTTCAAGCAAGAGTCCACGGAACCTTTGCATGAGATTTGGGAGTGGTTTAGAACGATGGTGAAGGAATGCCCCAACAATGATATGACCAAGGCTATGATCCAACAAACCTTCTACTGGGGCATCAATACAACAAAGCAATGCATAGTGAACCAACTTGCCAGGGGCAAATTTATGAAGTTGTCGTATGATGAGGCATGTGATGTACTTGATGAGATGGCTGACACTTCTTTTGCATGGCAAAGTAGAGACAATGTGCCTCAAGGTGACCCCACGGTTATTCATTTGCATAAGGAATTACATGACCATGGGCAAGCTATAGCGAAGTTGACAACTACTATGAACCAATTGGCTAAAGCACAATTGCAACAAGTTCAAAATCCTCGCCAAGTGAATGCCATGGAGGGTGTCAATATGCTTGTCAACAAAAGAAGGCAAAGAAAGCAACAAAATCAAGGGAATTCTGAGCAATTTGATGATAAATGTGATGGGTTTCAAAATGATGGTTATGATCAATAAAGTGAAGAGCTTCAATATGTGAACAGTTATCAAGGCCAACGGGGCAACTCTTCCAACCAACAACAGTGGAGACCTCAAGGCAATTGAGGCAATCAACAACAAAACAGTGGTAATTGGGGCAATCATCAACAAAACAGTGGTAATTGGGGGAACAACCAAAACAATAACTGGGGCAATAAAAACAACAATCAAGGAAACCAAGGGAATTGGAATGGTAATAACAACAATTGGGGTGGCAATAACAGTCAAGGAGGATGGAACAATGGAAACCAAGGAAATTGGGGGCAACGCTTTCAAAGGCCCCCAATCTACCAACAACCGAACAATCCACCCCCATTTCCATCTCAAGGTCCTAGTTCTTCGGGTAATGACATGGGTAGAATTGAAATGATGTTCGAATAGATGATGAAGAAGAATGAGGATTCTGATGCACAATTGGCTTCCCACAATACCTCTATCAGAAACTTGGAGGTGCAATTAGGCCAAATCTCTCAGTCATTGAATACTCGCCCAAAGGGTGCTCTACCAAGTGATATGGTAGTGAACCTGAAGGGTGGGAAAAATCATGTTATGGCGGTTACAACAAGAAGTGGGAGAGACGGTGATGAGAATGCCTCTAAGCAAATGTAAGTCGTGGATGATGATGTTGAGTTTCAATAAGAGGAAATCCCTTTGGTAGTTGAAGACGTGGTTGATGAAAATGTGAATAATGAAGTGAGGATTGATATTCAAGATATCGAGGTGGAAACTCAAAATGATGTGAACCTGTCTAGGGAACACATAATAGACATGCCGGAGCCGGTTGTGCCAAAAGCCAAGGCTCATTTGCCAAGGCCACCTCCACCTTATCCTCAAAGGCTCGCAAAGCAGAGAAATGATAATCAATTCAAAAAGTTCATTGATATGATGAAGGGCTTGTCCATCAATGTGCCTTTGGTGGAGGCTCTTAAACAAATGTCGGGCTATGCAAAATTCATGAAAGACTTGGTCATAAAGAAGCGTTCTATGGATTGTGAAACTATAAAGATGACTCGACAAGTTAGAACTATAGTGCATTCAATGGCCTCGAAGCTTGAAGATCCCGGTGCTTTCACCATTCCTTGCACCATTAGGAGTGCGGATTTTGCCAAGGCTCTATGTAATTTGGGAGCTAGTATCAATTTGATGCCTTACTCAGTTTTCAAAACTTTGGGTATTGGGAAACCTAGGCTGACTTCCATGAGATTACAAATGGCGGATAGATCGATGAAGAGACCATTGGGTATTATTGATGATGTGCTTGTCCGGGTGGACAAATTTATCTTGCCACCTGACTTTATGATCCTGGATTGCGAAGTAGACTACGAAGTTCCTATCATCTTGGAAAGACCTTTCATAGCTACGGGGAAGGCATTGGTAGATGTGGAAGTAGGGGAACTCACCTTCTGTGTGGGTGATGAAAAGGTGGTCTTTCATGTGTGCAAGTCTATGAAGCAGCCCAACAATACCGAGGTGTGCTCTTTTGGTGACCTCATCACAGCAGTGATAATTGATGACACTAGTGTAATGATCAATGTGGAGGACCCATTGGAGGCCGTATTGTTGAATCTTGATGTCAATGAGGATGCAAGCCGAGTGGAGTGCGTGAATGCTTTACATGGAATGGGCTCTTATTCTTATGAGCCTATGAAATTGTCTTTGGATCTCGAAAATAGAAAGACTCCACCAACCAAACGTTCAATTGAGGAGCCTCCGGTGTTGGAGTTGAAACCACTTCCTACACACCTCAGGTATGAATTCTTCTTGTCTTACTAACATGCAGGTTGATGCCATATTGGCGGTGCTTCAAAAGCGGAAAAAGGCAATTGGATGGACTGTAGCTGATATTCGAGGAATAAGCCCCGCATTCTGTATTCACAAGATTATTCTGGAAGAGGATGCAAAGCCTTCCTTGGAGCATCAAAGGAGGTTGAACAAGGCAATGCAAGAAGTTGTGAAAAGGAGGTGATCAAGTGGTTGGATGTCGGGGTTGTGTACCCCATCTCTGATAGCTCTTGGACTTCGCCGGTGTAATGTGTACCGAAGAAGGGTGGCATGACTGTGGTGAAAAATTCCAAAAATGAGCTGATTCCTACTAGAATCGTCACCGGTTGGAGGGTATGCATGGACTACCGCAAGTTGAAAAAAGTGACCCGCAAGGATCACTTTTCTTTGCCATTTCTGGATCAGATGCTAGGCCGACTTGCTGGGTGTGCCTTCTATTGCTTCTTGGATGGGTATTCTAGGTACAACCAAATCTTGATTGCTCCGGAAGATCAGGAAAAGACCACATTCACTTGTCCGTATGACACATTTGCTTTCCTTAGGATGCCTTTTAGGTTGTGTAATGCACTGACTACATTTCAATGGTGTATTATGGTCATTTTCACCGATATGGTGGAAGTCATTTTGGAGGCGTTCATGGACGATTTAGTGTTGTGGGGGACTCATTTGATGAATGCAAAAAGCGTTAGCTGCAGGTGCTTTTTTCCTTTTTGTATAAAAAGTAGCTAAAAATGTTGAATGGTGGAGGTTTAGTTCTGCATGTTATATCTAACTTTGTTTTGCTTATCTAATGATATTTGAAAATCAACAAGACTTCCTAGACATATGGTTCAGTTTTCACCTTCTTTCTTGGTTATAGCATTAAGTCTAGACATATGGTTCAGTTTTCGCCTTCTTTCTTGGTTATAGCATTCTTGTGAATTTCATTTCTCGACAAAAGATGAAGGCATGAAGCCACTTCTTTTCATTTGATTTTGTGTCAGTTAAAGTAAACGTGAACACTAATCCTAGTTTTGACTTGTTGAATAGGATTGTTTCTATACAAATATGCTTTGGATAATTTCTCGATTTCTCGGGCTTACATGTAAGCTCTTTTAGTAGAGAGTCATCTCTGTGAAATAATGTTTAAACAAACAATTGAGGTTCTGTAAAGAAGGGGCAAGCTTTGGAGTTCCAAATGGATTCTATAAAGGCTATAATGCAAGATATAGAGACCGACATTTCATTGTTCAATGCGAATAGCCTTTGATGCAAGAATATGTGTTTCTTTCGATCTTTGGATGTGATATTTTTTCTAATCTTGAGTGTTTGATTTAATTAATAATATTAATATGCGAGATAATAAAGCCAATGTGTTAATTAGTTAAGCTCATCTTGTAACTGTAATGTGAGATAACTTATGTAAAGTTTAACTTGAATGTTGTTGATGTTTTAGGCACATTAATAGATCAATTAATTGATAACATAGCACGTCCAGTTACTTGAGATTCTAAGGATTGTTTTGGAGAAGAGTATTGAGATTAGAATTACACACGAACTTATGCTACTTGCCCCAAAAAAAGAATTTGACAATATCACACAATGCTATTTTTGTGCCAATTCAGTATTACTATTCTAACAGTTTCTTTCTCCTGTTTTGCATGCCTATATTGTATTAGCGCTCTACTCTAATCTTATTCTTCTTTTGATGATTTGAATGGATTTTATCGATCTTCAACTATGATCGAAGTAGTTCCCGTTAAAGATGATATTTATGTTTTCACCAATTGTTAATAATGGTCTTTTTTTAAAGGAACCGCTCTTACTGGTGAGGTGAAAAAGGTTACATAACTAATTTCTAAATATGTCAAACACATTTCCTCGAAACTTCATGTTACCTCGTTGATAAACTGGTGGCAGATTAACTATAAACTGATCTTTCTAGACACTGTAACATCTCAAGAGAGCTAGCACTTTGCGCACAAATTATTTGATAAAGATGAAAAGGTATAATTTCTCCAAATATTGGTATGAATTAAACCAGACCATAGTCCTTCATTTTGAGTTTTATCATCTTGAGATATGTTTATAACTCTGCGAAAGTATAAAATCTGTAAGATTTTGACTTATAAAATCAGTAGTTTTACTTATCAACTGAATTAATGGACTCATTTCTTGTAAATAAAGTATAAAAGACAAAAGAAAGGAAAAACGAAGTCTTGATTGTGGTTAATAATGATTTTCACTTTTCTTCTAGTTCAAGTATTAGTAGTTTTTTACTAAACTAATATAAGGCTATTCTTTTAACAGATCAAGAAGATGATATGAAGAACCTGGCTTTGAAGAAAGTGCAGAGCAAGTAAAAGAATCTGAAATGTTAATCAACCAGTTG
This sequence comes from Nicotiana sylvestris, assembly GCF_000393655.2. Lineage (NCBI taxonomy): Eukaryota > Viridiplantae > Streptophyta > Magnoliopsida > Solanales > Solanaceae > Nicotiana > Nicotiana sylvestris. The sequence goes on along the minus strand of NC_091064.1, from coordinate 115,772,943 downwards.
AAGCACAAGAGGACTTATATTAAGTTTGCGAGAAATATTTAAGGTATGGCTTCATATCTATTTTCGTGGATAATTTATGGTGGCATCAAGTTCCAACTATTATTTTTCATTTACAGTTAGAGATGATCCAGGTCGCTCTACTTGGACATGGTAATTTTTTGTGAGCTTTAAATCTTTCAGTAAGCTTTGTATCTAATCTTTATAAATTCATAATTTGTATAGTTAAAGAGGAAGCAAGTAAAGAAACTGAGTCAATAGGTCTAAGACGTTAGTCTGTATGACTACATTTACCTGTTATTATATATGGTGGATACTTCGACATTGGTATTCATCCTAATACGTTTTCCAATTCATGTTGCGTCTATGTCAATATCTTCAGATTATTTAGAAGATCTGTCATTATCCACGATCATCGTGCTTGTAGTATCACTTCTAATAATAGTGTCCTATTATAGAAAACACAACTGGAGGGTATGACTGTTGATTTTGCTAGCAATTGGATAATTTCTTCAGAGCATATGAATTATAAATCAAGAGTAGGTTGATAAACTTATATCCAATCAAAGCTATCTCTAGTTTCTCAACTAGAAAGAAATAGGAAAAATCTAACTAGCTAGTGTTCACTTTTTCCCCTAAACACTCGTACAAAAATTTTTTTGTACCTTTTCCAATATATGGTTATGAAAAATGTTATCCAGTCAATTTACAGCATGCTAAATAGACACCAAGAAATTTGACGAGTAAAAATTTTTTGTTAATAGAGGTAGTTGTAACCGAGGCTGCAATTTCAATTTCATCTCTCATTTGATTTGTGGAAAGAGGTCGCAAAAAGCTTCAGCCTGAGTAGAATTTGATTACTAATCCTGTAGATTTCTTGATACAACACTCTCCCAAGTAATAGCTCTGTAGTAGAAGTTTTCTATCACATCCTAAGTAGTAGCAACCTAGTAATCGAAATGTTACTGTTATGACCCCGGTTCGCCCTTCGTGAACCCATCGTAACAGCACTTAGTCTCTACGACTAGGTAAACCTAACAAGTGCGGAAAAATAAATAGAAAACTTGCGGAAGTGTTAATTAAAAGCCAAGAATAACCAAAGGAAAACGATACATGAAATGCCACTCGGCATATACAACTCAACATCTCAAAAATCCTACAACACTATCCCAAAACTCGGAAATTCACGGGAACACAAGCTGAAAGAAGATACAGTAAAGTGCTCTAACTCCAGAGTGTCTACATCAACAGAAAGATAGAAAGGTTAACACTACAGGATAGAATAAATATAGAAACTCCTTGGTCTGCGGACGCGGCAGATGTACCTCGAAGTCTCCGAAAGATCTCCCTGCCTCAAGGGTGATAAGCCTGGGTAGATGTACCTGGATCTGCACATGAAAAACATGTACACCACAGCGGTACTCAGTAAGTGCCAAGCCTAACCTCGGTCAAGTAGTGACGAGGAAAGTCAGGGTCCTACTGAGGTTAAATAAAATGTAAGGGTTAATAGTATGAAATAAAGCAGTATAAATAAGTGCAACAATACGAAAATATCATAAAATGGAAGGAACAACAACAACTAGCACAAAGACCACAAATCACGGAAGAAATACAACTCAAGTTAGTAAATAAACAACCGGGACACCTTCCAGGATACCGTCCTGTAGTCCCAATTACAACTATCCAGTGGATCTCCCGGGATACCGTCCCGTAGTTCATCATATATATATATATGTCCAAAGAATCCCCCGGGATCCCGTCCCGTAGTCCAACTATTAATGTACGGGGATCTACCGGAATCCGATCCGTAGTCCCAAATATAAATACCCAGTACTGGGAGAATCTACCGGGTGCATTCCCGTAGTTCTATATACCTGTGTAGGGGGATCTACCGGGAATCTAACCCGTAATCCCAAAGTAAACAGACAAGGGGGAGTTACCGGAATCCCACATCTGTAGTCCCAATGTAAATACACAAACAACAGCAAGAAGATATTCAAAATGGAAATTTCATATCAAGGCATCAAGTAATTCTAGCCTAGAATGCTGCACGGAGTTCAAGTAAAGCAGGTTGAACAAATAAGGCAATGGAATCAATTAGACATGCTTCCCTAAATTAACAACAGGTTATTTAGCACAAGTAATGAAACCAGGAAAAGGAACATACTAGTAAATACTTAATGAAAAATGGATTTCTCAACAATTTGCACAAGTACGCACTCGTCACCTCACGTACAAGGCATTTTAATTACAAAATATACCAATCCTAAGCGGAAGGTCCCCCACACAAGGTTAGACAAGCCACTTACCTCGGACCGACTCAAAAATCAACTCGAAACCATGCTTTTGCCACGAGTATCCGACTTTAAATGGCCCAAATCTATTCTATTCAATTGCATGCTGTAAATAACACCTCAAGTAACCGATTCTACGATTTAATTCAAAGCGAATACGCGAAATTAGGTAAAATGACCAAAACGCCCCTCAGGCCCACATCTAGGAATCAGGTAAAATTTGCATTTCCGGAATTCTCACACTCTCACGAGTTCATACATAGCAAGAACACTGAAATCGGAGTCCAAATGGCCCCTCAAATCCTCACTTTAGGGTCTCTTAAACTCAAGCCCTAATTACCCTTCTTTCCCAAATTTCTCACCACTAATTAGGTCTTTAATCATATAAAAACGAGTTATAAAGGCAAGAACGTTACCTCCAAGTGATTCCCCTTTGTTTTCCTCAGAAATCCCTCTCAAAAGCTTCAAACCCAGATGAAAATGGTGGAAGACTAGCTAAATTTCGCAAAGGCAACTATTTATGTGTTTTGCCCAGCGATTTCCGCATTTGCGGCCCTGTGACCTCATTTGCGGTCCCGCTTCTGCGGAACTACGTCGCATCTGCGACTTTCATTAAAAGGGCCAGGACTGCATCTGCGATAACTATTTCGCATCTGCGAAACCGCTTCTGTGGTATAACTTCCGCATCTGCGGAATCCGGAGGGAAGGCCCAAATCTGCTTCTGCGGCTCTGCACCTGCGGAACCCAAACTGCAGGTGCGGTTATGACAGGTACCAGCTGAACCAGCAATCTCTTAACTTCAAAAATCCTTTCGTCAACCATTCGAAATCACCCTGAGGCCCCTGGGACCTCAACCAAAAGCACCAACATCACCTAATACCTTATTCAAACTTGTACCAATCCTTAGAATACCTAAAACAACGTCGAAACCTCGGATTAATCAAGGATTTAAGCCTAAAAACTCCAAATTTCCTCAAAATACGCTTCCAATCAAAAACCCAACCAAACCATCTCCGAATAACCTGAAATTTTGCACACACATTCAAAATGACATGACAGAGCTACTGCAACTCTCAGAATTCCATTCCGACCCTCGGATAAAAATCTCACTATCGAACCGGAATCTTCCAAAATTCAACTTTCGGCATTTCAAGCCTAAATTAGCTACGGACCTCCAAAACACAATCCGAACACGCTCCTAACCCCAAAATCACCCAACAGAGCTAAAAGAACCATCGAATTTCCATTCTGAGGCCGTCTTCACACTGTTTCGACTACGGTCAATTTGCCAACACTTAAGCTCTTATATAGAGACTAAGTGTCCCAAAACTCTCTAAAACTCAAAACTGAACATCCCGGCAAATCAAATTAGCAGAATTAAACTTGGGAAAAGTAGTTAATAGGGGATCAGGGTGTTAATTCTTAAGACGACCGACCGGGTCGTCACATCCTCCTACACTTAAACATTCGTTCGTCCTCGAACGAGCATAGAAACATACCTGAAGTAGTGAAAAGATGAGGGTAACGGCTGTGCATATCCTGCTCGGTCTCCCAGGTCGCCACCTCGACCGGCTGACCCCGCCACTAAACCGTTACCGATGCAATGTTCTTTGACCTCAACTTTCTGACCTGCTTGTCCGATATAGCCATTGCCTCCTCAACATAGGATAGATCCTTGTTCAACTGGACTGAACTGAAATCCAACACGTGCGACGGATCACCATGATACCTCCAGAGCATCGAAACATGAAATACCGGATGAACTTCTGCCAAGCTGGGAGGTAAGGCAAGCTTATAAGCAACCTCCCCAACATGCCTCAATATCTCAAAATGGCCAATAAACCTCAGACTCAACTTCCCTTTCTTCCCAAACCTCATAATGCCCTTCATAAGCGAAACCCGAAGCAGAACCTGCTCTCTAACCATATAGAAAATATCACGAACCTTCCGGTCCGCATAACTCTTCTGTCTGGACTGGGCTGTACGGAGTCTATCCTGAATCACCTTAACCTTCTTTAAAGCATCCTGAACCAAATCTGTGCCCAATAGTCTAGCCTCACCCGGATCAAACCAACCCACCGGAGATCTACACCGCCTACCATATAAAGCCTCATACGGTGCCATCTGAATGCTGGACTAATAGCTGTTGTTGTAAGCAAACTCCGCCAATGGCAAGAACTGATCCCAAGACCCTCCAAACTCAATCACACACGCACGAAGCATATCCTCAAGAATCTAAATAGTTCGCTCAGACTGCCTGTCTATCTGAGGGTGAAATGTTGTACTCAACTCTACCCGAGTACCCAACTCATGCTGAATGACCCTCCAAAACCGTGATGTGATCTGAGTACCTCTATCTGAGATAATGGAAACTAGAATCCCATGTAGACAAACAATCTCCCGGATATAAATCACCACCAACCGCTCCGAAGAATAAGTAGTACACATAGGAATGAAAGAGCGGACTTGGTCTGCCGATCCACAATCACCCAAGTAGCATCAAACTTCTTCAAAGTCCGTAGGAGTCCAATTACAAAGTCCATAGTGATCCGCTCCCACTTCCACTCCGGAATCTCTATCTGCTGAAGCAACCCACCTGGTCTCTGGTGCTCATACTTCACCTGCTGACAGTTGAGGCACCTAGCTACAAACCCAACTATATCTTTCTTCATCTGCCTCCACCAATAGTGCTGCCTCAAGTCCTGATACATCTTCACGGCACCCAGATGGATGGAATACCGCGAACTATGGGCCTCATCTCGAAGCCCATCAACATTGCGTACACAAATCCGACCCTGCATCCTCAATACCTCATCATCTCCAATAGTCACATCTCTGGCATCACCGTGCTGAAAATTGTCCTTGAGGACAAGCAAATGAGAGCCATCATACTGCCGCTCCCTGATACGATCAAATAAGAAAGACCGAGAAACCACACAAGCTAGAACCCGACTGGGCTCCGAAAGATCCAATCTCACAAACTAGTTAGCTAAAGCCTGAACATCCATCTCCATAGGCCTCTCTAAAGCTGGTAAATATGCCAAACTCCCCAAACTCTCCACCCGACGACTCAAGGCATCAACCACCATATTGGCCTTGCCCGGGTGATACAAAATAGTGATTTCATAATCCTTCAGCAACTCCAACCACCTCCTCTGGCGCAAATTTAGATCCTTTTACTTGAACAAATGCTATTAGCTCCGATGGTCAGTATAAATATCACAGGGAACCCCATATAAATAATGGCGCCAAATCTTCAGGGCGTGAACAATGGCAGCTAACTCAAGGTTTTGAACAGGGTAAGTTTTCTTATGTATTTTCAACTATCTGGACACGTAGGCAATCACCCTACCGTCCTGCATCAACACCGCTCCGAGGCCAACCCTCGAGGTATTACAATAGACTGTATAAGACCCCGAACCTGTAGGCAACATAAAAACTGGGGCTGTAGTCAAAGTTGTCTTGAGCTTCTGAAAGCTCGCCTCACACTCCTCTGTCCACTAAAATGGAGCACCCTTCTGGGTCAACCTAGGCATATGGGCTGTAATCGACGAAAAACCCTCCACAAAACGACGGTAGTAGCCCGCCAAGCCAAGGAAACTACGGATCTCTGTAGCTGAGGATGGTCTGTGCCAACTCTGCACGGCCTCTATCTTCTTCGGATCCACCCGAATACCCTCACTCCATACCACGTGGCCTAAGAATGCCACTGAATCCAACCAAAACTCACATTTCTAGAATTTAGCATATAACTTCTTCTCTCCCAGAGTCTGAAGCACAGTCCTCAGATGCTGCTCATGATCTTCCCAACTTCGGGAATACACCAGAATATCATCAATAAAAATACTGACGAATGAGTCAAGATACGGCCGGAACACACTGTGCATCAAATGCATAAAGGCTGCTGGGGCATTGGTCAGCCCAAATGACATGACAAGAAACTCGTAATAACCATACCGAGTCTTGAAAGCAGTCTTCAGGATATCTGGTTCCCGAATCTTCAACTGATGGTACCCTGAGCGCAAATAAATCTTAGAAAATACCCGTGCACCCTGAAGCTGGTCAAATAGATCATCAATACGAGGCAAAGGATAACGGTTCTTCATTGTAGCCTTGTTTAGCTGGCGATAATCAATACACATACGCATAGAACCATCCCTTTTCTTTACAAACAAGACAGGAGCACCGCAAGGTGAAACACTGGGTCGAATAAAACCCTTATCAAGCAACATAGCAATGCCAAAATCAATATCTCTATTAGGCGGCATGCCCGGAAGATCAACTGGAAATAAATCGGGAAAATTCAGTACTACTGGACTGAATCAACTAAAGGGGTATCAATACTGACATCTCTCACATAAGCTAAATACGCGTCACAACCCTTCTTAACCATATGCTGAGACTTAAGTAAAGAGATAACTCTATTGGGAGTGTGATCTAAAGTACTACTCCACTTAACATGCGGTGCACCTGGCATAGCCAGCGTCACGGTTTTGGCGTGACAATCAAGAATAGCATAATGGGGCGACAACCAGTCCATGCCCAAGATAATATCAAAATCAACCATCTGAGTAACAATAAATTGTCTCTGGGCTCAAAATCATGAAGAGTAACCAAACATGACCGATAAACGCGGTCCACAACAAGAGAATCTCCCACGGGAGTAGAAATATAAATAGGGGAACTCAAAGAATCTCAGGGTACACCCAAATGTGGAGCAAAATAAGAAGACACATAAGAGTAAGTGGACCTTGGATCGAATAGAACCGATGCATCTCTGTGACAAACCAGTATAATACCTGTAATGATAGAATCGGAGGCAACAGCCTCAGTACGAGAAGGAATGGCATAGTATCTGGCCTGGCCTCCCGCTCTAGGGCAACCTCTACCTCCCCGACCTCCACCCCTAGTTGGCTGGGCAGATGCGGTAGCAGCTGGAGCTGTGATTATAGCCTGAGAACTCTGCGGGGCACGCTGTGGCTGAGAAGTCTGTGGAGGTGCATCCCTCCCAAGTCTGGGGCAATCTCTAACCATATGGCGTGTGTCACCACACTCAAAACAAGCTTTGGGAGGGCGTGGTGGTTGTAATTGGCTAGGGCCAGGTCTGCTGGACTGACCTCTAAAAACACCCCACACGGGAGGCGCGCTAGAGACCGGTGGTGCATAATAAGGCTCCTAAGATCTAGGAGGAGCTGGAGCACTGCTGGCTGCTGGAAGAGCTGAATGAATAGGGCGACTCATATAACCCCTACTATGACGACCTACAGCTAGGGTACGGGCACCAGAACAATGGCTTGACTCTCGAGACCTCTTGGCCTCCCTCTCATCTCTCTCCCTAGCATGCATACCCTCAATCCTCCTAGCAATGCTCACCACCTGCTTATAAGAAATGTCCATCTCCAACTCACGAGCCATGCTAGACCTGATGCTGGGAATGAGTCCCTCAATAAACCGGCGAACCCTCTCGCGAACAGTAGAAAGCAAGGCTGGAACATGCCTAGCCAATATGGTGTAACAAGCATCATGCTCTGAAAAAGTCATAGCACGCTGGCACAAATGCTCAAACTCTATGCGCAATGCGTCCCTGAGCCTCTGAGGAACAAACTATCCTAGGAACAGATTTGAGAACTGGGTCCAAGTCAGTGAAGCAGCCTCGTCTGGACTGTCTAACTCATAGGTGTGCCACCACTCAAAGGCGGCTCCCCGAAACTGGAAAGCAGTGAAAGAAACCCCACTCGATCCTGATATACCCATAGTGCGAAGAATACAGTGGCACTCATCCAGAAATACCAAGGCATTATCTGATGCTAGTTCACTGAATACCGGAGGATCATACTTCTTGAACCTCTCAAGTCTCCTCTGCTCATCCTCTAAAGCAGTTGCCCCATCCTCGGGCTGAATTAGCACTGCAGGCGGTGCTGGAATGATCTCTGGGACCTGCTCAACATGCACTCGCTGCTCAAGAGTACGGGCGGTGGGAGTCTGTGCTCCTCCCCCGGCCTGAGATATGGCTGCAGTAAGGGGAAGCAACCTTGTTTGAGCCAAAGTGGTGTACGTGCTCATGAACTGTGCCATAGTCTCCTGAAGAGCTGGAGTAGTAGTAGCAGTAGGCATGTCAGGTGCCTGAACTCCGGCTGGATCTGCTGGTGGTACCTCGATAGTAGCTCGCACAAGTGCTCTCACTGCACCATGTGCGCGTCCTCGTCCTCTACCCAGGCCCCACCCTCTAACGGATGCAGTAGGAGGCACGAGTGCCTAATCATCTCGAGTAGCGCGTGTCCTTACCATATGCGAGAGAATAAAAGATAGAAGTTTAGAATTGTGATATCAAAATATCGCACGATAAGGAAATCAAATAAAGTGGAAATTTTCCTAACAGTTGCACAGCCTCTCGTAGATAAATACAGACGTCTCCGTACAGATCAGCAAGACTCTAAGAAACCGGCTTGTGTTTCGTGACTCCTATGAACCTAAGGCTCTGATACCAACTTGTCACGACCCCAGTTCTCCCTTCGTGAGACCATCGTGACGGCACCTAGTCTCTACGACTAGGTAAGCCTAACAAGTACGGAAAAGTAAATAGAATACTTGCGAAAGTATAAATTAAAAGCCAAGAATAACCAAAGGAAAACGATACATGAAATGCCACTCGGCATGTACAACTCAACATCTCAAAAATCCTACAACACTATCCTAAAACCCGGAAACTCACGGGAACACAAGCTAAAAGACGATACAGTAAAGTACTCAAACTCCAGAGTGTCTACATCAACAGTAATATAGAAAGGCTAACACTACAGGATAGAATAAAGATACAGACAACTTGGTCTGCTGATGCGACAAATGTACCTCGAAGTCTACGAAATATCTCCCTGCCTCAAGGGTGATAAGCCTTGGTAGAGGTACCTGGATCTGCATATGAAAAACATGCACATAAAGGGAATGAGTACACCACAGCGGTACTTAGTAAGTGCCAAGCCTAACCTCGGTCGAGTAGTGACGAGGAAGGTCAGGGCCCTACTGAGGTTAATAAAATATAAGGGTTAATAGTATGAAATAAAGCAGTATAAATAAGTGTAATAGTACAAAAATATCATAAAATGGAAGGAACAATAACAACTAGCACAAAGACAACAAATCACGGAAGAAATACAACTCAAGATAGTAAATAAACAACCCGGGCACCTTCCAGGATACCGTCCTATCGTCGCAATTACAACTATCTAGTGGATCTCCCGGGATACCATCCCATAGTCCAACTATCATCATATATATATGTCCGAAGGATCCCCCGGGATCCCGTCCCGTAGTCCATCTATCAATGCACGGGGATCTACCGAAATCCGATCTGTAGTCCCAAATGTAAATACCCAGTACTAGAGGAATCTACCGGGTGCATTCCCGTAGTTTCATATAACTGTGCAGGGGGATCTACTGGGAATCTAACCCGTAGTCCCAAAGTAAACAGACAAGGGGGAGCAACCGAAATCCCACATCTATAGTCCCAATGTAAATACACAAACAATAGAAAGAAGATATTCAGAATGGAAATTTCATATCAAGGCATCAAGTAATTCTAGCCTAGCATGCTGCATAGAGTTAAAGTAAAGCAGGTTGAACAAATAAGGAGATGGAATCAATTAGACATGCTTCCCTAAATTAACAACAGGTTATTTAGCACAAGTAATGAAACCAGGAAAAGGAACATACTAGTAAATACTTAATGAAAAACGGATTTCTCAACAATTTGCACAAGTAAGCACTCATCACCTCACGTACAAGACATTTCAATTTACAAATATACCAATCCTAAGGGGAAGGTCCCCCACACAAGGTTAGACAAGCCACTTACCTCGAACCGGCTCAAAAATAACCTCGAAACCACGATTTTGCCACGAGTATCCGACTCTAAATGCCCCAAATCTATTCAATTCAATTGTATGTTATAAATAACACCTCAAGTAACTGATTCTACGATTTAATTCAAAGCTAATACATGAAATTAGGTAAAATGACCAAAATGCCCCTCAGGCCCACTTCTCGGAATTAGGTAAAATTTAAATTTCTAGAATCCTCACACTCTCACGAGTTCATACATAGCAAGAACACTGATATCGAATTCCAAATGGCCCCTCAAATCCTTAATTTAGGTTCTCTAAAACTCAAGCCCTAATTACCCTTCTTTCCCAAATTTCTCACCACTAATTAGGTCTTTAATCATATAAAAACGAGTTATAAAGTCATGAACGTTACCTACAAGTGATTCCCCTTTGTTTTCCTCAAAAATCCCTCTCAAAAGTTTCAAACCCGGATGAAAATGGTAGAAGAATAGCTAAATTTCGCAAAGGCAACTATTTATATGTTCTGCACAGCGATTTCCGCATTTGTGGCCCTGGGACCTCATCTGCAGAACTTCATTGCATCTGCGACTTTCATTAAAAGGGCCAGGACCATGTATGCGAAACCGCTTCTGCGAAATCCGAAGGGAAGGCCCAAATCCGCTTCTGCGGTCTTCCGCCGCATCTACGGCTCCGCACCTGCGGAACCCAAACCGCAGGTGCGGTAATGACACCAGCTGAACCAGCAATCTCTTAACTTCAAAAATCCTTCCGTCAACCATCCAAAATCAACCCGAGGCCCCCGGGACCTCAACCAAAAGCATCAAAATCACCTAATACCTTATTCAAACTTGTACCAATCCTTACACCTAAAACAACGTCGAAACCTCGGATTAATCAAGGATTTAAGCCTAAGAACTCCAAATTTCCTCAAAATACGCTTCTATTAAAAATCCCAACCAAACAATCTCCGAATAACCTGAAATTTTTCACACACATCTTAAATGACATGATGGAGCTACTGCAACTCTCGAAATTCCATTCCGACCCTCAGATCAAAATTTCACTATCGAACTGGAATCTTCCAAAATTCAACTTTCGACATTTCAAGCCTAAATTAGCTACGAACCTCCAAAACACAATCCGAACACGCTCCTAACCCCAAAATCACCCAACAGAGCTAACAGAACCAGATTTCCATTTCGAGTCCATCTTCACAGTGTTCCGACTACGATCAATTTTTCAACACTTAAGCTCTCATTTAGGGACTAAGTGTCCTAAAACTCTCCAAAACTCAAAACCGAACATCACGCCAAATCAAATTAGAAGAATTAAACTTTGGGAAAGCAGTTAATTGGGGATCGGAGCGTTAATTCTTAAGACGACCGGCCAGGTTGTCACAGTTACATTTGGTTCTACAAACAAAATGAGCTAGGAGAAGTTTTCTTACTAAACAAGCTTGAATTTAGTGTTTTTACAGGTCAAATTTGAAAGTGTAGAGAAATGACACCGAAAAGTAACGATAATAATAATACTATAATAATATTATTTGTGAGCGGAAATACACGAATTGGCTTGAGTCGTGTTGGGCACTGTCCTAAGAAACTATTTCAGCAATGTGAAATGTCTCTCCAGGATTAAACAAGCCTACATCTATTAGGGAGGATACAAGAATCAGTAAAATAGTAAATTACAAACCCAACTATTTAAAAGAGGGGAACAAAGAAATTAAACTACTAAACTTTGAGAAGAAAAAACACACAAAAGAAAGCTAATGAAGACCGAAATTAAAAGGAAAGAAGTAGAAGGATTTCTTTGTCTTGCTAATGATAATTGATGAGAAAGGAGTGATTGTTAATGGGTATTTATAGCCTCATTTGCATGAAGACTTGTTGGGCATGGAAAGAAAGTGGCTTATACATTTTGCCATTTTACAAATGCATTTTGCCATCTTTCTAATAGCTTCTAGAAGGGCTTCCACATGGTCTTGTTCAAGACATTTGTCAACAAAGGTTTAAAATATTGCCACATTCCCCCACTATTTTAAAGACTTTTTGAAATAGACTTGCTGGATTTGCATGGTCCAAATATAATAGGTTTGGTGTCTTCTGGACTATGAACCAAACTTATACCAATAAAATTTAACTCACAGAATTACTGGTGAAATATAATATTTTTATGAACCAATAATTCTTATTGTAATTCAGAGATTTTATCAATCACATTTTGACCCCCGATAATTTTGCTGTTCAACGCTGTTTTGCGCCCAATAGGCCATGCACGTGTTTGGTTGTTCATGAGAGCTCTAGAGACTAGGCCAAAATCTTATAGGAGCGGCCCACTCCACTCTCATATAGGTGAATTCATCAAGTGTATACTGCTTTTAAATACACCATCCATAAGGACTATGAATTTCATTAAGAGTTATAACTCAGCCCCTTCATTTGGAGCAGTTAAGCACTCTCATTTAGTAATTGAGTGCCAATATCGACTTGTTATTACCCATATGAACCTAATTCATGGGATCTCCAATCACATAGGTTGGGTTACCATTTTTATTGACAACATGTCGGCCTTAACCTCATCTCTTTTGAGGTTTGAAGAATTAATTTTTTTCCCACGGGTTTAGTTAGAGGATCGGCCAAATTTATCTCTGACTTCATATAGTCAATGAAAATTATTCCATCTCTCAACAGCTATTTTATGACATCATGTCTCAATTTAATGTGTATACTTTTACAATTATAAGATTTATTCTTTGCTATAGCTATTGCCGCTTGGCAATCACAGTGTATAGACACATGAGGCAATACGTCCTTTATTAAAGGGATATTAGCTAAGAAGTTTCTTAGCCACTCAGCCTCAGAACTTGCTAACTCCAGAGCTAGAAACTCGAATTCCATAGTCGATTTAGCATTGATCATCTGTTTAGCTGATTTCCACGATATTGCACCACCACGAAGGGTGAATACATAACCACTAGTGGATTTTGTCTCATCTGAATCAGAAATCCAGTTTGCATCACTGTACCCTTCTAAAGTAGAAGGAAATCCACTATTTATGATACCATAATTCATGGTTCCTCTCAAATATTTCATTAGTCTATCTAATGCAGACCAATGCTCTCTGTTGGGATTATGAGTATATCTGCACAGTCTACACACAGCATAGGCTATATCAGGCCTTGTAAAATTCATTAAATGCATCAGACTCCCGACAATCTGAGCATATTTAGTCTAAGCAACTAGGTCACCATTATTCTTTTTCAACTGAGAGTTAGCATCAAAAGGAGTGCTCGCAGATGTGACATTAAAATATTCAAACTTCTTAAGAAGTCTCTCAACATAATGTTCTTGTGACAACATTATGCCATCTTCACTCCTTATAACTTTAACTCCCAATATCATATTTACTTCACCCAGATCTTTCATATCAAAATTAGAAGACAAAAATAATTTAGTACTTTGCACAATATTTAAACTTGTACCAAATATAAGCATGTCATCAACATATAGACATATTATCACATAATCATTGTCTACCACTTTAGTATAAACACATTTTTCCACCTCAACTGAAAAAAACCCATCTCTCAGTAAGACTTGTTCAAATTTCTCATACCACTACTTAGGAACTTGTTTAAGGACATAAAGAGATTTAATTAATTTACAAACTTTATTTTCTTGTCCAAGAATGACACAGCCTTCAGGATGAACCATATAAGTCTCTTCTTCTAAATCACCATTTAGAAAAATAATTTTCACATCCATTTGGTGGATAAAAAGCTTACGGATTGAAGCTAAGGCAATTAAAATTCGAATAGAAGAAATTCTAGTCACTGGTGCAAATGTATCAAAATAATATATAATATTTTTTTTGATAAAAACCTTTTGCTACTAACCGAGCTTTATATTTATCTAAAGATCCATCATGATTAAATTTACTTTTGAAAATCCATTTACAACCAATAGGCTTTGCACCAGGAGGTAAATCAGTTAAAATTCATGTATTATTTTTCTTACTAGAATCAATTTCAACTTTTATTGTCTCTTTCCAATATTTAGTATCTGAAGAAAATATAGCTTCAAAATAATTTGATGATTCATTATCGACAAGAAAAGTTTGAAAATCATTTCCATATGAAAAATATTCTTTCCTAGGCCCTTTACTCCTTCTCAATTCATTATTAGAGGTAATTTCACTGTTTGTTTCAATAGGTGTATGAGAAATTTTATCAGATAGTGGGAAAATGTGTTCAAAGAATTCTGCATTCTTTGTCTCAATTATAGCATTGCAATCAAGCACATCACTTTTTAAAACAAGAAATCTATATGCAACACTACGTTCAGCATATCCAGTAAGCATACAATAAGCAGTTTAGAACCTATTTTTCTCTTTTTAGGTTTAGGCAAAAGAACTTTAGCAAGGCACCCCCACACTTTTAAATATTTCAAGTTAGGTTTATAGCCCCTCCACAATTCATACAGAGTTTTGCCAGTTCTTCTATGCGGTATTCTATTTTGTAAGTGACAAGCAGATAAAATAGCATCACCCCATAAGTTATCAAGAGCATTAGAACTAACTAACATAGAGTTCATCATCTCTTTCAATGTTCTATTTTTCCTTTCAGCTACTCCATTTGACTCAGGTGAATAAGGCGGAGTTATTTCATGAATTATTCCATTCTTTTTACAAAAATCATTTAAAGATAAATATTCTCTACCTCTATCTGATCTAATTCTCTTGATTTTTCTATTAAGTTAATTTTCAACCTCAGTTTTATAAGCAATAAAAGCATTAAATGCATCATCTTTGTTTCTAAGCAAATACAACTTAGCATATCTAGAAAAATCATCAATAAAAGTCGCATAATATCTTTTACCACCTCTAGTCATAGTCTGCTTCAAGTCGCCTAAATCTTTGTGAATTAAAGATAACAATTCAGTTTCTCTATTTACGGAAAAATAGGTCTTTCTAGTACTTTTAGCTTCAGCACATATTTCACACTTGTTAATATTATTTAAGTCTAAACCAGATATTAATCCTAGCGACTGCATTTTCTTTATATATGCGATATTAACATGTCCTAGTCTAGCATGCCACAAGGAAATTGACTCAACCATATAAGCAGAAGAAGATGCATTTTTATTGTTAGTATCAAAAATATTAAGCATAAATAAACCATGGTTACAATATCCATTGCCCACAAAAATATTATTTTTGGTCAATACGACCTCATTATTTTCAAATGAAACCTTCATTCCAATTTTTCCTAATAACCCCACAGAAACCAAATTGGTTTGGATATTAGGAACATGCAATACATCACTCAATGCTAGAGTTTTACCAGATGTGAGTTTGAGAAGAATTTTTCCTTTTCCAAGAACGCGAGCAGTTCTTGAGTCACCAAGATAAATAAATTCTTCTCCTTCTTTAATTTGGATATACGATAAAATTTATTTTTGTCTACACAAGTGTGCCTAGTAGCACCAGAGTCTATTGCCCAATTTCGCATATTGGCCACATTTTTTAATTGGGAAATGACCGCAACAATTATATTATTCGCATTAGTCAAATTTAATTTTGACTTAGCGAGATTGTCAATTATCCCAACTCTCCTCTTGCATTTAGGTGTATTTTTCTTGAAGGTTTTAATATTATCATTGGAAATGTAACTATGTCTATTCACATACCTGTGTTTTGACATTAGTGTCTGCCAAGGTTGTGGATGCAATAACATATTTGCAACACCATGAATATCTGGCAGGACAGTTGGAACAGTAGCAACAGAGACCACCAAAATTGGCAGCACCATCAAAAATTTTGGTAGTAGTATTACTTGGCATAGTTTCTTAGATTGTAGAGAAATGACACCGAAAATTAAAGATAATAATAATACTACAATAATATTATTTGTGAGCGGAAATACACGAATTGGCTTGAGTCGTGCTGGGCACTGTCCTAAGAAACTATTTTAGCAGTGTGAAATGTCTCTCCAGGATTAAACAAGCCTACTTCTATTAGGGAGGATACAGGAATCAGCAAAATAGTAAATTACAAACCCAGCTATTTAAAAGAGGGGAACAAAGAAATTAAACTACTAAACTGAATAGTGATTCGGTCACTATTCATCATCCATAACTCTTTCATCCAGCGAAGGATCACTACAAAATTAGTCTTAAAAGAACACCTTTCTCATCACAAACAACCTCCCCTTATTTTTTCACTGATTTCTTTATCAAGAAGTTACAGATCTTAATTCTAGTTTTATTACTCTAGCAACATCTCTCTTGGTAAATTATCTGGCAGATATTCGATCTTGATTTTGGCTACTATTAATGTAGCAGCAAGTCTCTTCAGTGTTTTACAACTTTCTCTTAAAGTATCCAGATTTTGAAGAAATCCTTGTAGTATTAGAATCGTCCTTAGTGTTCTGGGTTGTTTTAGGGTAGACTGTGACATAGTGCTGCCATGGCCAGTGGCCAGCCACCCTCTCAAGTTGGGCCACCTCCACAACCACCCCTTATCATCACCCAACTTTCTAATGGCACAAAACCTATGGACTTTGCAAATGCTGTAAAAGATACGAACAACACTTCGACAATGCAAGAACGTGCAGCAGTAGTTGAGCCAATTCCTCCAAGACAAGCACATATTTTTCAAGGACAACCAACTGTACTATTTTCTGAAGCAGAAGTTGAATGCATGAATTTAATGGAAGGTTTGCAACAGGCTGTTGTTTGAAAATTTTCATACGGATGGCCGGATATCAATGAAATACGTCGCATTGTTCCTTTACAGTGTGGTATCAAAGCTGAATGCAACATTGGATATCTTCGTGATAGGGACATTATTATTCGTTTTTCATTATGGAAAGATTATGTAGACTTCTCATCAAAAAGGTGTGTATTATATAAAGGATAAGCTTGGAAATGAATATCAATTAAGAACCTTGATTTATGATGCTAAATTCAAAGTTGACGAAGAGACTCCTAAGGTAATGGCGTGGATCTCTTTCCCTAATCTGCTGCCTACCTATTTTGTAAGATAATGCTTGTTCTCACTAGCTTCTGCAGTCGAGATACCCCTCCAGTTGGACTTGGCTACTCTAAAGAAAACAATACCTAGTTGTGCTCGAGTGAAAGTTTTGGTGGACCTGCTAACAGACAGGCCTAAGAAGGTTCGATTAGACATTGTTAACGAACCTACTGGAGATATTAGAACTGAGTGGGTGACTATCAAATATGACTATCTACTCAAGTATTGTAAGGAATGTAAGCTTCAGGGCCATGATATGTTCGAATGCTGGAAAATTAATCCTGAACTAATGGCCAGCAGAAATGATGACAAGAAGGCTTCAACTGATGCTGTAGTGCAGCCCAACAAGGACAACAAAACAAACAATGCTCCAATAATGGTACTTAAAAGTGGGAAAGTTGTTGGAAATCAAGTTGCTCAATGGAAGGAGGTCAAAGATAGGAGAATGCAAGCAAAAGAGAAACAAGCAGCAGCTTTAGCAAATACTGGACAAGAAATCGTGCCTATAAACAATCAAAAAGGAACTACACAGCAAGTTCAGACAACAAACAGTTTTGCATGTTTAGAAGTGGAAAACAATGAAGAACTTTGTACAAATCATTTCATTGATAGTGTTCTCCGAAAAAATCATACAGTTGCGGAGAATGAGTCAAAATATATGCATTTTGATTTTTCCACTAGACAAATGGTACAAAAGGTAAATTCACCTAGTTAATCTCGGAGACCAATAGCTATGTCAGAACCAAAGAAACTGAACAATGCAGCAACTACTTTCAATCCTACAACAATAAGAAATCATGCAGCAAACAGGGAATCAACAGCAGATTGTGTTCAACAAGATTTGGGGAATAAGCAGCATTTTGTCAATTACTCAACTGCCCAATGGGTGCAAAAAGCATTTAAAAATAATGTAGTTCAGGCCATTAACTCATGTCAAGACATTCCTTCACAGGACACCAAAGTTGAACAACTTTTAGCAAACAATAAAGAGAATGAATTAATTGAAGATTAAGATTTTGAGAAATTCAGGAACAATGAAAGAGATGAATGGGTAGGTGGGAGATTATGGATCAACCAAACAGAGGAAATCTTAACAGATGGGCAGATTCCAGATACAATGCATAGTGAAAAAGAATTTGGAGGAAATGAAGTGGAAGATGAGAATCAAAGTTTTAATTGTAATGTCAATGCAATCAATATTCATACTATAAGTGAATGCACAAATGCAGCAGAAGAAAATACAAAAGAGGGGAACATCAATATTTTAGATCCAGGAGGGACTTCACATAATGATTTTCGTAATGTCTTGAAGGAAGCTGAAAATAAAGACAACAACCAACAGAAAAAGTTAGACAAGAATCAAGAGAAGTCAGTGCAAGTCTATGCGATAAGTGTTATACAATTGAGCACAGGGAAGGATGTAGCAGGAAATGTTGTTCCATCGAACAATACACAGGTGTTGAAAATGAACTTGAAGAAAAAGATGCTGAACTTATCAATCAGGAAAATGATGCTGAATTTACCAATCAGGCATACGATGTTGTGACATCAAAAGAAGCAATAGAAGCACATGACCAAGTTGGTCACGCAGAACTTAAAGGTAGAGACATGGATGAGGAATCCACTTCAAAAAATTTCATTAATGTTGCCAAGCAGGGTGATCTGTCGCCAAGGCTTATTGATAGAGTAAAATCTGAAACAAAGGGAAAAAAGAAACAGTCAAAACAGACATCTACTGTCCCAGCCAGTGGAGTACAAACAAGAAGAACACTGTCCAAACCCCAAATCATTTAATGGATGCAATTATATGGAATGTCAGGTCCGTAAATACAATGCAAGCATTTGAAAAACTGGTTATAATGCACAGAAAACATCACTTTGAGTTCATAGGAATCCTTGAGCCTATGCAATAGTCAAACAAAATGAAGAGGTATAGAGGAAGAATTGGGTTGGCACAGGTTGTGGTGAATGTATCAAACAAGAGTTGGGCTTTTATTGATGAAATATTTGAAGTTACTATTCTGTATAACATGACTCAACAGCTGACTTTGAGATTAACGAACACTGAAACATATGTTGAGCTCATCCTTACTCTATTTTATGCCAAATGTGATCGCATTGAAAGAATTGAACTATGGGATTCTTTGTATGCAATGGCATCAGATATGACAGTACCATGGCTAGTTGGAGGCGACTTTAATGTGATATGGGATGAGGAAGAAAAATTTGGAAGCTTACCAGTTTCTCTCATTGAAGTAGATGACTTTAGGCACTACATCAATACCTGCAACTTGACAGACTTGGGATTTAAAGGAAGCATATTTACATGGTGGAATGGAAGATCAGAGGAAGACTGTATTTTTAAAAGATTGGACAGATGTTTGGGCAATCATGAATTGCAACAGACTTTTCCTGGATTGGAGGTAACTCACCTGTCCAAAATTGGGTCTGATCATTGCTCAATGCTGCTGAAATGTGATATAGAAACTCCTCCAATTAAAAAGTCATTCAGATTTCTTAACTTCTGGACTAAGCATGAAACCTTCAAAGATTTAGTAAAGGAGAATTGGAATGTTGATTTTAGTGCTAACCCTTTCTGCATTTTTAACTACAAGTTAAAGAAGCTTAAGAAAGCACTATCTACCTGGAGCAGAGCTACATATGGGGATATATTCCAGAAGATTGCAAGCCTTGAGGATGTAGTCATGGTTCATGAAAGACATTTTGAAGTCAATCCTACACAGATGAATAGACAAAGATTACAACAGGTACATGCTGAAATGATTAAATATCTTGCATTAGAGGAAGAATTCTGGAGACAAAAAGCTGGCATGTTATGGTTCAAAGATGGCGATAGAAACACTAAATTCTTCCATGCTCAAGTTAATGGCAGAAGGAAGAGACTAAAATTATCAAGGATCTAGAATAACCTTGGTAACTGGATTGAAGAAGATCACTTAATAGCAGAAGAAACAATAAGTTTCTACAAGGATCAATTTACTGAGAGTGCAGTCCCAAATGATTTCGATATTCTAAATCATGTACCTTCAATGGTAGATAGGGATCAGCATGAAAGATTGATGGCATTGCCTTCCAATGAAGAATTGAAGAGAGCAGTTATGGGGTTGAATGGGGACTTAGCTGGTGGACCGAATGGTTTCACTAGAGCATTTTACCAAACATGCTGGGAAATTATTGAAGAAGATGTTGTCCAAATGGTCAAGGCTTTCTTTTGCAGTCAGCGGCTGCCAAAGAGTGTTACACACACAGACCTGGTTTTATTATCAAAGAAAAAAGAAGTTATGACCTTTGCAGACATGAGACCAATCAGTCTTAGTAACTTTGTTAACAAGATTTTCTCTAGGGTTATTCATGAGAGGTTGGTTGAATTACTACCAAACATAATCTCAGAGGAACAGGCAGGTTTTGTGAAGGGCAGGAGCATAGTTGAGAACGTACTGTTAACTCAAGAAATCATTACGGATATTAGGTTGAGAACAAAAGCAGGTCCTAACGTTGTGATTAAGCTTGATATGGAAAAAGCTTACGATAGGCTATCATGGCTATTCCTAACCAAAATACTAAGGAAAATGGGATTTCCTAAAGCTTTTATTAGCTTGATCTTTGATTTGATTGGGAACAATTGGTACTCTGTGCTTATAAATGGTCAGCCTAATGGTTTCTTTAAATCATTGAGGGGAGTTAAACAGGGTGACCCTTTGTCACCAACTCTATTTATTCTAGCAGTAGAAGCACTTTCTCGGGGTTTGAATTCACTACACACTAACCTGTATTTCTGTGGATTTGCAATGCCAAAATGGAGCCCAAAAATAAATCATCTATCATACGCTGATGATACAATCATTTTTTGCTCATCTGATGAAACATCGTTGAGACTTGTCATGGAGGTTCTGTAAGCTTATGAATCATCATTTGGTCAACTGGTGAACAAAACCAAGTCAGCCACATACCTGCATCATTTAACGGATAATGAGGTGATTAACAAGGTGGAAAGGATTACAGGTATACAAAGACAAGGTTTCCCTATGACCTATCTTGGATGTCCTATTTTTTATGCAAGAAGAAGGGGAGACTATTACCAGGGATTAATCACCAAGGTCATGGACAAACTATAGTCATGGAAAGGCAAACTTCTGTCTGTAGGAGGCAGAGCTGTTTTAATCGCAAATGTCCTGCAGAGTATCCCAATTCATATGTTGTCAGCAGTCAATCCTCCAAATTATGTGATCAACAAATTATATAGCATTTTTGCCAACTTTTTCTGGAACAGCAATGTCGGAGGCAGCACTAGACACTAGGCGTCTTGGACTAACCTGTGTATGCCTTTTGACGAGGGAGGCATAGGTTTCAGGTCCCTGCATGACATATCGAAGGCTCTTTTCTGCAAATTGTGGTGGAATTTTAGGACTAAGCCCACTTTATGGAGTGCATTTATTTGTCAAAAGTACTGCAAGAAACTAAATGCAGTAATTGTACCTTGGAAACGTGGATCACGAGTGTGGAGAAAAATGCTAGAATGTAGGGATTTGATTGAGCATCAAATCTACTGGAAACTAAGAATGGGATCAGCTCAATTTTGGTTCGATAATTGGACTGAGATGGGAGCCTTATATTTTCAGGTGTCTGCAGAGTTTGGTATCGAAGAGGATATTCATAATGTCAACGATCTGGTTGAAAATGGTATGTGGAATGTGGATAAATTTTTTGAGAGCCTACCTGAAGATTTGGCAAACCACATTGTGTAGAATATTAGACCACCAACTGAAAGTTCACAGTTAGATACTCCTTTCTGGATGCTTGAAACAAAGGGACATTTTACAGTAAAATCTGCATGGTATTACTTGAGAAGAAGAGACAACCCAAAATTAGCTTACAAGATGATATGGGTAAAAGGTTTACCTTTCAAGATATCATTTTTCCTGTGGAAGGTGTGGAAAGCAAAATTGCCACTTGATGATTTATTGCGTAAAATAGGATACTCCATGCCATCTAAATGTTGGTGTTGTGTTGATCCTAAGGAGGAGTCTTTAGTACATTTGTTTTTCACATCAAATGCAGCTAGAAGTGTTTGGAGTTACTTCCTGAGGAGAGCAGGAATTGCATTAGATGGGTTGTCATTACATCAAGCAATTACAAAGTGTTTGACAATACCAGTAGTACCAAGATTGAAGCCAGTTTTACAAGCTTTACCTGCATGCATTGTATGGGAACTTTGGAAGAGAAGAAACAGTTTGAAATATGGAGAAGCAGTGTTAGTGAGCAGAGTTATTTACCAGGTGTCATCTACTTTGCAAGCGCTGGTCCAAATGAAAAAGCCAGGACTACATGTGTCCCACAAGTGGCTAGACTTACTGACAATGATGGAGAAATACATACCTCGAATGAAATATGATAAAGTGTTATGGGAATTTCGTTCAAGAGGATGGATCAAAGTGAATACGGATGGAGCATGTAGAGGGAACCCAGAGAGGAGTTCAATTGGTTTCTGCATAAGGGATGAGGCAGGTGATTTGATATATGCATAAGGAAGAGAGATTTCTGAAGGAACCAACAATGAATCAGAAGCGGTAGCTATTGTGGAGGCTTTGAGGATGTGCAAATTTTTTAATTATGGTCGGATATGGCTGCACGCAGATTCTCTGCTATTAAAGAACATTATAGAGGAATCATGGAAGCCTCCATGGTATATTACTGAACATGTAGAGGAGATTTTAAAATTGAAGGAACAAAGTAATATCAAGGTCAAACACATTTTCAGAGAAAGGAATACATTAGCAGACCATCTTGCTAATTACGCCCTCGATGAAGGAAATACTGAGTGCCATGGTTTCTGGGATCTGGACTCAAAAGGAAGGAGGATTATTAACGAAGATAAGATGCAATGTCCTTACATAAGAGTGAAAGTTACAAGGAACTAGGAGGAAAAGAGGATTCGATTCAATACCATACTCGAATCATTATTGAGGAGAGTTTGGTAAGAGATTTTTCAGCTAACATTGTTTACTATCTTGCAGGTACACATTATGGGTTAAAGTCCTTTGTTGCAGATTCAAAGGTTGTTATTTTCGGACACACAACTGCAGTAATGGTGGGCACGCTTGTCTCTAAAGCTGTGCTCGAGCAGAGAGACATGGAGGTTTATTCTCCATCTACCCGAGAAGCATTACACAAAACAAAAGAAGTTTGTCTCCATGGGAAGATTCCAAGACGGCTGGACCAGCAACTCTTTTGCATTGACAATTATTTAATCACTTGGGGAAGACAAAAGATTCATTCTATTGTGTTGTCCAATGATGTTTGGGCACGATTAAAGGAGCTGGAACGGAACTCCAAATGCTCAAACACGCTTATTTGTGGTCTCCAATGGCCTGTCCTTGGTTTAGCACTTTTTTTGCAATCAATTCGAGGTCAAGGGGACATAATTGGAACACACAGCAGGCAACATGGAGGAATACATGTAATTCAAGGCGTGGTCCACGTGAGTGGGAATCTGCAGAGCATATGCAGTCATTGTTGTTTAATGCAAGCATGCTCATTGGGACCTATAAGGAAGATTCCATGGGAATCTGCATTGGTACCATTTCTTGGACTACGATGGGAGATTCACGAGAAGGAGCAGCACGCCATTGTTGGGCACGCTCGTCACGAGAAAAAGCACGCTCTGTGTTCTCCAATGGCCAGTCAAATTAGAGATCACATGCTTGTTGGACTGCACAATGGGAATCTACAGACTTTTGAATTTCATATGCATGGAACGCAGGAGAAGGGGTTACAAATGCAAAGCTGGAAAAAGGCTATGTACGTAAACATATGATGCATTGGAATTGGGCTAAAAAGACACAAATTTGACATGCACTTAACTGGGCAATTACTGGTTCATCATTGGGCTTCAGTACGACCTAGGACATGAGAATTGCAGTATGGAAATGATTGATTATGGGCTAGTTTTTAATCTTGATATATCAAGTTTCATTTCTATAGTAGATCAAATGTGATATCAATGTTGAGTTCTTTACTCAATATTGATAATAGGTGCTATGTACTTATCAAGTTTTATTATTTGCATTATGTTAGACATCCGGACAAATTGTTTTTGTTCTGCTTTTGTATTTGATTTTGATATATTTATAAAAAACTAACCCTAGGCGCTTGCCTAGTGGATTGAAAAAAAAAACTACTAAACTTTGAGAAGAAAAAACCTCAAAAGAAAGTTAATGAAGACCGAAATTAAAAGGAAAGAAGTAGAAGGATTTCTTTGTCTTGCTAATGATAATTGATGAGAAAGGAGTGATTGATAATGGCTATTTATAGTCTTATTTGCGTGAAGACTTGTTGTGCATGGCAAGAAAGTGGCTTATGCATTTTGCCACTTTACAAATGCATTTTGCCATCTTTCTAATGGCTTCTAGAACGGCTTCCACATGGTCTTGTTCAAGACATTTGACAACAAAGGTTTAAAATATTGCCACAGAAAACTAATAAATCTTCACTTGAAGATAGTGCGGCAGAGCAAATTGAATCGGTTGAAATTTTAAAGAACAAGCTGAAACCAAAGAGAAACTTTGTTGTTTTAGGGGTTGTTTGAGATGTTGAATTTGTGCACGCCACAATTCTTGTCTTCCTTTTTAGAGTTGTAAAAATAGTGTTGTACAATTTGGATGGTATATATTTGGGTATGTGATATTTAGTTCTTTGTAATTTACAATGATATTTATTATAATTACTGAGTATTTTGTATGTGTTCATTTATATATATGTGAAAACATATGCAATAACGATTACTATTTGGGAATTACCAAAAACCAATATTAAACTCGCATATCAACGAAGGGACACTTGGTCGTTAAAAGTGTTATTTATGAAAATGACATACAATTAAAGAAAGGCAAACTGACCGTTTAAAAGGAGTTGCAACGATCGAATTTTTTGCTGCCGCTAAAAGATATTAACGATCGGGATAGAATCTCGTTGTTAATTTCTAATGTCAAGGCTTTTAACGACCGGTATAGCGACTGGATAAGGACTTTTAACGATCGAGTTTCCCTTGCTAAAGATGATTTTATTGTAGTGCCATCAAGTGAAATAAATTCCGTCATGAAATTCACAAAAAGTAGGGACAAGGAAAGGGTTTACCTCTTTTGTATTCAACATATGTAAAAGCACTAACGAGCGTAGAATTAAAAAACTGAAAGGAATAATGATGAACAACTTTAGCTTACATCTACTTGTTTACTTTCACTCGTGACAATGCTTTTTTTTCTGCCATTTTACCATCCAGGCAATCGCGCAGCATTTGATTCGACAATAATACGTCAAATTGAGGGTATATTTTCATATACCCAAACCTTAGATTGAAGTATTAAAATCATTACATCGGTCCAACTTATCAATTCAAATACACACGACACAAAAAAAATAAAAAAAATTGGGGAAAAATATTATCATCAATGCATATATGAAACCAAGAATCTTAAAGCTTACATGGCCCTATGGATAATTCTGAAAGAACTATAAATTGTCGGTCATCTCGTTTGGTGGACCTATTATAGTGGTATGCACAAACCAGACCAAGCTCATCTTAAACTTGTCTCGATAATTTGACCTTGAACACCTTATTCTGCAGAAAAGCTCTGTTGATGTTAATTTCACCTAATCGATCTTTTTTGTATAAATTGAGCCTCGTTCCGCTATTTGATGCTTTCTATATGTGGCGTTTTTTGTTTTCTTAACTAGCGAGATTTCTTAGATTTTCTTCGGGAGGGTTTGAGAATGATTGGAGACACTTAGTCTCATTTTTGGATGCTTAAGTTGTTAACAATCGACCAAAGTTTGACTTTCGAGTAGACGGTCACGAATCAATGATTTGATGGTTCCTATAGGGTTGTATGATGATTTGGACTTAGGAATATATCTGGATGTGTATTTGAAGGTTCCTAGAAGGTTTTGGTCCTATTAGCTAAAAGCTAGTAATTTAAAAGTTTGGAGAGTTCATAGGTTTGACCGTGAGTTAACTTTGGAGTTATCGGGTCCCAGTTGGTTTTCATGGACTTTGGATAAGTGTATTTAGTTGATCATAACTTGTGCGCTACGTTTGGTTTGAATCCGAAAAGTTTATGCATGATTCAGACGTGGTTGTTGAAGTTAGAAAGTTTGGAAGTTAAAAGATGGATTATTAACGTTGATTTTTAGTTTTAATGTTAATTTTTGTATTTTGATCTTTTAGATAGGTTTGGATAAGCTATTAGGACATGTTGATAAGATTGAACCGGGTCCTAGGAGGTTCCGATATGTTTTGGATTAATTTCAGACCATTGGGAATGGTTTGGCGGTGCTGGATCCTCTTCATCATACTTGCAGAGGTTTGATCACAGGTGTGAAGGGTTGATCCCCTTTGCAGATTTGTCTAGTCCTATGAAGGGTCTCTTATGTAGAGATAGGTCGCAGGTGTGAAGTCGCACCTACGGAGATGTTGTGCACGCATGTGAGGATGGGCGAGCTGAGAAGTTGCGTACCTGTAGATTTAGGTGTTGCACCTATAGTTCTGCACACGAAGAATGCATGGCGCATATGCGAATTCAGGATGGCATTTGTAATGTTCCGTTTGGTATTTTTGTATATTTGAGCCCCATTACCCTATTTGATGCTTCCCGTATGTGTGTTTGTTGTTTTTTAACTTTCAAAATTTCTTGGTTTTGCTTCAGGAGGGTTTGAGAATGATTGGAGACACTTAGTCTCATTTTTGGATGCTTAAGTTGTTAAGTGTTGATCAAGGTTTGACTATTGAGTAGTCAGACTCAGATCAAAGATTTGATGGTTCCAATAAGTTCGTATGATGATTTGGAATTAGGCAGATATCTGAATGTAAATTGGGAGGTTCCAAGGAGGTTTTGGTCCTATTAGTTGAAAGCTGGTAATATAAGAGTTTGGAGAATTCATATGTTTGACCATGAGTTGACATTAGGGTTATCGAGTCCCAATTGGTTTTCCGAGACTTTGGATAAGTATATATAGTTGATCCAAACTTGTCTATGTTTGGTTAGAATTAGGAAAACTTAGGCATGATTTAAATGTGTTTGTTGAAGTTAGGAAGTTAAGAGTTGGATATTAATGCTGATTCTTAGTATTAAAGTTAATTGAGGTGTTTTGAGCTTTTAGATAGGTTTGGGTAAGGTATTATGACTTATTACTATGATTGGACTGGTCCTGGGAGGTTCCGATGTGTTTCGAATTTGTTTCGGACCATTGAGAGTGGCTTGGCAGTTCTGGATCGTATGCATTATACCTATAGAGGATTGATCATAGGTGCGAATGGTTGATCACTTTTGCAAATTTGTCTGGTCCTATGAATGTTCGCTGCGGCAGAGAAGGTTCGCATGTGCGAAGTCGCACATGCGGAGATGCGCCGCGTGCTTGCAAGGATGGGCAAGCGGAGGAGTTGCGCACCTACAGATTCTGGTGTCACACATGCAGTTCTGCAAATACAGAATGTTTGTCGTAGATGAGAGGGTAGGCTGAGTAAGTGATTTTCTCAGATGTAGGGGGCTTGTAGAAGTGGTATCCCATATGCAATGGATTTGACCGCAGATGCGAAAAGGCCGAGCAAAGTACTTTTATTTCGAGGGTTTGCACATTGTCCATTATTTTGACTTTTGCAGCACGGGAAGAGGCAATAATTTAGGAAATTTTTATAACAACCTTGTGGGTAAGTAATTTTTACTTGGATTTGGCTAAATATCTTGAATACCCATGGATTTATAAACTTTAATCATGAGATTTTGAAGAAAGAAATTGGGGGTTTTGTCTATAACTTAGGAAGATGAGTTTTGGGGATTTGAGGGTAGATTTGGACTCTGTTTTTGAATTTAATCACATGTATAAACTCGTTGGGTTATGCGTAGTAGAGATCTACCTCTTTACTCGGGTTTTGACCATGTTTCCTGTGTTGACATTTGAGGACTTTTTTGGAATTGTTTTAATATTGATTCTTTATTGTTTGGAATTGATTATTGTGGCTTTGTTTGATGTTATTGAGTTATTTTGGCTAGATTCAAGCTGGTTTGACGTGATTTCTTAGGAAAAAGGTGTTCTTGGATTTTTGCTCGTTTGGTAAGTATCTTGCTTATCTTATTGTGAGGGAATAACCGATAGGATGCGACCTTAAATGACTAATTGGAATGTGTGAAAAGCGACATATGCGCGAGCTGACAACCGTACATGCGGGTGCTATGTATAATTTTAACCGAATTAGTCTTTTGGCTTCTACGATGCCTTATTGGACTGCGTGCTTTTGTAATTAAAGGTTTGATCAATTATATGACTACGTGAACTTCTTGATCATGTTAAAGATCATGTGTAAACCTTGATTCCTTATTTGAGCAAAATGATGGTTAATTTCCCGCGTACCCGCCTGATTTGAGCCGTAGTTGTACATTTCGCACATGCATACGTTTTAGCATGCTATTCTTCAGTCTATGAGTAAGTTATTTGATACATGTTGTTCATATACATTTATTATTGTAATTGTTTTCTATGATATGGACCGGTTTGATAGCACATTAATTGTCTGTGCGGTTGTTATGATTATGGCATGTAGGTTGTCTATGTGGTTATTATGATTATGGCATGTGGGTCATCCATGCGGTTGTTATGCATATGACACATAACTTGTTCATGTGGTGAATATGATAATGGAACATGAGTTGTCCATGTAGCATATGGATAAGGATACATCCTCCTAGAGTCGCCCTCATGCTTCTCTCTTGATGGCGTACATACAGATTATCGAAATTGATCACTAATTAGGTTTTGAGTATCTTCTCTATATACAAACTCCTTGGATGTCTACATGATTTTATCTGATATCATGTCTATTTACTCATTTCGGACATTGTACGTGTCTTTCTAAGAATATCTTCTTTACATGCTGCTTGGCTCGATGGATTGAATCAAGGTACATATATTCTCTATATGTCGAACTGCGTATCCTGACTTGTTACTCGTGCATATCTTCTCTATGTGGTTATATGCTAAACAATTAGTTGTTTACAAATGCTTGTTTATATCTTCTCTATATGTACCGTTGGATTTACCTGTACTCTAGGCTTAGACATCGGTATTGTTTCTTTGTGTATATATATTCATGATCCGTACATGTTTGATTATTGAGTATCATTGGCCACTCTCACCACTACCTCATCGAGGTTAGTCATGATACTTACTGAATACAGGGGGTCGGTTGTGCTCATATTATACTTTGCACTTAATTGTCAAGATCTAGGAGTTGGACCCAGCTGAGCATTGGGGGTTGTAGATATTGCTGTGGAGACCCAAGGTAGAGGTGCATCCTGATCGCAGTCCCTGACGTCTCTTTCTATCCTTTTATTACTTTTATTATTTCGCACAATGTACTATATTAGCATACTTGTATTCTTATATTATAGCTCATGACAAAGTGTTACAGTTTCTAGGGATTGATGTATAGACTCTGTTTCTATATCCGTTTATTCGACTTTCAGACTCATTTATACTGTATCTGTTATTATATTTCCATATTGCTTCATGATTCGCTTGCCTACGAAAGGGGTTAGGCTTTATTGCGGCTGGTGGTAGTTTTGGATAGTGACAACTTGGATTAGAGACTTAGGTTGCTTAGTAGGGATGGCAAGTGGTGGGGGCGGTGCGTGTGCGGGGCAGGTTTTCTCTTAACCCGCAAAAAACCCGCCCCACCCCATATAGCTCTTTTAACCTACATCCACCCGCCCCGCACTACACCCGCGTCCACACACATTGTCCCTCCCCACAACTTTTTTTCCTTTTCAATTTGTATTATTTTATTTTTGTGATCAATGCACGCGAGATCAGCATGTACACACGCATAGTCAAGATTTTTTTTTACCATCTTAATTATTTCACTTAGAAATAGCAAGTAATTTTCTCATTTTCTATTATTGTTAAAGTTTTTAGTATCTATTTTCATATAGTTATTGTAGAGATTTGTATTATACTTATTCGTCAATTAACCTGATTGATTTTGTCATAACGGAAGAACATTATTTATAGTGTACGAGATTGGATTTGTTTAAATTAAACATTTTTACTCCTTTTTAGTTATGTGAAAAACGAGTATTTAAACTCACACCTACACCCGCAAAAAATTAATATATTTTAGTTTAACCCGTCTCGCACAGCCCTGCACCTGCATATGTATAAACCTGCCCCGCCCCACCCCACCCCACATATGTGTAAATCTGCCACGTCCCGCACATACCGCCCTATTGCCATCCCTATTGCTTAGGTCTCACGAGCTTGAGAAAGTGTAGTATAGTCTTGTGGATTGGTATGGAGACGTCTGTCCTTATCTTCGACAGGCTATGAGTTTGTTCCGAAAACTTCTCTTTCTTTCATTCTCTATCGTGCAAATTTGTTTATTATGAAGTTTGAATTATTGCTCCTCTATTCTCTCACAAATAGTGAGGACACATTCTTCTGGAGTAGCTGAGCAGGTGCCAGTACCCCATGCCAGGGCTGCGAGAAGCTAGGGTCGACGTAGAGGAGGAGCACGAATCGTAATTAGAGGCCCTGCAAGAGCAGCCACTATGGAGCCCCAATTAGCTCCCATTGAGGAGCAAATTTCTGATCATGTTTAGCTGGTGGTACCAGCTCAGGCATCTGAGGGACCAATTGCTACACCTGGAGTTCAGGAGACTTTGGCGCTTATTCCAAGCGAGTACGAATGTTTGACTTATGCGGGTAATATCGTGATTTCACCAGCTATCTCACATGTTGAGCAAGAGCCCAAACTCCCACCGCACGTACCCTATAGCAACTGGCTCATTGTTATCAAACACTAGATTTTCTACCGGTGCAGCCAGTCACTACAGTTCAGCCCCAGATTTGGCCAACCTTGACTGTTAAGGTGCAAAAGAGGATTGAGAACTTTCAGAGACTTCGTCCTCCCCAGTTTACTGGAGAGCCTACTGAGGACTCAGAGGGTTTCCTTGATTAGTTTCATCAGATTTTACCTATATTGGATCTAGTGGACCCCAACTGGGTTGACTTTAATATCTTTTACTTGTTAGGGCTAGCATATGCTGACATGCTTATAAGTTGGGTAGGCCAACTGGCACAACACCCCTCATAAGGTCTTAGTTCCTAGATCTCTTCTTGGAGAAGTTTATTACACATACTCGCAGGGATGAACTACATAGTGAGTTCGAGAATTTACAATAGGAGGGAATGACTGCGAGTCAATATGAGATGAGGTTCTCGAAGCTGGCATGATAGATTGCGTTCTTGGTCCCCACTGAGAGGGAAAAGTTCAAGAGGTTCATTAAAGGCCTCAACTTCGGTATTCAGTATGGGTTGGCCCTAGAGGTCGAGATTGATATTAATTTTCATCAGGCTGTGGAGTTTGCTAGGTGCTTAGAGTGTGTTTGCAGGTAGGAGAGGGAGGAGCGGGGCGCCAAGAGGCCCCTTGGTTCAGTTGGTTTCAGTAGTGCCTCATTTAGAGGATAGGGGCATCATAGTATATGCCATTCTTATAGTCTTGTTTATTCAACTCATCAGTTTTCTCATGGTTATTTATTTAGCCACGTTTCATATAGTGGTCGCCTAGGCCAATCGTCTTTCGGTGCACTGCCAGCATAGAGTTCATACCATGCTCCATTTTTTCAGAGTTCTTTCGGCGGTTATTCAGGTTATCAAAGGCAGTCATAGAGCTAGCAAACTCGCTAAATGAGGGGTTTCTTTGATTGTGGAGACTTGAGTCATGTCAAGAGGGATTATCCTATGCTTATGAGCACAGAACCACATCATGGCACCCAGTTCATGATTTCGACACCACCGGCTACACTAACTGCACAACCATCTAAGGGTGGATCCAAAGTCTATTCGAGGTCATACTTGATGGTGATATTAGTTATGTGGAGGACATGCACGTTGTTATGCATTCTCGGGTAGGCTAGAGGCAATTGTTTCAGATGTTATGATCATAGGTATTGTTGTAGTGCGCAACAAAGATGCTTCAATATTATTTGATCCAAGTTCCACTTATTCTTATGTGTCATTATATTTTACTTCTTGTCTTGATATGCTATTTGATTTTTTGGATAATCCGTTTTAATTATCGACATTGGTGGTTGATTCTATTATTGTAGATCGAGTCTATCGATCTTATGTGGTCACTATTTATGGTTACGAGATGAGGGTGGACCTATTGTTATTAGATATGTTGGGTTTTGAAGATATCTTGGGTATGGATTGGTTGTCTTTGTATCATGTTATCATTGACGGTCATGCTAATACTGTGACATTGGCCATGCCAGGCATACCGAGGTTAGAATGGATGGGTTCTTTAGGACTCATTCCTAATAGATTGATTTTTTTCTGAAAGCTCAACAGATGGTTGAGAAGGGATCTTTGGCGTACTTGTCCTTTGTTGGAGAAGTTAGTTTTGATACTCTTACAGTAGATTTAGTTCCCATAGTGAGAGAATTCCCAGATCTGTTTTATGCAGACCTACCGTGCATGCCACCCAATTGGGATACTTATTTTAGTACTGATCTAGTATTGGGAACTCAGGCCATATCTTGTCCACTATATCGTTATGCTCTAGCTGAATTGAAAGAATTGAAGGAGCAATTGCAAGAGTTGTTGGATAAGGGGCCGAGTGTCTCTTTTTGAAGTGCACCGATGTTGTTTGTGAAGAAGAGGGATAGTTCCATGAGGATGTGCATTGATTTTGGGCAATTGAACAAGGTTACCATCAAGTACAAATATCTATTTCCTCACTTTGATGATTTATTTGATCAATTTCAGGATGGTAGGGTGTTCTCAAAGTTTGACTTAAGATCGAGGTATCATCTTTTGACGATCAGGGCTTTAGACATCCCTAAGATGGTTTTAAGGATTTTTTTGGTAAAGTTTTTTAGATTGATTAATTCCTTAGCAGCTTTGATGCATTTGTTGAATAATGTGTTCTAACCTTATTTGAATTATTTTGTTATTGTGTTCATTGAAGATATCTTGGTATATCCCGTAGAAAGGAGGAGCACGAGCAACATCGGAGGATTATGCTTCACATTCTGAGGGAGAAGAAATTGTATGAGAAGTTCTCCCAAAGTGAGTTTTGATTGGATTTAGTGGAAGTCTTGGGCCATATGGTGAGCATAAATGGGATCAAGGTTGACCTGAAGAAGATTGAGGTAGTTCAGATTTGGCATAGACCTTCTACAACTACAGAGATCGGGAGTTTCCTTGGATTTTCTTGTTACTATCGTCACTTCGTGAAGGGTTTTTCATCTATTGCATCTCTATTGACCAAGCTGAATCAGAAGCGTGCTCCAGTTTGATTGTCTCAAGTGCGAGGAGAGATTTCATAAGCTCAAAACTGCTTTGACTACAACTTCAATTCTGTATTAACTTCATGATCTAAGATGTATACTATTTATTATAATGTTTTGCAAGTTGGCCAATGTTGTGTGTTGATTTCAGATGTTAGGGTGAAAGCATATGCACTTCACCAGTTAAAGCCCCATGAAACGAATTACCTGTTTCATGATTTGGAGTTAGTAGCTATAGTGCACACACTCAAGATTTAGAGGCATTACTTATATGGCGTACCTTGTGACGTTTACACTAATCATCAAAGTCATCAGCATTTTATCAAGCAGATGGATTTGAATTTAAGACAGTAGAGTTGGTTGGAGATGTTAAAGGGTTATTATATCACTATCTTGTATCATCTGGGGAAAGCGAATGTGGTAGCGGATGCCTTGAGTAGAAAGGCAGAGTGAATAGGGGTTTGGTATTTATCAACATGTGGAGAGGCCTTATGCTATGGACGTTCAAGAGTTGGCTAGTAGATTGTTGAGATTGGATATTTCTGATCCTACTAGAGTTCTTGCTTGTATTGTTGTACAGTCATCCTTGTTGGAGTACATTAAGGCTCGCCAATATAATGATCCACATTTGCTTTTTCTTAAGGATACGGTGCAACAAGGTGGTCCTAAGGAGTTGAGTATATGTGATGATGGTGTAATACAACTTCAGGGTCAGATTTGTTTTCCTAATGTCGATGGCTTGAGGGAGTTGATTCTTGAGGAAGCTCATAGTTCGCGATATTCTAGTCATCCAGGTGCTACGAAGGTGTATCATAATTTGAAGCAGCATTATTGGTGGAGAAGGATGTCGTAGGGCATTTTTTGGCATATTGCATGGTGTTTGAACTGTCAACGTGTGAAGTATGAGCATCAGAGACCAGATAGTTTGCTTCAGAAGATTGATATACTGGAGTGGGAGTCGGAGCGCATTAATAGGTTTTCCTCGGACATTGAGGAAGTTTAATGCAATTTGGGTCATTCTTGATCGGTGGACCAAGACATCGCATTTCATTTCGGTTATGACTTCTTATACTTCATAGAAGGTTGCTTAGATCTTAATATAGGAGATTGTTTTCGAGAGATCTTAATCTGGGAGATTATACTTCTCCTAGATTTCGGGAGTTCACCCATCATGTTTCTATTCTTCAAATGTATCATGAAGATAAGTCTTATGTATTAGACTTCAATACAATGTTGTTGGATGAGAATCTGGCTTATGAAGAAGTGTCGTTGCCCATTTTGGATAGATAGATTTGGAAGCTAAGATCTAAAGATATTGAATCAATGAAGGTTCGATAGAGAGGTCAACTGGTCGAGGGGATTCTTGGGAGAGCGATTCAGATATGCAGAGCAGATATCCACATTTTTTAGCAATTCAAGTACATTTCTAAATTCGTTCAATGACGAATATTTATTTATGAGGTGGAGAATGTAATGACCCTATTTGAGCCATGTTACCCTGTTTGATGCTTCTCATATTTGTGCCTGTTGTTTTTTTTGGTTGGATTGGTTACTTTGGCTTCGAGAGGTTCTAAGAGTGATTGGGGATACTTAGTCTCATTTCAAAGCTTAAGCTATTAAGAGTTGACCAAGGTTTGACTCTTGCGTAGATGGACTCATATTGTTGATTTGATGGTTCAATAGGTTAATATGATAATTTTAGACTTAGGCATATATCCATATGTGGATGTGAAGGTTCCTAGAAAGTTTTGGTACTATTAGCCAAAAATTGGTAATTTAAAGGTTTAGAAAGTTCATAGGTTTGATCGGGAGTTGACTTTGGGGTTATCCTGTCCCGATTAGTGTTCTAGTACTTTGGATAGGTGTATTTAGTTAATCGCAACGTGTTTGCAAAACTTGGTTGGAATCCATAATGTTTAGGCAAGATTCGGACGTGTTTGCTGATGTTAGGAAGGTTGGAAGTTAAGAAAGGGATTATTATTGTTGATTATTGGTTTTGAATTTAATTATGTTGTTTTGAGCTTTTTGATAGGTTTGGGTAAGGTATTACAAATTATTGGTATGATTGGACCGGGTCTCCGGGAGGCTCGGGGGATGGTTTAGCGGTTTTGATGTATCACACTTATGGAACTTTGATCGCAAATATGAAGGTAGAGGTGCGAGGGTTTGTGGCTTCTCTAAAGTAGGATGGTCCTGTGAAGGGTCTCTTTTACTAAGAAGGTTTACAGATGCGAAGGCTCACCTACGGAGTTACTATTAGTACCTACGAGCATGGGCAGGTTGAGAAGGTGTGCACCTGCGGATATTAGTTTCGCACATGCACGTCGCACATATGGAAGGTTAGTCGCAAATGTGAAGGCAGGTTGCGTATGTGATTTTTGCAAATGCGAGTGGGGGATCACAGAAGCGGTGTTGTAGACGCGGTGATTTTGTCCACAGATGCGGAAGCAATGGCAGAGCACTTTTATTATGACGATTTGCTATAATGACTCAGAAGGTCGATTTGTGTATTTGAGCCCCATTTCATTGTTTGATGACCTTGTGTGCTTCTTTATTGTTTTGAACTTGCAAGGTTGATTGTTTTGCTTTCTAAAAGGTTCGAGGAGTGATTTTGAACACTTAAGTGTCATTTATGGAAGCTTAATTTATAATAGTTAACCGAGGTTTGAGTTTTGATAAACGACCCTTGAATGGTTCATTAATTGTACCAATGGATTTGTATGGTTATTTTTGACTCACGTATGTCTGGATTTCGATTTGTATGCCCCTAGGTTCATATTATTCTCTTTGGCAAAAGTTTGAAATTTAAAGATTTGAAAGGTTCATAGCTTTGACCGGGAGTTGGCGTTGGTGTTATTGGGTTAGGATTGTTTTTCCAAGGTTGGAATAGGTTCTTTATGTCATTTTAAATTTGTGTGCAAAATTTGTGGAGATTCTTAGTTGGTTAGACATGGTTTGGAATGAGTTTTGAATGTTTGAAAGTGGATTGGTTCATTAAGCTTGAATTGAGGTGCTATTTGTGGTTTTGATGTTATTTTGTATGATTTGAGATCTCGAGTAGGTCCGTGTTAGGTTTTGGGATTGGTTGGTGCGTTTGGACAGGGTCCCAAAGGCCTTATGTGTGTTTCGGATTGATTTCAGATTGTTTGGTGTTATGTAGGTTTTTTTGTTCTTGTGTTTTTGCTCCTGCGAGGTTGGGTTCACACGTGCGAGTTCACAAATACAGGCAGTAGGGTCGCAGGTGTGGAGGAAGGCTAGGGAAAGAGGAGTCCGTCGATGATGAGCGCTGATCACAGAAGCGAATGCACATGTGCGTTACTTGGGCTGCATAAGCAGCTCTGAAAAAATGGAAGGGCGGTACTTATATGTTTCCGCATCGACAATGTAATTTCCACAGATGCTACGTTGCGTAAGTGAGATTTTCTTTCTGAAAAAGCGGAATTTGCTGGGTAGTATATTTTTTTCTAGGCTTTAGCTTATTTTATAATGTTTTGAGATTGGAAACTCGGATTGGGTGACTTTAGACGCAATTTTAGCTACTAGGATTGGGGTAAGTGTTCTTGGCTTAGATTTGATTTTATTTCATGATTCCATAGTTGATTTTTGCCTTTGTTTGATGAAATCTACAAGAGAATTTGGGGTTTTTGTCACGACCCAAACCGATGGACCGTGACGTGCACCCGGTACCTTACTCAACCGAATACCAACATAACTATCTTTTCGTATCATGATATCAAAAGTAAATGAGACAGAAATGCTGCCATAGGATGACTAGAATTAAACATGTAATACCAACTTATACATAAGACATGCGAGCCTATAAGATCAAAATGATCACTCGTATACTATACATAGGCCGACAAGGTCATACAATCTTTTACGTACATAACATATGTCTACAAGCCTCTAAGAATACAAAATTTTCATACTAACCAAACGAGAAACTCCAAAGAAAATGGAGCGCATCAACATCTTCCGCTGAGCTGATAGCCTATTTGGAGGGCTCTCGACCTGTCTATCGGAACCTGTAGGCATGAAACTCAGCGTCCCTGGGCAAAAGGGACGTTAATATGACTGATCTACCGAGTATGTAAGGCAGATAAATAAGTACATAACAGACATGGAAGAAATATATAGTAAATGACTCAACCTATAAGTCTAGATAACCCTGTAAATCATGAAATAATTATAGTGTCATGCATATGTATATGAATGTCATGTCGTGCATTGATACATATTTCATAACATCATCAGACCTCTGAGGGCATCCTATCATATCATCTCGGGCACTGTAGGCAAAATCATCAACGTATACCAGCTGATCAGGTGGTACTGCGTATATAATGCCATAACCTTTTCCATATTCCATATATATATATATATATATATATATATATATATATATATACGCATATATAACGCCATCTGGTCATGGATCAATGTACATATATAAATGCATGAGATGCATGTGAAAATACGTTAATAAAATCTCTCGGTACGTCATAAGACCGTTATGCCTCTGGTTAATATCATGAAATAAAATTTATCATCATACGTATTTTTTGAGACCCATGAACATATGATCGAATAATATGACACATGGGGAATCAAGAACATAAGCATCTATAGTATTTCTACGAATAGGGTTATTTATGGAAATTGCGCACTTGCTCGTTTCATTTGTGTCGTATAGAGCATGCCAAAAGAAAGAAGGGATAGCCTTAACATACCCGAGCCGATTGTCTTGAAAATTCCTCTAACACGCGTCTTTTGTGACGAACACGTAATGTCAGATCAAAGTATAAAAAAATCTGTATGATATTCTTGAGAAGGATGGCACCGGGCTTCGTTAGGATTGCAAAAATGTCATATTGCTAAGATGCTTACGGAATTTTTGCTTGATCCTTGAATTATTGATTGAAATCTTATCGAAACAGAACATTCACGTTACTAAGGCAAATTGCCTACCATTTGATGTAAGGTCTTTTTTTGATTTAGATATGTTTTGGGTCTTAAAATGGTATGACTAAGACTAAGCCATATATTACTAAAATATGCCACATTTCCAATCATGGATACGAGTCATCACTTGGACAAGATCTTTGCTGCCACATTCTCATAAATAACACATGGGTTTGTCCCCCCTCCCCCAAAAATTATTCACAAAATTTCATTTACAAGTTAATCTCCCACTTAAAAATTCATAATTACCCAATTATCCACATAATTAAGAATTATCTCAAATTACTTAAAATACTACTCACTTTTGATATCCCTTGTACACTTTACTATCATGGTCATATAGTACGTTGTATGGAACTAGTCCATAAATACCTTGTGTTTTAGCTCGGGCCTTATTTTATTCCAAAATGACCAATTTCGACGAAATTTATTTTTTTTCTATTTGCTTACCTTCTCTCCTCCACGAATTTACTCATCATGTGTTTGAAATAGCATGATGCTTATAATCTCAAGAAAATCTCATCCCCTAGTCTACGTCAATTAACTAAAGACGAAACTTTAACATATGAAAACGCGGGATGTAACAGTTTTTGTAAGGGATTTTTGGAAAATGAATTATTGGTATTTGGACTCCTATTTGGAGTCGGTTGTGGATGAAACGTGTGTATTTTGATTTGTATTGGAATGAGTGTTCTGGATTTGTGAATTCTTGTTGGGTTCCGGGAAATGGGCTCAGAATGACTTTTGGTTGACTCTGTGAAATTGATTTAAAATTCAATCTTTATTGTTTAGGTTAGATTCCTACGACTTTATTTGATGTTATTTAATTTATTTGAGAGGAAAGAGTTTTTTGGGAGATTAGATTCTACTGGGACAAGGTATGTCTCTTGGATAACCTTGTTAAGAGGGAAATCCCTAGAAGTTTACTTGTTTACTATGTGTTTGAGGTTTTGGTGATAGTGTATATACATGGTGGTGAGTGTATATGCATTAACCAAGTTTATATCACGATCGACGATAGAAATTGTATGTTTTCATGCTTTGTTTGACTATGCCCTCGTTTGGTTTATGATTTCTTTGGCTTATGTGACTACTTTTGCTCTCTTATTCATGTTAGAAATCATGGCTACACTTATGATTAATTGTGAAGGCATGTGAACTTATTCTTGATATGCTAAATTGCTTCATTGCCCGTAGTCGCACAAAGATTTTACGAGAACATTTCTGTATGATATTAATTAAGTCCTCATTCACCTTTTATCTATAATTCTTGAGATTACACTTGTATTTAAATAATGGATACATGATTCAGACTGAGGATTTTTGCACGAAGGCTAAGCGTGCAGCTGAGATACAATTATGGCACATCGAACTTGATGATCAGACATCAATTTATGAGGGATTCTTTTTTACCTCTCTTGCGATTGAATTTGGATCTGTCCCTTCGGAGTTAGCTGATAACCCATGTTACAATGGCCCTACGAGCGTGGTCGGTACATGGATTTTTTACTAGGTCAAAACAAAGATATTTTATCCGTTTATGTGATACATAGATTGTATATAAGGGTACATGGATCTTGTAACGGTTGTGCATTCTTATTATGAACTCATTTTTGAGTATTTATTTCACTGCAAACTATTATTTGGCATCCTTATGAACTAATTAGGAGTTTTGACTCCATTATTCGAGCATGCCGTCTTTTATTACAATATTTGAGTAGTGATATGGTTATTTCTTTGCTAGAAAAGCATGCTTAGTGCCTTTCTAATTGTTTATATCTATGATTTGTGATATTCATGTTATTATTCACTATTTTAGTTCTTATTCTGTTATGACATCCGTGTGGCAAGTATTTGGAAACATCTAGCCTCACCACTACTTATTTGAGGTTAGACTTGATACATAATAGGTAACGATTGCGGGGTAATCATACTACACTTTTGCATATCTTTTTGTGCAGATCCTCAGGTGGGTCCTAGCAGAGCTTCTTGATTTGGGATAAGAGACTATATGGAGACTTAGTTTGCATCACATTTTTGGATAGCGAGGCACACAGGTTGGGTTTAGTACGATATTTCATTCTCAAACTGATGG
The DNA here is from genome assembly GCF_000393655.2 of Nicotiana sylvestris. Classification (NCBI taxonomy): domain Eukaryota; kingdom Viridiplantae; phylum Streptophyta; class Magnoliopsida; order Solanales; family Solanaceae; genus Nicotiana; species Nicotiana sylvestris. The sequence continues at coordinate 115,732,358 of NC_091064.1, read as the reverse complement.
GTAGTCTGACCGGACCATTTAGATCTTCGAGAATATGTTGAGAGCATGCGTTATTGATTTCGGAGGCTAGTGGGATCAGTTCCTACCATTACCAGGTGAGTGTTCAAATGGCCCCGTATGAGGCCTTATATTGGAGGCGATGTAGTTTTCTGGTTGGTTGGTTTGAGCCTGGGGAGGCTAGGTTATAGTTTGTGATGCTTTGGGAAGGTGAAATTGATTCTGGAGCGGCTTCATACGTCGTAGTACATATAGAAGACTTATGTTGACATGAAGGTTCACGTTTTATCTTTCATGGAGCGTTAGAGGGTCCTTATCAGACGTTTTCCTACAAAAAGTTTTATAAGGTTCGGAGGAAGGGTAAGTTGAGCCCTCTGTACATTTATCTATTTGATATTTTAGTAAGAGCGGGTGAAGTGGCTTACATGCTTGCTTTACTACCCAACTTATCGGGAATTAAACCTGTGTTTCATGTTTCCATGCTTTAGAAGTATCATGAGGATCAATCAGATGTGTTAGATTTCAATTCAGTGTAGTTGGATGCAAACTTGACTTATGATGAGGAACCCGTGGCTAATCTTGATAGGCATGTTCAGAAGTCATGTTCAAAGGAAATTACATTGGTGAATGTTTAGTGGAGAGGTCAACTAGTTAAAGAGGCGACTTGGGAGATGGATCATGATATGCAGAGTAGATATCCTCATTTATTTGGCATTCCAGGCATGTTTCTAAACTCGTTTGAGACGAACTCTTGTTTAAGAAAGGGAAAATATAATTACCCGGCCAGTCGATTTGTGTATTTGATCCCCATTCCATTGTTTAATTCTCTTATTTACTTCATTGTTGTTTTGGGACATGCGAGGTTGATTGGTTTGGTTTCGGTTCGGGGATGATTTGGAACTCTTAGAGTCACTTATGGAAGCTTAAGTTATAAGAGTTGACTGAGGATTGAGTTTTGTGTAAAAAAAACCCAGGAATGGTGCTTTAATGGTCCAAATAGGTTTGTATGTTAATTTTGTACTTAGGCGTATGTCCCGATTTTGATGCGAAGGTCCCTAAGATGATTTTATCCTATTTGGCGAAAGTTAAAAATTTGAAAGGTTCATAGATTTAATCGGCAGTTAAGCTTGGTATTATTGGGTTGTGATTGTTGTTATGGAAGTTGTAATAGGTTTTTTATGACATTTGAAACTTGTGTGAAAAATTTTAGGTGATTCCGAGTAGGTTAGACTTGGTTTGACTTGACTTTTTATAGGTTGAAAGTGGATTAGCTCATTAAGCTTGAAATAAGGTATGATTTGTGGGCTTGATGTAATTTTGTGTGATTTAAGACCTTGAGTATGTCTGTGTTTGATTTTGGTATTGGTTGGTGTGTTTTGACGGGTTCCCAAATGCCTCAGGTATGTTTTAGATTGATTTAGAATTGTTCAGTATTATGTAGGCATTTCTATTCTGGTGTTTTTGCATATGCGAGGTCGGGTCTGCAGCTGCGAGTCTGCTGAGTGGGGTCCCATATGCAGAGGACAATTGGGGTGGGAGGAGTCTGCATATGCAGAGGGCTAATCGCAGAAGCAAATGCATAGGTGCACCACTTAGACCGCAGAACTGGCGTCGCAAAAGACGAAATAAATTTATGGGTTTCTGCATATGCAATGTGGCAGAAGTGACCTTTTTTTCCACAAAAGCGGAATCATTGGGCAGAGTATATTGTTTGAGGGTTTAGCTTTTTTGTATCATATTTTTATATTGGGAGCTCGGATTGAGGAAATTTTTTTGCGATTTTCACCACTTGATTGGGGTAAGTGTTCTTGACTTATATTTTATTTTTATTTTATGATTCCATCTTTTATTTTGGCCTTTGGTTGATGAACACTAAGAAACAAATTTGAAAAATCAATTATTGAGATTTGGACCATGATTTGGAGTCGATTTTAGATGAAACTTGTGTTATAGAATTTCTATTGGAATGGGTGTTTGAGATTTTTGAATTTTATCGGGTTCTGCATGGCGGGCCCAGCTTGACTTCATGAAATTGATAAAAGATTCAATATTTATTGGTTGGGCTCGATTCCGATGGCTTTATATGACATTATTGAGTTGTATTTCGTTAGATTCGGCATGTTTGGAGATCGATTTGAGAGGAAAGGATATTTTGGAAGATTAGAGGTTACTAATAGGAGGTAAGTCTCTAGGCTAACCTTATCTAGAGAGAAGACCCAAGGAATTGACTTGTATGCTATGTGTTTAAGGTATTAGGGGCATTGTATATACGTGGTGGCGAGCATATATGCGTTCACTAAGTTTATATCCTGACTGGGGTAGATATTGGAATATTTCATGTTTTGTTTAACTATGTGCACATTTGATTTATGATTTATTTGGCTTATGTGACTACGTTTGCCATTTTATTCATATTAGAAATCATGTTAGACTTATGATCAAATTGTGAAGGCATGAGAACTTATTCTTGATATGCTAAATTGCTTAATTGCCCAGAGCCACATAGAGATTTCTTGAGCACATGTCCGTATGATATTTATTAAGTCACCGTGCACCTTTTATCTATAATTCTTGAACATATACACACATTTAAATAATGGAACATGATTCACATTAAGAATTTTGGCACGAAGGGAAAGCATGCAACTAATAAATTTATGGCACATTGGACTTGATGATCAAACATTGATTTATGAGGAATACCATTATATCGCTCTTGCTTGGATTCAAATTCATCTCTTCAGAGTCATATGATAATCCATATTAATTTAGGCCCTGTGAGTATGGTCAATACATGAATTTTGTACCGGGTCGATACATGAATTTTCTATCGGGTTATGTGATACATGGATTGTGTATCGTGGTACATGGATCTTCTACCGGTTAAGCATGCCTTCTTATTATTGACTTATTTTGGAGTATTTATTTATCCTAAATTGTTACTTGATACGTTATATTTTAATTGAGAGCCCCAGCTCCGTTATTTGAGCATGCCATCTTTTATTATTATATCTGAGCAATGACAGGGTTATTTGTTCTAGAAAAGCGTGCTTAATATCTTTTCAATTGCTGATATTTATGATTCCTGATATTCATGATGTCATTCACAATTTCAGTTCTTATTACATTATTACATCCGTGTGGTATGTATTCAGAAGAATCTAGCCTCGCCACTGCTTCTTCAAGGTTAGATCTGATACTTAATGGGCATGGATTGTGGAGTATTCATACTACGCTTCTACACATCATTTGTGAAGATTCTCAGGTGGGTCCGAGCAGAGCTTCCTCATTTGAGCTAGGAGACTATGGGTGTTTAATGGGTGGGTCGGGCCGGGCTAGGTAGGAAAATTTAGTACCCGTACGAGTTATGGTCCGGGCCGGTTACGGGTTGGAATATAGCGGGTTTAACGGATTCGGGTTCATCCAGATAAAAATTGAACCGTAAGGCTTACGGGTTCATGGGGCCAGGCCGGGCCGGGTTAGTGTTATTTTTAACTTTTTTTTTATTTTGTATAACTATTGTAAGTTATATTAATATATAGTAAAAATATAAAGAATACAATGAAGATGGGAAAAAATTGCACTTATAAATTGCAAGTGCTGCATTTATTTCAAAATTACAAAATTGAAGTTTGCATTTAACAAGTAAATTAACAAAAAAATAGTAAAACTAAATTTTCATGCATAGTAATACTTCAAATTAATCTAACAAACTAAAACATTAAGCATAAATACGTCTAATAATTTTAAAATAACACAAATTATGTCAAATCAACTTAAATACAAATTTCCGGAGGACGCTCAAGACAACTCTTCATATGCCTCCTTAAACTGCCTGTGCCACACTTTGGACGAAGATTTAAGACTAGACCATAGTTCTTGTACTTTACTTTCTGAACTTTTTCATTTTCTTCTACCACCTCAAAGTATTCCCAAACATATGAGCGCACTCTAGAAGTACGCGGCATGATTTAACTTGAATTAAGAATTGAGAGATGAGTGAAGAAATGAGGAAGATGGGGGTGTATTTATAGTTTTTCAAAGGGGGTTAATTTAAAAAACCCCAAAAATTGGGCTAAATGTCAATTTCAGCCGTTGGGCAACGACCATATTTTGAAATGGACTGTTGCCAATGGTCAGAATCTGAGGCCCAAGCTTAAAAAAAAATAATTGTTACCGTTAAACCGGTCTGGGCCGGGTCGGGCCGGGCCGGTTAACCGGATGAACAGTGTTGTTCGTTGACCGGGTTTGAACCGTCCGGTTAACCGGTGGTTCAAATGTTAACCGAACAAACCCCCTACCCCTATAACCCAGCCCCAATCGGCCCCCTTGTACCGGTCTGGGCCGGATCCGGTTTAAACCGGCCAGGGCCGGTCCGAAAACAGGCTAACCCGGCCCGTTAGACACCCTTATAGGAGACTATATTTAGACTTAGGGTGAGCTTCACTCCATTGTTTTACTTCGTTGTTCCTGAGTCCCTATTTGTGACGACCCAATTCTCCCTCCGAAAAATTTCGTGATGACACCTAGTCTCTACGACTAGGTAAGCCTAACAAATTACGGAATAACGCAAATAAAAATAAAATTAACAGTTAACTGCAACAACATAATAAAATAGCTTATAAGATATCGCTTGGCATGTACAGAACCCAACACTCGAGTATACATAGTATATTTCCAAAAACCCGATAGTCATAAGTCACAAGCTACAGAAAAGAACTAATGTCTCTATACACTAGAATTTAAGTAAAATGCAGAAAGGAGTGAATAGAATGGGACTTCAAGGTCGGACATGGCAGATGTACCTCGAAATCTCTGTACAATAACAAGTACTCTCATCTAATAACGGGGCTGATAAGAAACACCTAGATCTGTGCACAAAATATGTGCAAAAGAGTAGAATGAGTACACCACAACGGTATCTAATAAGTTCAAAGCATAACCTCGGTAGAGTAGTAACGAGGTCATCTCCGGCCCTCTTGGGATATAATAATAAGATAGATCATATAATATAATGTAGTAAAATGGAGAATTTAACATAAAGAATTCACAGAGAAATAACAACACAACATAATGAGATAACAATAGGAGCACTCTCCAGATTACGTCTCGTAGTCCTAATAGTAAATATGTGAGGAGATCTCCCGAGGTACCGCCTCGTCATCTCAAAATTAAATATGCGAGGAGATCTCCCGAGCGCCTCGCAGTCTCAAAAGTGAATGTGCAGTGGGATCTCCCGAGGTACTGCCTCGTAGCCCCAAAAGTAAATATGCAGGGGAGATCTCCCGAGATACCGCCTTGTAGTCCCAAAAGTAAACACACAGCTCAAATTAGTGATGAAAGCAATAAACGACAAGAATTCTACAGCTAAGGTTGATGCAATTCAAGTAAAGGTAGCAATTCAACTAAACATGATGCACATAATTCAAAGACGAAGTAGATGAGGTATGAGACGGCCTCTCACTTCGAGCCTCACTTTGTCCTGCCCTGGCTGGAGGCACCTGACTGGTACCCTCTCATGTAGCTATATCAAGACGTCTACAATCGCTTGCTTCCTAGTCGAAGGCATAACTGGAATAAAACAGGGTGAATATTAGAGACGAACACTTACCACTCAGCTCTATGCACGATCTAGATTTAGGAAGAAGGTAACAACCCTATATGTCATGTAGCCTCCTAATTATAAATATGGAGCGATACACATCCATAATCAAGATCTACTAAACACAGCTCATAGATAACCCCCAGGATAGACTTTCTCTGATACCAAGTTTTCACGACCCAAACTGGAGGGCCATGACCGGCACCCATGCCATACATGCTCAGCACCAATGTACATTTTATCTAACCTTTCTTATTATCTATAAGGACCGATGAGATCAATATTAATGGTAGACATGAATCCTAAACAACAAACAATGACAAATAATGGCATGAACATATTTAACATGGGCGATAAGGCTGTCATGAAGCTATATACAAGGTACGAGTTGACAAGCTTCCATGAGAGACTATACAACGAAAAATCAATCGACAAGGCAATCTAAACTATACATGAGTCGACACATGTCGATTAGCCTCTAAAGGAACATAAGTGCTACAACATTACTAGAACAGGGCTCCTACATACCCATAACGTCTATAACAAAAATTCATACCAAGACCACGCAAGTCTAGAGAAGGGATCTCGCCAATAACTGTTGAACTGGGCAGCCTACTGTGGTGGGGGGGAGGCTTCATCTACCTGTCTATCAGGATCTGCAAGATGACATGTAGCTTTCACAAAATAAAAAGGACGTCAATACAAATAAAGTACTGAGTATGTAAGGCATGAAAGAATAAGTAAGAACAGTAATATAAATAGGGATAGAGAATATACAACCTATAACATCTGAGTGCCTTTGAGGGAGGCTGACGCGAAATGCATGATACATACATACATACATACATATATATATATATATATATATATATATATATATATATATATATACATACATACATACATATATATATATATATATATATATATATATATATATATATATATATATACATACATACATTCATATATATATACACACACACACATACATATATATACTTTTAAAAACGTACGCATCTATGTGCATCATCATTATCATATTATAGCCAGCCATAATAGGCTCGGCAAAAACATATCTCGCCATCATAAGGCTCGATAGAATCATACCTGGCCACGTGGAGCTTTGTAAAACTAAACTGATCACTGGTTGCACAATAGGTGCCTTACCTGGTCGACTATAGCACGCTTCAGTTGAGTAAAATATTTAAATATATATAGTACAATGCTGGACTCGTGAAACACATTTTGAACCTTTCGGACTGATGTAAGATTGGTAACCTCCGTACACGTTATTAGGACTAACTCTTCATCATGGATATATATGAATCAGGAAGTACTAACAACATTGATAACATAAGAACAAGAGAAGCAATATAAAAATCAATCGTTCCATAAGAAGGGAAGCAATGTAAGTACTGCTAGCTTCTAAGAGTGGAGTATCTTTAGAAGCTCGTTCATTACATTATGTACAGTCGGAGTCGTGCAAAAGAAGGAAAGGGATATCCTCACATACCTTGTAAATACTGCCCAACCTCAAGCTATGAAAATTTCATGACTCTTTAGTCTACAATAAGAGAAATGACATTATCGTTATCGTTTAAGCGTCAGAACTATTATGTATCGACCGCAACCTATTTTATGATTAAACAAACAACACCTCCCCATTATATATGACTTCCCACATGTTAAAAAAATCACCAAAAATCCCAAACAATATCAATAATAATCATAATGAGCCTCCCAAAACAATCCAGCAACCAATATCATTACTAACAAGCCTTTCGTTAGATAACTCACAAGTTCTAGCTTCAACAACTTAGCGACAACTTGGATAATCTTAAATTCATGTAGAGTAAGGGGTTCCTTACATTTAAATAGAGAAAACAACTCCAATTCGACCTTAATTCCCCGCGAAATATCCTTCCAAAGCTGCCACAAGTATAAGGAAGTGAAACCAGCAATAGATTCGAGGTTTTCGGCACTAGAATCACATAGGAAGACTTGAAATCACCTAGGTTTGGTATTAAAAACATTAGAGAGTAATTCACAGAATTTAAACTGTTAAAAAACTTCCAACACGAGCTGGAACCACCCAAAAATCAACAACAAAAGGAAGAACAAAAAACTTCAAGCACAACAGCACCGGAAATGGCTCCTCGAGCCAAACACGTACCGGAATGATCGGGCAACAATGGGTCAGTAGCCGACCCTGCTATTATGAAGATGCTCAAGGACCTCACAAAGAGGATTGAATCGAGTCAAAAGAAGATAGAAGCTAATGACAAAAAGGTGGAGACCTACAATTCAATGGTCGATCACATCCCGGGCGCACACCCGATTCTAAAGGGTGTAGATTCAAAGAAATTCATAAAAAAGCCATTCCCATCGAGTGCTGATCCAAAGCCCATCCTAAAGAAATTCAATATGCCCGATCTCCCGAAGGACAATGGAACCTCAGACCCCAACGAGCATATCACCGCTTACACTTGTGCTGTAAAGGAAAATGACCTAAAGGACGACGAGATTTAATTTGTCCTGTTAAAAAAATTCGGAGAAACCCTTTCAAAAGGGGCCATGATGTGGTATCACAACCTATCCCCGAATTCGATAGATGCATTTGCCATGCTGGAAATTCTTTTATAAAGGAACATGCTGGTGCCATCAAGGTTGCTACAAGGAAATTTCTTGTCTTCAAAATCAAACAGAGAGAAAATGAGATGCTGCGGGAGTTTGTATCTCTCTTTCAAATGGAGAGAATGGAATTACCACCATTCTCTGATGATTAGGTAGTGGAGGACTTCACCTAAGGCTTGAATGAATGAAGCTCGATAGCTTTGAAGCAGCTAAAGCAGAACTTGGTTGAATATCCCGCGGTGACTTGGGTGGATGTCCACAACCGATATCAACCAAAAATTAGGGTCAAGGACGACCAACTAGGAGCCCCCTCGGGCTTAGTATATACCAGCAGAATCCTGGCAAAGGAACCAAGGCCAAGCAAGGAAAGGTACAAACCGTACACTGAATATCGAAGAAACTCCTCTAGGCGTAACATACCCCAAAACGATCGAAGAGTAAATCGAGGTCAAAATCCTCGGGGACTCGTGAGCAAAGACGGATTCGAGAGACACACAAGACTGAAGGAGGCACCCTGATTATCTAAGTACAACATCAACATTGATGTTGTGGATGTCGTATCAGCCATAGGTAAAATCAAAGACACTAGGTGGCCAAAACTCATACTATCAGAAATGTCGCAAAGGAACCCTAACTTGGTGCACAAATTTCACGGCACACATGGTCATAGGACCAAAGATTGTAGACACTCCAAGAAGAAGTATCCCGACTAATCAACAAAGGGCACCTCCGAGATTTCCTTAATGACCGAGCCAAAAATCAATTTTGGGAAAGGGAGGCAAATAGGAAAAATGAAATAGAAGAGCCACAACATATCATCCACATGATCGTTGGAAGAATCGACATCCCATAGGAACCCATTGTCAAACGAACAAAAATATCCATCACCAGGGAAAAGCGAACTCGAGGTTACATACCTGAGGAAGCGCTCACATTCAAAAAAGAAGACATCGAGGCCCTGTCTCGGCCTCATAATGACACATTGGTAATTTCTTTTCTTGTGAATACATTTCAAATTAAACGTGTGCTGGAATATCCTGGTAGCTCGGCAAACATTATCAAGTCGAGGGTGGTGAGCAGCTCCGACTGCTCAACCAGATCGTGCCCGCCTCTCGAGTCCTCAACGGATTCAACATGGGGAGCGAGACAATGAAGGGGGAGATCACCCTCCCGGTCAACGTGGACGGCACAACCCAAAATGTCAACCTTCATATCATCGAAGGAAACATGAGGTACAATTCCTTGCTTAGAAGGCCATGGATACACTGCATGAGAACAGTATCATCAACCCTTCATCAAATGATGAAGTTTCCAACAAAGGACGGAATAAAAACGGTATACGAGGAGCAACACGCAATAAGATATATGTTCATGGTGCACGATGTGGTACCAACATCGATACCTTCAACATCAAAGGAACCAAAGGATAAGCAAACAATGAAGTAGCAATCACAAGCTACATTCTCGGCTGCACCCGAGTGAATGAGTAAAGGACCGTACTGCGTCCTCGGAGCAAGTAGTTGAAGCATATCAAGGCTTGATGCACCATCACTACTAAGGTATAATCGTCTCCCTTTTTATTTACGTCTTATACTAACCTAGGTGCAGGTGTTCAGTTAGAAAAATTGTAGCACCTTCCAGCTTGAAGAACTTAGGTTTTAAAGCATAAGTTGTGTTGCGCCCCTTTTTTCCCTCCCTTTTTAACGGGGAGATGTCCGTGTTTCGACATTCACGGGGTGCAATGACTTATTTCCTTTTGGGAATTAGTTATTTTGAAGAGTCGCCACCTAACAGATTATGGTGCGTTAGGGCACCTAGAGCGATTAACTCTTGGGTTGGTTTGCATTACCAGAGATTAAGGTAAGGGCTCGAAGTAACCTCCAAAGGAAGGTGTTAGGCACCCCTCTTGGTCCACAACTGTGGGTCAAGGCCGAACTTATATTCACAAATTAGTCCATTACAAGTAAATAGTTAAATCAAATAGGTTGCAAGTAAAGTATGTTAGAATAACTCAAGTAGTAATATAAAGGTTTGAACAAGTTGTAAAATAAAGGATTAAATAAAGAAAGATTTGGTAAAGAAGGGTCCTAGGTTTGTTATCCTATAGGATCACCCCACGCAATGTCTAGTAAACACTTTCCAATGAGGGGATACACGTGACATTAACGCGTAGTCATCATATCCCATGTCTACCCTTCCCATCCCCTTATTGGTCATGCAAAGTGAGTGTTTGGTCAACGATTCGTATTCTGTGCTGCTACCTGTCCCTTATTAACAGTCCTAGAGGGATTTAGGACCTCTACCTATAGGTGGTTCTAAACGTACCCCTAAGGTTTTAAAAGGCAAAAATTCTAAGGCGATAGTCAAAAGCATTTAGGACTTTCACACATAATGGGAGCAATTACGAGGCTCAGAGTTTCCTCCTCAAACAATACATAAGCAGCATGACTCAAGCACAGTTAAGGTCTATTATTAGACAATGTCCTAAAGCAGGATATCTAAGTGAATATGCAGAAACAGACAACCCCTTTAGACTCAGAAGTTATACCCTAGTAGTTGCCTACGGACTTATTTTTAAAAGCCTGTTATGATCAGAAAACACATTACTAGAGACAGTTTCAGAGAATGGAGTTTTGAAAATGCCCTAAGGGCTTGCCGATACGCAAAATGCTTGTATCTATATTAATGCAGAAACAAAACAGGTTTTGAAATTAATTCCTTTAATTCTTATAGGCATGATATCTAATGAGATTTAGGCAGTTTGAAAGAACTTGTTTTAGGAAATGCTTACAACTCAATAAAAACCAATTCAGAAATGAACTAGGCGTAGTCAAGTTGATTTATTAGACTAAATTAGATTAACAGATAGAATTGCGAGTAGGACTCCCTATAGGCATGATATCTAGGCGTATTACTAATTTTAATTGATTTGCAGGTATGGAAACATACACAAACTCGTTGTAACTGAATTGGATCAGGTCCTATAGGCATAGTTTCTACTTGATGGCAAATGAATTTAAAAGCGAAGTCCTATGGACATGATTTCTATTAGGCAAAGCAATCAGATTAAAGAGTAAAGTCCTATGAACATGTTTTCTATTCAGTAGAGAAAACAAACTTTTAAAGTAAGGTCCTAGGAGCAGGATTTCTACCTGTATTACCCCATAAAGTATGCATCTACCCACCCTTTTTTACTAAAGACCCCAATATCCATTTAAAAATTATTACATGCCAATGAATGAATTACATAAGTATAAATAGAAAATTAAGAAGCTATTCCATAGAGAGCCTTCAATTAGGCCCAGATTTACCAAAGCCTTCAATGGCCTCATATGCCTCACTTCCATAGACAAATCAGAGTCTAGGTGCATCAAAGTTCCCTAAGGATCTCAAGGATCCCGGACAATGCTTACACCTAGACTTAGTAACCAAGATTTGAACAAGTGCAGTGTGGAAAGGCCAGCCTCAGTATGCCAGGGTTCAGAGGGTTCTTAGAAGGATCCCAAGGTAGTACACATACTAGAGGGGACATAACTTATTGACTAAGAGTAGAGTGAGAGGTGATGGACACAAATTGAAAAGGTTTTAGTAAGAAACCCTATTTAACAAAGGTATTTTTCTTTTGAAAATATTGGAGTAAAACAACACGGACTTGTTTGAAGAGATGAACAAAAGTCAAAACACTTTAGGACTAGTTCACATAACCCAAGTAAATTCAGTAGTCACACACATGGGTCAATAGGTTTGGGATACGTAGAACAATTGACTGCAAACACATAACCCAGCAAAGGTCTAGGACTGGGTTGGACATGATCAGAAATAGCTGACACTGGCATAGTAACAAAACCGTACATGAAGAACACAACCTCATAGAGGGGTGATAGGGATCTGGGGATTCATAGGATAGAGGATGGTAAGTAAACAACAAGTAAGAGATAAAACATTCTCAGAAACACACATAAAGGGGAATATACTGATCCAAAGGAAGGGGAAGACATAATAACATGCTGATAATATAACTCTTAACTACAAATTTCACAACAAAACCATAAATAGAAGCAAACTAGAAACCAGAGGAACTGAAACAATAAGAGAATCATGTTGTTGTTGGAACTTTGAATTGAAACTAGGACATACCAGTGAAGAGGAGAGTAAGCATAATAAAAGAACAAGAGAGCACAAATGGTTAGCCTTGAATTGCATCCAGCTAACTCAGACAGTAGCAAATAGCACAAGCAGAGAAGGTAGAGACTTTTTTAGTATGAGATATAGTTTTGAAGCCAAGTGTTCATGTATTATGCTAGTGAAGGCCTAGAGTATTTATAGTTTGAAAACAGGTAGTAAATAAGGTAAGAATCATAGTAGCATGGTAATTAGGGAACTTACCATCAGTCAGTTAGAAAATCAAGGCAAGTACTCCCTTAAGTTAAGGGAATTAATTCAAACGGTAAGAACCAGTATATAAGGCAAGAGAATGATTCAGTAAGAATAAAGTACCGCAACAAACAGACGAGGCTAATTTTTAGGGTTTTAAAAAGAAAATATCTCAATCAGACCATCAAATAAGGAAATCCGAATCAATCAAGAGAGAGTCAGGATTCTATACTTTAACATATAAAGAAAGAAGAACAAACAGACGTAGCAGACAGGCAAGGTCAGCAATATCGACACAAAGAAGCAAGAGATAAACAATCAAGATGAATACAATCACATATAGGTGATATAAGTAGGGTAAGGACTCAGTAAAACCTATTAGAAGCACGGTAACCACAGAAACTTAACAAGAATTGAGTAGTCATGCTAACACACAAAACCAAAACAAATAAGATCTAAACAATTAGGGCTTTTAACATAGATGAGTTGAAAAAGCAGTAAGAACATAGAATCAGTCAAGATATGTAAGGATAGAAGTTTCAAACATAAAGAATCAGTTTAAACAAAGTGTAGAAGAAGTTCCGAAAAAACCCTAATTTTAAAAAGAAAGTAAAACGGCTTAAAGTTGAAGATTTTTCAAAGGAGGTTTGAGATAGTGTAGAAAATAAAAGGAACAGGCTTGAATCATTTAAAAATGGACCAGATCTAAGAAATACAAATGAAAATTAGGGTTTCAAAGGAAACCCAAGTAGAGATAGAAGAACTTGCTTAGAACTTCATAGATCGTAACAAGTATGGTGTGATTTTGCCCAAAATCACACCGGAGAAGCCATGAACGACCAAAACAGCAACCCTAGATACAAGTCGACATGGCCCAGGGCCCTTGAAGGCCTTAGAAATTCTGAGCAAGGCGATGGAGGAACCATTGGAGGCTTGGGGTTGAAAAGTGGTCGCCGGAGAAGACCGGAGAGGGAGGAGGTGGTTGAAGAGGGATTAGGGTTAGGTTGAGAGAAGAGAGAGGACGAGAGCATATGAAGGCGGTGGGTGTGGGAAAGTGATTAGGGTTAGGGGGGACGTTTAAAATTAAAAAGGAAAGAATAAACGAGGGTCGTTGATCTTTTAGATCAACGACTAGGATCTGATGGGTTTTGGGTCGGGTAGGTGTAATTAGGGTCTGGGTAGGGTATTCTGATTAGGAATTGGGCTGGGATTGTGTTCAATTTGGCTGCAATTGTAATGCCAAATCTGGGTATAATTTAAATAGCCACTTTTCCCCATTTAATATTTAATAAATAATAAATAATTTTTGGAAAATAATTTAATGTGTAAATATGATTTAAAATATATAATTGTCATTTTAAAAATATAGGGATCAATTTTACGCACATAAAATGTAATTATACATTAAAAGGGCTAATATTGCAATTATATGCAATTTAGCTTGAAAAATACCAAATGCAATTATAAAAAATGCATAAAAATATATCAACCATATTCATAAGTATATATATTAAATGAATAAATAATTATAACAATAACTTTGGAAATAATTATTGGGATTTTATGAATAAAAGGGGAGAAAATAAATCAATCTAAACCCTTGAAATTACGGAAAAAATTATAAAAACCTTGTGCATGCTTATATATGCATATATATGCTATTTGAAAGTATTTATGCATATTTAAAATATATATAGAAAAATTGGGTATCAACAACTGCCCCTTTTTACCCGGGAAGGATGAAAGAGTTTTCGGGTAAATAAATGATGGCCAATTTTGACCGGATGGGATGTTTTGAAAGACAGAGGCCGAACTCTGGTTTTAGAGTTGCCTACATATCCCTGTTTCTATAGGAATCAGGCCATGTGTAGTTCTGGATTGACCCGCGGAGTAGACCGATGAAATTATGGCAAAAAACGGACACGAGATGCGGAAGCGGCTACAGTGAACGGTTAAGGATCGGGACAGTTCAAGGGATCTAGAGCGAGATCGCTCCTGCTAGGATAGCGGTTTCTTACTTGTTACCTGCAAATAAAAGATGCTACAAAAGTATTTGTGAAAATTTAAACATGATGCAAATTTTCTTTGGACCATGAAGGTTGTCTTCGAACGATTAAAGATGACATCCTTGGACCATGATGTCCTGGGCCATGAATTGTTTAGTGAGGGATTCGCAGGTCATTAAAAATGGTTTTCTCGAGCCATGAAAATGGTGCCTCCAAACCATGACGCATTTGAATAATGATATGCAAGTTCGAGAGATCCTCAAGCCATGGCATGGTATCTTCCGGCTATGATGATGGTGCCTTTAGACTATGATGCCTTCGAATAGATTGGCGATGTTTCAGCCCATGATATGCAATAATATGATGTATCAAGATAAGGTTTAGTTTACGAAGTGGAGGGAAGAGTTTAGCCCGATTGAAAAGCAAGTAGATAGTAGTAGAAAATAGAGCAACATTTGTGCAAAGAGGGACAATGCTTAGTCCCGTGCAAGTGGGGAGGCAAGGATTAGCCTTATGCAAATGGGGAGGCAAGAATTAGACTTATGCAAATATGGAGTCGAGGACTAGACTCATGCAAATTTGGAGGCAAGAACTAGCCTCATGCAAATATGGAGTCGGGGCTTAGACTCATGCAAGTATGGAGTCAAGGATTAGACTCATGCAAATGTGGAGTTAGAGATTAGACTCATGCAAAAGGGAGGCAGGGTTAGCCTTGTGCAAATATGGAGTCCGAGATTAGACTCAAGCAACTATGGAGTTAGGGATTACACTCGTGCAAGATTGAAGACAGAGCTTAGTCTCATGCAAGTAGGAAGGTAGGGGTTAGCCTTATGCAAATATGGAGTCCGGGATTAGACTTATGCAACTATGGAGTCAGGGATTATACTCGTGCAAGATTGGAGACAGAGCATAGTCTTACACAAAGAGAAGGTAGTGCTTAGCCTTATGCAAATATGGAGGTAGAGCTTAACCTCATGCAAGATTCGGGACATGGCTTAGTCCCATGCAAATGGAAGGCAGTACTTAGCCTTATGCAGATATGGAGTCAAGGATTAGACTCATGCAAATATGGAGTCAAGGATTCGACTCATGCAAATGTGGAGTCAAGGATTAGGCTCATGCAAATGTGGAGTCAAGGATTAGACTCATTTAAATGTTGAGAGGATTAGACTCATGCAAATATGGAGTGAGAGATTAGACTCATGCAAGGAGAAAATAACAGACAAGGGTAGGGTATGTCTTAGCTGGAGATATATTCAGTGTCTGACGGCCGGATGGATGGTGAATTTGGTTTGTGTATGAATGCTACCGTTACGTCAAATGTGCATGCGTTCAAAGAAAAATTGTAAGTTTTATGAGGGGAGGTTGGTTCTTGCTTCGTTTGCCGGTCTTGCTCTGCTCCACTCTAGAAGCCCCCTTCGAGTTCCCCTAGGTAGCACCTGGCTGTTATGGAAATAGGATTTTCGAAAAATATGCAATCATTGATAAAATAGAATTATTTTGGAAGTGTATCGATATATCAAGTAATTTTTTATGAACTAGAGACTATGACACATTTCAAAGATATTGCAGCTTTCTTATGTTGTAATTTTAAGGGTCCTCCTCAAAATTCTGCCCCAGTTTTGTAGATGATTTTTAATTGCTTACGGATGGGGACCCTGCTGGATCTTCTTCGCAATTTTGAGAATCCTTCTCAAAATTCTGCCCCAGTTCTTGACTGATGACTAACTTCATTACGTGTGATGGCGTTGGCTGGACTTGCTCCAGAATTTTGAGGACCTTCTTCAAAATTCTGCCCCAGTTTCTGATTTTGGGCGGAAATGAAAATATTATTATGATATGACCGAGCCCATAAAGATGCCTACGTATCCCCTCTTAAACGGGAATCAGGTCAAGCATAGTTCAATTACATCATAAAAGAAATGTTAAATAATCTAGGCATAGTATCTCTTGATTGCGTCTAAATTGATTGGTTTTGGCCAGATTTCCCTATCCATCTCTCCAAGTCTGAGTGCTCCTCCTGTTAGTACTCTGTGAACCATATACAGACCTTGCCAGTTGGGAGAGAATTTACCTTTGTCTTCATCTTGGTATGGGAAGATTTTCTTCAATACCAGCTGCCCTGGTGCGAAATATCTTGGTTTGACCCTTTTGTTGAAAGATCTGGACATTCTGTTCTAATAAAGTTGGCCGTGACACACTGCGTTCATTCTCTTTCCATCGATAAGGGCCAATTGTTCATAGCGACTCCTTATCCACTCTGGATCATTGAGTTCAGCTTCCATTATGACTCTCAAAGAAGGAATCTCCACCTCGGTTGGGATGACAACCTCGGTACTATAAACCAGCATGTAGGGGGTTGCCCCGGTTGACGTACGAACTATGGTGCGGTATCCTAACAGAGCAAAGGGTAACTTCTCATGCCACTATTTGTGATTCCTTACCATTTTCCTTAGTATCTTTTTAATGTTTATGTTGGCGGCTTCTACTACTCCATTCATCTGAGGTCTGAAGGTGGTGGAATTCTTGTTCTTGATTTTGAATGTTTCACATATAGCTTTCATCATATCACTGTTGAGGTTGGTGGTATTGTAAGTAATAATGGACTCAGGAACCCCGAATCGGCAGACAATAAGATCCTTGACAAAATCTGCGACGACTTTCTTGGTTACAACTTTTTAAGATGCAGCTTCTACCCATTTTGTGAAGTAATCAATGGCTACCATAATAAACTGGTGTCCGTTCGAAGAAGTGGGCTCAGTCGGACCGATAACATCCATTCCCCAGGTGGCGAATGTCCAAGGTGAGCATGTTACGTTGAGCTCATTTGGCGGCACTTTGATCATGTCGACGTGCACTTGACATTGAAAGCATTTGCGGACATACTGAATACAATCTGTCTCCATGGTCACCCAAAAGTAACCTGCCCTGAGTATCTTCTTGGCCAGAACAAAACCATTCTCAGTAGCTCAGAAGCTTCCTTGCACATCCTCAAGTAGCTTAGAAGCTTCCTTTGCATCGACATACCTTAGTATACCCAGATCCACAGTTCTTCTGTACAAGTTCCCTTCGCTATGGAAGAAGTGATTTGATAATCTTCAGAGCGTATGTTTCTGAGTGTGATTTGCATGCTCTAGTTATTCTCCTTTTGATAAATACTACTTGATGTCATGGAACCATGGCTTTCCATATGCTTCTTCCTCGGCATGAGCACAATATGCCGGCTGATTATGGATCCTCACTGGGATGGGATCAATATAGTTCTTATCTAGATTTTGTATCATGGATGACAAAGTGGCCAATACGTCGACAAACTCATTCTGAATTCTTGGCACATGTTGGAATTCTATCTTTGTGAACCTCCTTCTCAATTCCTGCACATGGTGCAGATATGGCAATATCTTAGAATTCTTGGTGGCCCACTCTCTTTGTACCTAGTGCACAAGCAAATCTGAATCATCGATCACCAACAACTCCTGAATGTTCATGTCGATTTCCATGTTGAGCCCTAGTATACAGGCTTTGTACTCTGCTATGTTGTTGGTGCAGGAAAATCTGAGTTTAGCAGATATAGGATAATGTTGACCCGTTTCTAACACCAAAACTGCTCCAATGCCTACTCTTTTGAAATTTGCGGCTCCATCAAAGAACATCCTCCAACCGTCGTATGCTTCAGTAATGTCTTCTCTTACAAATGATACTCCCACATCAGGAAAATACGTTATCAAGGGTTCCTATTCTCCTCCTACTGGATTTTCAGCGACGTGATCTGCCAATGCTTGTCCCTTGACTGCCTTTTGCGTTACATAGATGATGTAGAACTCACTCAGTAGTATATGCCATTTAGCCAACTTCCCAATAGTCATAGGCTTCTGAAATATGTACTTCAGAGGATCCATCCTAGATATGAGGTATGTAGTGTAGGCACAGAAATAATGCCTCAATTTATGGGTTGTCCAAGTCAGATCACAGCAAGTGCATTCAAGCAGAGAATACCTTGCTTCATATAGTGTGAATTTCTTATTCATGTAATATATGGATTGCTCCTTTCTTCCTGTCTCATCATGTTGTCCTAAAACACATCCAAATGCTCCATCTAACACGGAGAAATAAAGTAGCAAAGGTCGTCCTGATTCTGGCGGGACCAGAATTGGCGGTGTGGACAGGTATTCCTTGATCTTGTCAAAAGCTTTCTGACAATCCTCGGTCCAACTTGTCTTGGCATCCTTCCTTAGCATCTTAAAGATGGGTTTACATATTACTGTGGACTGTGCTATGAATTTACTGATGTAGTTGAGCCATCCAAGGAAGCTCATCACGTCCTTTTTGCTTTTAGGTGGTGGTAACTCTTGAATAGATTTGACTTTAGTCGGATCTAGCTCGATCCCTCGGCGAGTGACAATGAATCCCAATAACTTTCCTGTAGGAACCTCGAATACACGCTTTGTGGGGTTCAACTTTAAATTGTACCTCCTAAGCTTGTCAAAGAATTTCCTCAAGTCTGCTATGTGATATGCGGCCCTCTTGGATATGATAATGACATCGTCTACATACACCTCTATTTCTTTGTGTATCATGTCATGGAAAATGGTTGATGTGGCCCTCATGTAAGTGGCCCCAGCATTCTTCAAACTGAATAGCATCATCTTGTAACAATATACACCCCAAGGCATAATAAAAGCTATCTTCTCGGCATCTTCTTCATCAATCCAGATCTAGTGATAACCTGCGAAGCAATCTACAAAGGATTAGATTTCATGCTTGGCGCAGTTATCGATTAGGATGTGTATATTTGGCAGTGGAAAGTCGTCCTTGGGACTTGCTATGTTTAAATCTCAATAATTAACACAGACCTTAACTTTCCCGTGTTTCATCGAAACTGGCACAATGTTAGCTAACCATGTTGGGTACTCAAACACCCTGAGAACTTTGGCTTTCATATGCTTGGTAACTTTCTCCTTGATTTTCACACTCATGTCTGGTTTGAATTTTCTGAATTTTTGTTTGACTAGCGGACATATGGGGTTGGTAGGCAATTTGTGGGCTACTATAGAAGTGCTCAAACTGGTCATGTAATCATACGACTATGAGAAGATATCCTCATATTCCTTTAGAAAATGAATGTATTCTTCCTTCTCTGTTGGTAGCAAGTGAATGCTGATGCGAGTCTCTTTGACGGTCTCAGCATCTCCCAAATTTACTGCTTCTGTTTCGTCCAAGTTGGATTTAGGCTTGTTCTCAAAATTCTCAACTTCTCTGACAATTTCCTCGGGTATCTCATCTTCTTCCTCTGAGTCACTGTTCTCATGTTGCATTGCCTCATTACCTGTCACAATCACTGGTTCATCACGAAAAGTAATAATAACATTGTAGAAGGGAAAAGTATAAAAACTGTAATGAATAATGGTAAAGGACAAATGCATTTGATTAAAATTGAGAAAATTGTTCAAACAAAGCTTGGCTCGGTAGATCGAGCATTTATTTTGAAACAAAGAAATCATAAGACAAAATTGCTGAAAATTTAAAATTCCTAGAACGACTATAAATTCTGCCAAGCTACCCAGGGACTCAGTGGGCTTGGGATGTTGTGGCGGTCCAGTTTTCGAGAACAACTCCCTTCACCGCAGTCTGAATGGTGAGGCCTTCTTCTTCCTCCTCCTCAATTATGGAACAACAATCCATGTCCTCGTCTTCCAAGAATAGATCCTTCAGCCCACCTAGTGCTTCTTCTTCTGTAGTTCCCCTTATTCTGTCAGCCTGATGGAAAGCTTGTTCCAAGCGGGGTACCGGTTGATCAAGAGGGTAATATGGTCCACGCCATGGAGGCGACCACTCTTTGTACTCTTGCCATCTATACTGGTATCCGAGCCAAAGGTGGTACCATGATTTTTTAGCCGTATCGGCTTGGTGATACTTGGAGGTTCTTTCCCAACCCTTTGTTGGGTTCATATCTGGTACATGCTAGTATACTTTCTATTTTGTTACCCCAGCACTTATCCTTCTCGATGGCATTGACCCGTTCAATGTGATGATAGGTTTCCCCTCCTAGCCTTCTTCTATGTCCAATGAACGGAATGGTTTAACTAGTGTAGATGGGGTTACTCCCATTTCCTTTAATGATTACTTCCTGACGATTCCATTCGAATTTTACGATTGGATGTAGCGTAGAGGGCACGACTCCAGCAACATAGATCTATGGGCGACTCAACAAAAGATTATATGAGGCTCGTATGTCAAGCACTTGGAATTCAACGTAGAACCAAGTTGGTCCCATCTGCAAGCGAAGGTTGATTTCCCCAATCGTGGCCCTCTGGGACCCATCGAAAGCCTTCACATTCATGTTTCCGGTCCGTATTTCTTGAAAACCTTTGTGCAACCTTTTTAGGCTATCCAATGGACAAATATTTAGACTCGAACCTCCATCAACCAGGACCCTGACAATGAACTTGTCTTCAAATTGTACCGTAATATGTAATGCTCGATTATGATTCAGACCTTCGGGCGACAACTCATCTTTGTGGAAGATAATCTTATGGCTCTCCAGCACCTGACCGACCATGTTGGCCGTTTCTCCTCCAGTGATGTTATTGGGTACATAAGCCTCGCTTAGTACTTATATCAAAGCGTTCTTGTGTGCCTCTGAATTTTGTAATAGTGACAGGATAGATATCTGAGCAGGGACTTTGTTCAGATGGTCAACAACATAATACTCTTTCGCCTATGCTTTCCTCCACAGGTCATCTAGCCCGGTCTCAATGACATGTGACCTAGCAGTGGCATCCTTACTTGATCCTCCCAAATGTTCAGGTGTATAGACCCTTCCAGTTCTAGTCATCCTTTGTGCGACATCAGATTCCTTTATCTTAGTCTTCCCTTTTTGCCGAGCCTCGGCAACATAATCCCAGGGTATTGCTTTTGAGTTGAATGGGGGTGTGGTTGACTCTGTCACAGTAAAAGGTGTGACCACTTCTACTTCAAATGGTGCAGAGGTGGCTGTGGGCGGAGCTACTTTTACCTCGAATGGAACTGATGCAGTTACCTTAATATCAATTGGTGCCTGAGTCTGAACCACAATGAGAGTAAGTGTGACTCCAACCTTAAAGTCATTGCCTTCTAGAATAAACCCAATTGACCCCTCGGGGTCCCATTCCTCATTTGTTTCTATCACATGCAGACCATCACCTTTATGATCAGGGAGGGGATTGTTGCGGACATTGGGCATGGCTTCCTTTGCTGGTATCACCTTGTTGTCAATGAGTATCTAGATCTTTTCCTTCAATGTTTGGCACTCAATAGTGGTATGCCCTTTCATACTAGAGTGGTATGCACAAGTTTTTTTCGGATTGGCCCATTGGGATGGATTTTCTAGTGCTACAGTGGGAACCTGAGTGATGTAACCTGCGGCCTTTAACCTTTTATATAATTTGTCGATGGGCTCGGCAATGGCGATGTATTTTCTGGGTGGCTTGTGGTTGAAGTTGGGTCTTGGCCTTGGATAATTTTGGCGAGTTGGTAGTGATTGGAAATGGGATGGTTGGGAATTATAGGTGTGAAAGATAGTGGCTGGTTGGGAATATCTGGGAGATAAAGGTTGATATGTAGGTAGTGATGCTTGGTACGTGGGTGGAGGTGTTTGATATGTAGGCGGAGGTGTTTAGTATGTGGGTGGAGGTGTCTGGTAGGTGGGCGGAGGTGTTTGATATGTGAGTGGAGTTTTTGGGTCCTAGGCCACCATTACTGCCCCAACATCTATCTTCTTCGATATGCCGCCTGATTGGAGTGCTTTATTCATGGCTTGTAATGCCTCGAAATTTATTACTATCCCGCTCTTGATTCCTTCCCCGATCCTTTCCCCGAGCTTGATGATATCAGAGAATTTGTGATTTTTGATAACCATCAACCTCTCATAATATTGCGGATCATGTGCCCTGACGAAGAATTTATTCATCTGCTCTTCGTCTAGAGAGGGCCTGACCTTGGCTACTTCTGACCTCAAATGAGTAGCATACTCGCGAAAAGTTTCAGTGGGTTTCTTCTTGAGATTCTAAATGTAAATGATATCGGGTGCATTCTCTGTGTTGAACCTGAACCGGTCCATGAAATCCGATGCCATGCTCACCCAACTGGACCATTTCTTAGGATTCTGATATACCAAGACAAAGCGTCCCCAGTAAGGCTCCTTATAAAGAGCTTCATTTGAATTTTTTCATCTTTTCCAACCACAACAAGCTTGTCACAGTAGGTCCTTAGGTGAACTCTGGGATCACCTGCACCATAGAAAATTTCAAACTTGGGAGGTTTGTACCCCTCTGGCAACTCCACATCGGGTTGTATGCACAGATCTTCATAGTTCAAACCTTCTATTCCTCTATTGCCTTCAACACCTTGAACTCGGCTTGTTAACTTCTTGAGTTCTTTGGCTATGTTCTTAATGAGCAGGTCTTTTTCGGAGGGTTCTGGTGCACAAGAGATTGGTTGGGTAGAATGTGGTATAGTTTCCACGTATATGGGGTTGCTCTGATGGGTGCCGGGGACAGAGGTATAGTGATGGTCATTGATGGAGTTTTGTGGATCGGGAATGAGTGGTGGTGTATTTTGGGGAGTGTGGTAAGTGGTGGTTGGTGGGTACAGAATTGATTGATGATGAAGTTGTGGTGTAGTTGGTATTGGCAATGGATTGATATTTTGTGGTGGAGTTGAGTATTGATTTAGCACGGTAGGATTTTGTGGTTGTTGGTTTTGTGTGTTCCGAGGAGGTGTTGGGTTCTTTGCATTCTGTTTGTGGATATCAGGTACATTGCGGGTGAGTGACAAGTTTGCCAAATTGCAGACCTACTCGAGTTCTCCTTGTAATTCTAGTATCTTTTGTTTCAATCTCAAACCAGGTCATTCGGGGCCGGAGTACTGCGGCTGTTAGAAGTCTCTGTGTTCTCAACGTTTTCCTTTCGTATTCCACTTAAATCGTCCATCTTTGATTTTCCTTTGCCCTTTGTGTTGCTTGGAGGAGGAGGAGGAGGAGAGGGCCTCTAGATTTGGTATGATATGCTGATGAGTCCAGTATGTATGAACCAACCTAAGAGGGTGGGAATAGTAATAAAAATAAGCAAAAACAAAAAAGTAACAAGTTAGTGAGGATTCTGAAACGTTTGCAATATTTAAACACATATTGCGAAATGTAAACTCACATCCTAATTTGGGAGCCTCATTGTGCCCGAGGTAGGCCTAGCGACAAATAAATTTGGAGAACTTCAAATGCCCATAAATGCTTCATTTCAAAATATAAAAGTAGACGAATCCAAAACATAATAAAACAAGTTACTACTGGCACTCGGCCTTATTACATTTCAACAAAAGCAAGTAAATCTAATCTATTTGGTCCCAGAAGGACCTTCCCCAGATTCGATCTTCTGGAATCCATCAAATAGATCTCCCAGCTTGCGCAGTCCCAGCAGCAAGTAGGCTCAAGCCTGATGTCCTCCCTCAGCTCCTTCAACATTCTGGCAGTTTTCAATCCTCTTTATGACTTTGCCCTCAAGTTCCACTATTCCTTGCTCCGGATATTCCAGTTTCCCTTTGAAAGTGACTGTCATCTCTTTCTATTCTTCTATCAACCTCACGTTCCTCTCATGTGTTTCCCGATGCTCATTTTCAGAGTCGTGGACCCTCTTGCGTAGCCTATTGTATTTGACTTGGGTTTTAGCTTCCTCGTCTATGATTTTGTTCCCTCGACCAGTCCCCGGTGTCACCATTCCTTTTATATTGTCCTCCAACCATGTCGGGTAGAGAGGCTCGCACCCCGCGTGATATCTGTCTGGCTCAACAGTGCTTTTCTCCACAATGATTTTGTAGTGCCACATGTGCTGAGCTTGGCACTTGTAAGGTATGTCGTCGTCTTGGAAATCCGCCCTGAAATGACTTATTTTAACAACCCTTGGTACAACCTGTTTTCTGCCTGCTTGCCTCATAACTCGCATAGGGACATATGGATATATCCCTCGCAACTCGATCAACACCAAGTGCGGAGCGTCCCTGGACTTGATAATAAACTCGTCAGTTGGGAACCATTCAACCATCCACTGCACCTATCCCTCAGTCAGATTATCGAAGAACTCTACCCATTCGCTGGCACTTTTCAGCTGAGCAAATCTATTTGGAATGTAGGTCATCTTCTTAGGGTGATGGAAGACAATGTGGTCATTCCAAGCCATTCGTGGAAATTCTTGATGATAGAGACCCTTTTCGAGATGCTCCAACAAACATAACGAAAGCAATAAATTACAACCCTCGAAATGCTTGACCCCTCTTTGACAGTGCTCCAGGGCCCTGTAAATGTCAGCTATGATCATGGGGACTATGGTATATTTCTGTCCATTAATCCCTTCCATCAGAGTCTTGGCGACCATGGCCAACCTAGTGTGAATACTTCTCTTTTTCATTGGGAACACTATCAGGCCTAGAAAGCACACAATGAACACGAACACTCTGCGGTGGATGTGACCCAGTGAAGTAAGGGTGATCTCATAATGGTAAGTGCGGAAAGACTTACTATGGCCATACCTCTCGTATAGATATTCGAAAGGTATGTAGGAGTCCTTCAAGCACACTGGGTTGACATTTTTTTTAGCCCTATCATCTTCAAAAATCCCCTGCCCGTACGGTTTTCTGGCACCAAAATCCCAGGACTGTCCCAAGTCAAACCCGCAAGTCCTCCTATTTCCACTAGAAGCAGTGTTATCTCTATGTTACCGAAACGGAACACAACTCTTTCACTATCCTAGAACAAGGTGGCAACCTCGATCAATTTGTTGTTTGGTTCAATATCTAGCAAGGAAGGCAAGATACCCAGGTACTTTTTCACATGCTTTTTGTCACTTGAGGAAAGGTCCTCCCACCAATCTAGCAGCAATGGTGGGATGTTGCTAACCATACCGAATCTGGGGACCTCGTGCCTCATTTTCTACAAAACAAAAGAGTTAGACCTTACCCGGACCGGACTCGACTCTTTATACATTTATGATCAGCATATTGGCATTTTGTTCTCAAAATTAATGCACAAAACATGGTTGCATCCGTTGGGATTACCGAAAACCCGATGGACATTGGATAAGGCTTATCTTACAAATCATTATGTTGACAACATAACTGAGCCGACTAGGTTTGACCATGATGCATGCATAATTTAAACAGAGTAAGGTTTCTATGGGGTTTTAGATTGGTACCCTCAAGCGGACAACTTGAGGGGGAAAGCACGGAACCATCGACTGCACCGTTGATCGACTAGTTTTACCGCAAATAAGCCTTTCCGAATTAAAGGGTAGTAAATAGGAAGAACGCAACCACTCATTAAAGCGTTGCTATAGGATTTGATACGCATGAGTGGAATATGATGTGGAGCATGATTTATGCAGCAAGTAATAGCATGTAGTCAAGTATTTTCATGTAGGAAAAAATAAATACAACATTTAAATAATTAAAAGACAGTTACAGGAAAAAGAAAACAAAAAACAAGTCAGTTTCAGGGTAATAAAGAAACCATAAATGCTTGAAAAATAGGCAGTTGAATTCAAATAAGGGAGGAGGGTACGGGATAAGCATGCTTGGACTAATTTGTAAAAGACAAGTTCGTTATGGTAATAGCCTAAAAGATATCCCCAGCAGAGTCGCCATGCTGTCTCGCCCCCTTTTCCCTTCCTTTTCGATGGGGAGAGGTTTGGGTTTTGACATTCACGGGGTGCAATGACTCATTGCCTTTTGGGAATTGGGCATTTTGAAGAGTCGCCACCTAACAGATTATGGAGCGTTAGGGCACCTAGAGCGATTAACTCTTGGGTTGGTTTGCATTACCAGAGATTAGGGTAAGGGCTCAAAGTAACCTTGAGGGGAAGGTGTTAGGCACCCCTCTTGGTCCACAACTGTGGGTCCCGGCCGAACTTATATTCACAAATTAGTCCATTACAAGTAAACAGTTAAATCAAATAATTTGCAAGTAAAGTACGTTAGAATAACTCAAGTAGTAAGATAAAGGTTTGAACAAGTTGTAAAACAAAGGTTTAAATAAATAATGATCTGGTAAAGAAGAGTCCAAGGTTGGTTATCCTATAAGATCACCCCACGCATTGTCCGGTAAACACTTCTCATTGAGGGGCTACACGTGACATTAACGTGTAGTCATCATATCCCATGTCTACCCTTCCCATCCCCTTATTGGTCATGTAAAGCGAGTGTTTGGTCAACGATTCCTATTGCGTGTTGCTACCCGTCCCTTCTTAATGGTCCTGGAGGGAGTTGGGACCTCTACCTATAGATGGTTCTAGATGTACCCCTAAGGTTTTAAAAGGCGAAAATTCTAAGGCGACAGTCAAAAGCTTTTAGGACTTTCACACATAATGGGAGCAATTAAGAGGCTCAGAGTTTCCTCCTCAAACAACACATAAGCAGCATGACTCAAGCACAGTTAAGGTCTATTATTAGACAATGTCCTAAAGCAGGATATCTAAGTGAATATGCAGAAATAGACAACCCCTTTAGGTTTAAAAGTTATACCCTATTAGTTTCCTAGGGACTCTTTTTTAAAAGCCTATTAGGATCAGAAAACACATTAATAAAGACAGTTTCAGAGAATGCAGTTTTGAAAAAGCCCTAAGGGCTTGCCTATACGCATAATGCTGATGTCTATATTAATGTACAAACAAAACAAGTTTTGAAATGAATTCCTTTAATGCTTATAGGCATGATATCTAATGAGATTTAGGTAGTTTGAAAGAACTTGTTTCAGGAAATACTTGCTACTCAATAAAAACAAATTATAAAATGAACTAGGCGTAGTCAAGTTTATTTATTAGACTAAATTAGATTAAG
Organism: Nicotiana sylvestris; assembly: GCF_000393655.2. Taxonomy (NCBI): domain Eukaryota; kingdom Viridiplantae; phylum Streptophyta; class Magnoliopsida; order Solanales; family Solanaceae; genus Nicotiana; species Nicotiana sylvestris. Next base: position 115,704,884 of record NC_091064.1, on the reverse strand, counting down.
AGATAGAATTGCGAGTAGTAATCCCTATAGGCATGATATCTAGGTGTATTACTGATTTTAATTGATTAGCAGGCATGGAAACATACACAAACGCGTTGTAACTGAATTGGATCAGGTACTATAGGCATGGTTTCTACTTGATGGGCAAACGAATTTAAAAGCGAAGTCCAATGGACATGATTTCTATTAGGCAAAGCAATTAGATTAAAGAGTAAAGTCCTATGAACATGTTTTCTATTCAGTAGAGCAAACGGACTTTAAAAGTAAGGTCTTAGGAGCAGGATTTCTACCCGTATTACCCCATAAAGTATGCATCTACCAACCCTTTTTTATAAAGACCCCAATATCTGTTTACAATTTATTACATGCCAATGAATGAATTACATAGGTAGAAATAGAAAATCAAGAAGCTGTTTTATAGGGAGCCTTTAATTAGGCCCAGATTTCCCAAAGCCTCCAATGACCTCATATGCCTCAGCTCCATAGACAAATTAGAGTCTAGGTGTATCAAAGTTCCCTAAGGATCTCAAGGATCCCGGACAGTGCTTACACCTAGACTTAGTAACCAAGATTTGAACAAGTGCAGTGTGGAAAGGCCAGCCTCAGTAGGAAACTTGTAGTATACATACTAGAGGGTGCAAAACTTATTGACTAAGGGTAGAGTGAGAGGTGATGGACACAAGTTGAAAAGGATTTAGTAAGAAACTGTATTTAACAAAGGTCTTTTTCTTTTGAAAATAGTGTAGTAAAATGACAGGGACTTGTTTGAAGAGATGAATAGAAGTCAAAACACCTTAGGACTAGTTGACAGAACCCAAGTAAATTCAGTAGTCACACACATGGGTCAATAGGTTCGGGATACATAGAACATTTGACGGCAAACACATAACCTAGTAAAGGCATAGGACTGATTTGGACATGCTTAGAAATAGCTGACACTGGCTTAGTAACAAAACCGGACATGAAGAACACAACCACATAGAGGGGTGATAGGGATCTGGGGATTCATAGGATATAGGATAGTAAGTGCACAACAAGTGAGAGATAAGACATGCTCAAAAACACACATAGAGGGGAATATACTGATCTAAAGGAAGGGGAAGACATAATAACATGCTGATAATGTAACTTTTAACTACAAATTTCACAACAAAACCATAAATAGAAGCAAACTAGAAACAAGAGGAACTGAAACAATAAGAGAATCATGTTGTTGTTGGAACTTTGAATTGAAACTAGGACATACCAGTGAAGAGGAGAGTAATCAGAATGAAAGAACAAGAGATCACAAATAGTTAGCCTTGGCTTGCAGCCGGCTAACTCAGACAGTAGCAAATAGCACAAGCCGAGAGAGCAAAGATCTTTTTTAGTATGAGAGATAGTTTTGAACCCAAGTGTTCATGTGTTGTGCTAATTAAGGACTAGAGTATTTATAGTTTGAAAACAGGTAGTAAATAAGGTAAGAATCATAGTAGCATGGTAATTAGGGAACTCAGAATCAGTCCGTTAGAAAATCAAGGCAAGTACTCCCTTAAGTTAAGGGAATTAATTCAAACGGTAAGAACCAGTATATAAGGCAAGAAAAAATCAGTACATGATTAATAAGGAAAGAATCAAAGTTCAGTAAGCATGGGGTAGTCAATTAGGACTAAGTTTAGAAAAGTCCAATTAAGGAATGATTCAGTAAGAACAAAGTACCACAGCAAATAAGGTAGGGGGATCAGTCAATTTAAATAGACGAGGCAGATTTTTAGGGTTTTAAAAAGAAAATATCTCAATCAAACTATCAAATAAGGAAAATAGAATCAATCAAGAGAGAGTCATGATTCTATACTTCATCATATAAATAAAGAAGAGCAAACTGACATAGCAAACAAGCAAGGTCAACAATATCGACAGAAAGAGGCAAGAGATGAACAATCAAGATGAATACAATCATATAGAGGTGATATAAGTAGGCTAAGGACTCAGTAAAACCTATTCGAAGCACGGTAACCACAAAAACTTAACAAGAATCGAGTAGTCATGCTAACACACAAAACCAAAACAAAGAAGATCTAAAAATTAGGTCTTTTAACAGAGATGATTTGAAAAAAGCAGTAAGAACATAGAATCAGTCAAGATATGTAAGGATAGAAGTTTCAAACATAAAGAATAAGTTTAAACAAAGTGTAAAAGAAGTTCCGAAAAAACCCTAATTTTAAAAAGAAAGTAAAACGGCTTAAAGTTGAAGATTTTTCAAAAGAGGTTTGAGAGAAGTGTAGAACATAAAAGGAACAGGCTTGAATCGTTTAAAAATGGACCAGATCTAAGAGATACAAACGAAAATTGGGGTTTCAAAGGAAACCCAAGTAGAGATAGAAGAACCTACTTAGAACTTCATAGATCGTAACAAGTATGGTGTGATTTTGCCCAAAATCACACCGGAGAAGCCATGAACGACCAATACAGCAACCCTAGATACAAGTCGGCATGGACCAGGGCCCTTGAAGGACTTAGAGATGCTGAGGAAGGCGATGGAGGAACCATTGGAGGTTTGGGGTTGAAAGATGAATGCCGAAGAAGATCGGAGAGGGAGGCGGCGGTTGAAGAGGGATTAGGGTTAGGTTGAGAGAAGAGAGAGGATGAGAGCATATAAAGGCGGCGGGTGTGGGAAAGTGATTAGGGTTAGGGGTTTTTTAGAATTAAAAAAGAAAGAATGAATGAGGGTCGTTTATCATTTAGATCAACGGCCAGGATCTGAAGGGTTTTGGGTTGGGTAGGTGTAATTAGGGCCTTGGTCGGGTATTCTGATTAGGAATTGGGCTGGGATTGGGTTCAATTTGGCTGCAATTAATTTAAATAGCCACTTCTCCCCATTTATTTTTTAATAAATAATAAATAATTTCTGGAAAATAATTTAATGTTAAAAGATGATTTAAAATATGTAATTATCATTTTAATAATATAGGGATCAATATTTCGCACATAAAATGTAATTATACATTAAAAGGGCTAATATTGTAATTTTATGCAATTTAGCTTGAAAAATACCAAATGCAATTATAAAAAATGCGCAAAATATATCACACATATTTTGGCATAGGTATATAGATTAAATGAATAAATTATCATAAAGATAATTTTTAAAATAATTATTGGGATTTTATGAACAAAAGGGGAGAAATAAATCAATTTAAACCCTTGAAATTATGGGAAAAATTATAAAAACCTTGTGCATGCTTATATATGCATATATATGCTATTTGAAAGTATTTATGCATATTTAAAATATATAGAGAAAAATTTGTATCAACACATTGCACTTTTTTCCTTCGATCGGATTTTATCCCAAGAATGGTTTTACCGGCAAGGTTTTTAACGAGGCAACATCTATATACTACCAAAGGAGAAATTAACAAGTATTCAAGGCCTCTCTTCAATCAACCTATAATACTGGGGAGCATCCCCCCGGGAGATCACCTCCCCGGAGAAGTCAAGATGAGCCAAAGAGGGTCTCGATAGAAAAATGATGTATCGGGCAAAACGGTCAAATGAACCGTGTCCACATAGAATAATCAAACCCTAGATGACAAAAACATGTATAATTGTACCAAGTAATCAAAGGAGTATCTTTTACCATCAATATGCTTTGCGCTACAAATAAGTTTGCTATTTTTTTACAAGAAACGACCCTAGGGCCAGAAATTTCCCGAAGACCCGGGATCTGACATCAAAAACATGAAACTGCAAAACCACGGGACGAAAACTTTGAGCTCATAAACCCTCAAAGAGGCAACATCAAGTTTATAAAGAACGTCTCCAAAGCCAGAAACTTTCGATGTCTCGGGGACTATCACCGACTGTCACCCTATCGAGCTATAAAGAACTCGAGGCCATAAGACCCCAAGAGGGAAACCTCGAGCCCGAAATCCCTCTATGTGGCATTTCCAGAAAATGTAAGGCCTCCATGAAGCAACCTCAAGCTCATGAGACCTCTATAAGGCAATACCAAATCTGTAAGACCTCGAGCAAGGCATGAATTATACTTGTGCCAAGTAACCAAAGAATATGTAAGACCTTAAGTAAGGCATGTTCAAATTTATAAAACCTTAAAAAGGACATAATCCCTATATTGACCCAACTGATTGTTTTGCCTTTTAGAACCCCGCTCCCTTAAATAAAACTTCTCGCGCTTGCTTTAACTAGTTTACGACTTGCGGGGATGGTTGGTTTGGGATTTGGAAGAGTTTGGGTTGAAATATGCTCATTTGATTCCTTAGGATTTTCTTAAAAGGCTAAGTTTGACTTTTGGTCAATATTTTGAGAAAACTGGCCCGGATTCGTGATTAGAAGGTCCCCAAGGGTCCGTATGAAACTATGGGACCTGGTCGTATGCCCGGGATTGAATTCTGAGGTCCCTAGCCCGAGTAATGAATTTTTATTACAAATTGTTAAATTGGAATAATAAAGATTTAATGAAAAGGAATAATGCTTGATCATGTTGGTATCAGGCCCGTATGCTGGTTCCAGAGCCCGGTACATGTTCGATATAATATTTTGGTCTTGTCTGTGAAATTTGATGAGAAACAAGACTGATTTGACGTGATTCAGATGTCCGGTTGTAAAGATAGGAATTTGAATGTTCTTAAGCATCTCATGCATTTTGGAGTTGAATCTATGGTTTTAGGTGCTATTTTGGAGATTTGATCACTCGAGGAAGTTTGTACAATGTTGTTGCACTTGTGTGAGTGTTCAGAGTGAAGCCCTGAGGGCTCGGGTGAGTTTCGGGCATGGTTGGGGATAAAAAAGCACACCAGTTTTCTGGTGTTTTTACTGCTGCTGCAGATCTCACAATTGCGAGATATTCGTCGCAATTGCGATTTTAGCATTGCATTTGCGATTAGGCAGGTTGGGGGCAGTGGTCGCATTTGTGACTTTTGCTTCGCATTTGCGAACCCAGCAGGGTTCGCATTTGCGACCCCTCTATCACAATTGCGATCAAGGTAGAGGGAGGCCCAGTTCGCATTTGCGAACATATTGTCGCAATTGAGACTTCACATTTGTGAGCCTGGTGTCGCAAATGCGACATCAGAGGCCTGGGCACAACTTTTAAAAATGGGAGTTAGGCCATTTATTTCATTTTATTCAACACTTGGGCGATTTGGGAGCTTTTAAAGAGGGGAATTCAACATAACATTGTGAGGTAAGTTAATTCTACTTAATGTGAGTTTAATACTTGGGTTTTGGGTAGATTAACACACTAAAATTAGCGAAAATCTTGGAATTTGAGTGAAAACCTAGGGTTTTGACAAAAGTTAGATTTAACCATGAAATTTGTTATAAAATGAAGTAGAAATCATATATTATCGATCCTTAGGTTATAGACAACAACTTCATTAGAAAAATTTCACAATCCGGGCACGTGGGCCTGGGGTCGGATCTTAGGAAACTTGTGTTAATGGTTGGGAAATTGCTTAAATAGCTAGAATTTGATCTTGTGAGCTTATATTGACTAGTTCCTACTTTATTTGACTAGATTGGGATCGTTTGGCTCCGAATTAAGGGTTTGGGTGCGTTCTTGTTATTGGAAGTGCACTTCGGAGAGGGGAATTGTCCCCATAGGTGTAATAATTGAATAAATTGCTACTATATGCACTAGGTGACGAGAGTCTGTGCGTAGCTACTACTATGCTATGTCTGGGTAGTCTAGGACACATAAGCATGCTCTATGTGATATTCTTATAACTTGATGTTTAATACGGATTCGTAAAAACATGTCGATTAAGGTAAATGAGACTAGTAAGAAAAAACTTATCTTCCTTGGACTTTTAAAGAGAAAATGAATATTTTCGTGAATAACTGTTCCTCAGATATACACTAGTGACTGCTTGTTGTTGAGTTTATTTATATTTGACTGTGTCACCCGTGTGATTCGCGAGCAGGGTAATAGATGCATCTATGGTTCGTGTCGTTCGACCCTCGGTAGTGCACAAGTTACTTTTATGTTGGATCTGGCCGTACGACCCTCGATGTAACTTGCACATGCTTTACTTAATATTGTTCTGTGGATTGAACTTCGTATATGCCTTGAAATGTAAATGGATACCCATGATATTATCCGAAAAAGAACTGTTATTCCTTTCCATAAAATGCTAATTAATTGTGCTATCCATGCTTCGAGATTAGGCGGGATATTTACTGGGTACATATTGTTTATGTACTCATACTACACTTCTGTACTTAATTGTACAGGATCTGAGGTAGGTGTCTCTGGCTATCAGTCTAGTGCGCATCCTTGAGCAGATTTCGAGACTTCTACGGTAAGCTGCTTTCTTTCGCATGTCGTTCAGTAGCTTGAAGGAGTCTCTCTTATTTGTTTTTGCTGTCTATTCAATTTCGAATAGTAGGATAGATTGATTCTTTTGTATATTCTACTAGTTTCCCACACCTTGTGACACCAGGTCTTGGCACACACATTACTAGACTAGTATTTGGGGTTGTATGATTATTTTGACATCTTACTGATCATTTCTTTTTTTTTTTTGCTTTAACTTAAGGATTATTGCAATTATTTTGGTAAAAGTAAGTGAGGACTTATTTAGTATATTTCCGTGTTTGCTTGCCCGAAAATGGTGTTGTGCGCCATCATGATCTATTATGGAAATGGGTCGTGACATTATGGTATTAGAGCACTAGTTCACGTAGGTCTCACAAGTCATGGGCAAACCTAATAGAGTCTTGTGGATAGGTACGGAGACATGTATATTTATCTTCGAGAGGCTATAGGGTGTTAGGAAAAACTACTCTTTATTCATTTCCTATCGTGCAATGGTTGGTATACTAAATTTCCCTCTTCTATTATATCACAGATGGTGAGGACATACACGACTGATGTTCCAAACCCGAGAGGAGCTGCTCCCCCCCGTTGCTAGAGTCTGAGGTAAAGGCAGGGAGAGGGCACCTTCCCGAGGTAGGGGACGAGGGCATCCCAGAGTTATCCTAGTAGTACTACCAGCAGATCCTGCGGGAGATCCTATCATCGAGGAGCAAGGCGAGGTGCTCGCAGCTGAGCCTACCCCGGCTGACATTATGACAGCACCGTGATACCCAGAGGTCATGGGCCGTATGCTGCGGTTCATGGATTCTATGACTAATGATGGTTTATTTCCAGTAGATCCAGCTACATCACATGCAGGAGGGGGAGCACAAACCCCTACTACTTAGGCTCCTGGACATATAGCTGCAGTGTACCAGACTCCGGGTGCACTACCCGTAGATGGGTCCCAGCCAGTTGCTGCAGCGGTTCCCAGCCCAGACCAGCTGCGGACGATGACCCACAAAATTTATTGGATAGATGGACTAGACTTCACCCTCCTATCTTTGGGGGCGAGCGTCATGAGGATGTCCAGGATTTCATTGACAGGTGCAGGGACAGACTGCACAACATGAGGATATTGGAGTCACATGGAGTTGACTTCACTACGTTTCAGTTGGAGGGCATGGCCCGTAGATGGTGGCAGTCCTATGTTCTTGGTAGGCCAACAGGTTCTCCTCCCCCTCACCTGGGGTCAGTTCACCCAGTTATTCTTGGATATGTATATTCCACCCTCTGAGAGGGAAGAGCTACGGTATCAGTTTGAGCATCTTGAGCAGGGTCAGATGTCTGTGACCGATTATAAGGCGAGGTTCTCTGAGTTGTATCTCCATGCACTCATCATACTTCCCATAGATGCTAAGAGAGTGTGGAGATTTGTTGTAGGGTTACACCTCGGTATTTGAGCTAGTATAGCCTGAGAGGTAGAGATGGGTACTAAATATCGGCTAGTGGTAGAGATTGCTCATACAATTGAGGGGTATCTCTAGAGGGGTATAGAGCAGATTCAGCAAGACAAGAGGGCCCGGTTTTTGGGATAGTTCAGAGGTGCCCCGGCTAGGGGTAGAGGTAACTTTGGGAGGGGTCAGCCAAGAAGACCCCCATATTCAGCACCACCTCCCCCTCCTCAAGGTACTCTAGTGAGACCTTATTTCAGTGCGATGCCGGAGAGTTATTACCGCCCACCAGCTATTTAGGGTTCCTCTGGCGAGTATTCTGGTCATCAGGATTCTTCCAGTGCTTACTTTAGTGATGTTCCAGAGAATTCATATCGCCAACCAGCCATTCATGGTTCTTCCAGTCGGTATTCGGGTCAGTAGGCTCAAACGTCAGGGCAACAGGCTATAGTACTGAGAGTGTGCTACTAGTGTGGAGATCCAGGTCATATTAAGAGGACCTGCCCCAGACTTCAGGGCAAGGCAGTGCAACGGGGTCAGCAACCTATGATTTCAGCACCGGCTGCCCCGCCACCTAGAGGTGGAGAGCAGACTTGTAGTGGCCATCCTAGAGGTGGAGGCTAGGCAGGGAGAGGGCAGCCAACAACTACTCAATCAGGTAGAGGCCAGACAGCCGGCGCTCCAGCCAGATTCTACGCCCATCCGTCTTGGCCAGATACATTGGCCTCAGATACCGTTATCACAGGTATTATTTCCTTCGGCGGTAGAGGTGCTTTGTTATTATTTGATCTAGGGTTCACCTATTCATATGTATTATCTCTGTTTGCTCATTTCCTGGTTATTTCTTCTGAGTCGTTGAGCACTCATATTCATGTGTCTACTCCTGTGGGTGATTCTGTGGTTGTGGATCGGATATACCAGTCTTGTGTGGTCACATTCTGTGATTTCGAGACTAGAGCGGAACTCTTGTTGCTTGACATGATCGACTTTAAGGTTATCTTGGGCATGGATTTGTTATCTCCATATCACGCCGTTTTATATTTCCATGCCAAGACTGTTTCATTAGCGATGCTAGGGTTACCGAGGTTGGAGTGGAAGGGTTCCATAGTTGATACATCTAGTCGGGTTATTTCTTTCCTGAAGGCTCGGCATATGGTCGAGAAGGGGTATTTGGCTTATCTAGCTTATGTTCGAGAAACCATAGTAGAGTCTCTGATGATTGATTCAGTTCCAGTGGTTCGACAGTTTGCCGATGTTTTTCCTTCTAATCTTTCTGGCATGCCACCGGATCGTGATATTGATTTTCGTATTGATTTGGCTCTAAGAACCCAACATATATCTATTCCATTGTATCACATTGCTCCTAAGGAGTTGAAGGTGTAGCTTGAGGAGTTGTTAGCAAAGGGGTTTTTTAGACCCAGTGTATCACCTTGGGGTGCACCAGTGTCAGGGTACCATCAGTTGAAGATTCGGGACTCGGATGTTCTGAAAACTGCATTTCGGACTAGATATGGCCATTATGAGTTTTTGGTGCTGTCCTTTGGCTTGACTAATGCCCCAGCAGCATTTATAGACTTGATGAATAGGATATTTAGGCCTTATATTGATTCATTTGTCATCGTCTTCATTGACGACATCTTGATGTACTCCCGTAGCCTGGGGGAGCACGAGCAGCATTTGAGAGTAGTGCTTCAGACCTTGCGAGAGCAAAAACTATATGTTAAGTTCTCTAAGTGTGAGTTTTGGCTGGAGTCAGTGGAATTCTTGGGGCATGTTGTGTCAGGAGAGGGTATTAAGGTGGATCCCAAGAAGATTGAAGCAATTCAGAGTTGGCCACACCCTACCTCAGTCACCGAGATCAGGAGTTTCCTGAGTCTAGCAAGTTACTATAGGCGATTTGTGCAGGGCTTTTCATCTATTGCATCGCCTCTAACTAGATTGACCCAGAATGGTGCTCCTTTTCGTTGGTTCGATGATTGTGAGGAAAGCTTTAAGAAGCTCAAGACAACTTTGATAACGACACTAGTTCTTGTGTTGCCTTCCGGTTCGGGGATGTATACGGTATGTTGTGATGCTTCACGCATTGGCTTGGGATGTGTATTGATGTAGGAGGGGCGAGTTATTGCAAACACTTCGCGTCAGCTGAAGGTTCATGAGACGAATTATCCTGTACATGATCTAGAGTTGGCTGCGATTGTTCATGCTCTTAAGATATGGAGGCATTATCTGTATGGGGTGTCATGTGAAGTTTATACTGATCATCTTGACATCATTTGTTTAAGTAGAGGGATCTTAATTTGAGGCAGCGCAGGTGTCTTGTGTTACTGAAGGATTATGACTTTACCATTCTTTATCATCCGGGCAAGGAAAATGTGGTCGCAGATGCCTTAAGAAGAAAGGCAGCGAGTATGGGCAGCTTGGCATTCATTCCAGCAGAGGAGAGACCACTAGCTTTGGACATTCAGTCCTCGGCTAACAGACTTGTGAGGTTATATATTTCAGAGCCTAGCCGAGTTCTAGCATGTGTTGTTGCTTAATCTTCATTATTGGTGAAGATCAAGGCCCAGCAGTTCGATGATCCACATTTGGCGGTTCTTAGAGAGACAGTGCTTCAGGATGGTTCCAAGGAGTTTCAATTGGAGAAGATGGTGTCTTGCGACTCCAGGGTCATCTATGTGTTCCTAATGTTGATGGTCTTAGGGAGATGATTCTAGAGGAGGCACACAGTTCGTGGTATTCCATTCATTCGGGAGAAACAAAGATGTATCGTGACTTGAGGCAGCATTATTGGCGGCGGAGGATGATGAAAGACATAGTGGAGTATGCGGCTAGGTGTTTGAACTGCCAGCAGATCAAGTATGAACACTAGAGGCCGGGTGGCCTACTTCAGTAGATGCCCATACCAGAGTAGAAGTGGGAGCGCATTACCATGGATTTCATAGTTAGGTTGCCGCGGACTTTGCGAAAGTTTGATTCAGTATGGGTCATTGCTGATAGGTTGACCAAGTCGGCCCATTTTATTCCAGTAGTGACTACTTATACAGCAGGGAGGTATGCTCAAATTTACATTCGGGAGATAGTCCGGTTGCACGGTGTGCCTGTTTCCATCATATCAGATAGAGGCCCTCAATTCACGTCCCATTTCTGGAGAGTTGTTCAGAGTGAGTTGGGGACCCGTGTAGAGTTCAACACATCATTCCATCCTCAGACCGACGGTCAGTCAGAGCGGACAGTTCAGATTTTGGAGGACATGCTCATAGCATGTGTGATTGACTTTGGAGGGAAGTAGGATCAGTTCTTGCCCTTGGCAGAATTTGCGTACAACAACAGCTATTAGTTCAACATAGAGATGGCTGCATACGAGGCTTTATATGGTCACCGTTGTCGTTCTCCTATCGGGTGGTTTGAGCCTGGTGAGGCAAAATTATACGGTACAGATTTGGTACAGGATGCCTTGGACAAGGTAAAGTTGATCTAGGAGAGGCTTCGCACAGCTCAGTTCAGGCAGAAGAGGTATGCGGATCAGAAGGCGCGTGATGTATCATTTATTGTTGGCGAGAAGGTCCTCTTGAAAGTCTCGCCAATGAAGGGAGTTATGAGATTCAGGAAGAAGGGCAAGCTGAGCCCGAGGTTTATTGGCCTATTTAAGGTGTTCAGGGGAGTTGGTGAGGTTGCTTACGAGCTTGCCTGGCCCCCCAGCTTATCTGGAGTTCATTTGGTTTTTCATGTATCGATGCTTCGGAAGTATCATGTCGACTTGTCCCATTTGTTAGATTTCAATACTATCCAGCTGAACGAGAGTCTAGGTTATGAGGAGGAGCCAATTGCCATTATTGATAGACAGGATCTCCAGTTGAGGTCTAAGAGTATTTCTGTGGTGAGGGTCAATTGGAAGGGCCAACCAGTCGAGGAGGCGACCTGGGAGTCCAAGGAGGATATCCGGTGTAGATATCCACATTTATTAAGCAGCTCGGGTACTTTTCTATGTCCGTTCGAGGACGAACATTTGTTTAAGAGGTGGAGAATGTAACAACCCGACTGGTCATTTTGCCTTTTAGAACTCTGTTCCCTTAAATAAAACTTCCTGCGCTTGCTTTAACTAATTTACGACTTGCGGGAATGGTTAGTTCGGGTTTTGCAAGAGTTTGGGTTGAAATATGCTCATTTGATTCCTTAGGATTTTCTTAAAAGGCTATGTTTGACTTTGGTCAATGTTTTGAGCAAACGGACACAGATTCATGATTTGACGGTCCCGGAGGGTCCATAGGAAAATATGGGATCTGGGCGTATGCCCGGGATCGAATTCCGAGGTCCTACCCGAAGTAATAAATTTTTATTAAAAATTGTTAAATTGGAATTCTAAGGATTTATGCAAAGGAATAATACTTGATCATGTTGGTATCGGGCCTGTATGTTGGGTTTGGATCTCGTTACAAGTTCGATATAATATTTTGATCTTATCTCTGAAATTTGGTGAGAAACGGGACTGATTTGACGTGATTCGGACGTCCGGTTGTAAAGATAGGATTTTCAATATTCTTAAGGATTTCATGCGTTTTGGTGTTGAATCCGTGGTTTTAGGTCTTATTTCGGCGATTTGATCGCTCGAGCAAGTTTGTACAATGTTGTTGGACTTGTGTAAGTGTTCGGAGTGGAGCCCCGAGGGTTCGGGTGAGTTTCGGGCATGGTTGGGGTAAAAAAGCACACCGGTTTTCTGGTGTTTTTGCTGTTGCTGTAGATCTCGCAATTGTGAGATATTCATCTAAATTGCGAGGTTAGCATTGCATTTGCGATTAGGCCGGCTGGGGGCAGTGGTCGCATTTGCGACTTTTGCTTCGAATTTGTGAACCCAGCAGGGTCCGCATTTGCGACCCCTCTATCACAATTGCGATCAAGGTAGAGGGAGGCCCAGTTCGCATTTGCGAACATATTGTCACAATTGAGACTTCGCATTTGCAAGCCTGGTATCGCAAATGCTACATCAGAGGCCTGGGCGCAGCTTTTAAAAACGGGACTTAGCCCATTTATTTCATTTTAACTCTACACTTGGGCGATTTGGGAGCTTTCAAAGAGGGGATTTCAACATAGCATTGTGAGGTAAGTTAATTCTACTTAATGTGAGTTTAATACTTGGGTTTTGGGTAGATTAACACACTAAAATTAGCGAAAATCATGGGATTTGAGTGAAAACCTAGGGTTTTGACAAAAGTTAGATTAGCCACGAAATTTGTTATGAAATGAAATAGAAATCATATATTATCGATCCTTAGGTTATACAGAACAACTTCCTTTGAAAAATTTCGGAATCCGGGCATGTGAGCCCGGGGTCGGATCTTAGGAAACTTGTGTTAAGGGTTGGGAAATTGCTTAAATAGCTAGAATTTGATCTTGTGCACTTATATTGACTAGTTCCTACCACATTTGACTAGTTTGGGATCGTTCGGCTCAGAATTGAGGGTTTGGGCTCGTTCTTGGTATTAGAAGTGCACTTCGGAGCGAGGTAAGTCACCATTCTAACCTTGTAAGAGGGGAATTGTCCTCATAGGTGTAATAATTGAATAAATTGCTACTATATGCACTAGGTGACTAGAGTCCATGCATAACTACTATTATGCTATGTCCGGGTAGTCTAGGACCCATAAGCATGCTCTATGTGATATTCTTATAACTTGATGTTTAATTCGGATTCGTAAAAATCATGTCGATTAAGGTAAATGAGACTAGTAAGAGGAACCTTATCTTCCTTGGCCTTTTAAAGAGAAATTGAATATATATTCGTGAATAACTGTTCCTCAGATATACACTATTGACTGCTTGTTGTTGAGTTTATTTATATTTGACCGCGTCGCACGTGTGATTCGCGAGCGGGGTAATAGATGCATCTATGGTTCGTGTCGTTCGACCCTCGGTAGTGCACAAGTTACTTATATGTTTGATCGGGCCGTACGACACTCGATGTTACTTGCACATGCTTTACTTAATATTGTTCTGTGGATTGAACTTTGTATATGCCTTGAAATGTAAATGGATACCCATGATATTATCGGAAAAAGAACTGTTATTCCTTGCCATAAAATGCTAATTAATTGTGCTATCCACGCTTAGTATAAATTATCTTATATTATTTGACCCTAGTAAGTATCAAGTCGATCTCTCGTCTCTACTTCTTCGAGATTAGGCGGGATACTTACTGGGTACATGTTGTTTATGTACTCATACTACACTTCTGTACTTCATTGTACATGATATGAGGCAGGTGTCTCTAGCTATCAGTCTGGTGCGCATCCCTGAGCAGATTTCGAGACTTCTACAGTGAGCTGCTTCCCTTCCCATGCCGTTCAACAGCTTGAAGGAGTCTCTCTTATTTATTTTTGCTGTCTATTCTATTTTAGACAGTAGGATAGATTGATTCTTCTGTATATTCTACTAGTTGCCCACAACTTGTGACACTAGGTCTTGGCACACATATTAGTAGACTAGTATTTGGGGTTGTATGATTATTGTGACATCTTACTGATCATTTCTAGTTTTTGCTTTAACTTAAGGATTATTGCAATTATTTTGGTAAAAGTAAGTGAGGACTTATTTAGTGTTTTTCTGCGTTGGCTTGCCCGGCAATGGTGTTGGGCGCCATCATGACCTATTATGGAATTGGGTCGTGACAATCCCGATCTTAAAGTCAAGGCTATATACTCGAACTTATAAGACCCCTAAAAAGGTATACCCTCGATATAAACATCGAGGCAACCTCACTCGGGGACTAAAAGGATACGGCCAAACACAATGACTATGGTCATAAGGCTCCGGCCAAACTAACGCGACTCGGGGACCCCCGACCGTCGCCATAAAATCACAGGCCTTCAATTAATTCAAAAATACTTCAAAAAGAACCGGTTAATCAGGCTACCCTCGGCATAAGCAAAAGAGCTTCTATCATGTCAGTTCCAAGCAATAAAAAGGCTCGGAGACAATTCAGCCATCGAGCAAAATCTCCTGAGGTGCTCATTTATCGTTACATAATGGCTCACAATCAGGTTCTTATCGAACCATCGAAGAGTCGGACAGACACAAAAACTTTAAAAAGTCTTTAATGAGGGAAAAATAAAGCCATGTTAGAGGTCATACTGACCCAACGCCTAAGTGCCTATGCGCCAACCTATGTTAGAGGTCGTACCTGCCCAATGCGTATGAGCCTAAATGCCAGCCTATATTAGTGATCATACCGACCCAATGCGTAAGAGTCTAAGGGCCGACTCAAATAACCTTAGGGCCGATTTGAAACCTAAAGGTCGATGAACTCAAGTCAAAACTTGACTCGGGGACTAAGCCCCAAACGGTCAACTTTCGACCGTTACAAATCTCTTAGTAGTAGCAAGAACTTAAGGGTTGAATTTGAGGTCCAAAATTTCGGACCAATTGTCAACAAACGTCAAAATTCAAATCAAAAGAAAGACATACACAAGGAAAGGGAAATTCATGAAAGGGGAAAACCGAAAATCTTCTTTTTATATGTATATGTGAAATAATACAAGGCTTCATTTACAATGTTCTCTAAGAGAATAGTACGCAGAATCAGAAAGGAAAAGTCTAGTCTACTTCCCCTCGAAGATTGTGGATCCATCGGCCTCTTCCTCATTATCTTCAACATCGGATACAAGGAACTTTGCGTCGTATTCATCCTCCTTGGTCTACTTTATCTCTTCCGAGTGATCGAGGCCCCTAGAGTGGATCTCCTCGAGGGTTTCCCTCCGGGATCTGCACCTGGCATATTCATTGCTTCTGCTCTCCCGATTAGAAACCCCACTAAACTCAGCTCGAGCATTGGCAGCATTTTTTAATTAGACGACCACTTTCTTATCAGCCTTAGCTCGAATCTCTTCAGCTTCATCTAGGGCGTCCACAACCTCGACCTTCATCTTCAAATGGTCAGGCTCGAGCCTTACAATGTTGCTCGCCTGGACCGAGCAATTTTCACGAGCATTCTGGAGTTGCACCTCGAGGGTAGAAGACTTGGCCAACTCATTCTTCTTGGCCACAACTTGGGTATCTATCTGAGCCCTTAGCTCATTACACTCATACTTGGCTTGACCAACTTTGCCCAAAGGTGTTCCAGGTCCTCTGTCTTACTCTGCAACTGAAGTATCAAAATATTAATCTTCGAGGATAGAAGAAGAAACATGCATCTCCTCAAAACAAAGATTACCTGTCTCTAGAGGTGGCTTGCGTAGTTCAGGCTTCGATTCATCTCGTACCGAAGGTGTATCAACTCATTTGCACTTTTATCACAAAGAAGTCTAAGGGATTCCTCCCCGTCCAAGGCTTTCCGCAACCTGGCTTCACGGCGGAGCAGCTCAGACCTGAGTTTGTCTAAGGCCTATGAAAAAGAAGCTCAGTGAGAAAATGAAATTGCAAAACCGGAAAACCAACAAAGTCAACCAAAATTCACCATAGAACAGAGCCGCTGAGTCTCCTCAAAATTTAAGTGTACATCTACTTGCCTGGTCTATTCGGCCCCAGTCGAACTGCTCTCGGTGGGGGTATGATCGCTCGAAATCCCACTTGATTTAGGCTACCCCTGGACTCAAACATCCCTCAAAGTACCTTCGATAGGAGAAGAAGACGGCAACAGAAAATCTGTATCCCTCAAAGTACCTTCGATGGTAGAAGAAGATGGCTGCAACAAATCTTTATCCCTCGAAGTACCTTCGACGGGAAAGGAAGATGGCGATAAAGGAGGAACCATTTTTCCGAGGCTAAAAGCCTCAGGTGCTGTAGGCTCAGCTGATACATCTTTTTTTAGCCTCCGGGGAGGGCTTCCCTCGCTATGAGCACCCTCGTCCTTCGAGGTTTCCTTCCGTTTGTTGTCATTCCTCGGCCCCGAAGTCGACGATCCTTCCTCCTCTATGAGGGGGGCATGATCTCATCTCAGAAAATTCTCCAATGCCTGTGGTGATAGAAATAATACACATAGAAGAAAGTACTTTTCAAAGAAAATAAAGCACACTGCACGTACCGTGGTGTTTTGCCTCCCATCTACCCTTGGACAGATCTCTCCACTTATGCTCATTTTAAGTCGAGCAAGATGTAAGTTTTCTTGTCCAATCTGCTAGGTCGGGGACCTCGTATGGCAGCCACGAGATTGTTGTAGAAAAGAAAAGGAAAACATCTTTACGGAGTCTGCCTCCATCATGAACAAAAATGATAAAAATACAAGTGTACCACTTACGTGTGAAATTCCATTTCTCAGGAAATGGAAGGAAGCCTACGGGGATAATATCGACAGTCCACACTCGGACAAATCGACTCATCCACCCTCGGTTCCCATCTTCTTCATAGTTGGCAATAAAGGGCCTGGTGGATCGACGTCGTAAAGTTATCAGGCCTTGGTAATGCAAGGGCCCATACAATATGATGCAATGGCTAAGGGTGAACTCGAGCCTGGCTTTCACCGCTAAGAACCTTATCCTCAATACTATCCTCCAGAACGACGGGTGAACCTGTGCCAGGGTAACCTGATATCTTCGACAAAAGTCGAGCACGACTCTATCGAGAGGGCCTAATGTAAAGGAGTACGTGTATACATTCAAAAACCCCTCTACATGAGCCATGATGTTCTCTTCCAGGAAAGGTACCTGCAGTACCACCTTTTCTCCCCATCCGCAGTCTCTCCTCACTGCCTCGAGGTGTTTCTCTCCTATTGATGAGATGAACCTCGATGCATGCTCTCAGTGGCCCTGAACATAGGGAGGTCTCTCTAATGTAAATTCCCTCCTCGAGACAAAGCATCTCGAGGTTAGCTCACTGGACGCCGGCGGTGTACCATCGACCGAGCGGGAAGCAGAGGCGGAACTCTCCTCTTCTTGGTGAACGGATTTGGGCGTAGCTGCTATAACTATGGTAAAACAAAAGAAGAGACATAAAAACTTAGGCGAAAGCTTTGAATTAAAATGGTAAAAGAACTGACGCAAGGAAGGAAAGCTCAATAAAAAGGATAGTTGCTCAAAGTAGCGGAATCCTCTAATAAAAAGAAACCAAATACATATATAGAGCAAGTGGCGACTGCTCGCCTATTCTGAAGGCCAATTAATTTTCACCATGCCATTACCACTTTTGGGGAAGTTTACCGGTGGGACCACCCCGATCACTGCACAGTCATATCATATGAATGACATTGTCATATAGCGCTCGAGAGCTATCAAGATCCCCACACCAATCTAGCATCAAGATAGAGCCCGAACTTGAGGATCTCTATTATTACAAGTATGGACTCTAAAAGAGCTATCAATCTAGCCTCGAGATGGTGCCCGATCTCGAGGATCTCGGTTACTCCAAGTATGGGCTCCAAAGAACCAACATCAAAATTCAAAGGTTAACTTTGCATAAGCACTGAAAAATAAAATTTTACGGATTGAAGCAAAGGAATCTTTTTGCATTCCCAAAAATGCATTTACAAAGGGTGTCTTTACAAAGCCCCCCCTCCCCCCAAATCCATACACAAATAGACGGAAAAGTAGAAGCATAGATGATGACGCGAGTCAATTCTTCACCCTCACTACTGTCTGATTCACTTCCAGGACCCTCATCCAAAGTAGTTGAAGGTGCTAATTCTTCTTCCAAGGCTCGGTCATTCTCAATGTCAACAGAGATATCGACACCTTTGGTGCTTGCTTCCTCGAAGGCCTGCCTCCTAGCTTACAAACGAGAGGGAGCAACGGCCCGAGCCAGCTTCTGCTCACCCTTCTCCGATATCTCTCTAGCTCGTTCGTTTACGGTGGTGGCATCTCTCTTGTATGAGGATGCATATTCTTCAGCAGACTTGTCCACAGATAATGTAGTGGCCTCTTTCTATGTACTTCGAAGAAGATCCTGGATCGAGTCTAACTCTCCCCACAAAAGGTCTCTCTCCGATGTCACGACCTCATTCTGCCTCTTCAGCTCGAGGATCTCCGTTTCCTTGGCTGCAACCTCTTCCTAAAGTTGCCCCACCAGGGCATCTTTTTGCCCAATCTGCAAAGACGAATCAAGATAGTGAGAATCAAGTTATAATAATAAAAAGATGAACTCATAAATGTCGTGTTACCTGCCCAGCAAAGCTAGTCCATTCTTGGTGCACTCCCTCCAGACTCGGCGAAGCTCGCTCAACTCCTCTCCCTTTCAGGAAGAGGAAGTCTTAGACTCATTTAGCTCTAAGGTGATCTTCTCGAGCTCCTCCTCACGTCATGAAATCTCATCTCAAAGCTTAAAAAAATCATGGTCATACAATTTCTTGAGCTACAACAACGCACATTAGTTAGAAAGGGAAGGGTACAAATCTAAAGCGCAAATGGTATGTAAAGAATATCACTTGCTTTCGAAGCCTCTCAGCCTCCTCGAGAGCGATGGGGGTGTTGGATTTGTGTCCTCTTCGACACCGACGAAGTAGTCCTTGAACGCATCATCCTCTACCTGATAGATCCCCACATCGGCAGCGCCCCTGTTCTGGGCATCCCTTATTTCTCCCGGAGAAAATGAAGGGCCCAATTCAAAGCCGCCCATGGTATCAATTTCTTTAGGGGTTTCTTCTCGACCCTGAAAAATTTCGGATTTAGGCCCTCTGAAATCACCAGCCGAGGATTCGCCGGCACAGACTGTACCATGTCCTACCCGAGGCTTGGGGACTGCACCCAAACCCTCCTCAAGGGTCTCTTCAGCACGAGTTTGGTCCACATCGGCCACCCCCGACTCGGTAACCTTATAACCAACAGCTTGTGGAGCATCAACACTCCACCTTACCATTTGTACCCTTTGTACCACGAAGACTTGCCGCAGTAGTCGAAGTCAAGATCGTGGCATCAGACTTAGGCTTGCGGACCTTAGGTTTCTTTGATTCTGGAGACTCAGTCGACGCCTCCTTCTTCCTCTTCTTACCTTTATCAGGTTTCGAGGCTTCTTCTTTACCAGGAGGAGGCAGTTTCATCGAGACGCCACAGGCATGATATACTAAACTCACAGCCACAAGAATACTCACAAGAAACTTGGTAATGACACAGCATACGGTGGTTCTTGGCCTGCCACCGCATTTTAGCCAAATAGCGCCAAGCACGCTAGCTGTATGAAAAAGAAGAGTCTAACTATCTAATCCATCCTAGAAGATTTTGAACCGCACCAGGGAACCAAATGGTGGCTACATAATCCAAAGAAGATCATTTCAGAAGAAGAAGAAGAAGAAGAAGAAGAAGGGACAATAAAGTGCGCTTGATCTAGGGACACTTACGCTTCATGTTCCAATCCTCCGGGAATGGCATCCTATTAGCAGGGATAATGTCTGAGGTTCTTACTCTGATAAACTAACTCATCCATCCCCGGTCTTTGTACTCTTCGATTCTTCCCGAGAATATCTTGGCAGATCGATGGTGAAGCTTGATCAAACCCCCTCGGAAGAGACGGTGGATGTACAATCTGATCAGGTGGTGGAGGGTGAAGGTCATTCCCTCGACCCGGTTAGATAAATATTTGAGCATGTAAACAATCCTCCGAAAAGAAGGATAGATATAACCGATCACTCGGTATTGACGGCAAAAGTCCAGAAACACCGGATCTATCGATGGGGAAGAAGAATCTACAGGGGCTAGAGTGAAGGGGTATGTGTATATGCTGAGGAAGCCAGCTTTGTGTGCTACTATGCTTTTCTCAGCTTTTGGGATCTCTACTTGCACTGCCTCCCCCCATCGATAGTCTATCTTTACTCTATTCGTGTCGGTCACCACACTGATGTATCGGGGCATGGGCTCACATCAGCCTGGTGTAGAAGGGGGGTTTTCAATGGTAAAATCGAAGACCGTATCGAAGTGGCCAGGGGTACATTGCTCAATACTTGGAGGTATTTTTGGCTTGCCTTTAGACGGACGTGATGAAGAAGTGGTGCCTTTTTCTGAGGTACCATTTTGGAGGTTTTAGCCATAACTATAACAAAGTTTCAAAGAAAGAAAATGAAGTGTCAAGCTCAGAGAGGACATGAATGCAGAAGATTGTAACTTAGCTCTGAAAACATGAAGACATTGTAAAAGTATGAATGACTATTAGTTAAGGTATTTATAGAAGCTGCTTGGGCAACATTTGAGAAGCGAAAGAGTCAAACCAATACCGATTCGTGGGCTTCTCGATAATTGTGTAGATAGTGACCTCTTGCAGCCTTTGAGTCATGTCATTTAATGCTCTAATGGGCTGATGTCATGATGGAAGTATCGAAGAGGCAAGAGCTCAAGACCATTTCTTATCATCTTTACTCCAAGAACCGCGGAAACTATCTGTATACGGCTAAAATTGGAGAATCTGATTTTATGATTGTTATTACGCTCCATAGCCCGTCTCCAGAAGGCTTGAGGCACAACTCGAGGTTCGATCTCGAGGATTCCCTATGTTCGACTTCGGGGTAGCGCAAATCGGTGGCTATGATAGACAAGCGGGAAATTCCCAAGGCACATCGTTAGAGCTGACCAGGTCTACAAGAATAGCACAAGTCCGTATCGTGACATTAAATGGTTGTACCATCCGCATATCTTTTTAATAAATGCATTTGTATTATGTTGGGATTCACCCTCCTATATAAAGGGGACCTTTATCATTTTGTAAGGGACATGATATTCAATACAAGAACAAGAACATTCTCTGCTCTCTAACTTAAACATTCTCCATTGTTTTTCCTTTGATTTATTTCTTACATTTATTGTGTTTCATTGATTGTTCCTCATTTATTACTCATCAGTGATCATAAAGAGCCATCATTTAGTCCCTTGGAACTATTATTCCTTCATCGATCATCCCCAGTCAAGCTCATTATCTCGAGCTCGAGGACCAGCTTAGGCCAGTCCGAGACCCCGATTCGCAGTTGTTCTGTTTGAATAACAATACTGCCTCTTACTCTTACTTTACTTTCCTAGCTCACACTTAGCCTCTATCACTTAACAACTATCATTAAAATAAATCACATATTTTTAGAATCACAAAATAAAATTTAATTGTAATTACCATTTTCAAGGTAAACAAAGACTTATGATAAGGATATTATATGATTTAGATACCTTATAACATGACCTCCTCATCATATTAAGCACCTCTAGTTTTACCCAAAAATACAGGTTACAACATCCTTGATTCGTCTAACTTCTAATACTTGTTAACCATTCTTATATTCCTTTGTATCATATAAACCAAATAGGATTAAATTCTTATCATCTCAAAGATAATCTCTACTTGAATTTACGTCGACTAACTTAGGACGTGAACTAACGTACGAGAATATGGGTTGTATCATCCGGGTGGTGGCGATCCCTCGATTTGATTCTATTTTTTTTGCATTCAGACAGTATTGTATTATGACATTTCTTTAGTTATTTGGTATAGAGCTTTTGAATCTATACTACCGAGTTTTGGGAGTGGTATTATGTATTGTCGTTTTGGCTTATGTTTATCATTATTTCCATTGTGTATGATAAATTGGACTTATTATATCATGTTTTGACAATTTAATTTTGTTAATGTGATTGGCTTACCCAGTATTGAAGGTTAGGTACCGCCATGACCCTTTGGTGGGAATTAGGTCGTGACAAGTTGGTATCAGAACCCTAGGATCGTTGGTTCTACAAGTAATGAGCAATTTTAATAAAGTCTTGCGAAAATATATGGTTACATCCATACATATATTTGTATGGTAACCGAACTGTTTGGACACTTTACTTTCTTTCATTCTTTATTATGTGAATATTTTTATTCCAAATTTTAACCTTTACCTTTCTTTTCTCTCAAAGATGCTGAGGACAAGATCTATGAGATTAGTTGAGTAGGCATATGTGTACCTTATCAGAGTCCTAAGAGGTGGGGGTCGAGGTAGAGGTTGAGGTAGGACACACGCTGTAGGTAGAGTACTTACTAGACGAGTAGTGATGGAGCCAGCAATAGCTCTTGTTGAGGAACGGGAACCAGATCATGTTGAGTAGGTGGGACCCGCTCTATTAAGGGGCCTATTACTACCCTTGTACTTCAAGAAACTTTGGCTTATGTATACGGTAAAATTGGAGGGTCCAATTTTCCGTCGTTGAGATGCCTCGTAAGCACATTTCACATGTTTAAGACAATGGTTGAGGTTCACCCCCAAGGGCTACAGACGCTCGACCTCAGCGCAGTGCAGACCAACACTTATGATGAAAAAGTGGGGAGTTCCCAAGGCGCATAACTAGAGTTGACAAAGTCTAGTGAGCTAAGTTCAGACATGAATCATGGCATCAACTAGTTGTCCCATCTTCATATCTTTGTAATAAATGTATTTGTACTATGTTGGGGTTCCCCCTCATATATAAAGGGGATCCTTGTCATTTTGTAAAGGACCTGTTGCCCAATACTAAATACACAAGAACATTCTTTCTGCTCTCTAACATATTCTCTTGATCTTATTGCTTCAATTTATTGCTTACATTCATTATGTTCTATTTATTGTTTATCATTGATCATAAAGAGCCATCATTTTATCTTTCATAACTATTTGTCCTCCCACGGTTTCCTTAAGCCAACCTCCAGACTCGACCTCGAGGCCTCATATACGGCAGCTCGAGGCCTCGACCTCTAGCCACTCGGTTCGATTATCACATCGTCTCTAAGCTTTAATCTTGCTTTCTAGTCTTTTTCTTAGCACCCATTGCCTAACAACTAGCATAAAAATACTTCACGTATTTTTAGAACCACAAAATCAAATTTAATTGTTATTACCATTTTCACGGTAAATAGTTTGCCGCCCACCGTGGGGATAAAAATAATAGTGATTATTTTCTTGCTGGTTTAACTACATAACGCAGGTTACCTTTCAAAGTTTTTCTTGTCCAAGATCTTTTATTTAAGGTCAAAATGACTAAACTAGTAAATGTGCCTAAAAATAACAGCCTAAAAACTATGGAAAGGGCGGTATGGTTATTCTAGGTACGGGTGTGCCACCGCAAAACCCTAAGAGTACACTGGAACCGATTCCCAAGGGTACAACCTCGTGCGACGCCCAATACATTAACGACGGTCCTCACACTAACAAGGGAGCATGCCGAGAGATTCAGTGGGAAACTCGGAAAAATCCAACCTGGGCAAGAAGAGAGATTCCTCAGCATGTCGTTCATATGATTATCAGGGGGACCGACATTCCCCAAGGACCCATGATCAAATGGATAAAAATATCCGATGCAATAGAAGGGCCGATCCAAGACCGCATGACCGAAGACACCCTTGCAATAAGCGAAGAGGATCTCGAGACCTTGACAGAACCACATAACGATGCACTGATAATTTCATTTCTTTTAAGTAACATTTGAATTAAACGTGTGCTCGTGGATCCATGTAGCTCGGCCAACGTAATTAGGTCAAAGCTAGTAGAACAGCTTGGGTTGCTTGATCACATCGTACCCATCTCCCAGGTCCTCCACAGCTTCAACATGGCCGGCGAAGTAACAAAAGGGGAGATCTCCCTCCCGATTGACATGTTCGGTACAGTTCAGAACACTAAGTTCCACGTCATCGGCGGTGACATGAGGTACAACACATTGTTTGGCAGGCCGTGGATATACAACATAAGAGCAGTACTGTCAACTCTACACAAAATGATGAAGTTTCCAACAAAGGATGGCATAACAATCATATATGGAGAACAACACGCGGCAAAAGAAATGTTCGCGGTTTACCAGGAGGCGCCAAATACTATGCACTCTACCTTGGATGAGTCTGGGAGCGTACAGACCCCTGAGGATTATGAAGAAGATTTCCCCGCTCCTGGAACATTTGTTGCCCCTGAAGATTCGGATGCAACAAAATCGACAATTGAAGAAGTGGAGCAAGCTATTTTTATCGAGCATCTCCCAGATCAGAAGGTATACCTGGGAATGGGACTAACCCTAAACTCAGGAAAACTCTCATTCAATTCCTTATTAATAACATCGACTGTTTCGCTTGGTCCTACTTAGATATGACAAGAATCTCGCCGGAAATAACCACCCACTAATTAAGTGTCGACCTCAAGTTTAAACCAGTGAAGACAAAAAGAAGACCCCAATCCGAAGTAAAACATGCATTCATCAAGGACGAGGTAACAAAACTACTTAAAATAAGGTCTATTAGAGAGGTAAAGTACCCCGAATGGCTAGCCAACATAGTGGTAGTGCCCATAAAGGGAAATAAGTTAAGAATGTGCGTAGATTATAAAGACTTAAATAAGGCATGCCCCAAGGATTCATTCCCATTGCCTAACATCGATCGTCTGATCGATGCCAAAGCCGGCCACGAGACCCTTACCTTTCTCGACACCTACTCGGGGTATAATCAAATTCAGATGAACCCCGAAGATAGGGAAAATACTACGTTCATCATGAAGTATGGTACCTACAATTACAATGTGATACCCTTCGGGCTAAAAAATGTAGGGGCTACGTACCAACGTCTTGTTAATAAAATGTTCGAGCATCAAATAGGCAAATCCATGGAAGTTTATATTGATGACATGCTAGTTAAGTCCCTGCGCGCAGATGACCATTTTATTCATTTGTAGGAAACATTCGACATCCTCGGGAGTTACAATATGAAGCTTAATCCCGATAAATGTGCCTTCAGAGTGGGTTCGGGCAAATTATTAGGCTTCATGGTGTCAAACAGGGGGATCGAGATAAACCCTGACAAAATCAATGCCATCGAAGAAATCACGGTGATAAATAATATAAAGGTCGTGCAACGACTGATAAGGCGGATAGTGGCTCTCGGAAGATTCATATCAAGATCATCAAACATGAGTCATCATTTCTTCTATTTGCTCAAAAAGAAAAACAACTTCGAATAGACTCGAGAATTCCAGCACGCCTTAGAGGGATTGAAGTGATATCTGACTATTCCTCCTTTGCTCCACATGTCAAAAGAAGATGAAACGATGTATCTATACCTAGCCGTATCCGAGATAGCGGTAAGTAGTGTGCTAGTTCGAGAAGAGCAAGGTACACAATTCCCTATTTATTATGTAAGTCAGACCCTAGGGGACGCCGAAACCAGGTATCCACACCCAGAAAAATTAGCTTTTGCGTTAATAAGCACATCACGAAACTTGAAACCATATTTTCAATGCCACCGTATTTGCGTTTTAACAACATACCCTCTCTGAAGCATATTACATAATCCTGAACTATTGGGCCGATTGGCCAAATGGTCCATCGAACTCGGGGTGTATGATATCGAGTATCAACCCCGAACGGACATCAAGTCCAAGATTCTAGCGGACTTCGTGGCCGACTTCTTGCCATCCCTCGTGCCCGAGGTAGAAAGGGAACTTTTACTAAAATCGGGCACATCTTCCGGGGTATGGAACCTGTTCATTAATGGCGCCACGAACGTGAGAGGATCCGGACTCGGTATAGTCATGAAGTCGCCTACGGGTGTCATAATCATGCAAGCAATAAAAACTGCAATTGAGTAACAACGAAGCCGGGTATGAGGCTATGATTGCAGGTCTAGAATTGGCCAAAAGCTTGGGAGCTGAGATCGTCGAAGCAAAATGCGATTTAATTCTGGTAGTAAATCAGGTAAATAGGAGCTATGAGGTCCGAGAAGACAGGATGCAAAGGTACTTGGACAAAATCCAAGTCACAATATGTTGTTTCAAAGAATGGACCATGGTTGACATACCTCAAGAGAAGAACAGTGTGGGAGATGCCCTCGCAAACCTGGGATCATTTGTCAAAGAAGATGACCTACTCCCCAGGGCTGTTATTCAGCTATTTAAATCAGTGGTCGAGGAATGTCATACCGAGATTAATACTACTAGCCTAACATGGTATTGGAGAAATAAATATATTGACTATCTGAAAGACGTCATTGACTTCATCTGGGACGTCATTAAAGATAAATTAATTTTATTTATTACTAACTATTTCTCAAAATGGGTGGAAGCGAAGGCCTTCGAAAAGATAAGAGAAAAAGAAGTCATTGACTTCATCTGGGACCACATTATGTGCCGATTCGGGATTCCTTCCGAGATAACATGTGATAATGGGAGGCAGTTCATCAGAAGCAAAGTAACACAGTTGCTCGAGGATCATCAAGAGAATCTTGTCCATGCCCTACCACCCGTGTGCAAACGGCCAGGCCGAGTCCACAAACAAAAGAATCATCCAAAACATAAAATAGAAGTTGTAAAGCACTAAGGGAAAATGGAGAGAAGTATTGCCCGAAGCGCTATGGGCATACCGAACAACTCCATAATCAAGCACAGGGGAAACACCTTTCTCTCTAGTATATGGTACTGAGTCTTTGATACAAGTGGAGGTCGGGGAGCCAAGCGCCATATTCCGACACACCACTTAGAGCTCGCACAACGAGGCCATGACTACGGCCCCCAAACTATTGGATGAAAAAGCGAGAAGCCTCGTTTGTCCGAATGGATACCCAAAAGCAAAGGATCTAAAGGTATTATAACAGGATAACAAACCTCCGACATCTCGGAGTCGGGCACTTGGTCCTAAGATTCTGATGGAAGATTATGAAACATCCTCGTGCTCGAGGACCTCGGGCTCTTAAAAGCATGCTTGCACTCTTTTCTTTCCACCGGATTTTGTCCCTAGAAGGGTTTTACCGGCAAGGTTTTTAACAAGGCAGCATCTATATGCCACCTAAGGAACACTCAACAAGTATTCAAGTCTTCTTTCGTAGTAAACCTCGAATACTGGGGGGCATCCCCCCGAAAGGTCACCTCCTCGGAGAATAATGTACCGGGCCAAACGGTTGAATGAACCGTGTCCATATAAGAATAATTGAGTCCCTAACAGCAAAAACATGTACACTTGTACCAAGTAAGCAAAGAATACTTCCCAAAAGCATTTTGTGTTTCAAGGAAGCTCGATATTTTTTGCAAAAATGGCCCAAGAGGAAAAAAACATCCCGAATACTTGGGGACTAGCGTCAACAAATCAAAACAATACGAACCCCAGGTCGGAGCTTCAAACTCGTAAGCCCTCAATGAGGCAACAACAAGATCCTAAAATAGCTCCAGAGCAAAAAATGTCACGAACTCTCGGGGACAGGCGTCGAAAACTCAATGCCACATGACCTGCAGGTTGGAAACTTTGAAATTGTAAGCCCTCAATGAGGCAATACCAATTTTACAACTAATGGCTCCTGAGCCGAGAAATCCTCAATGACTCAGGGAATGCCGTCAATCGCCATCTCCATCGACTTATCAAAGCCCGAGGCCATAATATCACATGCCGGCAGCCTTGGTCCTATAAGACCTCAAGCAAGGCATAAAACACACATGTACCAATTGACAATATATGTAAGACCTCAAGAAAGGCATGAACCATACTTGTACCAAGTAGCCAAAACTATAAGATCCCAAAGGCATGTAAAAGTTGTAAGACCTTACTAAAGGCATAAACCTAATATCAAAGTTAAGGCTATATATCAAACTTGTAAGACCCCTAAAAAGGTATACCCTCGATATAGATGCCGAAACTACTTCACTCGGGACTGAAAGGCTTTGGTTAAACATAAATGACTATGGTCACAAGGCTGTACTAGCCAACATAATGCGACTCGTGTACGCTCGACCGCCGCTATAAAATCACAGGCCTTTAATTACTTTGAATATACTTTGAAAATAACTGGTTAAACAGTCTACTATCGACATAGGCAAAAGAGCTTTGACCATGTCAGCTCCTAAATACAGGCTTGGAGATACTCAGCCAACGAGCCAAACCTTCCGAGGTGATCGATCATCGCATATAATGACTCACAATCGAGGTTTTTATCAAACTGTTGAAGAGTCAAGAAAACACAATTTCAAAAAGTCCTTAACGAGGTAAAAATAGCCTATAAGAGGTTGTACCGACCCAATGCATAAGACCCAATGTCGCCACCCACACAAGAGGTCGTACCGACCCCACATGTTAGAGCCTAAGGGATAGCTTTAAAATTCAAAAACATGAAGGTCGAATGAGCTTGAGTCGAAACCTGATTCAGAGACTGAACCCAAAATAGTTAACTAAATATGCCTATAAGCATCAGCGTAAGAGCTACTATCGCCAGCATTGAAATCGAAGGTCACACCGACCAAACGCGTGAGAGACACTTTCGCCAACGCTATAATTGAAGGTCACAACGACCCAACGTATAAAACCCAGGTCTAACCCGAGAACACTCGGGGACTAACTTTCGACCATTACGAGTTGCTTAGAAATAGCAAAGACCTGAGGGTCTAACCCAAGGTCTAAGACCTCAGGTTGATTATCAAAAACATCACATATTATTCCCAAAAGGCAAAGGAGAAAGGAAGTGATAAAAAATGAAAAGCCTTTTATACATATTGCTCACAGAGGTACATTTACAAGGCTTTTAAAAAAACCCTTACAAGGAAGGAGCTAAACAGAACCATAATATATCATCGAGCCTACATCTTTGACGACTCCGCCGGAGGTTCTGCCCAACGGTTCCAGCTTCAATCCCAGGACCTTCAACAACCTCTTCCCCTCTAAGGATTCTTCCTTCATTCTCATCATCTTCTAAGCCACTACCTGTCACACTCCCAAAAGCAAACAGGGCAGCAGCTTTTTTCTCTAGGGTCTTCACCCTCTCGAGCTCGAAAGACAAATTGATACTACCCGCGTGTATGTCCTCGAGATTCCACCACCGAGATTCTGACCGAGCATGTTCCACAGCTCGAGTCAATTTCAGTTCGGCCTCCTTAGGCACTCTCCCAGTTTGAGTGTTTATTACAACTACATCCTCTTTATGCAAAGATATAGGCGCCTCAGCTTCGGTTTTGATCCCGGATAGTGCATCAAATAACTCATAATGGAGACCTCTATATTTGTTGCTATACGCCCTCGCATCATGAATCTTGTGCCCGACTAAGGCCATCTTTTCCTGGAGGGTATCCCTCTTAGAGGTTATCTCTCTTACATGTCATTTGAGGTTGAGGACTTTGGAGTCTCTAGCTCGGAGCTCCTCCCTCAGCAGGGCACCTTCCTTCTCAAACTGCGCGAATCAGATACAAGATGTCAAAACACTAGGATCTGGAAAACATTCAAACAATAGCAAATGGAAACTAGGTAACCTATTCAACAAGATGAGCCTTCTCACGCTCATGGTGGGTAACCTCAGACTGAAACCAGGTGAAAGTCTGGTGATAAAGTGCCCTAGTCTGAATCCATGAAAAATACAAGTTAGAAAGACAAAGATCAGGACGACAGGAAGGATTTACAAAAACTACATGCTCACAAAGCCTGCTCATCTCGTTGAAGACGAGTGAAGCCTCGAGCTAGGGAATTCCCTCGGGAGCGGCTAAAGGCCTTTCAAACGTATCTTTATCTCCGGTAGGCACCCCCACATCGGAAGGTTCTTTATTCAGGGCATCTTGCATTCCTTTAGGAGGTAAGATCATTCCCTGAGGGGAATCACTCAGGATAACAACACTAGTAGGGTCAATCGGGGCCACCTCTTGTCCCTACGGGGCTTCAGATGGGTTCCTCCGAACCACCTACCGAATGCGTCCCATCTCAACGGATATTTTGGCCATCGACCGGCTCAGGGACATCACCCGATACTCCTTCAGTGGCCTCTCCATCCCAAAGTTGGACCGCAACGACATCAAGCTCTGGCTCGGGAGCCACCATCTCTACGGCATGAGGGCCGATCAGGCTTTCCCCTCCCTCGGACACTAATAAGAAATTATTTTCCCCCTCATCTTCAACTCGGGGACATCCCGCTACTTCTGGAGCTAGGGCTGCCGGGTTGGATTTAGTTTCTTCCACCTTGGTCTTCTTGGATTCCGAAGGTTCATTCGACGATTCCCTTTGTGTTTTTCTCCCTTCATCGAGTCCTGAGGTACCCTCTTCACTAAGCGTTGTTCCCTTCATCAAGGGGACCTCCCCTAGACCTATACGAATGCAAGAGGTAAGCATAGGGAGTAAGGACTCTATCAGTAGCAATTCTGATTAAAAGGTACGACTGCACCTGAAGTAAAGGATCACCATGGTCCTTGTCTTCCCATCGATCTTGGGACAGATCACGCCATACTCGCTCAATGTATGGGCAAATTGAGTCCATCCAGCCTACCCAACCCGAGAGGTCCGTGACCGCACCAGGGTAAATTGCTATGACTGCATCAGGAGAGAAATTAAGCGCGTGTAAAGAAGTACATAAAAAGAAGCAAGGAAATTCTAGATAACATATCTACTTACATTCCATGTTGCACCTTTCGGGGAACGACATCCTTTCCACCAAGATCAGGTCCGAAGTCTTAACTCAGACAAAGCGGCTCATCCACCCTCCGTTCCCAACTTCTTCAATGCAAGCAAAAAGTTCCCTCGAAGCTCGACAATGGAGCTTAATCAGACCCCCACGGAAGAGATGGGGGTTGTACATCCTGATCAGGTGATCGAGGGTGAAGGGAATCTCCTCAATCATGTTCACATAGTACCTGATCATGTAGACAATGTGCCAGAACAAAGAGTGAATTTGGCCGAGGGTCACTTCATACCGTTGACAAAAGTCGAGAATCATGGGGTTTATTGGAGGCAAGGATGGCCCCACCGGAACAAGGGTAAATGGGTAGGTATACATACTAAGAAAATTGGCTTTGTTTGTTGTTACATCCTCCTCCCGAGAAGGGATCTCCACAAGCACCGAATCCCCCCAGTGGCAATCAGTCCTCACCATTTCGACGACTGTTATTGAGCTAATATACTGAGACACAGGCTCACGATGCCCCGACTTTGAAGAAGGTTTCTCAACCTTGAAATCGAAAGCCGTTGCAAAAGATCCTGGAATGAATTCCTCAACACGAGTAGGCATTGTCACTTTACCTTTAGATGGAAGCAAAGATGAGGAGGTCACGTTCTCCTGAGAAGTTAAGGCAGAAGTTTTCACCATTCCTAAGAGATTTTAGAGGAGAAAGGGAAATTGCGTTTCGAAGAAATAACAAAAGTAAAGGTAGAAGGAACCTTTTTGGGGGCTTGGTGGTGCAGTGATTTATAAAGAACTAGAGAAGAGGTATTTATAGCGTCCCCACACGCGCGTTGAAGAAGGCAATGGACAACCAACCGCCATAATTAATACGCAGGCTTTCAAGGGATGTGCATACGTGATCTTTTGGCACCTTATGACTGTCGCCGTTAAGAAAGTACCAGAGGGGCAGGAATTCAAGGTCATTTCTTATCAATTTCACTCTAAGAAATGTAGGGACTATCTATATAGGGTAAAACCAGAGGGTCCAAATTTTCGTCGTAGCGATGCCTCGTAAGCACATTTCACAGGTTCAAGACTATGGTCGAGGTTCACCCCCGAGGTCTATCGACGCTCGACCTCAAGGAAATGCAGACCAATGGTTATGATGAAACAGTAGGGAGTTCCCAAGGCACATAACTAGAGCTGACAAAGTCTAGTGAGCTAAGTTTAGACCCAAATCATGGCATCAACTAGATGTCCCATATCCATATCTTTATAATAAATGTATTTGTACTATGTTGGGTTCCCCCTGATATATAAAGGGGATCCTTTTCATTTTGTAAAGGACCTGTTGCCCAATACTAAACACACAAGAACATTCTCTCCGCTCTCTAACATATTCTCTTGATCTCATTGCTTCCATTTATTGCTTACATTCATTGTATTCTATTTATTGTTAATCATTTATTGCTTATCATTGATCATAATGAGGAAACTTCTAACGGTCTTCTCTCTCTAACCCCCCCCTATCGCTTCTAATTCTACTTTTAATGGTCACTGGCTCACTACACCTGGCCAGCCGGCAACCACCCAGCAGGTACGAGCCCCTCCCACCCCCCCCTCCCTCCCTCATCTTTCACGCCACTCATCCCTTTCCCTCTCCCCTCTTTCTCCTCCCCCCCCTCACCCCCAAACTTAATTGTAGTGGGCACTCTCACAAACACTGGCCCGCTATCATACCTATTTCCGGCAACTTTTCTCCCTTTTTCCCTTCCCCTTTTGTTTACTTTGGCTTAGTTAACAGATTACTTCTATTAGTTCACATTATCTTTGTTAAAATATTTGTTATAAATTATTGCAATATTGTAGTTCAACTTTATTTAGTTAGCTACTGCTATTTTAATAATTTGTTCATTTTCCTTTGATTGTTTTTAATTTATTTTAAAAAAAAAATAATTTAAGGTATTATTACAACCTTTTAACGCTCCTTTTCTATGGGTGGGGCCTCACCAGTGGTAGCGGTGACAACCCCCCTTATTTGTTTGTTTTCATGGTGTTTTGTGTGTATTTCAAGTTAGGGACTCTAGCTATTATCGGTGAGCGGGACGCGCGTGTGCAAACAAAAGGAACAACCCTGACAAGGGTCGGTAGGAGGTTGACGCGAACGTGCTTGGTGGATGCAACTTGGGCTTATATACCAAGACAATTCCCAAGTTCTACTCACAGGAGTTGGTACCTCCCGTTTTTCATTTTCCCCTTTATTGTGTTAGTTAAATTATTGAAATCATAGTTCTTATTAGATTATCCATCGTATTAGTGCGCCTATAGTTGTAGCTTGTCTTTGTCTAGCTTGATTTATTGACTTTTGTGTGTTATTGATTCCCCTTAGTCTATCATAGGTATAGTGGTTATGGTCTGGGATGGTGGAGTAAGGTTATGTCCTCGGGGGGTGGGGCGGGAGGTAAGGCAGGGGTTAGGGGGTGGTTGGGAGGCAGAGAGGTAAAGGGAACAGGGGTGCCTATAGGTTACAAATCGGGTCATGGAACGTAGGTACATTGACGGGTAAGTCTATAGAGTTGGCGAAGATCCTCCAGCAAAGGAGGGTCAACATAGTATTTGTCCAGGATACAAGGTGGGAAAGGTCGAGTGCGAAGGACGTGGACGGGTATAAACTTTGGTACTCAGGAGTCAAGAGAGGTAAGAATAGAGTGGGTATCTTGGTGGATAGGGAGCTTAGAGAGTCTGTGGTCGAAGTTAGACGAGTGAATGATAGATTGATGTTTATTAATTTGGTGGTTGGAGAGTACACCTTGAACGTCATTAGCGCCTATGCGCTGCATGCGGGCCTAGATGAAGAGGTTAAACGACGCTTCTAGGAGCAGATAGATGAGATTGTGCGCTAGGTTCTGCATGCTGAGAAGCTATTCATAGGAGAAGATTTCAATGTTCATATTAGGGCGAGCACAGGTGGTTATGGCGAGGTGCATGGAGGATTTGGTTTTGGGGAGAGGAACGGAGGAGGTACCACGCTGTTGGACTTCGCTAAGGCTTTCAGGTTTGTGATTGCAAACTCTAGATTTCCGAAAAGGAAGGAGCATTTGGTTACTTTTCAAAATGCGGTAGTGAAGACTCAGATTGACTATCTCCTCCTCAGGAGGTGTGACAGTGGGTTGTGCAAGGATTGTAAGGTGATTCCGAGTGAGACACTCATGACGTAGCATAGACTCTTGGTGATAGGCGTTGGTATTAGGTTAGAGAGGAGGAACAGGTCTGCTCAGGGATCACCGAGAATTAGGTGGGAAGCCTTGACTAAGGATAAAGCCCAAGAGTTAGAGTGGCGGTTGTCGGCTATGGGAGCTTGGAAGAGCAGTGGGGACGCAAACACTATGTGGTCAGCAACTTCAGACTGTATAAGGGCATCTGTGAGAAAGGTGTTAGGGGTCTCAACCGGTGTCTCTGGTAGGCATGAAGGAGACTGGTGGTGGAATGAAGTGGCCCAAGGTAAAGTAGAAGCAAAGAAGGCGGCATACTTGAAGTTAGTGGGGAGCATAGGTAAGGAGGAGAGGCAAGCGTGCATGGAGAGATATAAGGTAGCTATGAAGGAAGCTAAACTATCGGTCATGGAGGCTAAAACTGCGGCTTATGGTCGTATGTATGAGGAACTGGGGGAAAAGGGTAGGGAGAAGAAGTTATTCCGGCTGGCCAAGTTGAGAGAGAGGAAGGCTCGGGATTTGGACCAAGTGAGATGCATCATGGATGAAGATGGTAGGACACTAATGGAAGATGCCTAGATTAAGAGGAGATGTCAAATTTACTTCCATAAACTTCTGAATGAAAAAAGGGATCGGGATATTGTGGTAGGAAAATTGGAGCATTTCGAGAGTCACTGTGACTTCGGGCCTTACAGGCGTATCAAGGTTGAGGAGGTCGTGGGGGCTATGCGTAAGATGAGAAGAGGCAGAGCAACCAGACCAGATGAGATTCCGATGGAATTTTGGAAGTGTGTAGGGAGAGCGGGTTTTGAGTGGTTGACTAGGCTATTTAATGTTATTCTTAAGGCAAAGAGGATGATGGATGAGTGGAGGTGGAGTACGGTGGTTCCATTGTATAAGAACAAAGGTGATATCTAGATTGTAATAATTATAGGGGTATCAAATTACTGAGTCATACCATGAAAGTATGGGAGATGGTCGTTAAAGGGAGGGTGAGGTTGACAATGTCTATATCAGACAACCAGTTCGGGTTCATGCCGGGTCGTGCAACCACAAAAGTTATACACCTTTTTAGGAGGTTGGTGGAACTGTACAGAGAGAGAAAGAAGGATTTGCACATGGTGTTTATTGACCTAGAGAAAGCGTGTGACAAGGTTCCTAGAGAAGTTCTCTGAAGATTCTTGGAGGTAAAAGGTGTGTCGTTTCCCTATATTATGGCGATTAGGGACATGTATGATGGGGCTAAGACTCGGGTTAGGATGGTAGGAGGCGACTCTGAGCATTTTCCGATTGAAATGGGGTTACACCAAGGCTCTGCACTCAGTCCGTTCTTATTTGCCATGGTGATGGATGCGTTAACAAACCATATCCAAGGGGAGGTGCCATGGTGCATGCTATTTGCCGATGACATAGTTGTGATCAATGAGTCACGAACCGGTGTTAACGAGAGACTAGAAGTTTAGAGACAGACTCTTGAGTCTAAAGGTTTCAAGCTGAGTAGAACGAAGATGGAATAATTGGAGTGTATTTTCAGCACTGAGCCGGGGGAAGTGGGTGTGGATGTGAAGCTTGAATCACATGTTATTCCAAGTAGAGGCAGCTTCAAGTACCTTGGATCGGTTATCCATGGGGGATGGGAGATCAATGAAGATGTCGCACACTGTATTAGGGTAGGATGGATGAAGTAAAGGTTAGCATCCGGAGTTTTGTGTGACAAGAGACTGCCAGCGATACTCAAAGATAAGTTCTATAAAGCGGTGGTTAGACTGGCCATGATGTATGGGGCTGAGTGGCCTGTTAATAACTCACATATCAAAAAGATAAAAGTAGCATAAATGAGGATGTTGAGGTGGATGTGCGGGCACACTAGGATGGACAAGATTAGAAATGATGATATTCGGGAGAATGTGCACGTGGCTCCCATTGATGACAAGATGCGGGAAACGAGGCTCAGATGGTTGAGGCATGTACAGAGGAGAAGCCTAGATGCTCCAGTAAAGAGGTGTACGCGGCTGGTTGTGGAGGGAATGAGAAGAGGTAGAGGGCGGCCTAAGAAGTATTGGGGAGAAGTGATCAGGAAGGATATGGCGAGGCTTCAGATTTTCGAGGACATGACACTTGATAGGAAATTGTGGAGGTCGAGTATTACGGTTGTAGGCTAGGAGGTAGTTGAGTCTTGTGTTACTTTGTACCGTTGTGAGCCTAGTCCGATAAGGTTTTTGTCTAAAATAGCTAGTGGCATTGTCGTGTCTTAATATTTTCTCTTTTGGGTGCAAGACCTATTTACTAACCATCATTTTTGCCTTGTATTTTTCTTCTGCATTTTATATTCCTATTTTTCCTATGATCTCTATGGTGAATCTAATATTCTCTCCTTTTGTTTTTTCTTATTATCTTGAGCCAAGGGTCTTTCGGAAACAGTCTCTCTACTCCTTCAGGGTAGGGGTAAGGTCTGCGTACATACTACCCTACCCAGACTCCACTTGTGGGATTATACAAGGTTGTTGTTGCTGTTGTTGTTGATCATAAAGAGCCATCATTTTAGCTCTCATAAATGTTAGTCCTTTCACGGTTTCATTAAGCCGACCTCAAGACTCGACCTCGAGGCCTCATATATGGCAACTCGGGCCCCGACATCCAACCATTCGGTTCGATTATCACATCGTCTCTAAGCTTTAATCTTGCTTTCTAATCTTTTACTTAGCACCCATTGCCTAACAACTAGAATATAAATATATCACGTTTTTTTAGAACCACAAAATCAAATTTAATTGTTATTACCAGTTTTACGATAAACAACTTACTTTATGAGTATGTTCGAGAGCTTGGCCCAGGCAGGGTTGATTCTGGTTGCACCGGCTAATTTAGGTTAGGGGAAATGCCAGACTCCCACTGCACGTACAGTGAAGCAGCTGGCTCATGTTTATCAAACATAAGGTGTTATGCCGATGCAGCCAGTACATGGTCTACATGGTCCCAATTTTTAGATCTTTTCTTGGGGCAGTTTATCCCATAGACCCGCAGAGATGAGTTGTGTAGTGATTATGAGCATTTTTGCCAAGAGGTTATGATTGTCACATAGTATGCTATGAGGTTGACATAATTATCATGCTGTGGAAATCCTTTGATTTCTACTGAGAGGGACAGATTCCATATATATATTGAAGACTCACCTACAACCTCACATTTCAGATGGAATGAGAGATAGATATTGAGACTGAATTTCATCAGGCTATGGAGATTGCTCAGAGCTTAGAGCACAACCGTAAGTAGGAGATGGAGGATAGGGAGGTGAAGAAGCCTTCGTGGCTCCTACTCTAGGGTAAGGTTAGTCATGGTAGAGGCTTTGTCAGACGGCAAGTTCAGTTCCTACTTCAAGTTTCACGTAGTGCTCCAGCTAGCCATGGATTTCATAGCACTCGTACTAGCTAGTCTTCTTTCAGTGCACCTCTTGCTCGGGGTTCATATAATGGTTATTCCATCCATCCATGGTAGACTCTATTTCAGCATCCACGTCAACATAGAGGTTGTTATGAGTGCGGTGATGCTAGGCACATGGTTAGAGATTGTCCCAAGCTTCGGATGAGTGTACCTCAGTAGGGATGATTCCCTCTCTAAATGCTACACCACCTTCACAACCAGCTAGAGGTGGGGGTCAGTCGGGTAAAGGTTATCCTAGAGGGGGAGGCGAGACATGTTGTTGTGCTTTCCCTCTCTAGAGGAAGTCGTTATAGGTATTGTCCTTGTTTGCTATAGAGATGTTGTAGTATTATTTGATCTGAGTTCTACTTATTTGTGTGTTATCCCACTTTGCATCATATTTGGATATGTCTCGTGATTTTTTGAATTCTCCTATTTATGTGTCTACCCCCAGTGGGGATTCTATTGTGGTAGATCTTTTTTACCATTCTTGTGTGGCTTAAGTTTAGGTTTGATCTTTTGTTGCTCAATATGGTGGATATTGATCGATGTTGGTATGGATTGTTTATCTCTGTACCATGTTAATAATTGATTGCCATGCTAAGACAGAGACGTTGGCTATGCCGAGATTGCTAATGTTGGAATGGAGGAGCTTGCTGGGTCATATTCCTAGTAGGGTGGTTTCTTTTATGAAGGTTTAACTGATGGTTGAGAAGGGATGCGTGGCATACTTATACTCTATTAGAAATCTTAGTGATGATAATCTTGATGAATTGTGAGTATCATCACTAAGATTTCTAATATTGTGAGTATCATCACTAAGATTTCTAATATCGTGTGATACAATTACAACATTACAAGTTTGACTTTCCACAAACCAACATACCACCCACGATATGTCTACGGAGCCTCTAATAGATACAAAAGAGTACGGTGATAGTGCCAGCACTCCGGCTATACCTCAAAACACAGTAATACACATAAAACAGAAGATACACAACCCCAGAATGTGATGGGGCTCACCAAGTCGGCTGGGAAGATTAAGTACCACTATCGCTGCTTTGTATCCTCCGTCGTGGAACCACCTGCATCCATTAAAGATGCAGCGCCCCCGGCAATAGGATGTTAATACATGATGAATAGTACTAGTATGAAACCAAACACCTAATCATGGACTAGGAAATACAGCATAAATATGATGAATCATGGTAACAATAGAATAGCATAGATAGTCGTTGAAGCGAAAGAAGATTCATCAAGAGCTGTCAATAACACTAATAAATTTTAAGATAACCTCTGTAACCATTTCTACACAAAATGGCCCCGCCGCCTCACCCCAATGTATGTGGGTGGAGGTACAAAAATTATATGAATACTTACACAAAGCGGCCCTTCTGCCTCACCCCAATATATGCGGGTGGAGGTGTAACAACAATACCAATACCTACATAAAGCGGCCCTGCCGCCTCATACAAATATGTGCGGGTGGAGGTGTAACAACAATACCAATTCCTACACAAAGCGGCCCTGCTGCCTCACCCCAATATGTGCGGGTGGAGGTGTAACACCAATACCAATACCCACACAAAGCTATGTGCGGGTGGAAGTGTAACAAAAATAACAATTACAATCTCTACACAATTTGGCATAACAATTTTCATATGTAACATGGCTTGGATTATTACATGTAGATACACAATCAATAGTTTAGAACACGTTCTTACTCAATCACACAACATAACAAGAGCATTCGAACACAACTAGAACATATATTTTGTGACAAAGCTTATTCTAAATAATCGACTTATGATAAACATCTTGGGATTTACAAGGGTGATGTGGGGTTCAAATCTTAAAGAAAGGTTTAGCCATCATACCTCATGTGAGCTTCCTTACACTCTAAAATGTTCTGAACCCTTATTAACTTCAATCTATTTTAGAAATATGGAAAATTGAATCAAAATTAGGAAGATGATCATGGTTCTAGCACATTTGAGCATTCTATCAAGCATTAGGTGCACATTAAGGTTTCATGGTCATTTTATGGAGGATTCCATCATCCCACAACCCATTCATTACAATTTTTAGCTTAACAATCTTCCTACACTCCTTGGTAACACATGCATGCAAAATAACAACTCCCATACCCAAGAATTATCTTACAAATTACCCATTTCTAGTAAATTTCGAAATAAAGGGCTAGGGTGTAGAACCTTACCTATTTGATTGAAGACCTTGTGAGTTACTCTAGCGAAATATTCAAGGATTTGCAAAATATTGATGACAATGCTTTAGAATTCCTCCTCTCACTCTATAACACCTTCGTCTCTCTCTAAAACATGGTTTTATCTTTCTAAAATGACCCCTGATAGTGTTTTATGAGAAGGGGGTCTGGTTAGAAAAAACTATAAATGAAGCTCTGAAACGGGATCTGTGGTCGCATATAGTGCTTCTGTGGTCCGCGAAATAGATCGCAAAATGTCCCTCCAGAATTGGGCTGGTCTGCCCCACTATGCGGCCATTATGCGGTCTGTAGACCTATTCTGCGATCACATAATGCGGCGCAGAACCTCCCTCCAAAAAATTTGCAAGCTGGTTCTGCAATTAGTGTTCAGCCCACGAAATTGTTTTGCGATCGCAAAATTGGCCTCGAAGTGACATCCAACAATTGCCCAAAGGACAACCTCTTTCTACGGCAATTCTGTGGCCCGCAGAGTGATTCTGCGGCTCGCCATAGGCCGCATAAATGCCCTTCCATGCCAAACATTTTCCTTCTACTATCGTTAACATATATGCCTACCTAGGCACCACGAAACCCCAAGTTTTAGGAAAAAATTTACGGGGCCTTATATTCTCTCCTATTTAAGATCATTCATCCTCGAATGAAGGTCTATATCCGCTCTTAGAACTCATCATGACCCAGCTGTTACTTCACACACTATCAGTCCCAAAATTTTCTAACTCTCCAAATTTCCAAAGATTTTGACAGAGTTTCCCTTGTAATTGGGCCTATCCACCTTTCAGAGAATCCCATAAACCAATCCTAACAGCATGTACATAAACCAATGATGCAACACAATATGAAACAACACCAACAATGGCCTCACAAGCAATATATTACTAAAAAGGAAACAACCTGAGCATAAACTGTACAAGTGATACATAGTTCATAGGAAGTAATTTCATAGAAATTATTGCATAGATATTCAAACAAATGAGGGTACTTCTTTTTCATTTCTTCCTCGGCCTCCCAGGTGGCCTATTCAACCTACTGGTTTCGCCATAACACTTTCACGGAGGCAATTTCATTATTTCTTAGCTTTGGACCTCCCTATCAAGAATGGCAACTGGAGTTTCTTCATAGCTCAGTTCTTCACTAACCTCAATAGTCTCAACTGGCACAATAGCCGATGGATCTCCAACTACCTTCTTCAACATAGACACATGAAATACTGGGTGTACTAATGACATCTCAAGTGGTAGCTCAAGCTTGTACGCCACCTGACCAATCATCTGAATGATTATGTATGGCCCGACATACCTCGAACTCAATTTTCCTTTCTTTCCAAACCGCATTATACCTTTCATGTTGGAAACCTTCAAGAACACCCAATCATCTCCTTTGAACTCCAAATCTCTGGGACGAATATTTGAATAGGACATTTGACGACTCTAAGCAGTTTTCAACAGATCCTTAATGACCTTGACCTTCTCCATAGCCTAATGCACGAGGTCTGGTCCTATCAATTATGCTTCCCAATCTCCAACCACCTAATGGGAGATCTACATCTCCTACCATATAAGGCCTCGAATGGTTCCATCTGATACTAGCATGATAACCTTTGTTGTAGGCAAATTATATTTGTGGCAAATGATCGTCCTAGCTACCCATGAAGTCAAGAACACAAGCGTGCAACAATTCCTCAAGCATCTGAATAGTCCGCTCTGCATGCCCTTCAGCTAGGGGTGAAAGGTTATACTACGATTCACCTGAGTACCCAAACCTTACTGAAATTTCTTCCAAAAAGGGGTTGTGAATTGTGCCCCTCGATTCGAAATAAATGAAACTAGGGTGCCATGCAACCTGACTATTTCATTGATATAAAAATGAGCATATTGTTCTATTGTGTCGGTAGATTTAACTGGCAAAGTGTGCTGATTTTGTGAGTCGATCCACAATCACCCAGATTGAGTCAAACTTGCGCGGAGTGTGCGGGAGTCCCACCAAAATGTCCATATTAATCAAATCACACTTTAACATTGGAATTTCTATGTTCTGTGCCAACCCACCAAGCCGTTGGTGTTCGTCCTTTACTTGCTGATAACTCAGACATCTTACCATAAATTCCTTCATATTCCTCTTCATGCCACTCCGCCAATAGGCTTCCTTGATATCAGGAAAAATCTTTGTAGATTCCGGATGCACGGAATACCTTGCAATGTGAGCCTCAATCATGATTCTTTCCTAGAGACCACCCACATCTAGAACACATAGTCGCCCCTGGTACCTTAGGGTACGATCATCCACGCAAAAAGAAAAGGCCATGGTCTTATATTTATGAATCCTCTCCTTTAATTGTACCAAGAATGGATCGTTGAACTGCTTCTCCTTGACTTCCACCAGCGATGATTCAGCCCTATTTTACACAATTACCCCTCATTTGCTAGAGTCCACAAGACAAACTCCCAAACAAACTCCAAGTGAACCAAGCTATCTATAGATTTCCGGCTAACAGCATCCGCCACAACATTAGCCTTCCTTGAATGATTTTAGCCTTCCTTGTCATAGTCAATCATGATTTTAGCTCTTGGAAGCTCCTTTCACAAGCATCTGACCATTGGAACTTGATCACCTTTTGCGTCAATTTAGTCAACGGATAGGCGAGAGTACAGAACCCCTCCACAAACTTCATGTAATGGCTAGCTAAGCCTAAGAAAGTGTGAATCTCTGTTGGAGTAGTAGGTCTAGGCCAATTCCTCACAACTACAATCTTCTGAGGATCAACCTTAATTCCTTCCCTGCAGACGACATGACCCAAGAATGTGATAGAGTCAAGCAAAAATTTACATTTTGAAAACTTCGCATACAACTGGTGTTGTCGTAGAGTGTGTAGAGCTGCCCTAAGGTGATCCGTGATTCTCTCGACTTCGAGAATATACAAGGATATCGTTAATAAACACTATCACAAAGGAGTCAAGAAAAGGCTTGAAGACTCGATTCATAAGATCCATAAAAGTTGCCGGATCATTAGTTAGGCCAAAAGACATAATCAAAAATTCAAAGTGCCCATACTAGGTTCTGAAATTTCCGGAATATCATGTTCCTTGATCATCAATTGGTGATACTCAGATCTTAAATCAATTTTGGAGAAGTACTTAACATCCTGTAATTGATCAAACAAATCATTTATCCCTGGTAAATTGTTTTTGATTCTGACTTTGTTGAGCTGTCGATAGTCAATACATTATCTTAGTATCCCATTCTTGTTTCTTACATATAGAACTGGTGCGCCCTAAGGCGACTTACTCAGTCAGATGAAGCCCTTATCTAACAAATCCTTCAATTATTCTTTTAGCTCCTTCAATTATGTTGGTGCCATCTTGTAGGGCGGAATAGATATAGGTTGGTTGTTGGCATCACATCAATACCAAAATGAATCTCCCTGTTTGGCGGGATCCCAGGGAGCTTATCAGGAAAGACCTCTAGAAATTCATTCACAATTGGTACAGACTCAAGTGTAGGTGCCTCAGCATTAGTGTCCGTAACCCGGACCAAGTGGTTTGTTAATCATTTTTGTGGCCTTAAGGTAAGAAATAAACCTAACCTTCGGCACCACATCAACTCCCTTCCATTCAATGACTGCTCATTTGGGAACACAAACCTAACGGTTCAGGTTCGGCAATCAAGCTTAGTAAAACAGGAATAAAGACAGTCTACCCCCATGATCACATCAAAATCAACCATCCCCAATTATATGAGATGCGCCATGGTGTCCCGACCATGCACTGAGATAACATAATCCCTTTAAACCCATGCAGCCACAAGAGACTCACCAACTGGAGTAGCTATAAGGAATGGCTCATGAAGTTGTTCCGGTTCTATCCCAAATACCATAGCAACAT
This sequence comes from Nicotiana sylvestris, assembly GCF_000393655.2. Lineage (NCBI taxonomy): Eukaryota > Viridiplantae > Streptophyta > Magnoliopsida > Solanales > Solanaceae > Nicotiana > Nicotiana sylvestris. Next base: position 115,661,166 of record NC_091064.1, on the reverse strand, counting down.
AAGGAGTGACATATAACAAAGTGTAACTTTGATCAATAAGAGCATACACATCACGAGACTAGATAGTCAATATACATGTTACAACATTAGGAGAAGCCTCTTAATCCCAACGCCTCTTAATGGTATAAAATCTGTTGGGCCCTCCCGAGCTCTGGAGTCCTTGAGCTAGAGGAGATGTCGTGGATGTAGTAGCAATAGAACTAGCTAGCTGCATCGTACCTCTTCCCATGGTCCGGCGAGACGAGAGGCAATCTCTCTAAATGTGACCCCTCATAACGCACCCATAGCATATAGGTATGTCTTTGTAGCAGACCCCAAAGTTTGTCTTCCCACACTTAGGGCATTTGGGGGTCTCCTCTACTGTCGAAATCTCCCTCTTGGCCGACCCTGCTGGTGGGGTCCTCGGCTGCCCTGACTGGACTTGAAATAACTCCACTGCTACTGACTAGGCCCTAAGGGATGTGCACTCATCGAAGACTGGGCGGAAGACTGAGATGGCCCTACTGCCCCCCTCTAAATGCCGACCTACCACCACCACCACCGGAAGAACCACCAAAGTTGCCCTCAGACCAGGCCTTGCGTTACCCTCACGCTCTGTTCTATCTTTCAGTTTATGATTCTGTGTAGCTTGGGCGAGCGCCACCATCTTCCCATATTTCATATCAGAATTCAAGGTAGCTATAACGGCCTCATTAATAACCAAAGGGCTAAGGCCCTGTAGAAACCGACGCACCTTGGCTTACATGGTGGGCAACATGTGAATAACATACTTGGACAGGTGCGCAAACTCCATGTAGTACTACAACACACTCATGCAACCCTTCTTTAGTTTCTCAAACTCCATGGCATAGGCTGTCTCAGTCTCGACATGCAAGGAATGATCCATCAAAGCATTAAAAACTCACACCACCTCGGTGGAGGGCTCCCTTCCTCACGGTAGTCCTCCCACATCTCAAACCAATAATAGGCCACCCATTTCAGGTGGCAGGAGGCCAACTCCACTCTCTCTGTTTCAGTAGCACGCATAACTCTAAGGGTCTTGTGCATCTCATCGATGAAATCCTGGGGATCCTCCTCGGGGTCTGTACCAGTAAACACCATAGGATCTAACTAAAGAAGCCTGTTAATCATGGAACAAATAGAGTCCCCATGATGACTAGAAGAAGTGGGGAAATTTTTGACCTCTGGGCCTGGGAAGCCACTATCTGAGCTAACATCTGTATGGATCCCTTAAGATTCTCATCAGAAACACCGGGACCGAAAAATGGGGCTGGAGGTGGAACTGGAATATCAATTGGAGGATTCGTCACACCCTCATCAGGTGTAGGAACTGGTGAAGCCTAAGCAGGAATAGTAGAACCATGTGGTGTAGTAACTGGGGGAATATCCTCACCCCTCGTGTGTTCACCCACATCATCCATGATAAGATCACCCACCACTCCTGGGGTAACATCGACTCCTTGGCCAATTTTTCCCTTTTCTTAGGTGCCATTTATTGAATGTGAGAGCAATGCATGAGTTAAAGTGGGAAAAATCTTAAAATCAGCGTTATCGCATGATTAAGAACATCAAAGAAGGGTATTATTCCTAAATCTCAAAGTAGCCTCCTAATTACAGATGTGGTCGACAACTCACCAATAAAAAGTACTCTAGTAGACACGGCTCCGAGACATCCTAGGACACTTAAACCTTAGGCTTTGATACCAAGTTTGTCACAACCCCAAACTTGGAGGAGGGGGCGACCGACGCTCAACCGAGATAACCCAGCCGAGCAAGCCTGTACAATACCTTCTACCCAAACTTACTCATAAATAACAATAAAATCAAATTCATAAATTAGGTAGTGAGGAGGATCAAGTAAACAGTAACACCAATTCATTATCAGTAGTTACATCAGTTTCAAATTTTAAAATATACACTCTTTCATAGTTTGATGTGGAACGTGTGATACAATTGCAACATTACTAGTTTGACTTTCCCCACACCAACATACCACCATACTAGTTTGAATTTTCCCACACCAACATACCACCCACGCTATGTACCTCTAATAGATACAAAAGAGTACGGTGATAGTGTAAGTAACAAGGCTCCGATTATACCTCAAAACATAATAATAGAGACGAAACAAAATATGCACAACCCTGGAATGAGATGGTGCTCACCAAGCCAGCTGGGAAGATTAAGTACCTCTATCATTGTTCTACGATCTCTATTGTGGAACCACTTGCATCCATTAAAGATGCAGCGCCCCCAGAAAACGGGACGTTATTACATGATGAATAATACTAGTATAAAACCACACACCTAATCATAAACTTGGAAATACAACTTAAATATGATGAATCGGGGTGACAACATAATAGCATAGATAGTCGTTGAAGCCAAAGAAGATTTATCAAGAGTTGTCAATAACACTAATAAATTTTAAGATGAGAATCTATGTAACCATATTTGCACAAAGCGGGCTCGCCGCCTCACCCCAGTGTATGCAGGTGCAGGTGCAACAACAATACCAATACTTACAAAAAGAGGCCCTTCCGCCTCACCCCAATATGTGAGTGTAGAGGTGTAACAACAATACAAATACCTACACAAAGCTGCCCTGCCGCCTCACCCCAGTATGTGCAGGTGGAGGTGTAACAATACCAATTCATATACAAAGCGTCCCTGCCGCCTCACCCTAATATGTACGGGTGGAGGTGTAACAGCAATACCAATACCCACACAAAGCAGCCTTGCCGCCTTACCCCAATAAATGTGGGTGGAGGTGTAACATCAATAACAATTATAATCTCTACACAATTTGGCATAACTATTTATATGTAACACGACTTGGAATTATAACATATAGATACACAATCCTAAGTTTGGAACACGTCCTTAATCAATAACACAGCATAACAAGAGCATTTGAACATAAATCGAACATATATTTTGATACAAAGCTTATTCGGAATAATCGACTTATGATAAACATCTTGGGATTTACAAGGGTGATGTGGGGTGCAATTCTTAAAGAAGAGTTTAGCCATCATACCTCACTTGAGCTTCCTTAAACTCTAAAATATTTTGAACCCTAAGCAACTTCAATCTATTTTAGAAATATGGCAAATAGAATCAAAATTAGGAAGATGATCATGGTTCTAGCACATTTGAGCATTTTACAAAGCACTAGGTGTATATTAAGGTTTCAAGGTCCTTTTATGGAGGATTCCATTATCCAACAATCCATTCATTACCATTTTTAGCTTAACAATCTTCCTACACTCCTTGATAACACATGCATGCAAAATAAACAACTCCCATACCCAAGAATTATCTTATTAATTACCCATTTCTAGTTAAATTTTGAAATAAAGGGCTAGGGTGTAGAACCTTACCTTTTTGGTTGAAGTCCTTGTGAGTTACTCTAGGGAAATCTTCAAGGTTTTTCCAAATATTTATGACAATGGCTTAGAATTCCTCCTCTCTCTCTAGAACACCTTCTTCTTCCTCTAAAATGTGGTTTTATCTTTCTAAAATGACCCCTGATAGTGTTTTATGAGAAGGGGCTCGGGTTATAAAAATGCATAAATGAAGCTCTAAAACGAGACTTGCGGTCGCATATGCAACCACATAATGCTTCTGCGGTCCGCGAAATGGGCTTCCGAAACTCAACTGGTATGCCCCACTCTGGGGCAATTATGCGGTCTGTAGACCTGTTCTGCAGTTGCATAATGCGCCGCAGAACCTACCTCTAAACAATTTCCATGCTTGTCCTGCAATCGATGTGAGGCCCACGAAATCGTTTTGCGGTCGCATAATTAGCCGTCAAAAAACATCCAAAAATTGCCCAAATGATTGCCTCACTCTCGGTCATTCTGCGGCCGCCTAATGCCGTATAAATTCCCTTTCCTACCAAACAGTTTCCTTCAATTCCCTAGTGCACTGTTCAACACAAAAAAATCTATACCGCAGCGAACAAACTCACCGCGAAGAATCTCTACTATCGTTAGCACATACGCCTACCTCGGCATCATGAAACCTTGGGTTTTAGGAAAACATTTACGAGGCCTTACAGATGTATGGATTGTAAGAGTGAAATTTCACTATTGATGTTGTGTGGAGAATAAGGGCAAAATTCCGTTATTTTAAAGTGAAATAAATATAAATTCTAAGACCACCGCCAATTTCAAAGAAATCAGTGTATTACACAAACCAATCAGATTGTGCAATGTCATTTCTGTTATATTATTCACAATTTTCATTTTATTTGTTTATATTTTACTTTTCTTTCTTTTTTCTTTTTTTTTCCTTCCTTCTTCTCAAACAAATTTGTCACAATACCTCTACCATAGATTGCCATAACACGACCTCCATCAAAACATAAATCAAACCAGGGAAAATCATCATCAAAGCCTTCATATATCAAAGTAATTGAAATCAAATTACTATTTATTATCTAAACCACCACCAAATCTATCGAAAATCAAATCAAACCACCAATTAAAAAATCTAAAAATCTAAATCGCCACCCAAATAAAATCCAAAATTGGCTCTTGTTCATTGTTTTACGATTTAGTGGTGAGAATGATTATTTTACTTCAACCATTCATTATCATTTAAAGGCGTTGATATGGCTTCGACTTTGCCAAGAGGATCCAAGAAATTGAGACAACCACTAAGAATCAAAGCCAAACTAAGACCACACTTTGATAGATTTTATAAGATTTCATTGTTGGCTTGCTGGAAATTTTTGTCACGACCCAAAACTCAGATCTGCTCATGATGGCACCTCTCGTGAAGACAAGGCCAGCTGATACAACGCTCATTTTAACTCTTTAATCATTAAGAGTCATTTTTAAGCCTTTAATTAAACAAATGTTTCATAATATAAGTCTGAATGAATAGTGCGAAAATAACATACAAGCCCGACATCGGGTTGTCACTAGTCATGAGCATCTACCACAACTGTATAACTACATCAAGACCAACATGGTCGGGAAAAGTCACAATTTATACATAAGGAAGAATAAAGAGGGAGAAAGCGGAGCCGCGATTGCCAGGCAGCTGCCTTGCTAACTCCGATGAAGCTGCCACCAAGCTCAAAAATACCTGAATCTGCACACGAGGTGCATGGAGTAATGTGAGTACTCCAAACCAGTAAGTAATAAAAGTAATTAAAGTCTGAGCAGTAAGAAATGATGAATCCACATTAAGATAAACTCAGTAAGCACACCAAGCTTTCAAATCGGAATACGAGTCAATTGTCTCATTTAAAGAAAAAGAGATTTTGGTAAAAATCATTTGAAGATGCTTTCCAACAGTTTCTGTAGAGATTCAATACAATTTATAGTTAAAGATGTGAGAAATTGTAATCGGCCTCTCGAGCAAAAACATAGTTCGCATACAGTCCCTCGGGCAAAACAGGAGTCATAAACACCTCGTAACATATAAATCTCAGTGGAAATAGAAAAGCCAAATCAGTGTTTAAATCCTGAACATCTCATAAAACCCCAACTTAAATGAAAGTTGGTTAAAAATATTTATTCAGCATTTTCGACAGAGGCTCAGTATAAAGATGAGTGAAAGCTGTAAATAAATCAGCACATTCGATAGAAAACCTACTTTAAAGAGGAGGAAAAACCAACAAGTTCATAAACATCCCCCTCAGGCATAGCATCACTCATGCACATGTACGTATATATATAGCCCCTGGGGCAAGCCTCTCAGCCACTCGTGACTCAACTCATACCAATCAGCGCTCACACTCAGTAGTCACACTCAATAGGTACCATATACTAACCGTTGCAGTGCGCAGCCCGATGCAGATATCGCTGCGGCGTGCATCCCGATCCATTTATCTCGTCGACAGCGCTCATTGGGGGTGTGTCGACTCCGGAGGGGATCCTACAGCCCAAGCGCTATATCGTTGCGGCGTGCAGCCCGATCCATAAATATATAATCCTCACAACTAGGCCATCGGCCTCTCTCAATCATTAATCTCACAATCAGACTCTTGGTTTGTCTCAGTCATCAACCTCACAATTGGACCCTCGATCTATTTCAGTCATCAACCTCACAATCACTCTGGCCATCAATGAATCAGGGAACTCAACCCAAATAGTTTTCATATTTTTAAGAAGTAAAGTGAAAAAACCACATTTAAACAATAAACAGGTAAAACATGACTGAGGATATGCTTTTAAAAACAAATAGAGTGAGAAAAAATAGTGGAAGTGCCCCTAAGGGTCTCAACAGGTCGGCACAAGGCCCCAATCATGGCATACAACCCAAAATATAATATCAATCTCTAAAATATGGAATATCATAAGATTTCAAATCAAATACGTGACTTAACAGTCGTACGGGACAGAACAAGTCTCAATCCCCAATGGTGCACGCCTTCACGCTCGTCACCTAGCATGTGTGTCGCCTCAAAATAGCACAACAGTGTGAAATTCGGGGTTTCAAACCCTCAGGACAGTATTTACAATCATTACTTACCTCGATCCGGTCCAAACTCTAGCCCGCAATGCCTTTGCCCTCACGAATCGACCTCCAAATGCTCCAAATCTATCTATAATCAGTACATAACCATTAAAATATGCTAAGGGAACAAAGCCCACTCGAAAATATCCAATTTACATCAAAATCCCGAAATTGCTCAAACCCGGCCCCTGGGCCCACGTCTCGGAATTCGATAAAAATCACATCAATAGAATCCTCTTTCACTCAGGAGTCTACCCATATCAATTTCATAAAAATCCAATCTGAATTGCCCATTCAAATCCCTAAAAGAAATCTCAAACGTTTCTTCCTTTTTTTCCCCAATTTTCACTATAATTCCTCAAATTAAATGATGCAATTCAAGACCAAATCATGGAATTAAACCAAATATGAGTGAAGAATACTTACCCCAATAGCTCCACTAAAAATCTCTTCAAATTCCACATTCTCTTCAAATAGTTTTTATGAAATTGGACTTAAACCCTCGATTTTAAAATATAAACTTACTGCCCAGATTTTCCTTCATCGCGAACGCGGCACTACCCTCGCGTTCGCGAAGCACACTGCTTCACAGACCGATTTTCTTCTACGCGAATGCGAGACCCATCTCACGAACGCGATGCACAACTGCCTCGACGCTTCGCGATCGCGACACCTACTACGCGAACGCGTAAAAAAAATGCATTGAAGACTCAGCTATCCTTCTTCCTCTATGCGAACGCGACCTGCACCTCGCGAACGCGTTGACCAAAACATCATAACATCGCGAACGCGACAAGGAAAATGCGAACGCGAAGACCATCGACCTCACACCTTCGCAATCACGGAACATGCATCGCGAATGCGAAGGTCAAAGACCTGCAACACCAACAGCTGAGATTCTACAATTTTCCACAACATGAAATGGTCCGATTGACCACCCGAAACTCACCCGAGGCCCTCAGGACCTCAACCAAACATGCAAAAATATCCCATAACATCATTCAAACTTGTTCCAACCTTCAAAACACACAAAACAACACTAAAACACCAAATTTGCATCGGATTCAAACCTAAAAATTCCAAGAACTTCCAAATTACGCTTTTGATCAAAAACCCAACCAAACCACGTTCGAATGACCTGAAATTTTGCACACACATCACAAATGACTCAACGGAGCTACTGCAACTTCCGAAATTTTCATTTCGACCCCAATATCAAAATCTCACCTATCAACCGGAAAATGCCAAAATCTCAATTTCGCCAAGTCAAGCCTAAACCTTCCACGGACTTCCAAAATGCATTTCGATCACGCTCCTAAGCCACAAATCACCAGACGGAGCTAACCAAATCATAAAAATTTTGATCTGAGATCATATACAAACAAGTCAAATCTTGGTAAAACCTTTCCAAATTTCAAGCTTCAAACCGAGAATTGTTTTTCCAAATTTATTTTGATTACCCTGAAAACTAAAACCAACGATTTACACAAGTCATAATACATCACACGGGGAAATTCGTGTCCGAGAACTTGCGAGCAAAGTGCAAAAGCTCAAAACGACTGGTCGGATCGTTACAATTTTGGATATAGTAATTGAACGGTTGTGGTGATGATGGAAGAAGAAGAAACAAGAAAGAGAATAAGAAAAGAAAAGGAGAGAGAAGAGAGAGAAAATAAAATGGGATAGATAAATGAAAATAAGAATTTTAGAGTTTTTACGCACTTTCATGTGGTGCAAAACAGACCATGTGTCACGTCAGCAAAAAAAGTAGTCTTTGTTTCACTTCAACTAAATTCAGGGGGGTCATAGGACCCCCACAATGTTTAAGGGTGAGACCTGTAAAGTGGGACAATCACAGGGAGGTAATTATGTATTATCCCAAATAAATAATAAAATTAGAATACGAAATTTTCATACAAACAGAGATACAACATCTGTTTGAATATATATATAACCAAAAACACAAGATCCTAGGCTATCATGAATAAGTGACAGCTCATAAATAGAAAGCTGATTTATCTTTAATGTTCCCTCTCGAACTCCTTATCAGTTCAGCTCTAAAATCTGCATGCAAAGTACAAAAGTATAGTATCTCAACCAATCTTATGTGCTCAATGAGTATCAAGACTAAGCTCAACAAATTAATGGTAAGATTTTAGTCAAATATACTCACTTCCTGTGCGGTTCATAAGCCTATATAATAGTAGAGAAACAATCAAAAAGCAAAAAATATTAAAAATAAGGTGTATACTTAAAGAAAAAAATGATAAGCATGCTTTTTCAGAGAACAAGATACGTATCATAAATCAAGGCACTAAATCTACATACAAAATGATAAGCAGATAATATTTGTGCGAATGCATCTATATGAGCCTAGAATATTTTTTCATGATGAAGATCCAAATTGTACATTAACTAACATCTTCCCAGTGTCCATCTACTAACAAGTCTCATGTATGCGTAAAATACATGAATATACATATGAAGATTATGTGCATAAACATTTCTACATGAGTCTAAATTGTCTATGCATGAGACTCAAGATTGACAACAACAGGTACTCCCCGTGCATTGATACAAACTTAAATAATGGTATTTTAGACTCAAAATACCTTTATACAGTTTTAAAAAAGTTACATTTCTAACTAAAACGCAGTATTATACTGTATTTTAGTTTAATAAAAAGTTAGCCGCTAAAATAAAACGCTATATAATACTACATTTTAATTAAAAATTTATTTAATATAGGAAAACGCAGTATAGTACTATGTTTTAGGAAAAAGTAGTATGATACTGTATTTTCCTATTAAATAGTAAACTCGTCTTCTTCCCCACGACAGAACCATTGGTTAGAACTTTAAAATAACCCCCCCCCCCTCCGATTTAAAAAAAAACTATTGGGCCCCACCCGTCATACAAAAAGTGAAGAGTGTAGGTCTCGCATACAACTCAAGCCTTCGATTGTTGTGGATTCCTTCTTTCGGGCTCAAAATTTTAAATTTCCGACATTTCAAAAAACATAAATTGAGGTATTCGGATTTAGTTTATGTCGAAAATCGTACGATTATGCATATTTATTTTCTTGAATGTGTTTCCACGTTGATTTGTGTTATGTTTGCGATTAAATTTGTATGTTATTTTTACCCGGATTAAATTATTAGTGTTTTAAAAAAATAGTTAAAAGTTGAGAAATAATTTTTATTGTTCATAAATATCTTTTACTGTTTTATATATAATTTCGTGAATGGTATGTTCATATGTTTGTTATTTTTATTTAGCTTAGATTATTAATTTTCTTAAAGAATAGTGGCCTTTTAGCGTAGTAAATATAGAGTCTTTTAGCGTAGTAGAATATAGAGTTTTATAGCGTAGTAAAATATAGAGTCTTTTAGCATAGTAAAATATAGAGCCTTTTAGCGTAGAGTCTCTATAGTTTAAGTATCTACTAACTACAAACTCTATCCAATTACACTTTACAAAAATTAATTATTTAATTTATAAAACGAACTTACAGAACTAACAAATTAATATATGTTGTCAAATTAAATATCGAGCGTGGAACTCATAGTTATATATCCTGTCCAATTAAAAAATAATTATTTAATTTATAAAACTCACAAAATTTTAAAAATATGAAAATTGACACACATAAGAATTCAGGATAACTTGGTGCTACTGGGCCTCAAATATCGAACCTGGAACCCATAGATATTTACTCTATCCAATTAAATAATTAAATATTAATTATTATAACACAAAAAAATTCTAAAAATATTAAAATTGACACACATAAAAATTCAGGATAGCTTGGTGCTACTGGGCTTCAAATATCGAGCCTGGAACCCATAGATATTTACTCTGTCCAATTAAATAATTAATTATTTAATTTATAAAACTAACAAAATTCTAAAAATTTTGAAATTGACACACATAATAATTAAGGATAGCTGGTGCTTTTAGGCCTCAAATATCGAGCCTGAAACCCATAGTTATATACTCTGTTCAATTAAAAATTAATTATTTAATTTATTAAACTAACAAAATTTTAAAAATATTAAAATTGACACATATAAGAATTAAGGATAGCTTGGTGCTACTAGGCCACAAATATCGAGCCTGAAACCCATTGATATTTACTCTGTACAATTAAATAATTAATTATTATAGCACAAACAAAATTCTAAAAATATTGAAATTGACACACATAAAAATTCGGATAGCTTGGTGCTACTGGGCCTCAAATATCGAGCTTGGAACCCATAGTTATATACTCTGTCCTATTAAATAATAAACATTAATTAGTATAACACAAACACACAATTAATTTTGTTTAAATTATAGTAGACGTCATGGACCCTTCACCTGCGCATCCTGGACCAGCCTCAGATAAGATATTCGTGTTACAGGGCGACCATAGGTCCTCCTACGTATGTGTGACGACCCGGCGAGTCGTCTAATGAGTTACCGCTCTGTTTTACCAATTTCTTCTTCATTATGCTTCGTTATCCGTGTTTTATATGATCAAATTGAGTAGTTTGCGTTCGGAGTGGATTTGGTAAGAAATGAGACACTTAGTCTCTTTTAAGAAGGTTTAAGTTGGAAAAGTCAACCAGATGTTGACTTATGTGTTAGAGGGCTCGGATGTGAGTTCTGATGGTTCGGTTAGCTTCGGGAGGTGATTTATGACTTAGGAGTGTGATTGGAAATAATTTTGGAGGTCCGGAGTAGAATTAGGTTTGAATTGGCGAAGTTAGTATTTTGGCGATTTCCGGTTGTTGGCGAGATTTTGATCCGAGGGTTGGAATGGAATTCTGAGAGTTGTTGTAGCTTCGTGATGTCATTTGGAATGTGTGCGCAAAATTTCAGGACATTCGGACGTGGTTTGATAGGATTTTTGATCGAAAACGTATTTCGGAAGTTTTTAGAAAACTTAGACTTGAATTCGATGTGAATTGATGGATTTGGAGTTGTTTGAGGTGTTTTGATGATTAGAACAAGTTTGAATGAAGTGTTGGGTTGTGTTGGTGCTTTTGGTTGAGGTCCCGGGGGCCTCGGGGTGATTTCGGGTGGCTAACGGGAAGTTTTGGAACTTGAGTGATTGCAGATTTTTTTGCTGCTTCTGGTGTTTTCGCACCTGCGGTTTTGGGGGACCGCAGGGGCAGTATTGCAGATGCATTGATTGGATCGCAAAAGCGGAAAGGCTGAGGAAGGTCTGGAACCGCAGATGCGGAAGGGGGACCACACCTGCGGAACCGCAGATGCGGTGTTGGTCCGTTAAGTGAAATTCCGTAGTGCGGAGAAATGACCGCAGAAGCTGCTATTGGACTGCAGATGCGGTTATGTCTGGGCAGAAGGTATATATGTTTCTTCTTCGTGATTTTTGAAGGGTTTAACCATTTTTAACATCAGACTTAGAGTATTGTGCGATTTTGAAGAGAGATTTCAAGGGAACTTCGATAAGGTAAGGATTTTGGACTTAAAACACACTTCTATGGTGGTATTTCATGAATTAGGACTGAAATTTATGGAATTAATGGACTAAAAATGGAGGTTTAGGGCTTGAGTTTAAGAGGGCTTAAATTAAGGAATTGAGGGGTCAATTGAACTCCGATTCTGGTGTTTTTGTTATGTATGAACTTGTGGGGAGATAAGAAATCTAATGATGTGAAAATTTCTGAGTTTCAAGAAATGGGCCCGGAGCTCGGGTTTTGCTAATTTCGGGATTTTTGACATTTTTTGATTTTTTTCGCTTGGGCTTTGTTCCCTTAGCATATTGTGACGTATTCGTTCTGGTTTTGGTCAGATTTGATGCACGAGGAGGCCAATTTGAGAGGCAAAGGCGTGGCGAGCTAGAGATTTAGCCGGTTTGAGGTGAGTAATGAATGTAAATGATGTCCTGAGGGTTTGAAACCCCGGATTTGCACATCGTAGTGCTATATTAAGGTGAGACACGCGCTTGATGATGAGCGTAGGGTCATTTACTATTGGGGATTGTGGCTTGTTCCGTCCCGATTGATGATTTTACCGCATATTTAATTGAAACTTATTTGTTATCATCATTATTTGGACTGATTGTCATATTTGGGCTTCGTGCCAACTATTTGAACCCTCCGGGGATTCTTATCACTATTTCCTCACTGTTTTGACTTACTACTTGAACTCAGTCGTACTATTTTCCACTATTTTACAACTCAGTCACTTTTTACTCGGTTTTGGAACTAAAATGATATTTTAAATGATGTTTTGGGCCAAGGACTACTGTTTTGCTAACGCCCGAGGGGCTTATGTGATTTCTGGACTGAGTATGGTCGAGGGCCAGATATGAGGATACAATGATACTGATATAAGGCCGAGGGCCTGAGATACATATATACGCCACGAGGTGTCTAATACTGATATGAGGTCGAGGGCCTGGATTGATGCCACGAGATGGCTTCCTTTCTATTGTATTTCGCATTCCTAGACTGTTTGTGTAGTAGGCTGCTGAAGACTCAAATCGTTGAACAATGCTCCAAAATTAGCCAATAATTATGCAAATCCATTAATATATGCTCAATTACTCACTACAATCCAATTTATATCAATTCCTAACCCCAATCGGAAAGTTGACAAATACGCCCTCGGGCCCACGTGCCCGGATTCCAAATTTCTCGAAGATAAACTTTACCCATAACCTCCTGAACTCAAATATATAGTTTACTCTCAATTTCATACCCAAAATCGTGGTCAAATTCCCAGAATATCAGTTTTCTAGATTTTCCCTCAAACCCCAAGTTTCTACAAATTTCATGCTCAAATTCGTACATAATCAATGTATTTAACTCAAGATAGGTGGGGATACCTTACCTTATCGTTGATGATAAAAATCCCCTCTTGAAACCCTCCAAGAATCGCCCAAGCCAAGAAAATATGAGAGAAAATGGCCAAATCCCGATTTTTAAAGAACCATTCTGCCTCCAGCACTTTCGCACATGCGGTCCCTTGACCGCTTCTACGGTTCTGCAGGTGCGGCACTTTTACCGCTTCTACGGATACTCACCAGGCCCTCCCTTCCGCTTCTGCGATTCAACCGCCGCAGGTGCGGTTCTGCTTCTGCGTCTGCTCGACTGCATCTGTGGTTCCCTTCACTTTTGGTCCAAACTGCATCGGTGGCTCCTCTGGCCGCTTCTGCCGCTCCGCACCTGTGGCCCAATTCTCGCAGGTGCGGTTATACCAGCAACTAGAAACTTTAGCCTTCCAGAAACTCCATTTTTGATCCGTTAACCACCCGGAATCTACCCGAGGCCCCCGAGACCCCAACCAATCATACCAACTAGTCCCAAAACACATTACGGACTTGCTCGAGGCCTCAAATTATATCAAACAACGCTAAAACCACGAATCGACCTCCAATCCAAGCTTTATGAACTTTAGAACTTCAAGCTATTATTCTCGATGTTTAAATCTACCAAATCACGTCCGATTGACTTCAAATTTTGCACACAAGTCATATTTGACATTACGGACCTACTCCAACTTCCGGAATCAGATTCCAACCCCGATATCAAAATGTTCACTTCCGGTCAAACTTCTCAAAAACCTTCAATTTTCTATCTTTAGCCAAATGACCTACGGACCTCCGAATTCATTTCCGATCGCGCTCCCAACTCCAGAGTCACCATACGGAGCTACTACCAGACTCGGAATCCCACACGAACATCGATAAAACTGAAATGCACTTCAAGCCAAACTTATGAAATTTCTTCCAAAATGCTAACTTTCACAATAGGCGCCAAAACGCTCCCGGGTCATCCAAAACCCGATCCGGGCATACGCCCAAGTCCGAAATTATCATACGAACCTGCTGAAACCTTCAGATCCTGATTCCAAGGTCGTTTACTCTAAAATCCAATCTCAGTTAATTCTTTCAACTTAAAGCTTCCGAAACGAGAATTCTCTTTCCAAAACAACTCCGAACTTCCCGAAATTCAATTCCGACCACGCGTACAAGTCATCATGCCTGAAATGAAGCTGCTCATGGCCTCAAACTGCTGAACGACATGCTAGAACTCAAAACGACCCGTCGGTTCGTTACATTCTCTCCCACTTAAACATGTGTTCATCCTCGAACGTGCTAAGAACTGCGCTGGAGTTGTCCGAAATCACTGTTTAACACCTCACGCACCTACCCGTGCTACTACAACCCAGTTGGGCACCCTAGCTCGATCAACCTGAAGATATCCTTTTTCACTTAAGCAAATAAGCCTTAGCGCCCAATTACAACATCCGTAATTCTCCGCCAGGCCTGTTCCAACATACGAACATTGTATCAATTACCACACAATGCACCAGAACATGACTGCATACCTCAGCTAAATTCACACTTGCACCACTTTACTCAAAGGGCCACAATAACATTCTCTAATCAAATTAATGGACTTCCACGAATCTGATGCTCCCATTGAACCTCATGACCTACATAGGTCTTGATCTAACTCTTACAATACCGCCACGACGGAAGAGAAGTGCAGAAATCCATAACCAACTGCCGAATCAACAAATCATTGGGTTTGTACTTCTGACAAGAACCCTCACCTTATTCTGAACCGAATAATCGTCTTAACTTCTTAATGTACTTCATATAATCAAATTGCACTGATCCTAAATCCAATGATCTCGTCTCACCTAGTACGAACCGGCTATAAGCCACTCCGGAAATGATCAAAAGCCTCACGTGATGCCACAATGTGCTAATAGGCTACCAATTAGAATGAGATACAAAAGGAAAACGAACTCTGAAAAGGAAATTCAATTACCTCGCTCGCAAATCATACATGCGACGCGATCAACATGCTAAACAGACACCCCGCTCGCGAATCATACATGCGACGCAATCAACATGCTAAACAGACACCCCGCTCGTGAATCATACATGCGATGCGGGCACATAGCTAATATAAGCTTTCCTCAGAAAATAGGAAACAAAACACATAAAAATAGACATGGGGAACTGTGTTGAACATCACACTACGCGGCGTGCAACCTGATCCAAATAATATACCTATGGCGGCGTGCCACCCGATACACTCATAAAATTCACATAAGGAGATACACACTGAGGTAGATTGCTCATTACAGCAAAATACCGAATATCGGTCACAAGCTCGCTAGGTGCATAATACCATTTCCCTGGGGGAGACACACAACGCTATAAGCTACAAACTCAAGCACGACTGAGGTGCGATATACAATCTGAATCACAAGAGCCTCCTGCTCATATAACATCATATCTATGAGGAACCTCAACACATAAGAAATTCACCAAGCCGTCTCACAACTCATACGATGCAATACATCACTACATGAAACCTCTAACAACAAAATAACACCCCGACTACTTTTCCATAAGGAGCGCATTGCTGAAATGAACACATCTGGCCTGATATAGAGCCCATATTCACATTTTACTTCATCCACAGACCTCAAGTTGCTTCTGGTTGCACTAAACTAGGCTAATAACCTTTCAAAGGTCCATAACGACTCCCCTTTTCTCATAACACACAAAAACAATCATCATAGCCAGAGTAATCCTCCACAGTCCACAACCCAATAAACTGAATGCCCTCGACGCATATATTCTCAAATTAACGATATCATCACAATCTTCATACTTGCTTTAAATCTTTAAACAATCATGTGACTACATGCCATACATATACAATCTTCCTGTGGGGCACACTCCCACAACCTACCATAGCAAATAACATGTCTGTATATCCAAACCATCGGCCGCTATAATGCTAAAAATTGATCAAGAATCCTTAACCCCTTACTTTAAACATCCAAACCCCTTTCTTGCTCATCCGAGCTCGTGACATCCTTGTCACCACCGAACTGCAACCTTGATCCTCACTCCAAATTCCCTACCACTCACTACACCCATCATGCCAATATATGATAGAACCTGGTTTTCAACATAACTCCGAAACCACTAATAGATTGATACTTCATCATATAGAAACTTTCCATTTAACTCATTTCAAGAGAACCATAGCAACACACAAGTGAATTCTCATAACCGTAGAATATGCAAATCTCTAAGTAGTGGTGTAAGCCACCATAGCCCTTTCGGGATTCGCCTCCACATAACAGGCCATGATAGTAGAATGCTCTTGAATAACATCAATTACGGCGGCCAACAAGCTTCACACGTACCGCCACAAATCACATGCATAACTTTATCACGTTGAAGGTACTGATCTCTACCACTAACATGCTAATTACCCTGATTGCCTTAGAAATAATGATAACTCCATTCAACACATAACGCACTCCATCCGCACTCACCCCGAGTGACCTTGAATCACGAGACCATGCTGTCTCAAACCCCATGAACCATTTCATACCTCCCAAATGCAACACTATAAGTCAAAACATCATAGAACATTCTGTTCCTCTTCTCATGAGCTGCTACCACGCTTGATTCTTAACCGTATCTATATGCTCGCAATTAGTAGGCACCATACTTTGCCCCTTTGAATCCTCTAGGACCTTTATTGAGAGCCACCCGCTCTGACTCGGCCTCGAATATAATCAACTCCCTGAATCTTCTATCACATGAATACCCTCCCAGCGAAGCACCCAGCAGAATCACTTCCCTTTAAACCCGCTTCTATACAAGGCACAAATCCTAAATCCTTTCCCAAATCTGAGCATGAGCCAACAAGGCCAACCATAGCACACCTTTATCAATATCTTTGCTCAAATTACCACTTATGTTCTTTTTTCGTAGCTGAAATAACCCATCAACGTGATGATACCCGGAAACCTCGCAAGTAGTTAACCATTCAACACAATCATAGGCGGTGGGACTCTCCCACTTAGCTCGAAGCCACTATTACACAACTCTGGAATTCACCAGGATTCTTAATCTCTTATTGACATAATCTTGCGCAATCAATAGCTAAAATTCTCAAAATCTTTCTGTAAAAACCCCCCTTCGCTGAATCATCGACCACATTTGTATACTCTAAGTCATCGACCACATTCGCACGACCGATCCCTTCGCTGTATAACCAATAGAATTCTTTGCAGAAGCCTCGCCAACCACGCGACTGCTAACCTGCTCACAGGAAATAACCCGCCTATGGAAATCACTTCCCGACATCTTCCAACGCTGTTGCACGGGGTACAATCACTATGACATCAATAACCTATCCTGAGTTCAAGCTAACTCTCTAGCTGCATAAGTCCATTCACCCCTCGTGGACATCAATTAAATGTGTGGCCACATCCTTCCAATTCAAAATTATGTTGTATCTTTATTCATTTCAAGCAGCTCATTCCCGTTATATCAAATCTTGTGTCGCATAATGGCCCATGCTTCAAATTAACTCTGTAGGCCCCAATCACTAATCTCTAAAATTCTCAAATCATTCCAAACTCTCATTAAGGTGCGTAGTCATCCTACCACAATGCCCATATACAACTCCGCCACTCTCCCACTTTGGCGGAACTCTTCCCTTTAATCGACTACTCCACCTTTGCTTCATGCACCTGGCCTTCTAGAAATTTTAGCCACCGCCTGACACTTCCCACATGCCTTTCCTCATCCTTTGCTGCTCAGTTGTTTCCTTAAATAAAATCTATCTTCGTAGCACTTGAACCCACAATCGCTACTAACTTTAAACCTTTCTGAAGATCATATTTGTCGAGCCGTCAACATTAAAAACACTGATTCAATCCTGAAACACCTCACCCCGCAATATCAAACCATCGTTTCTCCAATATTATTTCACAATATCCTACCCCAAGGGAGAATTGCAGAAGACCATAACACTGGCGAACTTAACATATACAATTGAGGACGACGACACTACATCGCAGATGAAAATTCCACCACACTCGAAAATACCAAGTCTTGTTACCCCATCAGCTCGATTCTTAACATTCATAGGTCAATTGCTTTTCCCCTGCTGGGAATAAAATACCAAATCTCTAGACCATGAACTGAGTAAACCTCCCTTCAAGTCATTCACTACCCCGACACATAGGCAAACATCCTACCATCATATCAACACTGCGAAACAATCGATCATAAGCATCATGGCAACTTGTTCCTAGCCTCAGAGCTCTCAGAAGTACTGCTACTAAGCTGACACAATAGAATATGCTTCCACAAGGCGATGATAATAGCTCAATCAACTCCACAGGGAGAAACACCCCACACCATATACGTAGTATCATTACAATCCTTAAATTCTCAATTAATAACCAGCGGTTTGCGTCGCATAAGATTGAGTAGGAAGGAAACAAGGACATAAGCCTCAAGGAATCAAATCACACGATGAGTAATCAAGAAGGGAAGTACTCCTAACAGCCATGTAGCCTCCCGAAGATAAGTACAGACATCTCCGTACCGATCCGCAAGACTCTACTAGACTTGCTCATGACTCGTGAGACCTAAGGGAACCTAGTGCTCAGATACTATGTTGTCACGACCCAAAATCCACTAAGGGTCTCGATGGCGCCGGACACTGCTGTCAGGCAAGCCAACCAAAATACTTATTTAAATTTCAAATTTTTTTGTATTTTTTGAAATCATTTTTTTTCTTTATACATTAAATAACTAATAATGAAATTTACAGAAATAAGCATGATGTCTTTAACAAACTTAATATTAAACAATCCTATAACCATCCCAGAACCCGGTGACACAAATGCACGAGCAATCTCTAAGAATAATATAATACAACAACCGTCCAGGATACAATATTGGACAGAAAATAAATACAGGAATCTGAAAGAGACTTACTGGCCGTCGGTCGTCTCGGGAAATACAGCTCACCTAAGTCTCCGTATCAACCATGCTGCTACGCCCACTAGGCCACTAGTGATGCATGTGCCTGTGCAACAAAAATGCACAGAAGTATAGTATGAGTACGAAAACAACGTGTACCCAATGAGTATCCCGTCTAATCTCGAAGAAGTAGAGACGAGATGGTCGACTTTGACACTTAATAGTGGTCCAATAATGATTTATTATTAATGCGAATAATCATTGATTTACTAAGAATGACAGTAATTTCAAGTAAGTCACGAACAGGTGAAATTTCCTTTATATATTAAAAGTCTCTGGATTCATAATCCGTTAGTATTCAATTATTTCAAGTCAGGTAGAGCAAATATCAATATTAATAAATCTCAAGGAAAGCAAAAAAACATGCGCAAAACATGCCGAGGTCGTACGGCCCGATCCAACAATATTTAAACTGTGCACTGCCGAGGGTTGAACGACGCGAACCATAATGCATCTATTTAATCTACCGAGGTGTTCGGCCTGTTCCAAAATTAAACACACACAGACAGTCAATCAAGATGTCAACAGGGAACAACTATCCAAGGAAAGACCAATTCTCTTTTTAACAATTTAAGAAAATGAAGTTTAATCTTTTTAGAAATTCATTTACTAATTCGATGTGATTTAAGCGATTCAAACTGTCAATAGGATTACAAATAATCCAAGTATAGGATGTTTTTGGATCCTAAACTACTCGGACAATAGCATAATAGTAGCTACACACGGACTCTAGTCACCTCGTGCGTACGTAGCCCCCACAAATAGGAGCACATAACCAATTAACTCAACTATGGGGACAATTCCCTCTTACAAGGTTAGAAAAGAGACTCACCTCACTCCGAAGATCCATAACCGGCATTCCACGCCCTTTCGGAGACTCGAATCGGTTAACAATGCTCCAAAACTAGCCAATAATTATTCAAATCCATTAGTATATGCTCAATTACTCACTACAATCCAATTTATAGCAATTCCTAACCCCGATCGGAAAGTTGACAAATACGCCCTCGGGCCCATGTGCCCGGATTCAAAAAATTCTCGAAAATAAACTTTACCCATAAGCTCCCGAACTCAAATATATAATTTACTCTCAATTTCAAACCCAAAATCGTGGTCTAATTCCAAGAATATCAATTTTCTAGGTTTTCCCTCAAACCCCAAGTTTCTACAAATTTCATGCTCAAATCCGTACATAATCAATGTATTTAACTCAAGATAGGTGGGGATAGCTTACCTTATCGTTGATGATAAAAATCCCTTCTTGAAACCCTCCGAGAATCGCCCAGGCCAAGAAAATATGAGAGAAAATGGCAAAATCCCGATTTTTAAAAGAACCATTCAGCCTCCAGCACTTCCGCACATGCGGTCCCTTGACCGCTTCTGTGGTTCCGCAGGTGTGGCACTTCTACCGCTTTTGCGGATACTCACCAGGCCCTCCCTTCCGTTTTTGCGATTCAACCGCCGCAGGTGTAGTTTCGCTTCTGCATCTTCTCGACCGCATCTGCGGTCCCCTTCACTTTTGGTCCAAACTGCATCTGCGGCTCCTCTAGCCTCTTCTGCGGCTCCGCACCCGCGGCCCAATTCTCGCAGGTGTGGTTATACCCGCAACCAGCAATTTCAGCCTTCCAAAAACTCTATTTTCGATCCTTTAACCACCTGAAATCCACCCGAGGCCCCCAGGACCCAACCAGTCCCAAAACACATTAAAGACTAGCTCGAGGCCTCAAATCATATCAAACAATGCTAAAACCATAAATCGACCTCCAATCCAAGCCTTATGAACTTTAGAACTTCAAGCTTTTACTCTCGAATTTTAAACCTATCAAATCACGTCCGTTGTCTTCAAATTTTGCACAAAAAGTCATATTTGACATTACGGACCTACTCCAACTTCTAGAACCAGATTCCGACCTCGATATCAAAAAGTCCACTTCTGGTCAAACTTCTCAAAAACCTTCAATTTTCTATCTTTAGCCAAATGACTTCAAAATGACCTACAGACCTCCTAATTCACTTTCGATCACGCTCCTAACTTTAGAATCACCATACAGAGCTACTCCCAGACTAGGAGTCCCACACGGACATCGATAACACTGAAATGCACTTCAAGCCAAACTTAAGAAATTTCTTCCAAAATGCTAACTTCAACAGTAGGCGCCAAAATGCTCCCGGATCATCCAAAACCCAATCCGGGCATACGCCCAAGTCCGAAATCATCATACGAACCTGCTGGAACCTTCGGATGCTAATTCCGAGGTCATTTACTCTGAAATCAAATCTCAGTTAATTCTTTCAACTTAAAGCTTCCGAAACGAGAATTCTCTTTCCAAATCAACTCCGAACTTTCCGAAATTCAATTTCGACCACACTTACAAGTCATAATGCCTGAAATGAAGCTTCTTGTAGCCTCAAACTACTGAACGGCGTGATAGAACTCAAAACGACCTGTCGGGTCATTACACATAAAGATACACTACTACGCTCAACACGTACATGTCATTGTTTAGTCACACCGCCTAGTATTCTCTGCTCCAACCACGTGAATTGGTCTTCCAGCGTTTTTTTCTTCTTCCACCTCCTTGTGTTTTGCCTTCAACTCCGCAACTTCTTGGTTGGATTGTCACTCTCTTTCCCACTACTTCAGACACATATTATGAAGAAAATACAACTTGTCTTTGTAGTATTCCTACTCACAGGGTTCATCATTCCATACCTCAAAATTGCAAACAGGTTCGTCAGGTTGCCTATAAAACTTCTTCATACACGCCCAGCTTCTTCCCAACAATCGTGCATCATGCATTTTTTTGCCGCACTCGCACCTTGGGACATAAAGGGGTCGTTGAGACATTTGTTAAAGCGTAAAGAGAAACCTTGGTTTTATGAAAATATTTGTTATTGGTTATTGTTAAGTGCAGAAAATAACTAGATGTGCCCATTATTTATAGGCAAGATTTTACATAAAATGTAGTATTATACCGCGCTATACATATTAAATTTTTCTGAAATGAAACAGTTTTTGCGCAGTCGGTTCAACTTTTTTCAGACGGACAAGACAACACACAAAATGTAGTATTATACCAAGCTTTACATATTAAATTTTTCTAAAACAAAACAACTTTTGCGCAGTTGGTTCAGCTGTTTTTAGACCGACAAGACAACATACAAAACGTAGTATTATACCACGCTTTACATATTAAATTTTAAGAAGCATAATAAAGGATGTATTGATTTTATAGGTTTTTATTTTATTTTAAGATTGGTCTTCTTTACTAACACCAGTAAGTTGAATATTTAAACTACCATATCAGCATCCCAATTCAAAAGGTCATGTTAAAAAAATAAGATGTAACAAGATTGTGGAACATAATATTATTTGATAGATATTGCAACATACACAAGTACAGACACGTATTACAAAAAACAATACGAAAATAAAAGACTAGGTGTTTCCTTGATAGTTGGGTACATTTGATGAACTAGCACCAGGAGCTGGATTACCACCGCCACGCACACTAGCTGAAGGACATTTACGACGGTCGTGTCCTGTTTGCGAGCATATGCCACATTTACGCACATAAACGGTGTCACCAACATCCATTTGGTTCCTTATACACGTTCTCTTTTGCACTTGCAGCTTGCGCAAATAGTCCTTGTTACACACCATTTTAAAAGGTTCCGGCGGCCAATAATGCTCAGCACCCAATGGCTGCAACTGCCCACTATACGTGTCTACGTATGCAACAACACTGTATTGCCTATCAATATAGTTGGTTGCCCATAAACAACTTTTTGAAAGCATTTCAACGCATTTGCGCACGGCATGTGGTAGATGGTCCATTTCCCTCATGAACACAATCTGCTGGCTTCATTCACCGTCTGTAGATTATTCCCCCCATGTCCGCGGATAGCGAACTTCAAAAATACCTCGGTCGTGATCGTACTGTAAAAATGAATTCCAATGTGCTTGCCTCCTATACTTTTCAAATCTTCTCATCGGTATTGGCATAAATTGAACACTCATTTCCATCAATACTGATGCAGCTCTGTGCCTTTCAACAAACCTCTCTGCAATCTGTATGAATGTCATCCAGACCATGGCAGTGACAGGAAATCCACGTGTAGACTTCAATAAGCCGTTGAATGACTCCGACACATTTGTAGTCAGGGCTCCCCATCGTCTGCCGCCATCAGCATGCAATGTCCACATGTGAAGCTCATGTCCCATTAGCCAAGTATAGGCTCGTGGATCTAATTGCCGGATCGCTTCCATGCGCCTCGTGAATTTGCACTGCTGGTACTCAGTTGCAGCCATCCACATTAAATCATGCAAGACCTTCTCATAATATTTCTTCTAGAAACTGTCCTTCAGGTACCTGACACAGTAACGGTGGTATACATAGGGTTCCTGCTGTGAGCACGTGATTTTTGCCCTATATATAAATTACTCCCATAAATTCAAACAAAATAATTTCTTTTCATTATTTGGAATTTTTGAGGATTTTGTGGCATTTTCTGATTTGTTTGTGCATTTTTATTCTTGTTTAATGTAATGGAAAATACAAAAAAAAATGTTGCATCTGCATCTAGGATCTAATTTTACATTTTAGGATTAATTGACAAATTAGTTGTTTTATAAAAATGGAAAAAATCAAAAAAAAAGTAAGTAACTTATTTTTGCACTTTTTAATTTTAATTTCGAATTTTGATATTTTTTTCCTTGAATTTGGTTTTTAATTAGTTGTGGTAATTGTTATCTAGAGTTAATTAATGTAATAGGATAATGTGATTAGTGATTAATTTAGGTTTATTTTATTTTTAAATTTAAAAGAATTTTGGAAAATAAAAAAAAGAGAAGAAAAGAAAGGATTTTGGAAGAAATCGGATTTTTGGGCTAAAACCTAAAATTGTCCAAGCCCAAACAAATTTCCCTTTAGACCCGTCCAAATCACCCCTTATCCGGCCCAAAACACGCGTCCAGCCCGGTCCAATTTCCCCTCCTCCTCAAACGACACCGTCCAGGTTCGAATCAATCAGAACCATCGAGGTTAATCTAATCCAACGGTGTGGAAGCGGGGTGGGTTTATTATTAACTGTCCAAACCCTCAGACCCCCCCCCCTCTCTCATCGTCTCTTTCTACCTTCCCACTCTGAAACCTTAGCTAGCCGCCCCCAAATCCTCCGCCGCCGGTGGCGGCGCCACCGCAAACCGCCACCAAACATACACCAAATACCCTCCTCCATCTCCACATCCCAGATCCGCACCCCTTTTCCCTCAAATCGAACCCCAACCGTTCGAATTTCAAATCGAAACCTCAAACCCTAGCCGTCGTCCTACCAAATCAACCCCAAATGATCACCATAACCTCCTCATCCCAAATATCCAACCCTTTACCCTCGAATCAACCCCAAACTCTTCGAATCTGGAGGCCGAGTCTGACCCTTAGAAGATGCAAAGTCATATTTTAGTCAAGTCTGGTAGCATGCAAAATCATGGAGTGCAATTCTTTCAAACTTTGAGGTTTGGACTCAACGAAACTGATGTCGTTCAGTTGTTCTTGACAAAGAACAAAGGATCAGCATAAGTTTGGTTGAGTCTAATGTCCCCGTCCGGTTTCGATGGTTCGATTTGGTAAGTTCCTACGCTCTCCTTGCATTTTTCTTTCTCTTTCATTATCCTCTTACCCCCCCCCCCTTCTTTAATTTGGTTAAAATTTGTTTAGAATTTCTGAGTTCAAGTTGTGTTCCGTCCTATGTTTTGTTTTCCTTTTCTTCTTTCTCTCCCTCTTCTTTGGTAAGTTCTGGGTTTCTTCTCTCGGGAATTCTGGGTCAGTTCTTAATTTGGGAATCCCTGTCTGTTTCTAATTGATTTATGAAAATTCGAAAGCTTAAGTAGGATCTTATTTGGGTCTGCAGACCCATACCAATTTGGTTGGGCCAATTTGGCCCACATTTGGACCTGTTCTAGTTTTTGAAGGGTAATTAACCAGGGTTTGAGGGGTATTCCGGGCAATCAGCATAGGGCATGTTGTTGTAACAAAAATAGGAAGCTTCTTAGAAGCTGACCTTGGGACCTATTTGATTTCTGGAAAATTAAGCTAGGGACACTTAAGAAAAAAAACAAAATTCAAAAGGAGGCAAAGTGCAAAGAATGACACCTTTCAACAGCCCTAATGCCTTGCCTATAAAGGCATCGTTACTTGATTTTCAATTTAGATTTTGAAGAGAAAAATTCCTAAAAAAGCTGAAACGGCTGAATTCTTTTAAAAGTTCCGAAATTTCTGCATTCCATAGTGGAGAAACTATCAAAATCCTGCCTGTTTGGATTTCTGATTTCTCTTTATTAGCTAAAGTACTTAAAGTTTTCCCTAGCTACACTTCTGGTTGAGAAATGGCTTGAGTTTTTGGTATGAAGCTGGTTTTGCATTTATTATTCCCTTACTGTTCCATCGTTTGTTCTTGAGTTGATTCCACTATTTCATTGACTGAATCTGGGCTCTTTTTCTGCTGCTGCTCCGCTGATTCTACACTGCTCTTGTTTCCTTTTTTGCTAGGTACACGTTCTTGAATCTTGTACAATGTGGTGCACAAGTTGAGGAATGAAATGGAAATGAAAATTTTGAAGCATAGCATTAAGTTTCTTGTCTCTGAAATGTTGGTCCTTTGGAAATCATCAGATGTTATA
This sequence comes from Nicotiana sylvestris, assembly GCF_000393655.2. NCBI lineage: Eukaryota > Viridiplantae > Streptophyta > Magnoliopsida > Solanales > Solanaceae > Nicotiana > Nicotiana sylvestris. Next base: position 115,635,172 of record NC_091064.1, on the reverse strand, counting down.
GATTAGTTTTGATTTTCCCTTCGTCATGTTTACTCTTTGATGTTTAGCCTTAAGTTTGCTTTGTAATATTGGGCAAACCATGAACTTTAGCCATTTAATGAATTTTAGTTCGTGTTAAGGGTCCTTTAAGGCTATTGTTGCAGAAGTTTCATGTCAATTTGTTATGTATTTTAGACCCTGTTTAGTTTTGGCTGAGATCTGTGTTGCTTTCTAGTGTGAAATTATATTTAAGCTTATTGGAAATAACAAGTTGTTGGTCCGCTTGTATAGAATAGGTTCTATTAGTATGAGATTTTTTTTAGGTTTAAATTTTCATGTCTTTATTTCGAGTTAATTTGAGTCTTTGAAAGTTGAAGTTGCCTGCTGCATAGTTATTAAAATTGGATCTTAAATTGCTCACCAAATGCATGTCATATAAATTGGAAGCTTAGCTAGTAATTAAAACTCAGAATTGAATGCTAGTGTAATTTCATATTTTCATATGGTTTTTTTTGTTTGACTGGTATTTAATCGATTTTGCATAAGTTTGGTTCCAAAATTGGGCTTAAAGCTGGCCCAGTTTTGGCGTTAAAAAAAATCAGAACCAATTTGCATACAATCTGCTCTTGGACGTCATTTTAACCAAAGGTTGGGCTCATCTTGGGCCTAAGCTTGAAGGCCTTTGCAATCAGACTACTTAACTCAAATTCAGCTCTTCAGTTAATTGTCATGTGCGTTTGAGTGATTAGTTAAAATCCCTTTAAGTTTTCTCTTAATTAACTAGTCTTCTTAAAATGAATTGAGGTGAGCCATATCATATAACACAAATAGCTTATGGCCTTCCGAAACTTAGTTTGAGCTTCCCTCTAAAAATGGAATCGAGGTGTGTCATGCCGAATAAAATCTTAAAATGCACGACCCTCATTTAGTTGATCTTGAATATTTGAATCCTTAGAAATTGAGGCGTGCAATTTAGCGAATTTCCATGGCCCTCGCAAAGTCGCAAATGCGTAGTTGTTTTAGGCGTGTTATTTTAATAATATATCTTCCTAAACTCGGGTGCACATTTATGTGACCCAAATCCAAATCTCAACAACGTTAGATAAAATATGTCGAGAGTAGCGGGTGCATTTATGTGACGTGATTCGAGACCTATTTTAAACGACGTTGCAATTTTCCTTAAAAATAATTAAAGCGGTTAATAAGTTAAAATATACCATAGTCTAAAATATGTATTAAAATCAGATAATAGGCCAATTATAACAGTTGAGCGACCGTGCTAGAACCACGAAACTCGGGAATGCCTAACACCTTCTCCCGGGTTAACAAAATTCCTTACCCGAATTTCTGTGTTCACGGACTGTTAAACAGAGTCAATCTTTTCCTCGATTCGGGATTGGAACCGGTGACTTGGGACACCATAAATCTCCCAAGTGGCGACTCTGAATCTTTTAATAATAAATCCCGTTTCGATTGTCCTTTAATTGGAAAAACTACCTTATACACCCTTTTATCGGGGTGTAGGAAAAAGGAGGTGTGACAGCTCTGGCGACTCTGCTACCCAGAATCTCTATTTCAGGGTTCAAGAATTCGAGCTTAGAATAATTGTTATTGTTTTGGATTTTTTTATTATCTGATTTTATCACATGTTTGGGCCTAATGTGCTAATTATTGCTTTTACCGCTTTGATATTATCTGAACTGTATATAAACTGCTACGAAACCCCTCTCTTCTCTCTTCCGAGGAGTGTACGTTGGTCGTGACTTCTTTCGGTTAGTGTCATATCCCAAATAGAACGAGGTTCGGACAAGTTGCAAAGCCGGATGATCTTTTGGCTACCGGTATGAAGCCCCTCCTCTGCTCGAGTTGTCCGCTCGGGTAAGCCAGGTCTAGAACAAGTAAACTCAGGGTTTTAAAACTTAGTATAACAATACCTCATGCCGGATCCTTAGTAGGAACGTTTGTTTGCATCATGTGCATTTTTTACTTTGGAGACTCAACACAGGGGTTGGGTCTGTCTAGGACAGGTGCACCCGAAATAAAAAGACCATCCTGATGCATCTTACTTGCTACTTGTGCATTTATTTGCTTCGGATTTGCATGCTGACCGGCTTTTGAATAAAAGCAGAGAGTTCGGAAAAGAAATAACAGTGTAGAGGGTTAAGAGAGTTAATCACCTGTTTTAAGGAAAACCAGTGTCCAAATAGCGTCAAAACTCTACCGAATTTTTGAAAGAAAAGAGGAGAAAAACGAATTGAAAAATGAAGAATGTTTGGTTTTCAAAAATAGTCCATTTTATTTGCTCGAACTACGCCAGTTTGATTCCCAGTGGATTTGAGATACGTGGGCAACCCTCATCGGGTCCAACTTCCCTTTTGCAAAAATAGCCCAAAAGAACAAAATTTTACTTTTATTTGAAAATAATTAGGGTGATGCCATTCTTGTCAAAGATAGCCGAATGTCCTTAAAAGGGTGCCGGAAGGCTGCTTTTGCAAGAACAACCGCCTGTGGTCATTTTTCAAGGTTTTCGCCGGATAGCCAACACAGCCTTAAAATCCTCGTCTTCGAGGTACTGAAAGGTCGTACTTGCAAAACCGGATTTTATATTTAAATAAAAAAAAGAAAAAAAGTGTCAATTTTGTCTTTGAGTCAAATGAGTCTTGATTTTTGCTTAATCACCCTAATAAATGTGCAGAATGAGCACGAGTCCAAGTTTGCCGACAACAGTCATGAACAAGATCCCTTTAGAGTTGCATATGTGGTGGGAGAATCTGGGAAAATCGGAGCAAGATAAAGTTAATCTACATTTGGGAGGTCTCACCGGGTTATTGAAAATCAGACCTAGAGGAGATATCATAAAGGCTTTGGTTACCTTTTGGGACCCAGCCCATAACGTATTTCACTTCTCGGATTTTGAACTCACTCCAACTTTGGAAGAGATAGCAGGTTATATGGGAAGTAATGAAGGGCTAAGACATAAGTATCTGACCGCTCCAAGAGCCGTTAACTCTCACAAATTCATGGATTTGTTAAAAATAAGCAAGGGAGTCCCGTACGCCGGGTTGGAGGGTGGTTTTTCCACTCTACGCTTTATATATCAGAGGTACGGGCATGTAGGAGGGTTCAACGATCCGGCAAGCGGGGTTTGTAGCAGAGGAAACCGAACAAAATGGGATGAGCATAGGCGTTTCGACTTCATGGTAGCTTTCCTAGTCCTTGTGGTGTTCCCCCGAAAAGACGGGAATATCGATTTGCGGGTGGCTGGAGTCGTCAAGGTAGTGTATGAGATATATCGAGCTCTCACAGCTTGTAAAGCTGGGGCAGATTTCTTCGAGGGATGCAATTTGCTATTACAGATGTGGATGATCGAGCACCTGTGTCATCGCCCTCAGTATATAAGTTACTGGTCCATAGAGAAAAGTTGCATTGAAGAGTTTGACACAAGGACTTCGGGGTTCAAGCTGCCAGAGGGGTTTGGAGATTGGGTATCCCGCCTTCGTTCCATTACTGCAGGACAAATAGAATGGACATTGGGTTGGCTTCCTGTTGAAGATATTGTGTATATGCCCGCCACTGGTCCTTACTTCCTCCTAATGGGTCTGCGAGGTATCCAGCCTTACGCTCCTTACCGGTGATGAGACAGTTGGGAAGGTGTCAGGTGATGCACCCAGATGAATATCTTAGCGTTTATGCGGTCGAGGTTAGTTCCGATGACCAATTTCATGAAGAAACAGTTCGTTCTATTTGGAATGAATGCCAGTATTTGACGGTGAACACTCGAGTGTGTGATCTATCTAGAGGCGAAGTCTCACCCGCCTATCTTGCCTGGTATAGAAAGAAGAACACTACAAGGGCCGAACCAGAAAGACCAGCCAAAAAGCCTTACATTCAGGAATTCGTTGAGGCATCACAAGAACAGTGGGCTTGGTTGGCTAAGGAGAATGAGTATAGGGCCACAATAGCAAAATTGGAAAAGCTAGTCAGAGAGATTCAATTCGAGAGTGGCTTGCAAGTCGCGGCGGACGAAGGAGAAAAGAAAAGGCTAGCCAAAGAGAATGGGGCCCTTCAAGCCCAAATTCAGAAAATGAAAATAGCAGCAGAAAACCCCGCCCGAAGTGCCAAAGATGAAAAACTCATAAATAACCTAAGGCAGAAAGTGAATGACTACAGTTTTGATTTGAACAAAGCGGAAAGTGAACTAGCCAAGGCTCGAAAATAGTTGGATAAAAATGCAGATGAACGAACACACTTGGTTAAGCAGTTGAAAGAAAAGTACGATGATGAGATCGCGGGATTAAAGAAAAGGGCAATCGCCGCAGAAAACAAAATGATCAAACAGGCGAAAGACTTCAAGGTTGAAATAAAACATTGTTATACGGCATTGGCACAATTATAAATAGATCTGCAACAACTTCAAGAGCAAAATCAAGTGGCCGAGCAAACCTTGGGGGTCAGGGCCCAGCAGATTGGGCGTTTGTTACAAGAAAAAGGTGTCATAAGAGAGAGTCAGAAACATCACCAATTATATCATTATGAAGTGCCAAATCTGTGAGGATATGACTTGCACTACCTTCTTTGCATCAGTAATGACATTCGTTAAGCAGATCATGAATGACTTGGACCGACTTTAAAGGGATCTTGCATATAGGCCCGCGGCGAGACCGAATGATGTCCCGCGGGCACCAGGAGCATTGATGTATTCATGATTTTCCATTTGAGTCTGTATTTCCTTTTTCTTTAGAGTCTGTCAGTTGTGTTGAGTTTGTATTTTTCTTTTGCTGGAGTCTGTCAAGTCCGTATTTTCTTTTGTCGAAGTATGATAGTTTATTTTGGAGTCTGTATTTCATCTTTTCATCAACGTCTGTTAGTTTCTCTTGGAGTCCGTTAGTCTTGAGTCATGGTAATCAAAGCGTGTGCTTTTCATGAAATTGAAAATCCCAAAAATTATTTTATTATTTACTTTCGTACTTATCTTCCCAGAACAACGCTTGGTCTGATTCATGCGGAGTAATGATACGTAGGCAATCTCCATAGGATTTGACCATAACCAAAAGAGAAAAATAAAGAAGAAGAAGAAGAAAAAAGAGAGGAAAACAAGAGAGAGAAAAAAGAAAAAAAGAAGAAGAAAAGAAAAGAGAGAAAATAAGAGAAAGAAGCAATGGCAAAACAAGAGAGAAATGAGAGGATAAAAACAAAAGAAAAGGCCAGAATAGAAAAGGGAAGGAAGAAGTTGCAAATGGAAAATCTAGGATGACGCAAGCAGCCGATCAAATGCATGATAGAAACAGTTAATTGCTTAGATGTATTCATTCCCCAAATGTGCGATTACCGATTTGTTAAAGCCCTAACCACTAACAAAATTGTTGTTGATGTATTGAGTCCAGGAAGGTGGTTAGTTGATTGGCATTCTGGCAACTCACTCATACAACACCCGATCAAAAGACAGGCTGAATATGGCCAACCAAGAACCGGAGACAAGTATTGTTGACCCGTCAAAAGAGGTAGAGGAACTGGATGTTAATGCAATGAAGGAAGAGATGTATAAGTTAAAGCAGCAGATGGCTGAAATGTACCAAGCCTGGGCAAAAGGGCATCCACCACCGGTTTATCTCGCCAACCCTGCTTATATCCCACCATCGGCCCAACCTCCGGAGCCTCCCACTATGAACTCATCTCCAGCCTTTCCCTTATACCAACAATTTTATGGTGCCACTTCCCATACTTCTCAAGCTCCACCACCCAAACAAGTCTCATACCCTCCCCCACCAATTACACCTATTTTTGTGGCACCTCCACCTACTACATTACATCGATCTTCCAGTGAACCTCTGTTCCAAACTCATGAAAACCAGTACTATCCCCCTAAACCCACCTTCAAAGTTCCAAAACCATATTCTTGCACCCCTCATCTTGATCTCCCGGCAGAGACCGAGAAGCCACCCAAATATCCCGAGCATGAAGAGATGATCAGAAAGGTCAAAATCTTAGAACAATCATTTAGAGATATGAGGGGGTTGGGAGGTCAAGTAAGTATGGCTTATAAAGATTTATGTATGTTCCCAAATGTTCAGTTACCAGCAGGGTTAAAAATGCCCAAGTTTGATCTGTACGACGGGCATGGTAACCCAGTAGCACACTTAAGAGGATTTTGTAGCAAGATGAGAGGAGCAGGTGGAAGAGATGAGTTGCTGATGGCATATTTCAGCCAAAGTTTGAGTGGATCGGCATTTGAATGGTATACCAGACAAGATCACAGTAGGTGGTACACATGGGACGATTTGGCCCAAGCCTTTTCCTGCCATTTTCAATACAACCTTGAAATTATCCCAGATCGTCTGTCATTAACAAAGATTGAGAAGAAGCCCAGTGAGAGTTTCAGGGAATATGGATTCTGGTGAAGAGAACAAGCAGCGAGGGTTGACCCTCCGATGAAAGAAAGTGAGATGGTTGATTATTCCTTGCAGGCTTTGGAACCCACTTATTTTGGTCACTTGGTGTCAGCAGTAGGCAAATCCTTTAATGAAGTTGTAAAAATGGGAGGCATGGTTGAGGAGGGACTCAAGTCCAACAAGATCATGAGTTATTCAGCAATCAAAGCGACTACCCAGGCCATTCAAAATGGTACTAGGGGTGTACTCGGGAAGAAGAAGAAAGAGGATGTTGCTACAATTGAGTCGGGAGCTTGGGTTGGATCTAGGAACATTCCACGTTACTACAACCCGCCTCGACCCTACCACTAAACTTACCCCCACACTCCATATAGTCCACCACAACACTATTACCCACCGCCCGATCCCCATTCTTTCGTCCATTGCGCATAAACCTATACCCAACCTCCCGATCACGCACAATGGCGTGCGCCAGCTCCACAAAGTCCATACTTAGCTCCACAAAATGCACATCCACCCCCGAGAGCCTACAGAAATCCCCCTGGAATAGGTTTCCGTCCAAATCAAGCCTTTAAGAATGAGAGGTTGCAGAAACTGAAGACCTTCACTCTTTTGGGAGAATCATATGCTACTTTATTCCATCGACAGAGACAGTTGGGTATGTTGAATCCGATCGAGGCTAAACTACCAAATACCCCTCCCAAAAATCTTTACCGCTTGGTGAGCTGTGAGTATTGTTCAGGGACCCCGGGTCACGATACAGAGAAATGCTGGAAGTTGAAAACAGCTATTCAAGAGCTCATTGATACTAATCGGATTGAGGTCCATGCCCCGGAAGCACCCAACATCAACCAGAACCCGTTGCCGGCCCATCATGAGAAAAAGATTATTGAGATAGTGCATAAGGGAGGGGAGCCTAAGAAGCCTTCGCAAACCATCATAATTATTCAGGATAATGAAGCCAAGCCGTTTGAAAAGTCAACAAGTGAGAAGTCTGTGATCAAGTTGAACTGGGCAAATAATGAACTATCTGTGGAGGTCAAAAAGGGGTCCTCAAGTGATGTGGCAGGAAAACATGAAAGAGAAAAAGTGGTTATGCTAGGAGTGACGAACAAGCCTGTGGTAATTGTGAAGGGCGCCCGCACAGATCCTATCATTATCAAACCGGTAACTCAATTACCCATAGTCAACAGCAAGGCAGTCCCATGGAATTATGAACGAGTGATAGTGACTTACAAGGGGAAAGAGGTTAAATAAGAAGTGTGTGAGACCCATGGTTTGACCCAACCGGGGAGATGCTTTGCCCCCGAAGAGTTCAGAAAAGCTAAGACCTCAAAAGATAACCCAGTGTTGGTAAAGAAAGCTGTAATCGAGGAAGAAGCAGAAGAGTTTCTGAAAAAGATGAAAGTACATGACTATTCCATTGTGGAGCAGTTAAGGAAGACACTGGCTCAGATCTCGCTCTTATCATTATTGATCCATTCGGACGAGCACCGGCGGGCCTTGATGAAGATCTTGAACGAAGCCCATGTTCCTGACAAAATCTCGGTAAACCACGTGGAAAAGATAGATAACAAGATATTTGAGGTAAACAGAGTCACTTTTTCTCATGATGAGTTGCCCATGGAGGGTACCGAGCACAATAGAGCCCTCTATCTGACGGTGAAATATGAAGATTTCGTGGTTACTTGAGTACTGGTTGACAACGGTTCCAGTGCAAATATTTGCCCTCTTTCTACTCTGAACAAGTTGAAGGTGGATGGTGAAAGAATTCACAAGAATAGTATCTACGTTCGGGGATTCGACGGGGGAGGGAAAGATTCGGTCGGGGATATAGTGCTCGAGCTTACAATAGGGCTAGTTGAATTTACTATGGAATTACAGGTGCTCGATATGGCTGTTTCTTACAATCTGTTGTTAGGTTGACCCTGGATTCATGCTGCCAAAGCGGTCCCGTCCACTCTGCATCAAACGGTTAAGTTTGAATGGGATAGACAAGAAATTGTTGTGCATGACGAAGACAATTTGTGTGTTCCCGGTGATGCCATTATTCCCTTCATAGAGTTTGAAGACGGCAAGGGGCCGTGGGTTTATCAGGTTTTTGACACGGTATCGGTAGGGAAAATTCCTGAAGGGAAGTGTGTGCCGACTCAAAGGGTAGCTGTTGCATCAGTCATGGTAGCCGTTGAAATGTTGAAATATGGTTTTGTACCGGGCAAAGGTTTGGGCGCATCTCTACAAGGTATCATAAAGCCTGTTTCTCTTCCTAAAAACTTGGATACATTTGGTCTGGGGTTCAAGCCCACAGTCGCAGACGTGAGAAGAGCTAGAAAAATGAAATAGAGAGCATGGGCCCTTCTAAAGCCAGTCCCGCGTCTATCCCGATCATAGCGCCCAGTGACGTCGGTTCCCATTTCAGTGGTTGATGTGGATGGAGATTTTATGGAAAGGTTCGAGAGTATATTCGCCGATGTGAACGTGTTGGAAGCTGTAGAGGGTTCTAGCAAGGCGGATGTGCAATTTGTTGGGCCCGATGCAAAGATTAACAATTGGGAAGCTACTCCTCTCCCCACCAGGAGGGAGTTTTGGTAGTTTTCTTTGATTTTCTTTCAATTTACCTGGATTATTCCAGGGTTGTAATTCAAATTCTATGTTCCATATGTTTGGATGTATAAACCCCATTGTCTTTAATTTCAATGAAATGCAATTTCTCTTTTCCTTTCTTCCTGATAGTTTTATTTTTGTTTTCCTTTTTTCCTTGTACAGTTCTTTTTATGCTGGCCTCAATGATATGCCATGCATCCGGAATCTTCGGTCCAGTCTTAAAAGCCAATCTAGTTCTTAAATAGTAATTCAAGAAATAGAATGTGATGTTGAATCGGAGTATGACGAGGATGAAGCCTTTGAAGAGATTAGTAAAGAATTAAGCAATTTTGAAGAAAAACCCAAACCTAACCTGAGTGATACAGAAGCAATCAATATAGGGGACCAAGATAATGTCCGGGAAACTAAAATAAGTGTCCATCTTGAACCACAACTCAGAGAGGAGATAATTAAAACATTGTTTGAGTATAAAGATGTTTTTGCATGGTCCTATGACGACATGCCAGGTCTAAGCACTAGCTTGGTGGTACAAAAATTGCTCACTAATCCAGCATTCCCCCTATCAAGCAAAAGCTAAGGAAATTTAAAACTGATATGAGTGTGAAAATTAAGGAAGAGGTCACCAAACAGTTTGAGGCCAAGGTCATTCGGGTCACTCGGTATCCCACTTAGTTAGCCAATGTAGTGTCTGTGCCGAATAAGGATGGCAAGACCAGGGTGTTACACCCCATATTTTCGTACATGAAAATACGCCATAAATAAATTAATGAGATCCCGAAGTGAGGTGTCACGTCCCGCAGTATTGCATTACGGTGATGTCACGTTTTGCAGTGTTAAGTTACGATGATGTTGCACCCTAAAGTATTGTACGTTAAAATTTTATTTTCAGTTAACCGATGTAAGACTCGGGGATGAGATCATCTTGACGTTAACGTACTTGCACTATTTATAGCAAGCAATAAATAAGTGTTATGAAGAATAAGGGGGTACACGGATTAAAGAAAACAAGTTTCGTTGAAAGTGGTCAATTTGGAATAAAATACGGGTCGAGCAATAATACACGATAATTATGAAATACTACCATGTAAGGTACCACATGACCATGATAGTAAAGTATATAAAGTGTATTAAAAGTGAGTAGTATTTTAACTAATTTGAGATAATTGGTTAATTATTCATTTAAGTGGGTAAGTGTAGGAATTGTCTTGTCCACGTGGGACCATGACAACTAAACTAAACTATGACTAATATGTGTGCTACGTTGGTGTCATACTTTGGGAGCAAGAAGTATTGCTAAGCATTAATTATAAATGGGGCCTACCAACCAAGACACTTAAAGAATGCATTTTGAAACTAGAGAAATCATTTTTGAAACTCAAGCCTTTGGATTTAGGCTTGCTAAGAACGGTGGAACTCACCATTTTTCAAAGACTTCTTTATCTTAGAACTTTTTCATGCGAGATATCATATGACCACGGTAGTGTAATATATAAAGTATATATGAAGTATTTTAAAAATAAATAAAATTTTAAGTAATTTGTGATAATTCTTGAATTATGCGGGTAATAGATTAATTACCGGGTAACGAAACATTACCCGGTTAACTAATAAGTGGATAAACTTAACAAAAAAATCACCTCTCAAGGAGGTACGTGGCAGCCCCCTCTCTTTATCAAAGTGATTCATCAATCACCTTTAACAGGTGTCAAAAGCACAATTTGAAAGTCTTATCAAGACTTTATGGTTACCTTTATCAAATCAAAATGAGACAAAAGAAAGCATTTCACTTAAAAGATCAAAGGACATCATTCTGCCAACTAACGTGAATAGCAGAAGCAATACTTGGCATTTAAGCCAAGAGGCATTTCTAGTTCATCCAAAGTTCCCTAGGTTAATCAAAAAAAATTCTGCCGTGGATTTTAAAATCCAAGAACTTGGAACAGAGTTGTTTCGTCCAAATTATTTAGCCAAGATTCGATTGGAAATTCAAAGAACAACAACAATATTGTTCAAATAAATTCCAGGAACAGGTATGTTAAGGCTATCCCTTCTTTCTTTTGGCATGATCCATGCAATATGAACGAAACGTGAAAATGCACAAATTCCATAAGTGACTCTACTCATAGAAGTAATAGAAATATCTATGTTCTTTAATTTCCATGTGTCATAATATTTTATCATCTGTTCATGGGTCTTAGAAAAATACGAAAGTTGAAAAGAGTTTACTTTATGATATTACTCAGAGGCAAAATGGTCTTATGATATTCCGAATAATTTTATTGACGTACTTTTTATGCACTGCATTCCTGTGCACTGACCCATGACTAGATGGTGTTATATACGCGTATATATGTAAATATATGTATACGGGATATGGGAAAAGGTTATGGCGTTATATACGCACCACCACCTGATCAGCTGGTATATGATGATGATGTTGCCCACTGTGGCTGAAATACGATTCAAACGGCGCTATATACGCATATATGGGTATGTATTCAAATGGAGTTATATACGCATATGTATGTATGTATTCAAACGGCATTATATACGCGTATATATGTATGTATATATATGTATATGGGATATGGGAATGGTTATGGCATTATATACGCACCACAACCTGATCAACTGGTATACGATTATGACTTTGCCCACAGTGGCCGATATGATATGATGGGATGCCCTCAGAGGCTGATGATGTTATGGAACATATACCTATGCACGATATGACATTCATACACATATGCATGACGCTGAAAGTAATTTATGATTTACAAAGTTATTCAGGCTTACGGGTTGAGTCATGTACTCCATATGTCTTCCATGTCTCCTATGTATTTATTTATGTGCCTTACATACTCAGTACATTATTCGTACTGATGTCCCTTTTGCCTGGGGACGCTGCGTTTCATGCCCGCAGGTCCTGATAGACAGGTCGAGAGCCCTCCAAGTAGGCTATCAGCTCAGCGAAAGATGGTGGTGCGCTCCATTTGCTTCGGAGTTGCGTATTTGGTTAGTATGATTTAGATGTGTATTGTTTGGTATGGCGGGACTCTGTCCCGACCTATATGACGTTTATGTATTCTTATAGGCTTGTAGACATATGTCGTGTACGTGAAAGATTGTACGGCCTTGCCGGCCTATGGTTTGAGTTTATAAATGATTATGTTGGCCTATTAAGCCCGTATGTCACGTGTATATGATGATGTAATAAGAAAGATACGTTACATTGGTACTCGGTTGAGTAAGGTACCGGGTGCCCGTCGCGGCCCATTGGTTTGGGTCATGACACAAGGTGTGTGTTGATTATCGAGATCTCAACAAGGCGAGTCCCAAAGATAATTTCCCATTACCGAACATCCATATATTGATCGATAATTGTGCCAAACATGAGGTTGGTTCTTTTGTGGATTGTAATGCGGGCTACCACCAGATCTTAATGGATGAGGAGGACACGGAAAAAACAACATTCATCATGCCCTGGAGAATGTAATGTTATCGGGTCATGCCATTTGGTTTGAAAAATGCTGGGGCAACCTACATGAGGGAAATGACGACCATATTATATGACATGATACACATGGAGATCGAGGTTTATGTGGATGATGTGATTGTAAAGTCTAGAAAGCAGTCTGACCATGTCAGAGATCTGAGAAAGTTCTTCCAAAGGCTTCGCAGGTATAATCTCAAGCTCAATCCTGCAAAATGCGCGTTCGGTGTTCCGTTTGGAAAGTTGTTGGGATTCATAGTCAGCCGACAAGGTATTGAATTAGACCCGTCAAAAATCAAAGCCATCCAGGAATTGCCACCTCCGAAGAACAAGACTGAGGTGATGAGTCTGTTGGGAAGATTGAATTACATCAGCCGGTTTATTGCTCAGCTCACGACAACTTGTGAGCCTATCTTCAAATTGTTAAAGAAAGATTCTGCAGTCAAGTGGACAGATGAATGTCAGGAAGCATTTGATAAGATAAAGGGGTACTTGTCAAACCCACCTGTGTTGGTCCCGCCAGAACCAGGGAGACCTTTGATTCTGTATTTGACAGTCTTGGACAATTCATTTGGAAGCGTGTTGGGATAGCATGACATCACTGGCAAGAAGGAGCAGGCCATATATTATCTCAGCAAGAAGTTCACATCTTATGAGGTTAAGTACACTCAGCTTGAGAGGACGTGTTGCGCCCTAACTTGGGTAGCCTAGAAGCTGAAACATTATTTGTCCTCTTATACTACTTACCTCATCTCTCGCTTGGATCCGTTGAAGTATATCTGTCACACCTCCTTTTTCCGCTCCCGCGAGGGGCGTAGGAGTTTTTCCAATTAAAGGACAATCGAAACGGGATTGGTTTGTTTATTTCAGAGTCGCCACTTGGGAGATTTAGGGTGTCCCGTGTCACCAATTTTAATCCCGAATCGAGGAAAAGAATAACTCCATATTACAGTCTACGCACCAGAAATCCAGATAAGGAATTCTGTTAACCCGGGAGAAGGTGTTAGGCATTCCCGAATTCCGTGGTTCTAGCACGGTCGCTCAACTGTCATATTTGGCTTGATTATCTGATTTAATATATGTTGAACCTATGTGCAAAATTTTAACTTTTAACCGCTTTTATCATTTACTGTTATTTTTATCAAGAATTGCAACATCGTGGAAACGCATCTCGAACCACGTCACAATCAATGTACCCGTGATTAGAGCCACATTTCAACTCTGTTGAGATTGGGATTTGGGTCACATAAATGTGCACCCGAGTTTAAGAAGGTAAGATTTATTAAGGCGCGTCCTAAAGAGACTAACGTATTGTTATTTTAGGAAGAGGCCGTGAAGGTTCACTAAACGGTCAAATCCAAAGTCTAGTCAATAGTTATGTATTTGTTGAGGGCCCCGCAATTTTGTATTTTATTTGGCGAGGCTCGTCTCATTCTTATTTTTAAGGATAAACCTACAGGGACTACATTTCTTCCATTAAGTTTGTCTCTAAAAATAAAAGAAAATTTCTCAATTAATTACATGCTGAAAAACATAACTTATTAGTTATTAGGTTTCGGCTAATGCGAATGGAAAATTGCGATCGAGTTTGTACAAAGAAAAACTGCTTTCATTCTAGATTCTATTATTCAATAATAGTAGATCATGAGATTGACACACCATAATATCAAAACAAATTAACCAGTATTTGATTAATTCAACTAACATTATTAGATGAAGAAGTTATACATATACAACCCCATTACTTATTAATAAATTGACTACATTTTTATACAAAGAAAGGAAAATTATATTCAAACACAAATCCGAACAGGAGAAATTCAACAGGAACAAAGCCTGATTAATATTTCATTTCGCTTCAAACCGAGAGTGTACAAATGTGTACCTGGAAATGGCAGTACAAGAACAAAAGAAGGAGAAGTCAGCAGCAATAATAACACAGCAACAGCAGGTTCAGCAACACCGCAAACCAGTAACAACCAGTAGAATAACCCAGCAACGGATTGAAAAATCAGCAATACCAAAGTGCAATCGCAGTCAAAGCAGAAGAGAGACGGATACAAGATGCAGTAGTTTACTGATTTTGAATAACACTCGAGAAAAGACAAACAGAATTTATTCAAGTAGAAGTTCAAGTTGTCTTTCTCTTTTTCAGTCTAAAAGCTCTCTCAAGTGTAAAAATCTGTCAGCTCTCAAGTGTAAAAAGTCTGTCAAGTGTTCCAGCCCTAAAAATCCTCTCTCAAATCTTGGTCCGTCCCCTTTTATGTCAAGAATGACTCTATATATAGCAAGACCCTTGTCTTGAATTCCCAACCCGAAATTATTCCTCCAAGAGCATGCTTTGTCCCCACTACTTAATGTTTTCTTTATTTTAAACCTTGTCCCCCATGCCTACATTAAATAAATACATCAACCTCAACCCATTATAATTTGTCCCCCATGCTTAACATAAACAAATGCAATATTCCCCTCCACTACATTATGTTTTGTCCCCCATTATGTTAAACAATTATATAAAACCTCACCCCATTATATTTTGGCCCACATGCTTAACATAAAGAATTACAATAATGTTCAATTCCCAAATTACCCCTCCGACCTTATTGCAATTAGCATTTTACCCCTGAACGTACTGCAATTTACCAAACTACCCCCATCAGCTCTAAACAATCAATTAATCATAACTCAACCAAAATATAGCCAAGATGACCAATTTCTCAACAATCTTCAACAACAAATCATATAAACACGATGAACAACACAACTCCAAATTAATGGAAATAAATTAACCATATCGGGAACCAATCCTGGTTAACTTAGACCAAAAATGGATGAGCTAGGAAACAACAATATTAACAACACAAATACATGATTCAAACTAAATCAACAAATCAAAAAACAAAACAAACTCAAATTAAATTACTGGATGAACTTCAAACAATGAATAAACATGCATTAAAATCTATTTTAAACAACAAACATGACGGATTAAATGATTTAACAACATTAATAATTTCTGGAAAATACACAACAACATGAAACAAATTGAAGAAATAATCAATTAAATTTCAATTTGAATCTAACAAACATTAAACTAACAAATATTTACCTAAACAATAAAACAAACATGAAATAAACATGAAAAACAACTAATTAAATTTCCATTTGAAATCTGAAAATTAATTCAACAAAACACATGAACAAACTAAAAAATTAATTCAAATGATAGACATGAACAAAACAAGGATCGAACATTTATCGATTTTTAGATCCGAGAATATCAAAACAAAATACGGGCAAAATAAAACTCAAAATCTACTAACCGGATCGAAACGAAATATGTACGGACTGTTTTGACGACCCCAAACAAAATTCGAACAAACGACAGAGACGATCCTAAGCAACTAAAGGAGATGAAGGCAGTGATGAAGCAGATGGGAGGTCGACGGACAAGGGTGAAGCGAAAACGTAGCAGCAGCCATGTTAGCTCAGGTTCGAGCTCGACGAGGCACAGTAGGGTCAGCCATGGACATTTGGATGGAGAAAATGAAGGGAGAAAACAGCAGCGACACGGAGGAGCTGGAGCGGAGAAGAAATAGCAGCAGCCCGGACTGAAGAAGCAGACGACGCAGCAGTTAGGGTCTGTTTGGACGATGAAGCAGCAGCTGCAGCAGCGTCGGGGAGCAGCTGCAACAGCGTCATGCAGCAGGCGAGCAGACGCGGAAATAGCTTGTCTATGGAAGTGAGTGGTCGTCGAGCAAAACGCAGCAACAACGTTGCTCGTCAATGGCGGACGGTGGAGGGGTCGTTTAAGAGGGCGAGCTGCCATGATGGCGAAGCTTGGAGGAGGGCAGTTATGGAGGTTCGACGTGGGGGGTGGAGGTAGCCATGGTTGGCCAAGGTTTGGAGTTTGAAGAAGATGAAGATAGGGAAGGGGGCGGATGGTTTTTTAGGTTTTTTAGGGTTTTTGGGTTTTGTTTTGTTTTGTTTTATGTTTGGACAAAAATGAAAAATGAAGAGGGGTTTGGGTCTTTGGGTTAATGGGGCGGACCGGGTCGACCCGGTTTGAAGTGGACCGGGTCATGGGGAAGGTTGGACAATTGTTTGGGCCTGGGGTTGAAATTTGAAGAAGTGGCCCAATCCGATTTTTCTTTGTATTTTTGTTCTCTTTTCTTCTTTTATTTTCTAAAACTAAATTATAAAAATACTTAAATTATTATTAAGAACTAAATTAAGTTATAAAAGCGCAAATTAACTCCCAATAACAATTAACGCACAATTAAGTAATAATTAAGCATAAAATTGTTCATTTGGACATTAAATGCTAAAAATGCAAAAGATGCCTATTTTTGTAATTTTTAATTTTTGTAAAACTAATTTAATTACTAACAATTGTATAATTAAATACTACATGCAAAATGCGACATATTTTTATATTTTTTATTAATTTAACAAATAAACATGCACAAACAAATACAAATAATTATCCAAAAATATCACAAAAATACTCAAAATTGCACACCAAGGAAAATCATTTTATTTTGCATTTTTTGGGAGTATTTCTCATATAGGGCAAAAATCACGTGCTTACAGCTGCCCCTCTTTGCCCGGAGACACGAAGGGTTTTCGTGCAAAGATAAAGCGAGCGATTTTTGCCCATCCGAGTACTCCGTGTGAAGCATTTTTTGAAAAAGATTTAACCGAACCTTTGCTTCAAAGGTTTCCTACATATCCCTGGCTAAAGGGGAATCAGGTTAATGTAGTTCGGGAAGTTTTGGTAGCTGGGACTACCGTGGGACTGCAATGTTACTGCTGTTGCATGCTATTACCACTGCTTACCGATCTCCTGGTTACACCGTGCTTAAAAGAAAACAAGAAGCTAAGCTAGACTGAAATTTGTTCTTGTTGCCTTGCTTTCTTGTCGGCTTGTGTTTCCTCCGGTGCTTTTCTTCCGTGAATTTGGGAATGATACTGGCCCTTTACTTTTCTGAATACCAGTTTTCATCATTTTGCTTGGTCCGCTGGGGACATGGCTTTCTTCATTAAGCTTTTCGGCGGTTCCTCTGGGGGTACGGCTCTCTTCATCAGATTTGTTATGCTGGGCATGATTTAATGTTCACAAGTTGCTTCTTTCAAGACGCGTCTTTTATTCCTTTTGACTCATGCGCCTGAATTTGTGCTGGGACCTCTTGTTGCAACCTTTTGCTTCCCGGTGCTGGGGATTTTTATTGTTTCCTGCTGGGGATTCCTGTTGTAACCTTCTACCTTCTGGTGGGGTTACTGATTTCAAAATCTGCAGTATAAGACTAAAAAGTATTCCTCTTGTTATACAGGTGGGCGCCTGAAACATGAAATGTAAAGACTGAAATGTATTCCTCTCGTTATGTAGGTGGGCGCCTGACATGAAATTTAAAGACTGAAATGTATTCCTCTCGTTATGTAGGTGGGCGCCTGACATGAAATTTAAAGACTGAAAAGTATTCCTCTCGTTATGTAGGTGGGCGCCTGACATGAAATTTTGAACCCAAAATATCCTATTCGAGGGCGGATGAACCCAAAATATCCTATTCGAGGGCGGATGAACCCAAAATATCCTATTCGAGGGAGGATGAACCCAAAATATCCTATTCGAGGGCGGATGAACCCAAAATATCCTATTCGAGGGCGGATGAACCCAGAATATCCTATTCGAGGGCGGATGAACCCAAAATATCCTATTCGAGGGCGGATGAACCCACAATATCCTATTCGAGGGCGGATGAACCCAAAATATCCTATTCGAGGGCGGATGAACCCAAAATATCCTATTCGAGGGCGGATGAACCCAAAATATCCTATTCGAGGGCGGATGAACCCAAAATATCCTATTCGAGGGCGGATGAACCCAAAATATCCTATTCGAGGACGGATATACCTATCTTCAAAACTTGAAATTTAAAGAGTGAACTGTATACCTCTATTATACGGGCGGGCTCCCGACTACAAAACTTGAAATTGTCTTACCTTCGATTGTTTTTCTTAAAATCGTGCTGTCTTGCTATCTCTTAAAACTTGAATTGATTCCTCGTTCCTCTGAGAAAATTTTCGACAATGGCAGAAAATTTTCTGCCCCAGTTTTGGTGCTTTTCCTTGTGGCATGTTTTTTTTCGCCATTAATAAGATTTCCTTTTCCTGCTTCAAATCAAATAAAATTTGTTAGTTTTAAAACATGGTGAGTGGTCATGCCACTCCTACTGGGCATGGTTTTTCCCTTTCTCCCTTCCCCGCTCTGTGTTTCATTACGCTATCAAAACTTGCTGGGGATTATTTTGCTGGGGATGAATTTTTCTTTTCTTCCTTCCCCACTCTGTGTTGTCCGACCCTCTTGGAACTTGGTCGAAAATCTGTCGGGGATGCTCCTACATCTCGATGATCTGCTGGGGGCCCTCTTGGAATTAGGTCCACAATTTTCTCAACTGTTGTTTTCCTGTTTTTCTCCAACTTCCCTTGGAAATTTGGTCCTCTTGGGATCTAGACCCATTCATCATTTGGTCTTTGCGACCAACTTCTTTTCACTTTATCGCCTTATCTTTGTCCTATCGTATTCGCCTTTTGCTTTGCATCATTTTGGCAACTGGTAGTAAACTCTGAAAATCCTTTTCAAAAATAAACTGCTGGGGAGGTAAAATCTTTAAACCAAGAAATGAAAAAGTGATGATCTCAAAAATAGAAAAAGAAGAAGTCTTTCTGAACAAATGCTGGGGAAAAGGAAAGAAAAGAACTTATCTGAATGATATAACTGATCCCAACGATCATGTCACGCATTCCGGATTAATCAACCCAGTCTATTTGTATCAATCAACCCTTCGGACGGCCTCATGTTGCTGGGGATAAACAGGCACTCAACTCTTTGCCAAATGCGGATCCTTCCCGCCAATCTTGTCTTGTCGCCTCATAGTGCCCTTCGAGGGGTTTTCACTAATAAGACTCTCTCATTTCTCTCAACTCTCGTCGTCTTATGGTGCCTGTGAAGGTTTTCACCGATAAGACTCTCTCATTTTATTTTATTTTTCAGCTGGGGATTGGAGTGTTGCCGATATGACTCTCTCTGTTGGGGATTCTTTCGGCTATCAATTCATTTCCAGCTTATGATCTTCTTCTTTGCTGGGGATCAGAGTGTTATTCCCCGACTTCCATTTGCATTGACTTAGCACTTCTCAGATACTGATCGGGAGGTCTTTTTTGGACATCAATAGGGGTTTTTGTGTATGGCTGAAAGGAGAAGGGGGTATCCAAAGTTCAAAAATAATTTTTAGGGGTAAAATAGTACAACTCTTGGAATCAAACTTTCTTGCCAAAATTACAAGCGCCAACTTCTGCCCCAGTTTTTCTTGCTTGGAGATTTTTATTTTTTCACACTATGTTATCTTATGCACACTATGTTACACTATGACCGAGCCGTGAGGCGCCTACGTATCCTTCTTTGAGGAATCTGGTCAAACGTAGTTCCCAAGTCCTTTGTTTTTTTTTTCTTGTGACTTTTCTTTTGTTCTTATTATCATTACTTTTTTTTCTTCTCTTTTTCTTTTATTTTCATTACTGATTCCAAAAGAGGGGTATGAAAGAATAAATAAGGCTCAAAAGGGGAAGCAAAGGTTAAAGTGTTTGGATAGAAGAAAGAATTGCCTCCGTCATTTCATTCTCTGATAAATGCTAAGTACAAACAAACAACAATTACAATTACAAGAAATCATACATAATATCTCTTAACTGCGTCAGAATTGATAGTCATGTCGACGCATTTCCCTTCGATATCTGTTGATCATAAAGCGTCATTGGGCTTGCTCTGTTTAGATTGCGATAATCAACACACACCCGGATTTTCCATCTTCTTTTTTTTTTTGGATGGCACCACATTAGCCAACCAATCAGGATATCGAGCGATCCGAATAACCTTAGTATTCAGCTGTTTGGTTACTTCTTCTTTAATCTTCACACTCACGTCATTTTTGAACTCCCTCAATTTTGCTTGACGGGAGGAAATGCCGGGTCAGTCGGCAATTTTTGAACCACTAGATTGGTGCTTAAACTCGGCATGTCGTCGTATGACCATGCAAAATGTTTTGAATTCAGTAAGTGCTTTGATTAGTTCTTCCCTGATGTTTGGTTCCATGTGGACGCTTATCTTAGCTTCCCTGATGTCATCCGCATCCCCTAGATTGACGGCTTCCGTGTCATTTGAGTTGGGCTCTTTTTTTCAAATTGGCTCAACTCTCTGTTAATTTCTTCGAAGGCTTCATCCTTATCGTATTCCGACTTATCATCACAATCTTGTACTATAAGTTCGACATCAGATTGATGATTTCTTTTTAGACTAGGTTGAAGATCCGTCGTGCATGCCATGTCATTAGAACCAGTATAAAGAGAACTGTTCAGAAGAAAAATAAGAAGAAAAATTAAAAAAAAATAAGGAATGAGGAAAAAAAACTTTCACTTTATTAAAATACGGGATAGCAAGGTTTCACACTTTGGCGAGCACAAGAAAAATCTACATTACAACCCTGGAATAATCCAGACAACAAGAAAGAAAATCAGAGCCTACTACCAAGACTCCCTTCGTATAGGAAGAGGAGTAGCCATTCAATTGTTGATTTTTGCTTTCAGCCCCACAAACTGCACATCTGCCTCATTGGACCCTTTTCCAACACCATAACTGGCTTGTCATCCACCTTTTCCAACTATACCACCATTTTTCCACTGGTTAACTTTTCTTTTGAACCGACACGGATCATCATCACTGTTTGTGAGGGTTTCTTTAGCTCCCCTCCTTCGTGCACTAGCTCAATCATATGGGTTTCAAGGTGTGCCGGCAACGGGTTCTGATTGATGTTGGGTGCCTCTGGTGTCTGAACCTCAATCTTGTTGGTGTCAATAAGATTTTGTACTACATGTTTCAACTTCCAACACTTCTCGGTATCATGTCCGGGAGCCCCCGAACAATACTCACAGCTTACCGAGTGGTCCGTATTTTTGGGAAGGGGATTTGGCAATCTAGGCTCAACAGGACTCAACAAGCCTAACTGCCTTAATTTGTGGAACACGACAGTATAGGTTTCTCCCAACTCAGTGAAGGTTCTTTGTATTCTTTCATTTCTGAAAGCCTGATTTCCCCGGAAACCTGCCCCTTGAGGGTTCCTGTAGGCTCTTGGCGGTGGATAGGTGTTTTGCGGTGGTGTATGTGTGTTCTGGGGAGCCGGCGTGCGCCATTGCGAGCGAACCGGAGGCTGAGTGTATATTTGGGCTTGGTGCACGGAGAAGTGTGATTCTTGAGGTGGATAGTAGTGCTGTGGTGGGCTTTAAGGGTAGTTTGGTCTGTGGGGTCTGGGTTGGTTGTAGTATGGTTTACCAGACCTGGACCAACTGCTTGCCTCAATCTTGGCAATTTCTTCTTTCTTCTTTCTTCCCAGCGCACCTCCCGTGCCGCTCTGAATAGCCTGGGTTGTTGCCTTGAGTGCTGAGTAATTCAGGATTTTATCAGACCTCAGCCCCTCTTCTATCATAACCCCTATCTTTACTACTTCATTGAAGGATTTCCCAACCGTCGTCACTAAGTGACCAAAGTAAGTTGGATCCAGTGTTTGCAAGAAGTAGTCCACCATTTCTCCCTCTCTCATGGGAGGATCAACTCTGGCCGCTTGCTCTCTCCAGCGGAACCCGAACTCGCGAAAACATTCCCCAAGCTTCTTGCCGGTCCTCAGCAACGTGAGACGGCCAGGGACTATCTCGAGATTGTATTGAAAGTGACCTACGAAAGCCTGCGCCAGGTCATCCCAAGTGTACCATCTGCTAGAATCTTGCCGGGTATACCATTCCAGTGCCGATCCAGTTAAGCTTTGACCGAAATAAGCTATCAGTAGCTCATCTTTGCCACCTGCCCCTCTTATTTTGCTACAAAAGCCCCGCAAGTGCGCCATGGGATCACCGTGCCCTTCATATAAATCAAACTTGGGCATCTTGAAACCAGCCGGGAGTTGGACGTCCGGGAAAGGGCATAGATCCTTGTACGCCACGCTGACCTGGTTGCCCAATCCGTGCAGGTTCCTGAAGGACTGCTCCAGGCTTTTGAACTTCCTCATTACCTCATCTTGTTCTGGGACCTTAACCGGTTTTTCCATTTCCGCCGGTACCTCCAAGTGTGGATTGTAGGTATGGGGTTCTGGTGCCTGAAATGTGGGCTTAGGGGGATAGTATTGCGTATCATGAGCCTGAAACAATGGCTCGCTGGTTGATCTTTGCAGGGTGGCTGATGTGGGTCCTACAAAAGTGGGAACATTTGGTGTTGGGAGAGGTTGATGGGGTGGTGGAGCTTGGGAATCATGGGGGCTTCTCTCCTGATGATAACGGTGATTCGGGAGGCTGGTTGAGGGGCCAGAGTGAGGGTATTCCGACATATGCCCCAGAGGTTCAGGGCTCTTTTGTGTTTTGGCCAGAGCGAACTGCATTGCATTCATCTCTAACCCCATCTTTTCTATCTTCTCTATCGCTTCTTTTAACAATTGGCTCAACGGCCTTTCTTCCTCGGTACTATTTTCTGAAGTAGTCATGCTCGTTGTTACCGGTCCTTTGGATCTGGTTCGGTACGGGTGTGTTGCTAGAATGCTTTAACAACTAACTGTCTGGCATTTGGGAAAACAACCAACTTGTTAGCGTTAGAGTTTAACAGATTTGATAATAGCACATTGGGGATGCAATGATCCTAGGCAGTCAATCATTTCTAACATGCTTTGCTTCGAACACATGCATCATCCCGGCTTGCTTATTGCCCCTTAAAGTACTTTGGGAACCCCTGTATTTTTATTTTCTTATTTTCCCCGTATTTTATTTTATATATATTTTTTATTATTTTTATTTATTATTATTATTTTATTATTTAATGGTGGTCGAATCTTATGTGGATTGCCTACGTATCATGTCCCCACATGAATCAGACCTTGCGTAGTTCGGACCACTAAAAGATAAACAATACTAAACATTTTTTTTTCAATTTTCATATTATAACAACTAGGTTTCAAAGGTTTGAAGATGACCTACAAACTGGAAAATCAAACAACCCATATATTCTGATTAAAAGATTTACAAACTCCAAAACAAATGGCCAGCTTCCTTTCTCCGTTTGACAAATGCAACCGAACGGTTATTTTTGCAAACGTGGCCCCTTCCAAATTCCACATGAATCTTGAGGCCGGGGAGGATTATTTTATGACACTTTACAAGCTTGTCCGTTCTTTTACGAAAACAGCCTTTCGACAACTGAAAGATACTCTAAGGCTATTTTGGCAAGAACGGTTTAAGACGCGGCCGAAGCTGGCTCGGCTTGTTTTTGACAAAAAATCCAAACGGTATTCACCTGACCGCTGACTCTTTTTTTTCTTTTCAAATTACAATAAAAACCTGGTGTTGCAAACACGGCCCTTCAACGCCTCGGGGA
Organism: Nicotiana sylvestris; assembly: GCF_000393655.2. Lineage (NCBI taxonomy): Eukaryota > Viridiplantae > Streptophyta > Magnoliopsida > Solanales > Solanaceae > Nicotiana > Nicotiana sylvestris. Next base: position 115,611,240 of record NC_091064.1, on the reverse strand, counting down.
CGAAGATTTATAGGGTTGTGTGGGTCCACTAGACCAAATCTTGAACATGACCCGAAAAGTGGCTGTTTATGCAAAGTCAGCCCTCCGGTGTCCCTTTCGGGAATATTCGGCTATTTTGGACAAAACAGCATCACCCGACTTATTCATGACTCTTTTTATCATTTTTCAAAAATAGAAAACTCAACATTGCAAACACAGCCTTTCAACGTCTCGGGGACTAAGATTCTTAAGGCTGTGGGGGTCAACTGGACCACATCTTAAACATGACCCAAAAAGCGGCTGTTTATGCAAAGTCAGCCTTCCGGCGTCCCATTCGGGAACATTCGGCTATTTTGGACAAAACAGCATCACCCGACTTATTCATGACTCTTTTTATCATTTTTCAAAAATAGAAAACTCAACATTGCAAACACGGCCTTTCAACGTCTCGGGGATGAAGATTTTTAAGGCTGTGGGGGTCAACTGGACCACATCTTAAACATGACCCAAAAAGCGGCTGTTTATGCAAAGTCAGCCTTCTGGCGTCCCTTTTGGAAACATTCGGCTATTTTTGACAAAACAGCATCACCCGACTTATTCGTGACAGAATTAAAATTTTGACATGTTTCTTCTTTTTTTATTATTATTATTTATTTGTTTTTGGCTATTTGAGCAAAAGGTGGGGTTGGACCCGATGAGGGTTGCCTACGTATCTCACATCCGATGAGAATCAAACCCGCGTAGTTCGGGCCAATAAATAAAGTAAATAAACTAATCCTTAAATTTTATTTTATTTTGAATTTCGAAAGAAAAACTTCTAAAGAAGAAAGAAAATATTTTTGGAATTTTACTTTCAATGAAAGATATGCTTACAAAAATATTTTTGAATTTTGAATTTTCTTTTCAATTTTGAAAGACGAATGAAAATATTTTCGGATTTTTTGGAAGAAATTAAAAGAAAATATTATATTTTTATTTTTTTTTTATTTTAAAAAAATAATTAAAAAGACTTTCTAAAGAAATCAATAATGGAAAATATTTTTTGATTTTTTTTTCTTGAAAATTGGGGATCTAAAAAAAACTTTTCAAGAAAGGAAATAAGAAAATACTTTTTGGATATATATATATATATATATTTTTTGCAACATATAATAAAACCATGTTCAACGCACGACTCTTTTTATTTATTTTATTTTTTTTATTTTTTTTTTGCATTTTCATAAACAAATAAATAAATAAAACAAGACTCTTTTTCATTTTAATTTTCATGGCAAGATAAACTATTTTCCTTTTCTATATATATATATATATATATATATATATATATATATATTTTTTTTTTTTTTTTTTTTTTTTTTTGAAAAACAAGACAGAACAACGACTCTTTTTTTCTATTTTTCTTTTGCTTTTAATAAAACAAGCTAATAAGACATTTTTTCATTTTCTCAAAATTTCGGCAAAGTTTTGACAGTATTTGGGCATTGGTTTTTTTTCAAACAATTAACTCCCTAACCGCTATTTCTTTTTTTTTTTCAATTTCACAATATCCCTGATATTCAAAAGTCGGTCAACACACAAGTCCGAATCAAATAAATGCGCAAGTAGCAGCAAGTAAGATGCATCAGGATGGTCATTTTCATTTTTGGTACACCTGTCCTAGACAAACGTCAAATGCACTGATGCAAACAAACGTTCCTACTAGGGATCCGGCATGAAGCTGAGTTATTCTAGGTTCATAACCTGGGTATTTGTTCTAGACTGTGTACCCGAGCAGACAACTCGAGTCGAGGAGGGGGCTACGTACTGGGGACCCGCGGGATCGTCCGGCTTTGTAACTTGTTCGGCCTCTTTCTTATTTCAGATATTGACACTAACAGAATAGGGAGGCTCGAACAGCGAGCTCCTCCCCGGAGGTAAGAAGAGAAGGGTTTCGGCACAGTTTATATACAATTCACATAATATCGAAGCGGTAAAAGGCAATCAATTAGCACATTAGGCATATATCATGTAACAAAATCAAACAAAGCCAAATACAACAATTATTCCAAGCTCGAATTCTGAACCCTGAACAAAACGTTCTGGGTTTCGTCCCCAGCAGAGTCGCCAGAGCTGTCACACCTCCTTTTTCCGCTCCCGCAAGGGGCGTAGGAGTTTTTCCAATTAAAGGACAATCGAAACGGGATTGGTTTGTTTATTTCAGAGTCGCCACTTGGGAGATTTAGGGTATCCCAAGTCACCAATATTAATCCCGAATCGAGGAAAAGAATAACTCCATATTACAGTCTGCGCACCAGAAATCTGGATAAGGAATTCTGTTAACCCGGGAGAAGGTGTTAGGCATTCCCGAATTCCGTGGTTCTAGCACGGTCGCTCAACTGTCATATTTGGCTTGATTATCTGATTTAATATATGTTGAACCTATGTGCAAAATTTTAACTTTTAACCGCTTTTATCATTTACTGTTATTTTTATCAAAAATTGCAACATCGTGGAAACGCATCTCGAACCACGTCACAATCAATGTACCCGTGATTAGAGCCACATTTCAACTCTGTTGAGATTAGGATTTGGGTCACATAAATGTGCACCCGAGTTTAAGAAGGTAAGATTTATTAAGGCGCGTCCTAAAGAGACTAACGTATTGTTATTTTAGGAAGAGGCCGTGAAGGTTCATTAAACGGTCAAATCCAAAGTCTAGTCAATGGTTATGTATTTGCTGAGGGCCCCGCAATTTTGTATTTTATTTGGCGAGGCTCGTCTCACTCTTATTTTTAAGGATAAACCTACAGGGACTACATTTCTTCCATTAAGTTTGTCTCTAAAAATAAAAGAAAATTTCTCAATTAATTACATGCTGAAAAACGTAACTTATTAGTTATTAGGTTTCGGCTAATGCGAATGGAAAATTGCGATCGAGTTTGTACAAAGAAAAACTGCTTTCATTCTAGATTCTATTATTCAATAATAGTATATCATGAGATTGACACACCATAATATCAAAACAAATTAACCAGTATTTGATTAATTCAACTAACATTATTAGATGAAGAAGTTATACATATACAACCCCATTACTTATTAATAAATCGACTACATTTTTATACAAAGAAAGGAAAATTATATTCAAACACAAATCCGAACAGGAGAAATTCAACAGGAACAAAGCCTGATTAATATTTCATTTCGCTTCAAACCGAGAGTGTACAAATGTGTACCTGGAAATGGCAGTACAAGAACAAAAGAAGGAGAAGTCAGCAGCAATAATAACATAGCAACAACAGGTTCAGCAACACCACAAACCAGTAACAACCAGTAGAATAACCCAGCAACGGATTGAAAAATCAGCAATACCAAAGTGCAATCGCAGTCAAAGCAGAAGAGAGACGGATACAAGATGCAGTAGTTTACTGATTTTGAATAACACTCGAGAAAAGACAAACAGAATTTATTCAAGTAGAAGTTCAAGTTGTCTTTCTCTTTTTCAGTCTAAAAGCTCTCTCAAGTGTAAAAATCTGTCAGCTCTCAAGTGTAAAAAGTCTGTCAAGTGTTCCAGCCCTAAAAATCCTCTCTCAAATCTTGGTCCGTCCCCTTTTATATCAAGAATGACTCTATATATAGCAAGACCCTTGTCTTGAATTCCCAACCCGAAATTATTCACCCAAGGGCATGCTTTGTCCCCCTACTTAATGTTTTCTTTATTTTAAACCTTGTCCATCATGCCTACATTAAATAAATACATCAACCCCAACCCATTATAATTTGTCCCCCATGCTTAACATAAACAAATGCAATATTCCCCTCCACTACATTATGTTTTGTCCCCCATTATGTTAAACAATTATATAAAACCTCACCCCATTATATTTTGTCCCCCATGCTTAACATAAAGAATTACAATAATATTCAATTCCCAAATTACCCCTCCGACCTTATTGCAATTACCATTTTACCCCTGAACGTATTGCAATTTACCAAACTACCCCCATCAGCTCTAAACAATGAATTAATCATAACTCAACCAAAATATAGCCAAGATGACTAATTTCTCAACAATCTTCAACAACAAATCATATGAACACGATGAACAACACAACTCCAAATTAATGGAAATAAATTAACCATATCGGGAACCAATCCTGGTTAACTTAGACCAAAAATAGATGAGCAAGGAAACAACAATATTAACAACACAAATACATGATTCAAACTAAATCAACAAATCAAAAAACAAAACAAACTCAAATTAAATTACTGGACGAACTTCAAACAATGAATAAACATACATTAAAATCTATTTTAAACAACAAACATGACGGATTAAATGATTTAACAACATTAATAATTTCTGGAAAATACACAACAACATGAAACAAATTGAAGAAATAATCAATTAAATTTCAATTTGAATCTAACAAACATTAAACTAACAAATATTTACCTAAACAATAAAACAAACATGAAATAAACATGAAAAATAACTAATTAAATTTCCATTTGAAATCTGAAAATTAATTCAACAAAACACATGAACAAACTAAAAAATTAATTCAAACGATAGACATGAACAAAACAAGGATCGAACATTTATCGATTTTAGATCCGAGAATATCAAAACAAAATACGGGCAAAATAAAACTCAAAATCTACTAACTGGATCGAAATGAAATATGTACGGACTGTTTTGACGACCCCAAACAAAATTCGAACAAACGACGGAGACGATCCTAAGCAACTAAAGGAGATGAAGGTAGTGATGAAGCAGATGGGAGGTCGACGGACAAGGGTGAAACGAAAACGCAGCAGCAGCCATGTTAGCTCAGGTTCGAGCTCGACGAGGCACAGTAGGGTCAGCCATTGACATTTGGATGGAGAAAACGAAGGGAGAAAATAGCAGCGACACAGAGGAGCTAGAGCGGAGAAGAAATAGCAGCAGCCCGGATTGAAGATGCAGACGACGCAGCAGTTAGGGTCTGTTTGGACGATGAAGCAGCAGCTGCAGCAGCGTTGGGGAGCAGCTGCTCGTCATGAAGCAGGCGAAGCAGACGCGGAAACAGCTTGACCATGGAAGCGAGTGGTCGACGAGCAAAACGCAGCAACAACGTTGCTCGTCAATGGCGGACGGTGGAGGGGTCGTTTAAGAGGGCGAAGTTGCCGTGATGGCGAAGCTTGGAGGAGGGCAGTTATGGAGGTTCGACATGGGGGGGGGATGTAGCCATGGTTGGCCAAGGTTTGGAGTTTGAAGAAGATGAAGATAGGGAAGGGGGCGGATGGTTTTTTAGGTTTTTTAGGGTTTTTGGGTTTTGTTTTGTTTTGTTTTGTGTTTGGACAAAAATGAAAAATGAAGAGGGGTTTGGGTCTTTGGGTTAATGGGGCGGACCGGGTCGACCCGGTTTGAAGTGGACCGGGTCATGGGGAAGGTTGGACAATTGTTTGGCCTGGGGTTGAAATTTGAAGAAGTGGCCCAATCCGATTTTTCTTTGTATTTTTGTTCTCTTTTATTCTTTTATTTTCTAAAACTAAATTATAAAAATACTTAAATTATTATTAAGAACTAAATTAAGTTATAAAAGCGCAAATTAACTCCCAATAACAATTAACGCACAATTAAGTAGTAATTAAGCGTAAAATCGTATATTTGGACATTAAATGCTAAAAATGCAAAAGATGCCTATTTTTGTAATTTTCATTTTTTTGTAAACAAACTTAATTACTAACAATTGTAGAATTAAATCCTACATGCAAAATGCGACATATTTTTATATTTTTTATTAATTTAACAAATAAATATGCACAAACAAATACAAATAATTATCCAAAAATATCACAAAAATTCTCAAAATTGCACACGAAGGAAAATCATTTTATTTTGAATTTTTTGGGAGTAATTTTCATATAGGGCAAAAATCACGTGCTTACAATATCTTCCAGAAGCCTATGCCCATGGGAAGGCTCGCAAAGTGGCAGATCTTGCTCGCAGAATTTGCATTATCTATGTGACTAGGACTGCAATGAAAGCACAAGCATTGGCCGACCATTTGACTGAGAATCCTATCGATGAATAATACGAACCTTTGAAGACTTACTTCCCTGATGAAGAGGCAAAGCACATTGATGAGTTGGAACAGATTGAAAGGCCAGGATGGAAGCTTTTTTTTGATGGTGTTGCTAACATGAGAGGCATTGGAATAGGAGCAGTACTTGTTTCTGAAATAGGGCATCATTACCCTGTTATAGCAAAACTTCAGTTCTATTGTACTAACAACATGGCGGAATACGAGACATGCATTCTGGGTTTGAGGATGGTTGTGGACATGGGTGTCCAGGAAGTCTTGGTCTTGGGTGACTCGGACCTTCTGGTACACCAGATTCAGGGAGAATGGGAAACACGGGATTTAAAACTCATACCCTACCGGCAATGCTTGCATGATATTTGTCAATGGTTTCAATAAATAGAGTTCAGACATATTTCGAGGATCCACAATGAGGTCGCCGATGCTTTGGCTACTCTGGCATCAATGTTACATCATCCAGATAAGGCTTATGTAGACCCATTGCATATTCAGGTCCGTGATCAACATGCTTATTGTAACATGGTGGAAGAAGAGCTCGATGGGGAACCTTGGTTTCACGACATCAAGGAATACATCCGAAGGGGAGTATATCCGATACAAGCCACAGGTGATCAAAAGAGAATAATTCGTCACTTGGCAAGTGGATTTTTCTTCAGTGGAGGAGTTTTGTACAAAAGAACTCCAGATCTCGGGTTATTAATATGTGTATATGCCAGACAGGCCACAGCTATCATGACCGAAGTACATTCTGGAGTCTGTGGACCGCATATGAGTAGGTATGTGCTGGCAAAGAAGATTCTCCGGGTAGGTTATTATTGGCTCACTATGGAGAGAGATTGTATTAGTTTCATGCGTAAATGTCATCAGTGCCTAGTGCATGGAGATTTGATTCATTCTCCACCATCTGAATTACATACAATGTTTGCACCATGGCCTTTTGCTGCTTGGGGAATGGATGTCATTGGACCAATCGAGCCAGTAGCATCCAACGGGCACAGGTTTATTCTGGTGGCCATCAATTATTTTATCAAGTGGGTAGAGGCTAAAACATTCAAGTCTGTAACCAAGAAGGCGGTGGTTGATTTTGTGCATTCAAATATCATTTGTCGGTTCGGGATACCGAATGTGATCATTATAGACAATGGGGCTAATCTCAATAGTCATCTAATGAAAGAGGTATGTCAGTAGTTCAAGATTACACATCACAATTCCACCCCATACTGCCCTAAGGCAAACAGAGCAGTTGAGGCGGCCAACAAGAATATAAAGAAGATACTTTAAAAAATGATGGAAGGTTCTAGGTTGTGGCATGAAAAGCTGTCGTTTGCACTGCTAGGTTATCGCACTACTGTCCGTACTTCAGTAGGGGTGACTCCTTATTTGTTGGTGTATGGCACCGAAGCAGTGATACCCGTAGAAGTGGAAATTTTATCCCTTCGAATTGTCGCGGAGGCTGAGATCGATGATGAGGAGTGGGTCAGAACCCGTTGGAACAATTGAGTTTGATCGATGAGAAGAGAATGGTAGCAGTGTGTCATGGCCAGTTGTATCAATAGAGAATGGCAAAAGCATACAACAAGAAGGTGCGCCCACGGAAGTTTGAAGTGGGGCAGTTAGTATTGAAACGCATTCTTCCTCATCAGGTTGAAGCAAAAGGAAAATTCGCCCCAAATTGGCAGGGGCCGTTCTTTGTGACTAGAGTGTTGTCCAATGGTGCATTGTATTTGACAGATGTAGAAGGGAAATGTGTAGAAATGGCTATCAATTATGATGCAGTCAAGAGATACTATGTATGATTTCTTTCTTTTATTATACTTGTTTGTATTTGGCACGTTTCGAATATTGATATGACGAAGGCATTTTGTTCTGCTATCCAAACACTTTATCCCTTGTCACCCCTTTTGAGCCTTATTTATTTTCTTTCATATCCCTCTGTCGGAATTAGTAACAAATATCAGGAACACAAGCTTAAAAGATAAGTAAAGGAAGAAGAGAAAAATAGAAAGAAAAGAAAAAAGAAAGAAAGAATGAAAAGAGAGAGAAAGAAAATAAAGAAAAAAAGAGAAAAAAAAACAACAAATAGACAAAAGAAAGCAAAAAAGAGAAAGAAAAGCAAGAGAAAAGAGAAAATCACAACAACAAAGTAATTCCTATGTCATGAACTACGTTTGACCTGATTCCTTTTAAGGATACGTAGGCAGCCTCACGGTTCGGTCCCATCAAAATAAAAGTCCAAAAGTCCCCAAACAAGAAACTGGGGCAGAAGTTGTGGTCGTTATTAGAAATCTGATTTCGAAAGTTGTAATTTTGAATTCATTCGAATTGTTTTGAGCTTTTCATACCCTTTCTTTCTAAGCCCATCCAAAAGCCACATTATGGTCCAAATAAAGACCTTTCGATCTGTCCTCGACAAATGCCAAGTCGAGCAGGTAGAGGTGATTCATATCATGGGGCAACACTCAGGTCCGAATAGGGAAAAGAAACCAAAATGAGAGAGTCATATTGGTGAAAACTCCCACGGGCACCGTAAGGCGACAGGAGCAGAGAGAAATGAAAATGAGAGAGTCTTATTGGTGAAAACCCTCACGGACACCTTAAGGCGAAAGTGAGTTGACAGATGAAGGAATGAGAGAGGTCTGCTGGTGAAAACCTTTCAAGGCACCGCAGGATGAACAAGGTCGAGTTTTGAAGTGAAGAAATCAGGTTATGGAAATTCTAGGGCAACAAAGTATGGCAACTGAAAGTTGATTGGTTGAACAGATCGGGCCGATTAATCCAAATTGTATGTCATGATTATTGGTGCCAGCCGTTCCACTCAGATAAGTCTCTTTTCTTTTTCTCTTCAGATAGTCTTCTAGTTTTGGATTTCCTTATCCTTAACTCTAAAAGTCATTGCATTTCATTTCTTTGGTTTTATTTCTCTAAGATTTTCCCAATGTCAGTTTTGTTTAATCAAATAAGAAGGAATTTCAAAGCTCATTACCAGCTTCAAGATTGCAAAGCACAGTGCGGCCAGAGCATACCAAAGATAGCATGATGAAAAAGGGGATAAAATTCCAGCAAAAGTTCCATCAGCAAAATGATTTGGTAATTTCATGGGAGATGCAAAGGTTCTGTTAAAGGGGTCAGAGGTGTGAATCAACGGTTCGGGTATAGAACACTCGGGTCATCCAAAGTCATGGGGTTTTGAAAGTCAGTCGGAAAGTCAAGCTGTTCAGGGCCAGTTCGGGGAAGTCAGTCAAAACAAAACAATACAGCGGAGAGACCTTCAGCAAATAATGCCATCAACCAACCACCATATTTAAAACTGACAAGATTTTTCTTTGATTAAACAGGGGCAGAAAATTTCGTTTGTTTCGGAGAAACCCTCCGTGGAGAAAGGCAGTCAGCAAATAGGTTTGATTTTTGATTTTCAGGACCCTCCTGGAAAATGGGACCTAGTTTAAATGTTCAGAAATAGCATAATCTAGCATAAGTGCATCCCAATGGAATATAAGTTGGCTTAGAAGTTTGCATATTCGAGATAGGATTCAATTAGGAGTTTCCAAGACCCTCCTGAATAATGGGACTTAGTTTTAAGATTTCCATTAGATCACAAGATATATCTTAAGCTCTGCCGTAGGGTAATATAATTCAGTCGTAAAAGTGTTATTTTTTAGGACAAGATTTGATTTTGAGTTTCAGGACCCTCCTGGATAATGGGATGTAGCTCTAAAACCCTCTTAGATAACAAGATTTAGCGGAATTCACACCTTTAGAAGACATAACGTAGATTTAAAATTGTTGTTTAGGCAAGAATTATCAGGACCCCCTGGATAATGGGACCTAGCTTTCAAATTCTTAGTAATATTTGGTAATATGATTTAGTTTAACACTCACATATGTGCCCAGTTACCAAACTGGGGCAAAAAAATTTTTTTTGTGTTGTCTATTTTTGTTTTATTGAAATCATGTACCCACTTGGAGAATAGGGGGAAGCAGTTCAAGTTAGCAGTCAGGAGCCCGCCTGGAGAGCAGGGAATACATTCAAGTTTAGCAATCAGGAGCCCGCCTGGAGAGCAGTGAATACATTTCAAGTTAGAAGTCAGGAGCACGACTGGAGAGCAGGGAATACATTTCAAGTTAGAAGTCAGGAGCCCGCCTGGAGAGCAGGGAATACATTTCAGTTTAGAAGTCAGGAGACCGCCTGGAGAGCAGGGAATACATTTCAAGTTAGAAGTCAGGAGCCCTCCTGGAGAGCAGAGAATACATTTCAAGTTAGAAGTCAGGAGCCCGTCTGGAGAACAGGGAATACATTTCAATTTAGAAGTCAGGAGCCCGCCTAGAGAGTAGGGAATACGTTTTAGTTTAAAAGTCAGGAGCCCGCTTGGAGAGTAGGGATTACATTTCAGTTTAGAAGTTAGGAGCCCGCCTGGAGAGTAGGGAATACGTTTCAGTTAGAAGTCTGGAGCCCGCCTGGAGAGCAGGGAATACATTTCAAGTTTAGCAGTCAGGAGCCCGCCTGAAGAGTAGGGAATACATTTCAAGTTAGCAGTTAGGAGCCCGCCTGAAGAGTAGGTAATACATTTCAAGTTAGCAGTCAGGAGCCCACCTGAAGAGTAGGGAATACATTTCAAGTCAGCAGTCAGGGCTCGCCTGGAGAACAAGGGAGTACAATTTAAATTTTAGCTTTCAAGTTCTTATTGATAGTTGGTAATGTGATACGTTTTACACTTACATATGTCCCCAAATACCCAAACTGGGGCAGAAACTTTCCTCTGTTTTTGTCATTTCGTTGAAGTCAGGAGCCCACCTGGAAAGCAGGGAATACATTTCAAGTTAGAAGTCAGGAGCCCGCTTGGAAAGCAGGGAATACATTTCAAGTTGGAAGTCAGGAGCCCGCCTAGAGAGCAGGGATACATTCAAGTTCAGCAATCAAGTGTCCACTCGGAGAAAGGAAAACATCTCAAAGTGTAGTTGGCAGTCAGACATCCACCTGGAGAAGAGGAAAACATCTCAGATTATAACTCAAGGCGGCAACAAAGGGATTTCATCAAGTCAGCAAGGCAACAAGAATCACAAGAGCAGATGGAAGATATAGATATGATTTTGTAATGCAGATCTAGTATAGTCTAGCTTCTTCTTATTTTTATCATGGTGTAATAAGGGGATGCAGTAAGCAGTAGCAGCAGCAGCAACAACAACAGTAAAATCACGGCTTCATGGTAGTCCCAGCTACCAAAACTTCCCGAACTACACTGACCTGATTCCTTTTTAGCCAAGGATATGTAGGCAACCTCAGAAGCAGGGTGCGGTCAAATCTTTCAAAAATGCTTCATACGGAGTATTCAAAGAGGGGCAGCTATGAGCATGTGATTTTTGCCCTATATATGAATTACTCCCATAAATTCAAACAAAATAATTTCTTTTCATTATTTGGAATTTTTGAAGATTTTTGTGGCATTTTCTGATAAGTGTTTGCATTTGTCTGTGCATTTTTATTCTTGTTTAAAGTAATGGAAAATACAAAAAAAATATGTTGCATCTACACCAGGATCTAATTTTATATTTTAGGATTAATTGACAAATTAGTTGTTTTATAAAAATGGAAAAAATCAAAAAAAAGTAAGTAACTTATTTTTGCACTTTTCAATTTTAATTTCGAATTTTGGTATTTTTTTCCCTTGAATTTGGTTTTTAATTAGTTGTAGTAATTGTTATCTAGATTTAATTAATGTAATAGGATAATTTGATTAGTGATTAATTTAGGTTTATTTTATTTTTAAATATAAAAGTAATTTGGAAAATAAAAAAAAGAAGAAAAGATAGGATTTTGGAAGAAATCGGATTTTTGGGCTAAAATCTAAAATTTTCCAAGCCCAAACAAATTTCCCTTTAGACCCGTCCAAATCACCCCTTATCCGGCCCAAAATCCGCGTCCAACCAGGTCCAATTTCCCCTCCTCCTCAAACGACACCGTCCAGGCTCGAATCAATCAGAACCGCCGAGGTTAATCTAATCCAACGGTGTGGAAGCGGGGTGGGTTTATTATTTAACTATCCGGACCCTCAGACCCCCCCCCCCCGTCTCATCGTCTCTTTCAACCTTCCCACTCTGAAACCCTAGCTAGCCGCCCCCAATTCCTCCACCACCGGGGGCGGCGCCACCGCAAACCACCACCAAACTTACACCAAATACCCTCCTCCATCTCCATATCCCAGATCCGCACCCCTTTTCCCTCAAATTGAACCCCAACCGTTCGAATTTCAAATTGAACCCTCAAACCCTAGCCGTCGTCCTAGAATTCCCAACCCCCTGCTCGGCGGCGCTGACTCCTTTTCCCACCAAATCAACCCTAAATGATCATCATAACCTCCCCATCCCAAATATCCATCCTTTTACCCTCGAATCAACCCCTAACTCTTCGAATCTGGAGGCCGAGTCTGACCCTTAGAAGATGCAAAGTCATATTTTAGTCAAGTCTGGTAACATGCAAAATCATGGAGTGAAATTATTTCAAACTTTGAGGTTTGGACTCAACGAAACTGATGTCGTTCAGTTGTTCTTGACAAAGAACAAAGGATCGACATAAGTTTGGTTGAGTCCGTTGTCCCCGTCCGGTTTCGATGGTTCGATTTGGTAACTTCCTATGCTCTCCTTGCATTTTTCTTTCTCTTTCATTATCCTCTTACCCCCCCCCCTCCCCCCTTCTCTTTAATTTGGTTAAAATTCGTTTAGAATTTCTGAGTTCAAGTTGTGTTTCGTCCTATGTTTTGTTTTCCATTTCTTCTTTCTCTCCCTCTTCTTTGGTAAGTTCTGGGTTTATTCTCTTGGTAATTCTGGGTCAGTTTTTAATTTGGGAATCCCTGTCTGTTTCTAATTGATTTCTGAAAAATCAAAAGCCTAAGTAGGATCTTATTTGGGTCTGCAGACCCATACCAATTTGGTTGGGCCAATTTGGCCCACATTTGGACCCGTTCTAATTTTTGAAGGGTAATTAACCAGGGTTTGAGGGGTATTCCGGGCAATTAGCATAGGGCATCTTGCTGTAACATTAATAGGAAGCTTCTTAGAAGCTGACCTTGGGACCTATTTGATTTCTAGAAAATAAAGCTAGGGACACTTAAGCAAAAAAACAAAATTCAAAAGGGGGCAAAGTGCAAAGAATGACACCTTTCAACAGCCCTAATGCCTTGCCTATAAAGGCATCGTTACTTGATTTTCAAGTTAGATTTTGAAGAGAAAAATTCCTAAAAAAGCTGAAACGACTGAATTCTTTTAAAAGTTCCGAAATTCCTGCATTCCATTGTGGAGGAACTATCAAAATCCTGCCGATTTGGATTTCTGATTTCTCTTTATTAGCTAAAGTACTTAAAGTTTTCCCTAGCTACACTTCTGGTTGAGAAATGGCTTGAGCTTTTGGTTTGAAGCTGGTTTTGCATTTGTTATTCCCCTACTGTTCCATCGTTTGTTTGTGAGTTGATTCCACTATTTCATTGACTGAATCTGGGCTCTTTTTCTGTTGTTGCTCCGTTGATTCTGCACTGCTCTTGTTTCCCTTTTTTCCAGGTACACGATCTTGAATCTTGTACAATGTGGTGCACAAGTTGAGGAATGAAATGGAAATGGAAATTTTGAAGCATAGCATTAAGTTTCTTGTCTCTAAAATGTTGGTCCTTCTTTCTTGGAAATCATCAGATGTTATAAATTAGTTTTGACTTTCCCTTCGTCATGTTTACTCTTTGTTGTTTAGCCTTAAGTCTGCTTTGTAATATTGGGCGAACCATGGACTTTAGCCATTTAATGAATTTTAATTCGTGTTAAGGGGTCTTTAAGGCTATAGTTGCAGAAGATTCATGTCAATTTGTTATGTATTTTAGACCCTGTTTAGTTTTGGCTAAGATCTGTGTTGCTTTCTAGTGTGAAATTATATTTAAGCTTGTTGGAAATAACAAATTGTTGGTCCGCTTGTATAGAATATGTTCTATTAGTATGAGATTTATTTGAGGTTTAAATTCTCATGTCTTTATTTCGAGTTAATTTGAGGCTTTGAAAGTTAAAGTGTCCTACTGCATAGTTATTAAAATTGGATCTTCAATTGCTCTCCAAATGTATGTCATATAAATTGGAAGCTTAGCTAGTAAAAAAAACTCAGAATTGATTGCCAGTGTAATTTCATATTTTCATATGTTTTTTTTGTTTGATTGGTATTTAATCGATTTTGCATAAGTTTGGTTCTGAAATTGGGCTTAAAGCTGGCCTAGTTTTGGCGTTCAAAAAAAATTAGAACCGATTTGCATACAATCTGCTCTTATACGTCCTTTTCACCAAAAGTTGGGCTCATCTTGGGCCCAAGCTTGAAGTCATTTGCAATCAGACTGCTTACCTCTTGGCTACTTGAGCCCATGACATTTTGTCAAATTCAGCTCTTCAGTTAATTGTCATGTGTGTTTGTGTGGTTAGTTAAAATCCCTTTAAGTTTTCTCTTAATTAACTAGTCTTCTTAAAATGAATTGAGGTGAGCCATATCATATAACACAAATAGCTTATGGCCTTCCGAAACATAGTTTGAGCTTCCCTCTAAAATTGGAATCGAGGTGTGTCATGCCGAATAAAATCTTAAAATGCACGACCCTCATTTAGTTGATCTTGAATATTTGAATCCTTAGAAATCGAGGCGTGCCATTTAGCGAATTTTCCATGGCCCTCGCAAAGTCGCAAATGCGTAGTTGCTTTAGGCGCGTTATTTTAATAATTTATCTTCCTAAACTCGGGTGCACATTTATGTGACCCAAATTCAAATCTCAACAACGTTAGATAAAATATGTCGAGAGTCGTGGGTGCATTTATGTGACGTGATTCGAGACGTATTTTAAACGACGTTGCAATTTTCCTTAAAAATAATTAAAGTGGTTAATAAGTTAAAATATATCATAGTCTAAAACATGTATTAAAATCAGATAATAGGCCAATTATAATAGTTGAGCTACCATGCTAGAACCACGGAACTCGGGAATGCCTAACACCTTCTCCCGGGTTAACAGAATTCCTTACCCAAATTTCTGTGTTCGCGGACTGTTAAACAGAGTCAATCTTTTCCTCGATTCGGGATTGGAACCGGTGACTTGGGACACCATAAATCTCCCAAGTGGAGACTCTGAATCTTTTAATAATAAATCTCGTTTCGATTGTCCTTTAATTGGAAAACTCCCTTATACACCCTTTTATCGGGGTGTAGGAAAAAGGAGGTGTGACACCTGTCATTCAGGCAAATGTTGTACAGAACTTAAAATACCACCATGGCGATCAGATATTAGACAAATACCTGAATGTTGTTTGACAATGTGCTGCTTCAAGTAGTTCAAAAAAAGCGTCCACGTCTCTTCGCTTTCGTTGGCACAAAGGGCAACAGCTAGTGGAAATATTTGTTCGTTGGCATCTACTGCAACTTCAATCAAAAGCTTAATATCATACTTTTCATAGACATGAGTACCATCTATGGAAAGTACAGGACGGCAATGCACAAAACCATCAATTGCTGGTTTAAATGACTAGAATGCATAGTTGAAAATATATTCGGGTCTGTCCGGACTCCGCTCATGCCTCTATTCAACAACATTCCCGGGGTTAAAGTGTTGCAGTGCGGCCATGTACCTAGGCAGAGATTAAAAAGACTTATCCCAGTCACAATAAAAAAGTTCAAAGGCACGTTTGCGCCTGAGATATGCCTTTTTTTGGTTATAGTGCAACTATACTCCTGGTGGACGGCTGTAATATACTCTTTAATCTTGAAACTAATGGACACTTTCAAATATGGAATCAAGACAAGAGAAATCAAGTCTACATCCAGGTTAAAGTGATTCTCATTGAATGTGTCCATTTCACATCTGTGGTGCTAATATATTTACCCACTTTCTACAACCCTGATTTCTTCTTGCTAGCACGCAACATCCAGTGATAACCCATAAAGTCTCTATGGCATACAGCCTTGTACACCTCCGTAGTTGACTCCCTTACCGTCATCTCACGGCACTCTCTTACGTTGTAGATTTTTACAGTCCTAATTAGGCGAGCTTTATCAGGGAAATACATGCCCTTTGCCAGCACTGCTGGTCTAGACTCATCCCACATTGCTGGCAGAAATTCGTCATAATCCCTTGTGAGGGCATCCATGTCCGACATACTTGGCAAATTATCAAGGTAGGAAATATTCTGCTCATGAAATGGCGAGTATGACTCGTACACTCTTGGTCTAACGGGAGGTAGAGGAGCATACTCCCTCGTCAACTCAAGTTCGGCATCCACTTCCTCCTCGTCATCACCCTCATCAGGGAAGGGTGTGTCTGTCACGCCCCAAAAACTAAGGAGCGCGACCGGCGCTCAACCGAGTAAACCTGACTGAGCAAGCCTGCTAGGTTTCATTCTACCTAAACTAATTCACGAACATGTAGGAGATGGACTCCATTAATCATACTTAGTAAATATTTCATAAAAAACTTCCATTTCATTTTCATTAGCAGCTTAAAACATAATTATCAAAATATTACAAGTTTTATAAATCTTTTCCTCACATCAATATTTCTACTTTAATTCCAATACCCGACACTACCCACAACCTGTCTACGGAGCCTCTAAACACAACTGAAGAGTAATGTAATATAGAAATGCCGGTAACAAAGCTCCGGCTATACTTCAAATACAAAGTACATGATGAACAGATGAAACAGGACCCCGAAACGAAGTGGGGCTCACCAAGTCAGCTGAAAGGATGATGCAGTACTAGCTGCGACCAACACTGCCTGCTATAGAAACTACATCCATTTAAAGACGTAGCGCCCTTGGCAAAAGGGATGTTAGTGCCATCTAATAGCACTAGTATATATAACTAAACACCATCTAGTTAGAAAGAACTTTCATATGAGAATAAAGAGAAAATCATAAAGACAACAAGTTTCAAATAAGCACCATGTCAATAATATAAGGAGGTTCACATGATTTTCACATAGTTCTTGCAATTTTAGATTGGAGCATTCCACATTGTTGCATCATTATCCATATTACCACTGCTTCCATGAGCGGAGTCCGATCACAGCCTAATCGGCTAAGCCATCTCCCCGAGACGTTACAATTATTTCATTCACACTTTCCAGTTTCAATCATCAATACACTACCACCACGTGTATATATATCGTGGCGTCCGATCACAGCCTGATCGGCTAAGCCGTCTCCCCGAGACGTTACCATTTTCCATCAATCATCTCAATTCGATCCTTGTTTCACATATATAATTTCATAGGCACTTGGGGCCACAACTATCACGACATATATTTGGCACTAGGATACATTTCATATCATTCCCAATGTCAATGTTAGATTTGTGATTTAGGATGATATGTGTACACAAGGGCAAATAAAATTGTAAGAATAGATGAGACTTCACATAGAGGACAACGTATGCAGCTTCAATCTTAATTTAAGGTCTAAGCATTTCAATACATGATTCATATTCCATAATTCATGTTTCACATTGTTCCCATTTTCAACATTTACTTTGCCACTTAAGATCATAGGCGCATACAAAGGCAATTTAAATCATAAGAATAGATAGGAATTCGTCAAGTTTGGCATATTAGTCCCAAAGTAACCTTGGCATGACATTTAGGCATTTAGCACATAGATCGTGTTCTCAACACATCCTCCATTTACAAAGAATAAC
Organism: Nicotiana sylvestris; assembly: GCF_000393655.2. Classification (NCBI taxonomy): domain Eukaryota; kingdom Viridiplantae; phylum Streptophyta; class Magnoliopsida; order Solanales; family Solanaceae; genus Nicotiana; species Nicotiana sylvestris. Next base: position 115,593,495 of record NC_091064.1, on the reverse strand, counting down.
ACATTAAGCACATGAAGAAGTACCTACCACATACATTTTCACAACAATAATTCACTTAACATAACAAGTACAGCATCAATCACGTTTCGAACTTACAACATTTACACGGGCACCATGGAAGCTCAATTTCTAAGAGACGGTATTTTAGCCATACATACCTTGATAATGCTTTCCCCTAATTCTCATAAAATTCCAAGACTCTTACCACTTCAATCTATTGTATAGGAATTACAATTGAACCAAGAATTAGAGACGAGGGTAGGATTCTAGCTCGTTTGAGCATATTATCAAACACAAAAAGGTGCATTATGATCTTAGGTCCCTTGTGTAAGTGATTTCTTCAATGTTATACTCCAATTGTTATCCTTTTAGTTCTCATCTTCCCCATACCCCATTGTCTCTTATGCATGCAAGACTATTATCCCTCTTACCCAAGAACTCAATTGTTAATCACCTATTTTTAAATAGAACACCAAAATTACAGATTATGGAGCAAGTTCTTACCTCTTTAGAGTGAAGACTTAGAAACTTTCTTGGCAATCTTCAAGATTTTGGGGTAAGAGTTGGGTGGGGATTAGACGAAGGTCACCCCTTCTCTCTCTAGAACTCCTCTTCTCACTCTATTTTTAGTAAAAATGAGATAGAGAAGATCGGATGGGGTGTTTTAATGGAATAGGGTCGGGTTTTAAAAACTAGAAAATAGGAGCCCCGAGTCAGATCTGTGATCGCATTGGCGATCGCAAAGTTGACATGCGGCCCGCATAATGGACCATAAAACTGCTCCCCAAAACCTGAACACTGTGTCTGGGTATGCGGCAGAGATGCGGTCCGCATTCCCGTTCTACGGTCGCATAATGCACCGCAGAACTGCCCTTTACAAAATCCCAAGGGAATTATGCAACGACTATGCGGTCCGCATATCGGTTATGCGATCGTATAATTTACCGCATAGTTGACCTAAAATTTGACCAACATACTGACTCATTTTGCGGAGACTATGCGGTCTGCATACCTGATATGCGACCGCATTCATGAGGCCTTACAGTGTCATCTCTAGACTCATCGGTATTGTTGTCATAATCACTATCATCTTCCTGACTCTGTGCATCTGCCAAATCATGAGTCAATACGTCGTCTATGGGCAACTGTGTGAGGTCAGGAACATCAAGTTGCTCGTTTTCACTGCACAAAAAGAACAAAATGATAAGCTACTCAACTAGATAAATAAGTTACATATAGCTATATCACTTTACTTACAAGTCGTATTGTGTTGGCGTTTTATGATGGACATTTTCTTGTTGGTGATGACTCTTGGATGGACCACCGTGATCCAACACGCCAGAAATGCATATTCCAACTAACAGCGGGGTCATAACTTGTAAAATTCATATCTGGACGGTACTCCCTATGAAAAATATGAGTTTTAATACAAATGTAATTTAAACATAAAATAAACATCGCTAAAGCGTAGAAAAATTGAAGTTTACCAATTGTCTTGTGGATTATATAAAGTCAAAACATTATTTTGTGGCTACTCATTTGCCGATGGGGACAAGTTTAAATCAAGGTAAGCTCTTTCATCTGGAATCTGTCAAGCAAAAACTGCTCCAGAATAACCACCCGATGACAGGGGGTTATCCCTACTATGCACACCCTCATTATTGGGAACGTCTTCAACCTTGACGTACATTTCCAATAATTTTATTACAATAAATTTCCTATTTTCATCTGAAATCCGCAAAAAATCTCTAAGAGTTTCATCATCTACGATGTTAAACTCAGAATAATAAGCAAACCGTTGCGGAGTCACAGAATATCGAAATCTACCGGTTACTTTAAGGTTCACCGAACGTTTCCTCACACTTATTTTTTTACGTAACAACGATACCAATTTATCGTACTCCATTGTAAGCGGCAATTTAACATGACACTGTGGAGGTGAACTATACCTCACAAAGTTATTCTCCATTACAACCTCACCCCTCCCCCCCTCCCCCCCAATATAATGAAACCCTTATTTTTAGCTCTTCAGACATTATAAAAAATGTTTGATAATAAGAAGATAAGTATGAAGGGAAGTTTGAAGAAAAGTTTTGAATGGATTTTCATAAAATCCTAATGCCTTTAAATAAGGCAAAGTCCTAGCTTGGGGTGCAAATTTTTTTATGTAAAATGCAGTATAATATCACGTTTTATGTATTTGAATTATTGTTATGTCAGTTATCCGCAGAACACTTATTGGTGGGCCCAAAAATTAATGTAAAACACGGTATAATACTACGTTTTAGTAAAATGTAGTATTATACTGCGTTTTGCATTAAAAAAATGAATATTGTCAGTTATCCTACGAATAGGGAATATTGGTGGGCCCAAATTGAAGTAAAACGCAGTATTATACTGCGTTTTAGTAAAACGTAGTATTATATTGCATTTTACATTAACGACTAACTTTCTGTTAAACTAAAACGCAGTATAAATTAGAAATGTAACTTTATTTTTAGCTGTATAATAGTATTTTGAGTCCAAACTACCATTATTTAGGTTTCGGACTCATCCCTATCCAAATCCATATGCCAAATAAATATCAATATCTCATAAACCAATCATCAATCAATACAGAATGAATGATTGTGTCATAATCATGACAATTGTATGACATAAACCATCTTTATATAATAATACTAACTACACAGAATGACCCGCCGTGTCAATGTTAGCCCATATCAGAGAACTATATGCAAGGAAGTATGCATATATATAGGAAATAAATATGTATGATGCATTTGACCAGAGAGATAAACATACAGGAATGTATGAATGTGTATAAGTATAAATACATCTACAATATGTAATTCAACATACAAAATAGCCCATCATGTCCAAATAAAGAATCAAAAGCCTAGTCATAATATTTAGCATGAATAATTCAAGTAGTCATACAAACCAATAAAACATATAACAAGAAGAATATATGTCCAAATAAGGTATAAAGAAGCCTAAAATTTACCCCAAACATGTTTAATCTTGATGACCACAAATACACTTGTCACATGGCATATACGTCGCCCCTCCGCCCCAAACACGTAGCATTTAGCATATAAATCTGTTTTTGAAAAAATAAATTCATCAAATCGAGATTAAGCAAGATACTTACCTTCTCCAACACGAGCTTTAACCTTAAAAATACCTTTCCTTTTACTATGACCTCCAAATATTCATAATCTAGTCAAATAATACCCAACTTGGTCAAGCAATACCAATATATCATAGGAATAAATCCCATAAGAAAAACATTCAATCTATCAAAATCTCAAGAAGTAATCAAAAGTCAACCAAGAACACACTAAGTCGAACCCCAATTCAAAGTCAAATTTCGTTGACCCATAACTTCACAAGTCCAAATAAGTAATTTGCTTTCAAATTCGAACCTAAATTGTTGTTCAAACCCTTAAAATTTACTTTCTTATGTTTTAGTTCAACAACCCATTTTCTCTTGATCAAATCCATATTTTGATGTTAGTACTAGAGATAAATTCATGTAATAACCATAGATCTAGCCATCTAGGTTACAATCTCTTACCTCAAGCTTATAGATGAAGATACAGGTCAAATCTCTTCAAGAAGGAGATCTCAAATCTCCAAAATGGTAAAGAATGAAATAAAAATTATAAAATCTCAGTATTTATACTTTCATGAATTTTTTGTCAAAAAGTGAAGCACACATTTTAAAGTGTGGATCACATTTTGCAGAAGTGCTGAACACGCTTTCCAAAAGTGTTAAACCATGCTCTTCTGAAATTCTGACTGCAATTTTCCAAAGTGATGACCACCTTCAACGGAAAGTGTTGACCACACATTAACTGTCACAATTTCAACATTCTCGAAACATGCTTTGAACATACCAAAATTCACCCAAGCCTCTCGGGTCCCTTCTAAACCATCCCGACTCTTCCATATGGCCTATACAAATTTGTTCAAGGTCAAAATTAAAAATCACTTTTGTATTTACTATCTAAATAATATAAATGTAAACCGTTAACGCTTATGTAATACAAGAGATGAATACACTAAAATATACTCTAGCATGCTATACATGCAGTTAAGTAGTACAACGAAGCGTGCGTGTGTGGCTATATAAATATAAGAACATGAAGCGCTCGTAACACAAGGCCGAGTTCTTTTAGGTATTCATACACTTGTTAATTGATTCATCGACTTATAACCTACTCAGATGCATGTATACATATTAAAAACAAAATGTCTCGACTTATATCAATTAATATGTTATAATTGATTCATCGACTTATAACCTAGTGATGAATGAATGTAATTCATTAACTCTGTTACAATACAAATAATGAATACAGTATCATGTACTATAACATGCTATATATGTAGTTAAAGTAGCACGAAGTGTGTGTGTTATATATATACACACACTAACATATACTATGACAAGTTATATATACGTTATAGTTTTACAGTGAAATGTATGTGTGTGTATGTGTGTGTGTGTGTCTATATATATATATATATAAGAACATGAAGCGCTCGGAACACAGGGTCGGGTTCTTTTAGGTATTGATACACTTGTTAATTGATTCATCGACTTATAACCTACTTAGATGCATGTCTATATATTAAAAATAAAACGTCTCAACTTATATCAATTAATACGTTATAATTGATTCATCGACTTATAACCTAGTGATGAATGAATGTAATTCATTAACTCTGTTACAATAATTCGATGAATCAATTATAACATATTAATTGATATAAGTCGAGACGTTTTATTTTTAATCAATACTCTCTCTCTCTCTCTCTATATATATATATATATACACTATATTATACTATATATATCGAATATGCCTTGTATATATATATATATATACATACATATACTCTCTCTCTCTCTCTCTCTCTCTATATATATATATATATATATATATAGGGGGAGAGAGAGAGCTTATATACTATATACTATATATTATACTATATATATCGAATATACCTTGTATACTATGCACTTAATATATATAATACACTATACACTTAGTATATATATACATTATACTATATCTACATATATATACTATACACTTAGTATTATATACACTAAGTGTATAGTTTAGTATATTATATAATACACTATACTATACACTTAGTATATATAATACACTATCTCTCTCTCTCTCTCTCTCTCTCTCTCTCTATATATATATATATATATATATATATATATATATATATATATATATATATATATATATATTTTTGCCTCACATGAATTACTCCTACAGAATTCCAAAAATTAGATTTTTTCTTTTAATTATTTATTATTTTAGGAATTATTATAGAATTTTTCTGATTGTTTGCATTTTTGTGTGCATGCTTCATTTTATTTAATGCATGAAAAATACAAAAAATACTTTGCATTTGCATTTAGGATTTAATTTTACATTTTTAGATTGATTAGTAATTAGTATTTTACAAAAATAGAAAAATCACAAAAAAATAACTCATTTTTGCATTCTTTAATTTTTAGCTTCGAATTTTTGTAGTTTTTATTTTAATTTGGTATTTAATTAGTTTTGTTAATCATTATTTAAAGTTAATTAATTTAATTTGGTAGGTTAATTTGATTTAGGAATTAATTTAGGCTTTAGTTTAATTTTGAAAGAAAACAAAAGAAAAGAATTTTTGAAATAGAAAAGGAAAAGGGAAAAGAAATGAAGAGAATCTGCTTTTGGGCCAAATATATTTGATATTTTTCGGGCCCAAATGGTTACCCCTTGTACCCGTTAGAATAGCCCAGATCCGCCCCCAACCCGGTCCAAATCCCGCTCAGAACCAAACGACGTCGTTTCAATTATTTTGATCAGGATCGTCGATCTTGCTCGTTCGGACGGTCCGGAACTGGTTTCCTTTTAATATATAACTGTCCTAAGCCTACCCCCCCTCCTCTAACTCATTTCTCTCATTGCCCCCTCCTCTTCAGAGACGACCATTAACCCTAGCGCTGCCCTTGCATCCTCCGATGGTGGCGCCGCCTCCAATCCTCCCTAAATCTACACCATAGACTCCCTTTCATCCCCCCGTTCCGAATCCTCACTCCTTATCTCTCGAATCTTGCCAGAACTTCTCGAATATTGAATCTAAGTTCGAGCCCTATAGGACCAAAACCAAATCTATACATGCAAGGCTGTTTTTCTAGTTTTCCTGAGTATTCAAGGTTGGTTTTATCACAAAGTAATGTTGTTCGCTTGTTCTTGACAATGAACAAGCGATTGACATTATTTAGTGGTTAAATCAGAATATCAGTCTCGAGTTCAAGCATGGTCGGTGAGTTTCTTCATTCTTTTGTTCATTTTTGTGTTATTTCAGCATTCATTCCTCTTCATTTCTTCTCTTTCTCTTTGGTTAATTCAATCCGTTTGTTCCTTTTTAGTTTTGTTTTCCAAATCTTGTTCTCTGATTTTTCTTGGTCTGTTTAGTTTTCTTGTTAATAACATGATTAAATTTCTGATTTCACCTTTTTGTTTAGTCACCTAGTTTAACCTAATTAGGTTTATTTTGATTTAATTTAGTTGATTCCCTGCCTACTTGGGTTAATTAATCAATCAGTTAGTTTGGGTTTTAGTTTTTAAAATCATTTAAGGTTTTCTGCTGTTTGTCATAGATTACCGGTTTAGTTTGGTTCATTTTGCTTTTTGGGTTTTGAAGCCATTTTAGACCCTACTTTATGAGATTGGTTTAGCTTATTGGGTCAGATTTGAGCCCATATCCGGTTGAACCATTGGTTCAACTTGACCCATTTGGGTCCCTGAAGTAAATAACAGGGTTTAAGAGGGTAGTCTAGGGATTAGGCTAGGGAATATATCTGTTAACTGAATAAGAAGCTTCCTAGAAGCTGGCCTTTGGGACTAAACTGAAAATCTGAGTTTTAAGCTAAGGGTATTTGAGCAAAAATGAAAATATCAAAAGGTTTAAAGTGCAAATCTGAATCCCTTTTATGCTGCTCTAAGACTTGCCTATAAAGATATCTTTTCTTATTGAACAAGTCAGACTTTAGAAATAAAAATTCTGAAAAGCTAAAACGGCTGAGTTTTTTTTAACACTAAATTACCTGCATTTCTTTGTTGAAAACTGCTCAAAATTCTGCTTGATTTTTTTTGGTTTCTGATCTTCATTGTTAGTAAAAACTACTGGAAATGTCCAAATTTTGCACCTGGGTTGAAATAGATTGAGTTTTGAATCTTTAAAAGTTTGGTTTGAGTTTTGCTGTTTAGGGGTACTGCTTCATTGCTGGGTTTTTTAGCTGATTCTGCTGCTTCTTTTTTTTTGTTTGAGCTCTCGCTGTTGTTTCCTCCTAATCTCAGAATTCGCTCTGTTCTTGTTTGTCTATATTCAGGTACATATTCCCAAGCTCTACTGAATGTTGAAGTTAGATTTGGAGCTTGAAATAAAAGTAGAATCTGAAGCATGTCCTCAACTTTAGCTATGAATTCAGTTTATATTTCCTCATTGTATGATGTTTTAACAGCCTGGTTCACTTTAGCTATATATCTGTTGCGGCACGCAGCCCAATCCATATCATATAAAATATCCTCACTATTGGGTCCTCGATCCCCTCTCAGTCATTTAAAAAATTACAGCCTCTCGGGCATAATGTACTGTCGGGATCTCAGCCCTCATATCTCTTCCTATTTATGATTAACATTTCAAAAATTTGGTTCATATCATTCTTAAACAATTGGAAACATGATTGAGGATATAAATTATTTAACAAAATAAGTGAGGAAAACCAGTCAAAAATCCTCTAACGGTTCTACAGGTCGGCACAAGGACCCAAGCATGGCAACAAGCCCAATTCACAACAATAAAGTATATGTCTCAATCAAAAATGTAGTAAAATATCATTCGGGATGGACCAAGTCCCAATACCCATAGCATTGAACCTCACGCTCGTCCCACAACATGTATCTTAACTTAGTATAGCACTACGTTGTGCAAATCCGGGGTTTCAAACCCTCAGGACATCATTTAAAATCATTACTCACCTCAAACTAGCAAAAACTCTAGCTCGCTATGCCCTTGCCTCTCAAATTGGCCTCCACGCGCGTCAAATCTATCCAAAATCAGAACGAATACATCACAATATGCTAAGGGAACAAAGCCCAAGCGAAAACATTCGAAAAATATCAAAAATCCCAAAATTAGCAAAACCCGAGCCCCGGGCCCACATCTCGGAATTGGGTAAAATTTACATTTTCAGAATCCTCATACCCTCACGAGTCTAACCATACCAAAATTATCTAATTCCGATACCATTTGGTCCATCAAATCATCATTTTATATTTTTGAAAGATTTAACAATTTTCTTCCCCAATTCCGCCCCAAATCACGAATTAAATGATGAATTAAGTGATAGATTCATGTATTCTAGCCAAATCTGAGTTAAAATCACTTACCCCGATGAATTTCTTGAAAATCCTTCGAAAAATCGCCAAAATCTGAGCTCTCTAGGTCAAAAGATTAAATAAAATCCAAAACGTCGTATTTATAGGTACCCCCTCAGATTTCAGCTACCGCGGGCCGCACCAAAATGACCGCGGTCCGCACAAGCCAATGCGGGCTGTGCAAACACAACCGCGGCCGCACAGGCCTTCCTCTACAGTGACAAGCTTTAGTATTTTGGCCATAACTTTTGCTACCGATATCCAAATTGCGATATCCTTACCTTTATAGAAACTAAACACGAAGGGATACAACTTTCATTTTTGAATCACCTCAAAATTCCTTGTATATCAAAAGATATGAGCTTCCGAAGTTGGACCAGCGGGAAGGTTCTTCACCGCGGCCGCGCCCACATTTGTGCAGTCCGCGCGACGCCTACTGCGGCCGCCCCCGCTTTTGTGCGGTCCGCACAGCACTCACTGCGACCGCGTGGGTGAGTTCTGGGGCCTGCAACCCTCCTGGACCTGCTTCAACTATGATTTTCGGCCTAAAACATCCCGGAACCTACCCGGGACCCCCGAAACTTCAAACTAATTGTACCAACACATCCCATGACATCGTTAAAACATGTTGAACATTTCGGAATGCTTCCAACAACATCAAATCACCAATTTAACATAGGATTCAAGCCTAAGAACTCCAAGAACTCTTAAATTATGCTTTCGATCAAAAGGTCTATCAAATCTTGTCCGAATGACCTGAAATTTTGCACACACATTCCAAATGACACAACGAAGCTATTGCAACTCTCAGAATTCCATTCCGATCCCTATATCAAAATCTTGCCTATCAACCGGAATTTGCCAAAATATCAATTTCGCCAATTCAAGCCTAAATCTTCTCTACAACTCCAAAACACATTCCGATTACGCTCCTAAGTCACAAATCACCTTCCGAAGCTAACCGAACCATCGGAACTCACTTCCAAGCCTTCTAACATATAAGTCAACATCCGGTTGACTTTTCCAACTTAAGCCTTCTTAAAAGAGGCTAAGTGTCTCATTTCTTACCAAATCCTCTCCGAACTCGAACTAATCAACCCGATCACATAAAACACGGATAACGAAGCGTAAAGAAGCTGAAATGGGGGAAACGGAGTGGTGCTCATGAGACGACTGGTTGGGTCATCACACACCCTTGGTACCACGTGGTTGAAATCCGATGTTCGAACCAAAACCCATTTACCTATTCCCCCACGAATCCAAATATATGATTTGTTTTGAAATTAGACCTCAAATTGAGGTCCAAATCCCCAATTTTAGAAAACCTAGGTTCTACCCAAAACACCCAATTTCCCATGAAAATCTTTGATTTGAATTTGAAATCATGTTAAAAGATATTAAGAAGTGAATAAAATGAGTTAGAAATCACTTACCAATCGTATCACGACCCAAACCCCGCTCCGGTCGTGATGGTGCCACTCGTGAAGACAAGGCCAGCCAACAAACCCATATCGCCTTTTCAAAAATAGTTAAACATTAATAAACAGTTTAAATATGATTTAATAATATAATTAACGGAAGCACAACCCGACACAGCCCAAACCAGGGTGTCACAAGTCACGAGCATCTACTAGGGTATAAATACAACTGAAAGCCTGGAGTGTACAAATATAGACTAATGAAATGATGAGAGAGAAAAGCAGTGCTGCGAACGCTGGCAGCTACCTTGCTAAACCCTAATGACTCTGCCTCCGATCAGCCAAAACATACCTAAATCTGCACACAAGGTGCAGGGAGTAATGTGAGTACTCCAACTCAGTGAGTAATAATAATAAATAAAGATTGAAGGCAGGAAATCACGCAAAAACACAAGGTATTCCATACTAAAGCAGTAAAATCACTTTAAAGTAAGGCAGTGATAAATCAAGTGAAAATCCTTTTTTTCAACAAGTAAAGCAAGTAGTTTACAAGTGAGTAACAAAAATGATAGAAATGTAAACAGCCCCTCGGGAAAAACATGTACAACAAACCGCCCCTCGGGTATAATATCAATAGAACCAGCCCCTTGGGCTCAATATCATAACAGTGCCAGCCCTTCAGGTTCAATATCAGAATAGTAACAGCCCCTCGGGCTCAATATCAGAACAGTAACAGCCCCTCGGGCTCAATATCAGAATAGTAACAGCCCCTCGGGCTCAATATCAGAATAGTAACAGCCCCTCGGGCTCAATATCAGATCAGTAACAGTCCCTCGGGCTCACTCTCAGAATAGTATCAGCCCCTCGAGCTACCTCACAATCACTCATATCAGCCCCTCGGGCATAGTATCAATCACTCAGAACAATGGGTACCCGCGCTCACTGTGGGTGTGTAGACTCTGGATGGGCCCCTTACGGCCTAAGCGCTATATCAAGCCACCTCGTGGCATCATCACTCAGCATATCCTCACATCACTCAAGCCACCGTGTGGCATATAAAGTATCTCAGGCCCTCGGCCTCACATCACTCAAGCCACCTCGTGGCATAAATAGTATCTCAGGCCCTCGGCCTCATATCACTCAGCATATCCTCACATATGGCCCTCGACCTCACTCAGTCCGGAAATCATCATAAGCCCCTCGGGCATTTGTAAAATAGTAATTCTTAGCCCAAAATACCATTTAGAAATATCATTTGAGTTTTCAAATCTGCATAGAAGCGGCTGAGTTTGTAAAACAATAATTATCAACAGGACTGAGTTTAAATATAAGTCAAAACAGTGAGGAAATAGGGATAAAAATTCCCAAAGGATTCAAATACTTGGCACGAAACTCAAGTATGGCAATCAGCCCAAATCATGATGATAACAAAAATGTTTCAATCAAATATGCGGTAAAATCATCAATCGGGATGGACCAAGTCACAATCCCCGGTAGTAAAAGACCCCATGCTCATCATCCAGTGCGTGTCTCACCTCAATATATCACTACGATGTGCAAATCCGGGGTTTCAAACCTTCAGGACATCATTTACAATCATTACTCACCTCGAACCGGCAATCCTCTAGCTCGTGATGCCTTTGTCTCTCACATCGATCTCCGAAGTCCTCGAATCTACCTACAATAATTAAATTCAATTAATAAAAATTATAGGAATTAATTCCATATGAAATTCTACATTTTCCATTAAAAATCCAAAATTGCACTCAAAATTTGCTTATGGGGCCCACGTCTCGGAACCCGACAAAAATTACGGAGTATGAAACCCCATCCAACCACGAGTCCAACCATACCAATTTTACTAAAATCCGACATTAACTCGACCCTCAAATCTTCAAATTAAACCAAGAGGGTTTTCAAGATTTTCCCAACTAAAATCACCAATTAAATAACAAAACTAGTAATAGATTCGGGTAATCTAACCAAAATTAAGTTAAGAACACTTACCCCATTGTTTTCTCTGAAAATCTCCCTAAAATCGCCTCTCCCCGAGCTCCAATTTGGTAAAAATGGAAAATGGGACGAATCCCATTTTCAGAACTCAACATTCTGTCCAGAATTTCTGTGGTTACTGTTCACGCATTTTACTGTTCATGGGTACTGTTCATATGTACTATACACGGTATTGTACACGAGTACTGTTCATGTTTACTGTACATGGTACTATACGCGGATACTGTTCACGCAGGGGCGGTTACTGTTCACCCGTGCGAAAAATGCAGAAACTGCCCAGAAAATTGCAGCAGTTTTTCTTTTCACTGAAAAGGCTCTAACTCCATCATACAAACTCAGAATTCGATGATTCTTGTTCCTATGAGTCACAAATAATAATACGAACATAGCCCTGCAGTCGAAACTCAATTCGGAGCTCATTTGCTCAGTTCAATACCCATTTCGCTCGTTAAACAATTAACTCATGTTTCGTGTCAAAAACTCAATCACGACTTGATGAAATTAGACCAAACTTTCCAGATCAGTCATATAATTCATTATCAAAATTCCGGAAGTCTCGAAATCAAATTTCGATCTCTAGAACTAAAAATGGACCTTTGGATCATTACATGCTTATGCTCAAAACGGCAAAATCTTTCAAAAACTCTTCCAAAACATATCCGAGCCACATGGGACCCCGACCAAACATGCCAACACACCCCATAACATAATTAAAACTTGTTCCAACCTTCGGAATTCTCAAAACAACATCAAAACATCAAATCACCCTCGGATTCAAGCCTAAGAATTCCAAAACTTCCGAAATCCGAATTCGATCAAAAAGTTGACCAAACGACGTCCAAATGAACTGAAATTTTGCACACACATCACAAATGACATAACGAAGCTACAGCAAGTCTGGGAATTCCATTCCGACCCTCGGATCAAAATCTCACCTATCAACCGGAATTCGCCAAAATATTAACTTTGCCAATTCAAGCCAAATCCTTCCACGGACTTCCAAAATGCATTTCGATCGCGCTCCTAAGTCATAAATCACCCAACGAAGTTATCCAAATCATAAAATTTCCAATCCGAGCTCATATACAAATAAGTCAACTCTTAGTCAAACCTTTCAAATTCAAAGCTTTCTACTAAGACTGTTCCTTCAAATTCATTCTGATTTTTCCTGAAAACCAAAACCAACGATCTACATCAGTCATAATACGTTACACGGGGCAAGTCATGCCCGGGAACTGGCGATCAAAGTGCAAAAGTTCAAAACGACCGGTCGGGTCGTTACATCCTCCCCCACTTAAACACACTTTCGTCCTCGAACGTACCTAGAGTTGTTCTAAAAGCCCACCAATCACTGAATAACCTTACCATGCATATAGCCGGGGGTGATCCCATATCACCCTATCCCATATAGGTCTGATAACACCGTTTAACTAAAATTACACAATCCAATCTAGCCCATAAACCATAGAACCACATTTTCACTTATGAAACCATCAATACGATCAAAACCTCACACCTATACTTTGAATAGACCCGAACTTGCTGTAGTAACCCATGCCTGCAACCTCAGGAGCAATCCCATGATATACCATATAACTCTAACGCTCGCAGCAATAACTTCTATTCACAGCAGCTACCCATAACAACCAAATACCGATAGAAAACCTCTTATCAGCTAAAGTCTCATTCCAACACTTTCATATACTGCCAACGATAAATTAAACACGCAATAAACCATAACCATTTCTCAGATCAACCATTCATGAAGCCATTTCTCCTCTGGCAATTACCATAGAAATTATTTTTTTTAACCGAACCTCAATGTTTACCCATCAAACATGTTGAAATCGAATCCGTTTATTTTCATTAATGATCCCAATGATCTCCTCTGACCCAACACACTACCCTGGTGACATGTCACACCAATAGAGGCCTAAGACACATCTAGCATAATACGCGCACCAATAAGCAACGGTCCGAACATACTCAAATCATGAAAATGACTCAAATGACAGAGTTGTACCTCAAGCTCACCAGTACCACCACAACGCAGGGCTGAGAACCCATCTAACATCATAGAATAGGGCACACAAATCTAACCCGCAAGGTCATATCTCCACATAGCTTCGCTACAATGCGCAATCCTATCCAAACACTGCTCCATATGGGACACCTCAAGTCATTATGCTCGAAATTGACAACCACGCACAATTTGACGTCTGGAACCAAAGCAAATCATTACACAAATGGTGAAACAAGTAACATATACCACACAAACACGATAGGATGTAACCAATACACCATTCACCGAGTAACACCTGATTACTCTTCCCGCTCGACTTCCACTATAAACCCCATTAGAACCGCACCATATGTGCCCATAACCAATAAATCATAATGTCTCGCAACACAGAAAGGCAACTCATAGATCTCCCCAGATCACTAATAAGTTCAATAACAGTCGAATCAACCTATCCCTCAACAATACAATTCGGGGCCAACCAAGCCGACTCAAGCTAGAACATGCATCCACATTGGCCTGCCAATGAACTCCTTACCAAGGAAGCCTAAAGCTGCTCCTTCAACTACCATAACTCCTGCCGGAGCCATACGATATGGTGCCCGGCATCACATAAATACTGAAATCCACAACCTCGCCCGACAACATGCCTATCCACAAGAAACGCTTCCGGAAAGTCCCTCAACACCGGAACTGAATCAATGGTAGAAACCTCTGCACTGACATCCATCACGAAGGCCCAATTAAGAAAAGCAATCCTTCCCAACCGTCCGCTGGGTCTATGAAATATAACCACTCCACTAGAACATAACCCGACACACATCGCCATTCAACCTTTGGCATTTACAACCTAGCCCATAACGCAGTAGTCCAGAATAACCCAACACTGAGATGATCAGTCTAAATCCCCAACATCACATCCAAAATCTAACATACCAAGCAAAGAAAGATCCACCCGGGCCTCCAAATCTCGGTAGTCACTAAACAGTGCTGATACACACGATCTACAATCACAACATAGCCTGAATATGAGAACTTCCATCTCCACGTCCATACGGCACATGAATCACCATATCCTATCCCAATTTCGCCGTCCAAATATATGTCACACCTCTAATACCCAATCATTCCACTATAGATACTCTAAAATTTCCCTATGCCACCAAGCAAACCCGAATATCACTAGTCGATCTAAAAATAAGGTGCCACAATACTACCGAAGTGCTATCAACTTAATAACATTGCCCTTTTACTAAAACATAGACTCTCGTCAAATCATTTCCAATTAGCAGTACCATTTCCTTAATCATCTGAGGCTACTTTGCCTAAGAGTTTTATGAACTTCCTTTCAGAACTGAATTGTAACTCATCTTGCCAAGAACTTCCATTGATCCTATCTAGAAGAAAAATCATTACATATCCTATGCTTCTCACAGTCAGAGAAATTGCACCTCTCCAACCACGGTAGAAATTAATAAGAACTCTCCCAATTCCATTTGCACAAATTCAACTGCCAGGACTGAATCCTTCTAACTAGACCAAGCTAAGCAAGCCATCAAAACCCAAGAGCATTATTGCAAAATAGCTGTAGGAACTCATTACCTCGAACACACACAAGGAATTAATCATATCCTTACCATACCGATTTGGTCTACTATTAAGATACCCCATCTATCTAAATTCCTTCTGATTCATCTTCAACTTGATATTCCTTCTTGCTGTAGCACCACAATTTCATCAACCTAGGCTTATCACACGAAACCCAAGCATAAAGCTACATCGTCTAAGGCTCCTAAGCCGCTGAATACTCTTTAAGTGTTCCCCAAAGCCATTACCTTCACCTTCCCAATATTGATATATAGAATCCCATTATTAATATAGAATATACCACAAATCTTGCCATCTTCCACTAAAAACTCAGTTTCTATCCATAAGTACAACTTAGAAGCCTCCAATTATTTCATGTAGAGTTTTGAACACAATAGGACCATTCTCTAGAGTCATCCACACTACTCAAACCGTAGTTATATTGATTAAACGAACCGAACAACCTGTGCTTCATTAGCACTCCGACATTGCAGAATGTGACCTTATTCCAATATAACCAAGCAACTTCCTGCTCTATGCACCAAGCATTCGTTACCAACCGCAACTCAAGTCATTTCCCGATTCTCGTACACCCATAAAGCATAACATAGCCTTTATTGAAATTTCCTTTACTCGAGCCACAACTGATTTACAAATACGCCTCGAACTGGAACCATTAGGGCACATAACCGTGCAATCAACTATTCAATAGCGGACTCCCCCACTTGGCTCGAAGCCATAGATCAACAGACGCTCAATAACTCATAAGGATTATACTCTATTGATGCCATGATACCATAATGAGATTAAACTCAAATCTTTTATAAGCTTGTGAAAACACAAATCATCTAGAATTTTAACTCTTTTGCAAATATCGCATTCCACTCTCGCAACAGTTACACCCACTCACTAAGCGACCCAATTTAAGTTTCAACACATATCCTTCACTCGCAAATCCAACAGACACATAAGGATTGTACAAACTCAGAACACTTTGCATGAGATAACCCGCCTTCTTCGCCTTAAACTAACATTTATGTATACCTTCCACCGTCATAACCATTACGCAGTCACTTAGTCTTCCTGAGTCTGAACTCATACCGCAACATGAAATTTACTTCACTCCCAACTAGGACACATGAAAAGACTCTTTGCACACCCATAACTCGGGGCTATACCTCAAATCAAGATGGATATATCTCGCAGTATTAACATACTCACCACATAGTTATCCAGCCATCAGTCCCACTAATAGGGACACTACCGAACATATAAGTTCAAAAGTACTTGCTCACACAATCAGCACCTCGGTGCTCAAGCCATAGGCAAATATTCGGCCTCAAGTCCTCTAGACTGGCCCAACATCAAACTCACAAAGATCACATCTCGCCCCTCGATCGGGGAATCACAAGCCATCAAGGCACATCTGATACTGAGTGCTCATGCGCACATACGAACACGTGGAAGGAATTCAAAGAGTTACATTTCAAGCTGAATCAAAGGACGCACGATAAGAATTCAAGAATGTGAAGTTTTCCTAAAGGTTCTGCAGCCTCTCGAGGATAAATACAGACGTCTCCGTACCGATCCGTGAGACTCTACTAAACCTGCTCATGACTCGTGAGACCTATGTAACCTAGGCTCTGATACCAACTTGTCACGACCCAAACCCCGCTCCGGTCGTGATGGCGCCTCTCGTGAAGACAAGGCCAGCCAACAAACCCATATCACCTTTTCAAAAATAGTTAAACATTAATAAACAGTTTAGATATGATTTAATGATATAATTAACGGAAACACAAGCCGACACAACCCTAACCGGGGTGTCACAAGTCGAGCATCTACTAGGGTATAAATACAACTAAAAGCCTGGATTGTACAAATACAGACTAATGAAATGAGGAGGGAGAAAAGCAGTGCTGCGAATGCCGGCAGCTACCTTGCTAAACCCTGATGACTCTGCCTCCGATCAGCCAAAACATACCTAAATCTGCACCAAGGTGCAGGGAGTAATGTGAGTACTCCGACTTAGTGAGTAATAATAATAAATAAAGCCTGAAGGCAAGAAATCATGCAAAAACACAAGGTATTCCATACTGAAGCAGTAAAATCACTTTAAACAGTAAGGCAGTAAAACATTAAGTGAAAATCCTTTTTTTCCAATAAGTAAAGCAAGTAATTTACAAGTGAGTAACAAAATGATAGAAATGTAAACAGCCCCTCAAGCAAAACATGTACAACAAACCGCCCCTCGGGCATAATATCAACAGAACCAGCCCCTCGGGCTCAATATCAGAACAGTTCCAGCCCCTCGGGCTTAAGATCAGAACAGTAAAAGCCCCTCGGGCTCAATATTAGAACAGTAACAGCCCCTCGGGCTCAATATCAGAACAGTAACAGCCCCTCAGGCTCAATATCAGATCAGTAACAGCCCCTCAGGCTCACTCTCAAAATAGTATCAGCCCTTCGAGCTACCTCACAATCACTCATATTAGCCCCTCAGGCATAGTATCAGTCACTCAAAACAATGGGTACCCGTGCATAATAGTCGAAACTCTATTCGGAGCTCATTTGCTCAGTTCAATACCCATTTCGCTCGTTAAACAATTAACTCATGTTTCATGCCTAAAACCCAATTGCGACTTGATGAAATTAGACCAAACTTTCCAGATCAGTCCTACAATTCATTATCAAAATTCCGGAAGTCTCGAAATCAAATTTCAATCTCTAGAACTAAAAATGGACCTTTGGATCATTACATGATTATGCTCAAAACGGCAAAATCTTCTAAAAACTCTTCCAAAATATATCGGAGCCTTATGGGACCCTTACCAAACATGCCAACACACCCCATAATATAATTTAAACTTGTTCCAACCTTCGGAACTCTCAAAACAACATTAAAACATCAAATCACCCTCGGATTCAAGCCTAAGAATTCCAAAACATCTGAAATCCGAATTCGATCAAAACGTCGACCAAACGACGTCCAAATGACCTGAAATTTTGCACACACATCACAAATGACATAACGAAGCTACAGAAACTCTCGGAATTCCATTCCAATCCTCGGATCAAAAACTCACCTATCAACCGGAATTCGCCAAAATATTAACTTTGCCAATTCAAGCCAAATCCTTCCACGGACTTCCAAAATGCATTCTGATCACGCTTCTAAGTCATAAATCACCCAACGAACCTATCCAAATCATAAAATTTCCGATCCGAGCTCATATACAAATAATAAACTCTTAGTCAAACCTTTCAAATTCAAAGATTTCAACTGAGACTGTTCCTTCAAATTCATTCTGATTTTTCCTTAAAACCAAAACCAACGATCTACATCAGTCATAATACGTTACACAGGGGAAGCCATGCCCGAGAACTGATGATCAAAGTACAAAAGTTCAAAACGACCGGTCGGGTTATTACAAATTGTTTTGGAGAAGAAAAGTTGTTTAGAAAGTCACCTCTTACGTTATGGGGTTTTGAAAAGTGTAAAAATAACAGAAATTCACATGAATTCATACCCCACTAAATCCCCCTGTGCGGACCACGGAAAGCCGATCGTGGCCGCACATTAGCCACCGCGGACCGCGCACAGGCGAACGCGGACCGCGCACAGGCGAACGCGGCCACGCTGGCCCTTCCTGAAGACCTACGGATCTTTGCCTCGCGCAGATCGCGCAAAGCTGACTGCGGCCGCACAGCACCCACCGCGGACCGCGCAAAGGCGACCGCGGCCGTGTTGGACCCTCCGCGGCCGCACGCGATTCCTCGCGGGCCGCGCTAAAGGGTTCAAAGGCCTGCAATATTTTCCTGAACCTGCAACATCTAATCTTTTAAGCTTACGACATCCCGGAACTTATTCAGAACTCACCCGAGCCCTCGAAACTCTAACTCAAGTATGCACACTACCTCAAAAATACCCTACGGGCATATTCGTGTGATTAAATCACCAATATAACATCATGAACATCGAATTAAGCCTCAAGATTAGTGAAATTTCTCGGATTTCCTTTCAAACATCAATTCCCAATTAGGGTCCGGATCACGTCAAACGACATCCATTTTTAACCAAACTTTACAGGAGTGATTCAAAACATATATAAGACTTGTATCGGGCGCCGAAACCAAATTACGGGCCCGATACCATTACTTTCTAATCAGATTTCATGTAATTTTCCTTAAACATCTTCAGTAAACAATTATACTTAAAAATTCATTTCTCGGGCTTGGGACCTCGAAATTCGATTCCGGGCACACGCACAAGTCCCATATTTTCCTACGGACCCTCCGGGACCGTCAAATTACGTGCCCGGGTCCATTCGCCCAAAATGTTGATCAAAGTCAAACTTATTCATTTTAACACCAAACTTCAGCATTTTTCACAAAATTTCATATTTAAGCTTTCTGGCTATGCGCTCGGACTGTGCACGCAAATTGAGGCAACTACAAATAAGGTTTTCAAGGCCTCGGAAGCACGGAATGGATAAGAAAATAGGTGATGACCCTTTGGGTTGTCACAAATATCTAGCTAGTTGACTTTTGCTTAAAAAAGTTAAAAGTTCAGAAGCACAATGTTAGTTCCATTTCATGTTTCATATAGTCTTGTTTGATTTACAATTAATAATTTTGCACAATTGTTTGGTTGTAAAAGCTAGGCATGTTGCTGGCCAGTTAATGAAAAGTTTCAATTTTAGTTTCAATTGCATGGCCTATGTCTTTAGACGTTCATTTTTTTCATTAAGACTTGGGCTCATTTTGGGCCCAAGCCTGGAGGCACTCGCAATGAGATTTGGACATGTTTCGTCATTGTTGAATCCAAATCTTCCATTAATTGTTTGTGAGGACCCAAGCCCCTTTTAATTTAGTTTTTATCAAAATCCCAATTCCCTTGGTGTTTAACTAATTAGATTTCACCAATTAGATTGGAGGCCCCGGTATTAGTTGAATCATAGTTTATGGCCCTCAAAAGTTTAGTTTTAGCTTTTCCTTTAAAATTAGAATCGACGTGTGTCGTGCCAAATAAAATCTCAAAATGGATGGCCCTCATTTTTATTAATTTTAAATCCTTAGAAATCAAGGCGTGTCATTTAGTTGAATTTTCCATGGCCCTCGCAAATTCGAAAATGCGTAGTTGCTTTAGGCGTGTAACTTAATTTACTCTCTTAAACTCGGGTGTGCATTGACCGCGGGTGCATTTATGTGACGTGGTTCAAGACGTGTTTTAGATGACGTTGAATCTTTCCTAAAAGATAATTAAGTAAAAGCGGTTATAAAGTTAAAATTGAACCATAGGTTAAAACATGTATTAAAATTAGATAATATGCCAATTATAATAGTTTAAGCGACTGTGCTAGAACCATGGAATCCGGGGGTGCCTATCACCTTCTCTCGGGTTAACAGAATTCCTTATTTGGAATTTCTGGGTCGCAGACTTCAAAAGGAAAGTCGAAATTTCCTCGATATGGAATTTAAAATAAACTGGTGACTTGGAACACCAATTAAAATATTCCAAGTGGCAACTCTGATAAATAAAATAATCCCATTTCGAATAATATCACTTAAATTGAAAAAACTCCCTTGTATACCTCTCGGGTGTAAAAAAAGGAGGTATGACTGCTCTGGCGACTCTGCTGGGTAATCAAAACCCAAAACATCGGTTCAGGGTTCAAGAATTTGAGCTTAGAATAACTTTTATAATTGGCTTTTATTTATTTATCTGATTTTATTGCATGTTTGAGCCTAATGTGCTAAATGCCGCTTTTTACCACTTTGATATTATTTAAACTATATATAAACTGTTACAAAACTCTTCTCTTCTTATCTTCGGGGAAGTGCACGCTAGCATGACTCCTCTTTGTTAATGTCATACCTTGAAATAAGAAAGAGGCTCGGACAAGTTACAAAGCCGGATGGTCTTTTGGTTCCCGATACATAGGCCTCTCCTTGGCTCGAGTTGTCCGCTGGGTACACAAGTCTAGAATAATATACCCAGGTTTTTAGCTTAGAATAACTCAGCCTTATGCTAGATCCCTAGTAGGAACTTTTGTTTGCATCACATGCATTTGACTTTGGAGACACAACACAGGGGTTGGGTCTGTCTAGGATAGGTGTACCGGAAGTGAAAAGACCATCCTGGTGCATCCTACTTGCTGCTTGTGCATTCATTTGCTTCGGATTTGCATGTTGACCGACTTATCGAATAATAGGAGAAAATGTGGGGAAAAAGAAAGTCAATGTGAGGGCTAAGAGAGATAATTGCCTATTTTTGAAAAAACCAATGTCCAAAATAAGCCGAAACTCTGCCGAAATTTTTGAAAAGAAAAAAGAAGGAATTTAGTTTCAAAAGTTTCATGTCTTTTCTCTATTTTATTTTTGTCAAAACTGACCGAACTACGCAAGTTTGATTCTCACCGGATGTGAGATACACAAGCAACCCTCATCGGGTCCAACTCCATTTTGCAAAAAATAACCCAAAAAATGAATTGTTGTTTATTTTGTCTTAAATAAAATTAGGTAGTGTTGTTCTTGTCTAAATAGCCTAAAAGGTCCCCCAAAGGACGCCGGAAGGCCGTTTTTGCAAGAATAACCACCTACAGCCTTTTTTCAAACTTTTGATTACCGAGCAAGCACAACCCTAAAATCTTCCCCTTTCGAAGTGCTGAAGGGCCGTATTTGCAAAAGTAACTGTATTATTTAAATGTTTGCAAAATTGACCTCTTTTATAAAAAAATCGCTTTGTTTTAAATCAATCACCTTAATTTAAATGTGCAGAATGAGCACGAATCAAAATTTGCCAATAATAGTCATGACCAAGATTCCTTTAGAGTTGTATATGTGGTGGGAAAATTTAGGCAAATCAGGACAAGATAGGGTCAATCTCTACTTGGGAGGTCTCACCGGGTTATTGAAGATCAGGCCTAGAGGAGACATAATAAAGGCACTGGTTACATTTTGGGACCCAGCTCATAATGTGTTTCATTTCTCGAATTTTGAACTCACACCTACTTTGGAAGAAATAGCCGGATATATTGGGAGCACTAAAGCTCCTATGAGACACAAGTATTTGATTACTCCAAGAGTCGTCGTTGCACACAAGTGTCTAGATTTCCTAAAGATAAGCAGGGGGTCCATTACCCAGATTTGGCAGCTGGTTTTTCCACTCCGTAGTTTATATACCAGCAATACGGACACATAGGGGGGTTGAACAATCCCGAAAGCAAAATTTGTAGCAAAGGGAATCGCCTAAAATGGGAAGAACACAAGTGCTTTGCTTTTATGGTGGTATTTTTGGGTCTTCTAGTGTTTCCCAGGAAAGATGGGAATATCGATATATGGATAGCTGGGGTCGTCAGCACTTTGCTTACTCATGCCAAAAGCACCCTCGCACCCATGATAGTGTCTGAAATCTTCCGAGCTCTCACAGCCTGCAAAGCCGGAGGAGACTTTTTTAAAGGGTGCAATTTGTTGCTTCAAATGTGGATGATTGAACATCTATATCATCGTCCTCAATAAGTGAACTATGGTTCAGCAGGGAAAAGCTGTATAGAGGAGTTTTATACAAAGGTCGACAGTTTTAGCATGCCAGAAGGGGTCACAGAATGGATATCACATCTCCGCTCTGTCACTGCAAATCAAATAGAATGGACGTTCGGGTGGCTTCCTGTGGATGAAATCATATACATGCCAGCTATCGGGCCTCACTTCCTTTTGATGGGTCTCAGAAGTATCCAGACTTATGCCCCATACCGGGTTTTGAGACAGTTAGAGAGATGTCAAATAGTGACCAAGGATGAAGACCTTAGCTGCCATATGGTCGAGATCCGTCCTGATGGATAGTTTCATGAAAAAGTAGTTCGCCAGATTTGGAATGAATGCCAATATCTAACAGCAAATACCCGAGTGCGTGATTTATCCCGAGGTAAAGTCTCACCCAGTTACCTCGCTTGGTACAAAAGATAAGTTGAGTTTGGAAGGATAGCGAAAAGACCCCACATCCAGGAATTTGTTGAAGCATCACAGAACAGTGGGAGTGGTTGGCAAAAGAAAATGAATATCGGGCCGCCATAAGCAGGTTAGAAGGACAGATTAGAGACCTCAAGTTTACTAGTGATGTGCAAGCCGCTGCAGATGAGGGTGAGAAGAAAAAACTAGCCCAAGAAAATGAAATTCTCCGGTTCCAGATCAAAAGGATGAAGATAGCTGCGAGGAATCCGGAAAGAAGCCAAGCAGATGAAAAACTCATTAATGGCCTTAGGAACAAATATGTGAGTATGGAAATGATCTAGAAAAATCTGAAAGCAGTTTGGCAAGAGTTAGAGGACAATTGGTCAATAATGCAGAAGGGCGGCACAATTTGTGCAACAAATGAAAAGAAAATATGATGGGACAATCACCAATCTGAAGAGAAATCTAACCACCCTTGAAAATGAGGCGGACAAACAGGCTAGGAATTTTAAAGCCGATAGGGAACATTGTTATGCTTTGATGGCTCAGATGGAAGAGGATATGAAACAGTTGCAGGATCAAAGCCATCATGACGCTCAAGTGTTAGAAGCCCGGAATCAGCAAATCGGGGGCTTACTTCAGGAAAAGGGTATTGTCCGAGAGAGGGTTAGACCCATTGCCGACTACATCGTCATCAAATGTCAAGCATGTAAGGACATGACTCGAACCACTTTATTCGCTGCAGTAATGACATTTGTCCGCCAGATATGAGTGATTTGGAGTGGCTTCAAGGGGATCTCGCACGTAGGCCCGTGGCGAGACCGAATGATGTCCCACGGGTCCCAGGAGTTGAAGCATTGATGTATTCATGATTTTTCCTTTATCGAGTCTGTATTCCAGTTGTTAGTTTAAAGTGTATTTCGAGTCTGTTTGTAGTTTTTAAATTCCAAGAAAATGAGTAGTTTGAAGTCTTTTGTAATAGAAAAAGTTTAGGATTTTTTATTAATGAAAATAGAAAATTTCCAAAAATCTTTTTCTGCATTTATTTTCTTGAACTACGTAATGATCTGATTCACGCGGCGTCGTGATACGTAGGCAATCCTCATCGGATCCGGTCATGATTTTTTGTAAATAACTCAAATAAGAGAGGGATGTGAAAGAAAGAACCGAAAGAAAAACCAAAAAAAGAAAGAAAAGAGAGCCAGAAAAAAAAAGAGCAAGGAAAGAGATGGAAGAAAAGAGCGGAAAATGAGAACAAAAGCACAAAAAGCCAAAGTGGAAAGAAAAGAAAATTGGGGAAAGTAAGCAAAGCCGGGATGAAACATGCAGTCGTTGCAAAACATGTAGAAACACATTTAATTGTAAGGTGGCTGGTTTTGTGGTAGTCTGACTTCGCATCCATACTTCACTAGGTCGAAAAGAAGCGTTGAAATGTCTTTAGAAATTCCTCTGCCAATAGTTCCTATTATGGATGATAGTCCGATCTCGGGCATCCCAAGTTCAGAATTGGCAGCTGCCGAGGAAAATAGATTTATGCGTCTCCGCATGATGGAAATGTGGGACGTCTGGGCAAACAGAAAAGAACCACCAAGTGCAATCCCTGGATTCCCCGAGCTTTTTCCTAGGGAAAGTGGGACCTCTAACACCCCTATAACTTATCCAAAAACCCCACTGGGATATCCTACCATTTCCGCCCACTATGCTGGAACACCTTCTGAGGCTCGCCCCCAGGTGTTAACTTCAGGTGCGGCTTCAAACATATTCACTGCGCCACCTTTTTCAGCTATGGCACAACCTACTCTACCTAGGCCTAGCTTCGATCCATCCTCTTTCACCTTTCAAGCACCATCTTTCCTAATGGAACCAACCCAGTTTACTACCAATGCCTACCGTCAGCCACCTCGGTACGAGTTTACCGCAGGGCAGGAAAAAACCACAAAAACCCCTGAACAAGAGGAAATTACTAGAAAGATGAGAAGCAAGGAGCAAAGTCTCAAAAATATACAAGGTCTGAGTGGGCAAAAGAGCGTATCTTACGCTGACATGTGCATGTTCCCACACGTACATCTACCCTTAGGTTTCAAAACCCCGAAGTTTGAAAAATATGATGGACATGGGGATCCCATTGCCCACCTAAAAAGATACTGCAACCAACTGCGGGGAGCGGGCAGAAAAGAAGAGCTGCTCATGGCTTACTTTGGAGAAAGTTTGGTCGGCGTTGCTTCGGAATGGTATATGGATCAGGATATATCCCGTTGGCATATCTGGGATGACCTGGCTCGGGATTTTGTCAGGCAATTTCAATACAACATTGACATTGCCCCTGATAGGAATTCATTATCAAATCTAAAGAAGAAGTCCTCGGAGAGCTTTCGAAAGTATGTTGTCAAATCGCACGAACAAGCAGCCAGAGTTAAACCTCCAATGGACGAAACAAAGATGGTCAGTGTCTTCCTTCAAGCCCAAGAGACTGACTATTACCAAAACATGATGTATGTGATTGGTTAGATATTTGCCAAAGCCATCAAAATCGGTGAAATGGTTGAAAATGGGTTAAAAATAGGATGAATTTTGAGTCAGCCTACTATAAGGGCCACCTCCCAAGCAATCCAAGGCGGATCTGGAGGAGAAGCAAATCGAAAGAAGAAGGAAGAAATGTCAATGGCAACTTCAAGTGCAAGAAAACCTCATTCACCCAGACCTCTTTTCTCTAAAACAACCCCACAACATTACTATCACTACCAAGATGTGGCTTATGCTCCTCAGCCATACACAGTGATGAATGCCCAACCCTACGTCAGGCCACAACAACAATTTAACCAGAACAGAGCTCCATTTCCCAGAAATCAACCTCCTTACCAAGCTCACTATAATCCCCGACCTCCACAAAACAACTTCCATGCCTGGGAGCCGCCAAGGAAAACAAACTTCACACCCATTGGTGAGTCCTATTCTAGCCTATTCCCAAAATTGGTCCAAATGGGTTTGTTGCAACTCGTACCCCCGAATAGGCAAAACCTAGAGTCACCCTCTTACCAACACGGCACCCGATGTGCCTATCATTCAGGGGTAAAAGGGCATGATACAGATAATTGCTGGACCTTGAAGAGGGCAGTGGAAGATCTAATAGAACAAAAGAGAATAGTTCTAAGGGACGAAGACGTTCCTAATGTAACCAACAATCCACTATCGGCTCACAACAACGGGCCGGTTATTGGGATGATTTGTGTAGACAAGGAGTTTGACCCAGCTCTAAAAGCCATCATTGCCATAGCAGATGTGGAAAAGAAGCCAAAAGCTGTCACGAAACAAGACAAGAGGGAGAAAAAGAGCAAAACCATCCTTCACAAGACGGAAAAGAAAGTGGAAGTTAAAACTGGGGCAGCGCCCTCCAAAGATGTCGTTCTCTATGTCCCTCGAGGCCGTAAGAAAGAACAGATGTCATTGAGTCCTCCTAGGAGGTTTGAGCTAAAAAAGGGATCTCAAATGCATGTACCCAAGGGGACCTACGTGATGCGGGGGCCAATATTACACCAAGGCTGAATGAGCCCGTGGTTATTGTCCGCGCACCACAAAGGCCTATGACAGATCCCACCGTTGTGCCATAGGACTATAACAAATCAGTAGTAACTTACAAAGGCAAAAAGATCTCAGGAGAAATTAAGGAAAATAACCCGGATGAGAAGTACCTCAATCTGGAGAAAGTGAATTATGCCACGAAGAAGCGCTTCCCACCTAAGAAGCCAGTGAGTGCTGAAGAAGTAGAGGCATTCTTCTAGAAAATGAAAATGGCAGACTACAAGATAATTGACCAACTTCGAAAGTCTCCTGCTCAAGTCTCTCTGTTGTCTCTGCTAATGAACTCAACTGAACATCAAAAAGTGTTGATTAAAACTCTCAACGAAGCATATGTACCCATTGAAACCACTGCAGAACAGTTAGAGAGGATGGCAGAAAGGTTCTTTGCAATCAATCAAATCTCGTTCAGCAAGAATGATTTTCCCCCGGAAGGGGCCGCACACAACAAAGCTCTTCACCTGACAGTTAAATGCGAAGGGTACTATGTGAAAAGGGTCATGCTAGATGGTGGTTCAGGGGTAGATATTTTCCCACTCTCAACTCAACAACTTATGGAAATCGGTACTGGGAGAATCCGACCCAACAACGTCTGTGTGCGTGCCTTTGACTGCATAAAGAGAGATACAATAGGCGAGATTGATCTGATCCTGACTATTGGCCTGGTGTACTTCGAGGTGACCTTTCAGGTCTTGGACATGGATACCTCCTATAATTTCCTCTTAGGAAGGTCGTGGATTCACGTAGCGGGGGCTGTGCCTTCTACTCTCCACCAGATGGTGAAATTCGAACATGAAAATCAGGAGATCGTAGTTCACGGGGAAGATGAGCAATCGATTTATCGAGACCCATCAGCTCCTTGTCTTGAAGCTAGAGAAGGAAGTGAACATATAGTCTATCAAGCTTTCGAGATTGTGGTTGCGGACTAATGTGAAGAAGGAGACCCTTGACCTCAACCCTTTCTCTCAAATGCATTGATTATGGTTGCAAAAGAAATGATCAGACATGGTTACAAACCCGGAAAGGGCTCAGGAAGTCCTTGCAAGGAATCGCCAAACCTATCACTCTGTCTGCTAGTGAGAAGTTCTTTGGGTTAGGTTTCCAACCCACATCAGCTGATGGAAAATGGGCGGATGAAAGAAAGAACAACGGTTTGGTCAAGCCTTAGCCGATACCGCATCTTTATAGGACATTTGTCAAGCCTAAGTACGATGAGGAAGAGGAAGATGAAGCCTTTACGGCTGAGGAAATTGAAGAAATCTGTGGGGCTATGAGACAAATGTTGTATGAAGCACACATGGTCCAACCAGGGGAAGGCTCAAGCACTACTGAGGTGCTATACATGGGACCTGATGCCAAATTGCAAAATTGGAAGGCTACTCCATTCCCAATCAGGCGAAAATCCCGGTAGTCCAGTCCTGCCACTTTTCCTACATCACGAGTTATTCTAGGGTGTAACTCGGATGTTTTCTTTAGTTTCCTGTCTTTAATTTCCAATGTAAACCATGTTATCTTCAAATTCAATGAAATGAAATCAATATTTCATCGTTCATCTCTCTACTCTTTCTGATTGTTGTTATTTTTCTCTTATATTTTTCTTCTTTCAGTTCTAATAATGCGACTTTAAATAACATGACATGCTTACGGACTTCATGCCCAGATTCAAACACGTTGTCTAACTGTGAAATAATGAACCAAGAACCGGAATACGATGAAGAAGAGGCTTTTAGGGAAATAAACCGAGAATTGGAACAATTTGAGAATAAACCTAAGCCGAACTTAAATGTACTAAGCCGGTTAATTTGGGTGGTTCTGAAGAAGTCAAGGAAACCAAGATAAGCATTCACGTATATGAGAAAACCCGGGACGCATTAATCCAACTCTTGTTTGAGTTCAAAAATGTGTTTGCTTGGTCATACGATGACATGCCAGGACTGAGTGTCGATTTGGTGGTTCACAAGTTGCCAACTTACCCCGATTATCCCCCTGTCCAGCAAAAGCAAAGAAAGTTTAAAACTGATATCAGTGACAAGATTAAAGAAGAGGCCACAAAACAGTTGAAAACGGGGGTTATCCGAGTAGTTCGGTACACCACATGGTTAGCCAATGTAGTTTCAGTGCCAAAGAAAGACTGGAAAACCTGAGTGTGCATGGATTACAGAGATCTTAACAAAGCAAGTCCTAAGGATAATTTCCCTTTGTCGAACATCCACATCCTTGTTGATAATTGCGCCAAATATGAGATACAGTCCTTCGTGGATTGTTACGCAGGATATCACCAGGTATTGATGGATGAAGAAGATGCAGAAAAAATAGCTTTCACCACCCCTGGGGCACATACTATTACAGGGTCATGCCTTTTGGTCTGAAGAACGCCGGGGCAACCTACATGAGGGCCATGAATGCCATCTTTCATGACATGATGCACCAAGAGATAGAGGTGTATATGGAAGACGTGATCATCAAGTCCAAGACCCAGGATGACCATGTTCGGGACTTGAGAAAATTCTTTGAGCGGCTACGCAAATATGATTTGAAGCTTAATCCAGCCAAATGTGCATTCGGGGTCCCATCTAGCAAACTTTTGGGATTCATAGTCAGCCGGAGGGGCATTGAGTTAGATCCAACAAAGATAAAGTCTATACGGGATTTGCCTCCTCCAAGAACCAAGAAAGATGTCATGAGCTTGCTGGGAAGATTGAACTACATCAGCAGATTCATTGCCCAGTTGGCGTCTACATGTGAACACATCTTCAAGCTGCCAAAGAAAGATGCAATGATTAAATGGATAGACTAGTGTCAAGAATCTTTTGACAAAATCAAAGAATACTTGTCGAACCCGCCAGTCTTGTTCCCACCCGAACCGGGAAGGCCTCAGTTCTTATATTTGACATTCTTGGAAAATTCTTTTGGATGTGTCCTCGGGCAACATGATGTGACCGGAAAGAGAGAACATGTCATTTACTATCTGAGCAAGAAGTTTACCAGTTATGAATCCAAGTACACTTTATTGGAAAGAACTTGTTGCGCCTTAACTTGGGTCGCTCAGAAGCTGAGGCATTATCTGCAAGCCCACACCACTTACCTCATAACCAGGTTGGATCCTTTAAAATACATATTCCATAAGCCAATGCCCACTGGGAGGTTAGCAAAGTGGCAGATCTTGCTCACTGAATTTGACATAGTCTACGTCACTGGCACAACAATGAAAGCCCAGGCATTAGCAGATCACTTGGCCGAAAACCCAGTTGATGATGAATACCAACCTTTGAGCACCTACTTTCCGGATGAAGAGGTAAATTCGGTAGAGGAAATATCCGAAGACACCAGTGCTTGGAAAATGTTCTTTGACGGAGCGGTAAACGCAAAAGGTGTTGGAATTGGGGCAATTTTGATCTCACCCACTGGTCAGCATTATCCAGCCACAGCCCGACTTCGGTTTTTCTGCACAAACAACAATGCCGAGTATGAAGCCTGCATTATAGGTATGAACATGGCAATTGACCAAGATGTCAAAGAATTGTTAATCATGGGATATTCGGATCTGATTATCCGATAAGCTCAAGGAGTATGGGAGACCCGAGATGTCAAACTGATTCCTTACAGGCAACATGTGGAAGATCTTAGCAAGCGGTTCAAGTCAATAGAGTTCAGGTATATCCCCCGTTGTCACAATGAACTAGCTGATGCGCTTGCCATTTTAGCTTCGATGTTGTCGTACCTAGGCAATGCTCACATTGATCCCTTGGAAATCCAAATCCAGGAAAGGCACGGGTACTGCAATACGGTTGAGGTAGAACTAGATATTCAGCCATGGTATCATGACATCAAAAGATTTCTAAAAACTAAAGAATACCCGAGCAAGCCAGTGGAGACCAAAAGAGAACCATTAGACGACACACGAGTGGTTTCTTCCTGAGTGGTGATGTCTTGTACAAAAAGACTCTGGATCTTAACTTGTTAAGATGTGTTGACGCCAAAGAGGCCGGACGAATCATGTATGAAGTGCACGCAAGAGTTACGGACCCCACATGAACGGGTATTTTTTGGCAAAGAAAATCCTTTGAGCGAGTTATTATTGGATGACTATGGAAAAATACTGCTACAGTTTCATACGGAAATGTCATCAATGCCAGGTGCATGGTGATTTGATTCATGCACCGCCTACAGAACTACATTATATGTCAGCACCTTGGCCATTTGTTTCCTGGGGCATGGACGTCATTGGGCCGATTGAGCCGAAAGCTTCAAATGGACATAGATTCATATTGGTCGCTATCGACTACTTTACAAAATGGGTGGAAGCAATTACTCTCAAGTCTGTCACCAAGAAAGTTATAGTAGACTTTGTGCATTCCAACCTCATCTACCGTTTTGGTATCCCTGCAACTATCATTACAGATAATTTTGGAAATTTGAATAGTCATTTGATGAGGGAGATATGCGAACAATTTAAGATAACACATCGGAACTCTACTCCTTATTGTCCTAAAGCCAATGGTGTCG
Source organism: Nicotiana sylvestris (assembly GCF_000393655.2). Taxonomy (NCBI): domain Eukaryota; kingdom Viridiplantae; phylum Streptophyta; class Magnoliopsida; order Solanales; family Solanaceae; genus Nicotiana; species Nicotiana sylvestris. The sequence goes on along the minus strand of NC_091064.1, from coordinate 115,561,957 downwards.
TCGAAGCAGCAAACAAGAACATCAAAAAGATTTTGAGAAAGATGGTTCAAAGTTCTAGGCAGTGGCATGAAAAGTTGCCTTTTGCATTGTTGGGTATCGCACTACTGTGCGCACATCGGTCGGAGCAACCCCGTACCTTTTGGTTTACGGCACTGAAGCCGTAATACCCACGGAAGTTGAAATCCCTTCCCTTCGGATCATTGTTGAAGCTAAAATTGAAGACAACAAGTGGGTCAAAACCCGTCTGGAACTGTTGACCCTGATCGATGAAAAGCGAATGACCGCGGTATACCATAGGCAGTTGTACCAACAAAAGATGTCTTGTTCCTACAACAAGAAAGTGCGACCTAGAAACTTTGAAATGGGGCAACTCGTTTTAAGGCGTATCCTTCCCTATCATCAGGAAGCAAAAGGAAAATTTTCTCCTAACTGGAAAGGCCCATACATCATCAGAAAATTGTTGCCAAAAGGGGCATTGTATCTGGGAGACATTGAAGGAAATGTCCCTGAAACAGCTGTGAATGCAGATGCAATCAAAAGGTACTATGCCTAATCCTTCTGCAGCAATAGTATTATCCGATTGGGATGACGAAGGCTTTCATTCTCGCTACCCCAAACACTCCAATCTTTTGCTAACCCTTTGAGCAGGTTACTTTTCTTTCATTACTCTCTTTGGAATTCGAAGATGTTTGTAACAAAAAAATGAAAAATAAAAAATGAAATAAAAAAAAAGAAAAAAAATAAAGAAAGAAGTAGAAAAGAAAACAAAAACAAAAACAAAAATAAAATGTTTTCCCTGAACTACGTTCGACTTGATTCCGAAAGGATAGCTAGGCAGCCTCTCTCTGGGGTTCAGTCACACCAAAACAAAAATCCAATTTCCCCCAAATATGGGACTGGGGCAGCTGTTATAATGGTTCGGAATGATCCCTCCTGAACGGTTCCAAAGTTGTAATTTGATCCGAATCCTTTTTTACCCAAACCTTGTTTAAGTCCTTCCGATCAATCGGCAAAAGTTGTTCAAAATCAGAGAATGCAGTTTGTTTGGATCCGATGCAATCAAGATGAGAGAAATAAAATGAGAGAGTCTTATTGCTGAAAACCTACGGACACCGTAAGGCGATGGTGAGTAGAGAAACTAAAAAACGAGAGAGTCTTGTTAGAGAAAACTCGTAAAGAGCACTATAAGGCGATGGTGAGAAGAGAAATGGGAGAGATTGATTGGAGAAAACCCAAAAAGGGCGTTGTTGATCGAAAAGAAGAAGACCCTCACCACCATTGGTACTGAAAGAATCCTGGCAAGGTTTCTCGGTTTTAAAACATGGTCACAGTGGGTTTATGAGGAGTTAGATAGTTGTACAGATCAGACATCCAGTCCAAGAAGCATGTCATGTCTATTGAAGTCTGCACACACCCCGGATAAGTCCTTCTTTTTTCCCGGAAAAGGGACACTTCTCCTTAAATTCACATTCTTGTCCTTTGTTTACGTTTCTTTGAATCCCTTTCGGTCTAACTCTATTCTGAAACTAATACAAAGAAAAGATGGCAAGATTGGTTTTTATAGGGTTCTGCTTAATAAAAGTCAAGTCCAAAGAAAAGTACCCAACCTCAGCGGGTGCGTCAACTCGATCCCGACTGGCTATGATGGTCGATGCTCCGAAATCAGAATTATTGAAAATGAAGAGGAATCCAAAGTCAAAAGCCCCTAGAGGCAGAATAAGGTGAAAGGGCCAAAAGCCCCACACGGCCCCACACGGCTGAACCATCAGCTGGATGGTTTGTAAAGTTGAGTTCCTCGGTCTTAGGAGAGAGATCAATCCTCCGAAAAGCTAGCGAACAGCAGAGGTCATCACCAAAAGAGTTGGGTCGAGATCAAGTGATCAAAAACAATCAAGGCCACAAAACCAACCACCGTTTCAAACTAACAATTGTTCTTTGTTTGAAAAATTGAAATAGGTGCAGTCCAAAGCAACCGTGCAGGAAGTAGGAGCAATCAAAAAGGAAAAAGAAATGTGCAAGTGCTAGAAACAGCTTTGCGGCAATAATCAATCCGAAAGGGAAGTCTCTTCCAAATTCTTTCCTGCATTTTTACTCATTCTCCTGAAAACAAAAAAAAAAAAAAAAGATAAGAAGAAAACATAATGAAAAAAAAAGAGAAGAAGAAAATTCAAAATCACGGTAGCATAGGGTCCCATTCCCTAGTCTATGACAGCATAACTTGTTAATCTTTTCCCACATAGGGTCCCAGTCCTTGGTCACTGCCAGCATAACCTGTTAGTCTTTTTTCAATATAGGGTTCCACTCCCTAGTTTATCCCCGGCACAACCTGTGGGCCTCCCCGGCATAACTCGAGGACTTTTTTCTTTTCCGGCATAACCCGATGACCATTCCCGGCATAACCCGCGTACCTCCCCAACATAACCCGAGGACTATTTTCTTTTTTCCAGCCTAACCCGATGACTTTCCCGGCATAACCCGTGGACCTCCCCGGCATAACCCATGGACCTTTTTTCTCTTTTCCGGCATAACCCGATGACCATTCCCGGCATAACCCATAGACCTCCCCGGCATAACCCGAGGACCTTTTTCTTTTCCGGCATAACCCGAGGACCTTTTTCTTTTCCGGCACAACCCGATGTACTTTTTTGGCATAACCTGTGGACCTCCCCGGTATAACTCGAGGACCTTTGTTTTTCCGGCATAACCCAATGACCTTTCCCGGCATAACCCATGGACCTCCCCGGCATAACCCGAGAACTTTTTCCTTTCCCGGCATAACCCGTGGACCTCCCCGGCATAACCCGAGGACCTTTTTCTCTTTTCCAGCATAACCCGATGACTTTCCCGGCATAACCCGTGGACCTCCCCGGCATAACCCAAGGACCCTTTTCTTTTTTTCCGGCATAACCCGATGAACTTTCCCGTCATAACCCGTGGACCTCCCCGGCATAACCCGAGGACCTTTTTCTTTTCTGGCATAACCCGAGGACCTTTTCTTTTCCGGCATAACCCGATGACTTTCTCCGGCATAACTCGAGGACCTTTTCTTTTCTGGCATAACCCGATGACTTTCCCCGGCATAACCCGAGGACCTTTTTCTTTTTTCGGCATAACCCGATGACCTTCCCGGCATAACCCGATGACCTTTTCTTTTTTGGCATAAACCGATGACCTCCCCGGCATAACCCGAGGACCTTTTTATTTTCCAGCATAACCCGATGACTTTCCCGGCATAACTCGAGGACCCTTTTTTCTTTTTCGGCATAACCCGGTCATCTTTCCAGCATAACCTGGCAATCTTCCCAATTTAGGGTTTTACTCCCTACTTCCAAAGATACACAATCCTTATTTTTATTGCTTTCAATGAAGAAATAGCTTAGATTTTTGTTGCAAATAACTCACGAAATTTTCCTAGTGAAAACTGGGGCAGAAAAATTTCGTTTGTTTGTTTTGGTGTCTGAGCAGGTTTGACCAAAAGATGCGGACTGCCCATGATATAATTGAAATCATAGGCTTCGCATGTCCCGACTTGATCCAAAGCTAAAGAAAGAACCAGTACCTACAGCTGAAGAACATCAAGATTCAGATCGAAATCCACAGCAAGAACCAGCTAAGACTCAAGATCAAGTTTCAAGAGATTTATAGATAGGAATTTTGTAACTCGTAGCTGATAGGATTAGCTAGTTTAGCTTTTTATTTTTTATTTTTTGGTGTAATAAGGAGTTCAACAAGCAGTAGCAGCAGCAACAACAGTGAAATCACAGCTTCCCGGTAGTCCCAGCTAGCAAAACTTCCAGAACTACACTGACCTGATTCCTTTATAGCCAAGGATATGTAGGCAACCTTTGAAGCAAGGTTCGGTCAGACTCTTTTCAGAAATGCTTCTCATGGAGTTTCAGATAGGCAAAAGTACCTCATAATTATTCATTTTATCTTTACCCGAAAACCCTTCATGTCTCTAAGCACAGAGAGGCAGCTGTGAGTACGTTATTTTTGCCTCACATGAATTACTCCTAAAGAATTCCAAAAATTAGATTTTTTTTCTTTTAATTATTTGTTATTTTAGGAATTATTGTAGAATTTTTTGATTGTTTGCATTTTTGTGTGCATGCTTAATTTTATTTAATGCATGAAAAATATAAAAAATACTTTGCATTTGCAATTAGGATTTAATTTTATATTTTTAGATTGATTAGTAATTAGTGTTTTACAAAAATAGAAAATTCACAAAAAAATAACTCATATTTGTATTCTTTAATTTTTAGCTTCGAATTTTTGTAGTTTTTCTTTTAATTTGGTATTTAATTAGTTGTGTTAATTATTATTTAGAGTTAATTAATTTAATTTGGTAGGTTAATTTGATTTAGGAATTAATTTAGGTTTTAGTTTAGTTTTGAAAGAAAACAAAAGAAAAGAATTTTTGAAATAGAAAAGGAAAAATGAAAAGAAATGAAGAGAATCTTCTCTTGGACCAAATATATTTGATATTCTTCAGGCCCAAATGGTTACCCCTTGTACCCGTTAGAATACCCCAGATCAGCCCCCAACCCGGTCCAAATCTCGCTCAGAACAAAACGACGTTGTTTCAATTATTTTGATTAGGACCGTCGATCTCGCTTGATAGGACGGTTCGGAACTGGTTTCCTTTTAATATATATAACTATCCTAAGCCTACCCCTCCCTCTAACTCATCTCTCCCATTGCTCCTCCTCTTCAGAGACAACCATTAACCCTAGCGCCGCCCTAGCTTCCTCCGGTGGTGGTGCCGCCTCCAATCCTCCCCAAATCTACACCATAGACTCCCTTTCATCCTCCCATTCCGAATCCTCACTCCTTATCCCTCGAATCTTTCCAGAATTCTCGAATATTGAATCTAAGTTCGAGCCCTAAAGGCCCAAAACCAAATCTATACATGCAAGGATATTTTTCCAGTTTTCCTGAGTATTCAAGGTTGGTTTCATCACAAAGTAATGTTGTTCGCTTGTTCTTGACAAAGAACAAGCGATTGACATTATTTGGGGGTTAAATCAAAATATAAGTCTCGAGTTCGAGCATGGTCGGTGAGTTTCTTCATTCTTTTGTTCATTTTTGTATTATTTCAGCTTTCATTCCTCTTTATTTATTCTCTTTCTCTTTGGTTAATTCAATTGAAACACGGCCAAGTTTCTGGACGAGATTGAGTAATGTTCGTTTGTTCCTTTTTAGTTTTCTTTTCCAAATCTTGTTCTCTGATTTTTCTTGGTCTGTTTAGTTTTCTTGTTAATAGCATGATTAAATTTCTGATTTCACCTTTTTGTTTAGTCACCTAGTTTTACCTAATTATGTTTATTTTGATTTAATTTAGTTAATTCCCTGCCTACTTGTGTTAATTAATCAATCAATTAGTTAGGTTTTAGTTTTTAAAATCATTTAAGGTTTTCTGGTGTTTGTCATAGATTACCGGTTTAGTTTGGTTCATTTTGCTTTTTGGGCTTTGAAGCCATTTTAGACCCCACTTCAGGAGATTGGTTTAGGTTATTGGGTCAGATTTGGACATGTGATTTGAGCCCATGTCCAGTTGAACCATTTGTTCAACTTGACCCATTTGGGTCTCTGAAGTAAATAGAAGTGTTTAAGAGGGTAGTCTAGGGATTTAGGCTAGGGGAATATATTTGTTAACTGAATAGAAAGCTTCGTAGAAGCTGGCCTTTGGGACTAAACTGAAAATTTGAGTTTTAAGCTAAGGGTATTTGAGCAAAAATAAGAATATCAAAAGGTTTAAAGTGCAAATCTGAATCCCTTTTATGCTGCCCTAAGACTTGCCTATAAAGGCATCTTTTCTTCTTGAACAAGTCAGACTTTAGAGATAAAAATTATGAAAAGCTGAAACGGCTCAGTTTTTTTTAACATTAAATTCCCTGCATTTCTTTGTTGAAAACTGCTCAAAATTTTGCTTGGTTCTTTTGGTTTCTGATCTTCATTATTAGTAAAAATGACTGGAAATGTCCAAATTTTGCACCTGGGTTGAAATAGATTGAGTTTTGGATCTTTAAAAGTTTGGTTTGAGTTTTGTTGTTTGGGGGTATTGCTTCATTGCTGGGGTTTTTAGCTGATTCTGCTGCTGCTTCTTTTTTTTGTTTGAGCTCTTGCTGTTGTTTCCTCCTAATCTCAGACTTCGCTCTGTTCTTGTTTGGCTGTATTCAGGTACCTATTCCCAAGCTCTACTAAATGTTGAAGTTAGATTTGAAGCATGAAATAAAAGTAGAATTTGAAGCATGTCCTCAACTTTAGCTATGAATTCAGTTTATATTTCCTCATTATATGATGTTTTAACAGCCTGGTTCACTGTACCTTTCAATTAATTTTTGGTTTGGATAGGGAAGTTTTGTATTCTTATATTAATTTGGGACTGAACAGATACTACAACAGAAGGTTTATTCCAGTTACATGACTCGCTTTATTCTGTTGAAAGTCAGCATCTATCCTTGGTGTAGATTTCATGTTGAACTTACAAGATGACTGGTGTAGTTTGTTATTTGAAGGGTATTGTGAGGTGTTCTAATATAGCTATGATAGTTTTGTTGGGAAATAAAGTCTTTTTGTGATATAGGATCACGAACACATGTTAAGAGTAGTTTAATTTACTTATGAGTCTTGTGTGAGATTTTTGCATAATCAGTTTAGTGTGCAATATCTTGTGAAATGAGGGTTTAAATCTTGCAAGAGTTTCGAGCCTTGAGTTTGTCAGTTGTGAAAAACATTCCGTGTTGTGATAGGTATACGGTTATTATGAATAAGAAAAATGGTCTAAGATTATTGGTTTGCTCATGAGCATGTTTAAGTTGGGATTGGTATTTTTAAATTTTATAATATCTAGCTAGTTGACTTTTGCTTAAAAAAGTTAAAAGTTCAGAAGCAGAATGTCAGTTCCATTTCATGTTTCATATAGTTTTGTTTGATTTGCAATTAATAATTTTGCACAATTGTTTGGTTGTAAAAGTTGGGCCTGTTGTTGGCCCAGTTAATGAAAAGTTTCAATTTCAGTTTCAATTGCATGGCCTATGTCTTTGGACGTTCATTTTTTTCATTAAGACTTGGGCTCATTTTGGGCCCAAGCATGAAGGCACTCGCAATGAGATTTGGACATATTTCGTCTTTGTTGAATCCAAATCTTCCGTTAATTGTTTGTGAGGACCCAAGCCCCTTTTAATTTAGTTTTGATCAAAATCTCAATTCCCTTGGTGTTTAACTAATTAGATTTCACCAATTAGATTGGAGGCGTGCCGTATTAGTTGAAACATAGTTTATGGCTCTCAAAAGTTTAGTTTGAGCTTTTCCTTTAAAATTGGAATTGAGGTGTGTCATGCCAAATAAAATCTCAAAACGCATGGCCCTCATTTTTATTAATTTTAAATCCTTAGAAATCGAGGCGTGCCATTTAGTTGAATTTTTCATGACCCTCGCAAATTCGAAAAACCAGGCGCATAACTTAATTTACTCTCCTAAACTCGGGTTTGCATTTATGTGACCCAAATCCAAATCTCAACAACGTTAGATAAAATATGTCGTGGACCGCGGGTGCATTTATGTGACGTGGTTCAAGACGTGTTTTAGATGACGTTGAATCTTCCCTAAAAGATAATTAAGTAAAAGCGGTTATAAAGTTAAAATTGAACCATAGGTTAAAACATGTATTAAAATCAGATAACAGGCCAATTATAATAGTTTAAGCGGCCGTGCTAGAACCACGGAATCCGGGGGTGCCTAACACCTTCTCTCACGTTAACAGAATTCCTTATTTAGAATGTCTGGTTCGCAGACTTCAAAAGGAAAGTCGAAATTTCCTCGATTTGGGATTTAAAATAAACCGGTGACTTGGAACACCAACTAAAATATTCCAAGTGGCGACTCTGATAAATAAAACAATCTCATTTCAAATAATGTCACTTAAATTAGAAAAACTCCCGTGTATAACTCTCGGGGTAAAAAAGGAGGTGTGACAAAATATATATATATATATATATATATATCTAGAAAAACCAAAATAGAAAAAAAAAGTAAATTCATTTTTTTCAGAAATAGCGACCAAAACGGTCAAAAAATTATGACCAACTTTGTCGCTATTTTGGTCAAACAGTCAAAACTTAATTATCTACCAAAATATCGATCAAAGTTGGTCGCTATTTCTAATTCCAGAGTCAAAGTCGGGTTTCCCCTCCCATTCTCTTATTTTCTTCAAAATATTTCCCCAAGCTCTCTCTTTTCTCTCTCACACTCAAACCTCCCCTCTCCGTCTCCCAGCAGCAGCATCGCCACCGACGCCCCACCGACGGCAGCAGCTCCATCGCCGGCGACCCTCTAGTTCCCAAGTAGGTTTCCTCTCCTTCCTTTATTTTTTTTTTCGAAATACACTAATTTTGTTTAATTCCTCCTAGTTTGATTTGTAAAAATTAATTGTTCTTAGCTAAATTAAATCTATGATAATTGTTAGTAGCTAAAATATTTAGCTTTACCTACTAATTTAGGGATACAATTAGCAATATCTAAATAAGAGTATTTGTCTATTTAGTATTAGGGTTTTTGGTTTGAATTACATTAGATTTATGAACTTAAGGTAGAAATTATGAACTTTTAGTTCTTGTATTAATTTATTTTGAGTTTAATTGTGAAATATTGTTCATATATGTTGGGTTTTCTGTCTTAATATTGTTCTTTATTTGAGATAACAATGAAATATATAGGACTAAAATTAATTTGACTAAATTCATGCTTTAAACTATGCATTATACATTTATAAGATAAAAAAACATCGAGGGCTGCTATAGATTCTAATCCAATGAAGAAAGAAAAAGAATTAAAGGTAGGAGTTTATTAATGTATAAATTATGAACTTAAGGTCATATTGGACTTTTAGGATATGAATTGGACTTTTAGTTAACTAAAAAAAGATTAGGATATGAATTAACTAAATTAATTTGTTTTTGTTTTATTTGTATAGATGGAACATCATACTTGGATGTACACTAGGAAATATCCTAATCGGCAGGGATTGCGGGAGGATTTTGTATGAGGGGTGGATGACTTTATTAGACATTCAATGTCACTTCCACCATACCTAAGTGAATGAGTAATTAGGTGCCCTTGTGTTAGGTGCGATTGTATGATGTTTGGAAAACCGGCGAAAGTTAAGCATCATCTTTATATGAAGGGGTTTATAGAAAATTACTTTGTGTGGACTAATCATGGAGAGATCAATGGTAGTCATGGGATATTTCATAACATGGTTATGGGTGAAAGTAGTAGGTCGGTGGAGAATACAAATCGTGATTCTAGAATTCATGATATAGTTGCGGATGCTTTTGGGATGCACTTAGGGGGTGAGCCCAATGAAAATGTTGAACAAACTCCTAATGATGACGCAAAATGTTTTTATGAACAGTTAGAGGCAGCTAGTCGTCCACTACGTAATGGAAGTCCGCACTCTGAGCTGTCTGTTGCAGCTAGATTACTAAGTATCAAATCTGATTGGAATATTTCTCAAGCAGCCATGTACTCTTTCATTGACCTTATGAGTGAACTAGTTGACTCTAATATCAAATTACCTGCTGATTTCTATAAGGCAAAGAAATTAGTTTCTAAGTTAGGACTTTCGTCAATGAGAATTGATTGTTGTGAAGATGGTTGCATGTTATATTATAAAGATGATGCAAATTTAAGCAGTTGTAAATTTTGCGAAAAGCCTCGTTTCAAGAGGCTTTCTAGCGGGAATATGGTCGCTATCAAGGCGATACATTATTTACCTCTTATACTTAGGTTAAAGAGGTTATATGCGTCGATGAGTTATACTCTCATATGAGATGGCACTTTGAAAATAGAAGACCACCTGGTGTTATGTGTCATCCTTTATATGGAGAAGCTTGGAAGCACTTTGATAGGACATATCCAGATTTTGCTAGTGAACCAAGGAATATTCGGTTAGGTCTGTGTGCGGATGGCTTCACACCTTTTTCTATATCTGCGACACCGTATTCATGTTGGCCTGTCTTTTTTACACCTTATAATCTACCACCTAAGTTGTGCATGACTAGTATATATATATATATATATATATATATATATATATTCCTAAATTGTATTATCCCCGGTCCACGGAAATCGGAAAAATTTGATAGATGTATATTTGCAACCTTTGATTGATGAGCTGAAACAATTGTGGTACGATGGTGTTGAAACATATGACATATCAACCAAGCAGAATTTCAATTTGTGTGCTAATTTAATGTGGACAATTAAAAATTTTCCTACGTATGGAATGTTGTCTAGGTGGATGACTGCTGGGAAGCTAGCTTGTCCTTACTGCATGGAAAATAGTAAAGTGTTCACTTTGAAACATGGCCGAAAGCAATCATGGTTTGATTGTCATCGTCAATTCTTGCCTCCTGATCATGAGTTTGGAAGGATGAAAAATGCATTCAAAAAGAATAAAATGGAATATGATTCTCCACCTCCGATACTTTCAGGTGAAGAAATTTGGGAGAGGATCCAGAACTTCAGTAAAGTTACTGAAGCTCCACCTTATAGATTCTCCGGATACGGTGTTACTCATAATTGGACGAAACAGAGTATATTTTGGGAGTTGCCTTATTGGAAGGATAATCTTCTCCATCACAACCTTGATGTCATACATATTGAGAAGAATTATTTTGACAATTTGTTCAACACAGTGATGGATGTTAAAGGTAAGACAAAGGATAACCCGAAGGCTAGAATGGACTTACAAAAATATTGCAGGCGGCCTGAATTATACTTGCAGACAGCAAACAATGGTAAGATATTCAAGCCCAAAGCAAGTTACACATTCACTTTGGAGGAAAGACGAAAAATTTGTGATTGGGCAACAAAATTGAAGATGCCTGAGGGTTATGCATCGAATCTTGGGAAAAAAGTTGATATGGAGGTAAGGAAGTTGAGCCATTTGAAAAGTCATGACTGTCATGTTATCATGGAGACCTTAGTGCCTATTTCGTTTTGTGGTTTGCCTGAAAGAATCTGGAAACCCATCACAGAGATTAGTTTGTTTTTCAAAGACTTGAGTTCTTCCATATTAAGGGAATAAAACCTACTCTGGATGGATCAGAACATTCGTGTAACTTCTAGTAAGATGGAAAAGATATTTCCATGTGGGTTTTTTGATGTGATGGAACACCTTCCAATCCACCTTATACACGAGGTACAACTTGGAGGGTCTGTTCAATGCAGATGGATGTATCCCTTTGAGAGGTAATATTATAAGTTTTATGTAGTTTTCTGTTTTATTTGAATGTTCTTGGATAAACTAAAATTATGTAGGACAATTGGCAACTGAAAACAATTTGTTTAGCAGCGGAATAGGATTGAAGGATTTATATGCGGAGCTTATCTTGCAAAGGAAACTGCTCATTTTTGTTCTTATTATTTTGAGAGTAATGTGCCATGTGCTAGGAATAGGCCCAATAGGCACACAGTCGAATGCGTGAATGATCCATTATATCCGCCTATGTCCATATTCTTTCAACCAGGCTGATGTTCTAAGGATGTTAGAAAGAGATGTTTGAGTGATATGGAGTACAAGTCAGCTACACTTCATGTGTTGCTAAATTGTCCTGAAGTTGTACCATTTCTAAAGTAAGTATTAATTTAGTAGTTATCAAAATATAAAATTTACTGTGATTACATCTCAATGCAACTACTAAAAATATGTGATGTGTCACAGTCACTTCGTGGGGCAATTTGGCCATGATGTTGTATATACGACATTTGATACGTGGTTCAAACAATTTGTAAGTTTATCCTTAAAATATTCTAACACTATGTAGGTAAACAATGTTTGGAAGTTATGCTAACTTATGAATTTTTTTAACAATATGTAGGTAAATGATCCAAATAATGGTATAAATCAATTTTTGAAAGATATATCTTAGGGACCTGAGCTTCAGGTCACAACAATGTCTAAGTACGTTGTGAATGGTTATAAGTTCCATACAAAGGAGTGATCTAAAAATAAAAATAGCAACAAAAGTGGGGTGTGGGTTCAAGGTGGTGATGACAACCAAGTTGGAGATATTGATTATTATGGTGTGCTAAAAGAAATAATCGAACTAGAATATACAGGTTGGCCATTTAAGAAATTGATACTCTTTAGATGCAAGTGGTTTGACCCAAATCCAACAAGAGGTATAAGAGTACACAATCAATACAACATAATTGAGGTTAATCATACGAGGGAGTATGATCACTATGATCCTTTCATAATTGCACATAATGTTAGGCAAGTGTATTATGCTCCTTATCCATTGCTGCGGAATAAGTCTGATTGGTGGGTTGTAATCAAAACTAAGCCTGTAGGTAGGGTGGAAGTCGAGAATGTGTTAGATGTTGCATATCAAAACGATATCTCCAGTGTTCACCAAATAGTGGACAAACTTTTAGAAAATGATTTGGAACATCCTGAACACATATTGGAAGAAGTTGATATAAATGAAGTAAGAATTATAGAAAACGTGGAAGAATAATTAACTGATGAAGCTCAAACTAGTGAGGAAGAAGAATTCTCTGACGAGGAACAATACGTCGATGAGTTTTAAAAGTTGGTTTCTTTAATAACTCTCATTTATAGCTAGTTTCTTTATATGTTTCAATCAAAATATGTATTATATTATGCAGATGACAGGAAAGGGTCGAGGTAACAATGACCCTAGTGGTTCTGGAGGTCGAGAAAAGTCTAGGAAACCAACGAGGAGGGTAGAAGATAATACTCAATCTTTTCCACCCTCTTCAGATGTGCTTATGTCTATGGCTATATCTTTGCCTCCACCCCATGGCTATTCTGAGTTGCCATATAATCAGGCCCCCTACACCTTCATGCAGACATCAGGTCTTTTGTCACAGGGCCATAGGACTATACGTCCGACATACAGTCCACCTGCCTCACGACCACGTGGATCACACCCATCAACATCACATGGATCGCATCGATCCATGTCACATCCACATGGATCACAGCCATCAGTGTCACAACCACTCGGGTCACAACAATCAGTATCACAGCCATTTGCGGTCCATCCAGCTATGTCGTAGTCACAGGGATCACATCCCTCTTCATCAGGGACTCCATCTATTTCAGGCCTTCGCCTGTGAGATACTAGCTCTGACCCCTTACACCTTCCACACATGTCTCTGATATACATGTTTCGGACGGTGATGTTGCTGATGACGAGGAGGTGCATTATGATCAATATGGCAGGATCATCATAATCCCCGAGGGTCATGGGTAAGAGTTATTTGTTATTTTTACATTTATTATTTTGTACAGTTTTTATTAGGATAGTTTTTTTATTAAATTGCAGGTTCATCCCGAGTAATATTACTACGAGGATAATCACCAAAGCAACCAGGAAGCTTTATGATGGCCCTTATGCGTCTTGGAGTGAATTCCTATTCTCGCTGAAAGAGCAAATTTTCAATGAATTTAAGGTATAAATGTTCTTTTAAGCAGTATAATTATTTATATTTATGATATTTCCATATAATATTTAACTTTTGAAATACAGAGCAAGTGTGTATGGGAACACTACTATAGCGCGGACATGGCTGCAAATTTTCATCTCAAAGCTCACAAGCGGTTGTCACATACTTTCTCCAAAGCTAGAAAGTTGAACCAGAAGCCTGACTGGTTGCTTCAGAATTTATGGGAAGATTTGCAAAGGCAATGGCTTACTGCAAAGTTTTTAGAGAAGAGCGAAAAAGGAAAGAAAGCTCGCACATCTGAGAAGGGAGGATGCTTGCACTCTGGAGGTGCAATCAGCCTAGGGACGATAAAAAGAAGAATGGTACGTAATTGCTTAATTTATTTTAATTTTCAAAGTATATCTATTCTATTTATTAACTAAAATTTATGAGTTTTCAGGAAAAGAAGTTGGGGCGTCCGATGAACCAAGATGAGCTATTCAAGGAGACACATATTGTGAAGAAGAAGAAGAAAGAGACGGATCAAGAAAGGTGGGTCGAGGGACGAGCCTCGACTTCACATGTAAGATTTCACTTTTCATTAAGTATTTTGATTTACTTTTATATAAAGTTTGAAATACTAATTCAATGTAATTTTTCTTATAGGGTCGCTTCACAACTAAAGTAGGGGAATTCATACGTAGTCAGCCACCTAATGAGTCGGGCGAGCCCATCCAACCTTCGGACGAGGATGCTGAAAGAATGTGGACGGAGGCTGCAAGCTTTCCAAAATGGGGGAAGGTATACGGGCTTCCTATTAAGAAATTCCATCGCTATAAGTGTGGAATGCAAGGAATAGGGACTTCCTCGCAAGCCGAGCAACTTGATGGGGAAAGCCTCTCCGCTATGCGGGAGACTGTGACAAAGCTCACATCTGAGCTAGAAGCAGCCAAGGAAAGAGAAAATCTTAGAGATGCTCAGTACATTGGCATGCAAGCTCAGTACCAGAGCATGCAAGAGCAGCTCAAATCTCTCCTAGCTTCTGGAGGTTTTCCGATTCCCCGGTCTCGTGAGTCATCGCCAGAGGCTCTCCTTCCCCGTGCTCGTTCCTCTCGTCCTCCAAGTGCTCGTTCCTCCCGTCCTCCCCATGATCGTTCTTCCCGTCCTCGACAAGTAGACCCTTCTGGATACCGTCATGGTGATGAAAGTTCATCAGACGGTGATGATAATGATGTACAAAACACTCATTGACTTTTATACACTTTGAACTAGACAAATAGAATTGGTTTTCGAATGGGCTTGTAATAAGAGTTAACTTAGTTTGGTTAGCTTAATGTGGTAGTTCTATTGAACTTTAAACTTTGTTGGTTTTAATGTTGGTTTTGTGTTGTTGTTGTTGTTGTGTTGTTGTATTGTTGTTGCTATTGTTGTTGTTGTTGCTTGTAATAGGAATTTGGTATGCTGGCAGGTGGTGTAGCTGCCAAAACAGGTAGTTTCTGCCAAAATAATACCCAGAAAAGCGACCAACTTTGGTCGCTTGTTGGTCGCTTTTCTATTAAAAAAATTATTTTCTGGGAAACAGCGACCAAAGTTGGTTACTAATTAACCCAGATTTCTTAAAAAGCGACCAACTTTGGTCGTTATTCCATTAAAAAAAATTCTGGAAATATAGCGACCAATTTTGGTCGCTTATGTTTAAAAAATAATTAAATTCTGAAAATTAGCGACCAATTTTGTCGCTTATTTTTTAAAAAAATTAATAAAAAAGCGATAGAGACCAAAGTGGGTCGCTATATTTTGATTAATAATAAATAAATAAAACATAATTTACATGTAGAGACCAACTTTGGTTGCTAAAATTATATTATTAAAGTATTAAAGCGACCAAAGTTGGTCGCTATATTCTTTACCCGGAATATTTGGTCCTTTTACCTTAGAGACCAAAGTTGTTCGCTAATTAGCGACCAACTTTGGTCCCTAAGACAAAGGGACCAGCAATATAGCGATCAGGCCTGTTTGGACGCTTTTTGGTCGCTTTTTGACCTATAAGCGACCAACCTTGATCGCTTTTTACCGGATTTCTAGTAGTGACTCGAGGCCCTCGACATCTAATTCAAACATGCATACAAGTCCAAAATAATCATACGGACATATTGGAACCTTCAAATTATGAATTTGATCTCGTTTATTGAAAATATTAATTTTGGTCAATTATCTTACTTTTAAGGCTTCAAGTTAACTACCAAGTTTTCCAAATTACTTCGGAACCTCTCGCGACCCATGCCACCCATATCCGCAAGTCAGAAATTACCAAATAAACTTATGGGAAGTCTTAAACCACATCCTCCTTCATTCTTTCTTATTTGTCCTCAAGTTCTTCTTAATATAGCACACTTGTTCTACATGGCCTAGAAAACAACAGTATTAGAAATAGTCTCATACATGTTCGGATTGAACTTTAAACCTGTATTGGGAAAAACTGAATTTACATTGAAGGTGACGTAGCTTGACACGAGGAATGGTCAAAACATGATGATCAGTTAAGAGGCACGAGTGATAACAGATACGGGGAAAGAAAAGCTAAATAGGCACGAGAGGCAATTCGAATAATACAAGCTTTGTACCTATTTAGGTCATTTAAAGCCAAGAGATCAGAAGGCATTGAAGACATGGATATGATGACGAAAAGGAGTCCAAATTCAATATTAAATACCCAATACGTTAGAGAATTGGTATTAAATAGGAATGATTGTGTAACATCTTATTTAATGTCATTTATTGCTCAAAATTGTCTCATTAAGACTAAGGTATTACTCCTTTACTTAGAATCAACTATAAAAAGAGGAGGTCTCGTCATTTGTAAAGACAGAGGATATCATAAACATTACATTGGAATACAAACCTATTTACTGCTTATTTGTCATTCTTAAAAAGTCTATTATTTCTTTTTCGTCTCCTGATTATTAGTGGCCCGAATTTCTATTTGTCTTTAGCTTTGACCAAAGAAATACATTTTTGGTTAAACAAATTGGTTCCGTTACCGGGAATCTGATAATCTTTTCTTTGAAGCTACATTTTATTCGTCTTTATCAACATGTCAAACAACAACAACAACAACAACAATAACAGTGATAACACATTGGGAAACCATGAAAATCAAATCCATCAAAATCAAGGAGACCTACCGAACATTGACGTGGTTCCCTCCCCTCTAGATTCACCACGTCAATCTCGTGAAGGCACTCCTGCCCCTGAATCCTGTGCTGATCAACAAGAACAATCTGAACATTTTGAAGGAGGTGAAAATGAAGCTTTACAAAAGCTAATTAATGCACAGGTCGGCAAAGCTCTTCAGGCTCTAGTTAGTCGATTGCCTGCTGCACCACCCACACCAACTCCTAATAATAATACATTGGAGAATCCTCGTTCTGGTCTTGTTTATTCTGGAAATGGAGGAACCACCAGTGAACCACAGGAAGGGGGACCAGGTAATTCAAATAATTCCTATTTGCAAAATTTAGTTCTAACCTTGCAGAAACAGATTAAGGAACAAAATGAGCGTATTGAGCAAATCCCTGGAGTTCTGCCTGTAATAAAAGGAGTAGACATGGACAGAGACTCACAACAACCTTGGAAGCCAAGTGTTGCTCCCCTTCCAATTTCGAAAAAGTTCAAAATGCCTGACATCCCGAAATATGATGGTTCTACAGACCCTCGTGACCACGTGACTGCATTTACAACAGGCGTGAAAGGCAACAACTTGACCAAACAAGAAATCGAATCAGTACTGGTCAAAAAATTTGGAGAAACACTCACCAAGGGTGCATTAACCTGGTATTCTCTTTTATCTGAAAATTCTATAAATTCTTTTGCTGAGCTTGCAGATTCTTTTATTAAAGCACACTCGAGAGCTCAAAAGGTTGAGAAAAGAATGGAAGATATTTTCAAAATCAAACAAGGGGATTCAGAGTTGCTCAAAGACTTTGTTGATAGATTCCAGCGTGAAAGAAGGACTCTACCCCGTGTACCTGACAACTGGGATGCAATAGCTTTCGCAAGTAATTTAAATGACAAACGTTCTGAAGCCATGAGAAGACTCAAAGAAAGCCTTCGAGAATTCCCTGCAACCATGTGGAATGATGTTTACAACAGGTACAGTACGAAGCTGCGAATTGAAGAAGATACCGTACCTAAGTTTCATCATGAAAAAAGGGGCGGTTCCAGAAGATCAGAAACCGAAAAAAGATCACGTAAAAATAGGTACGATCCATATATAGGACCTACAGGAAAAGACTCCCGGTCAAAACAAGATAGCCAGCAATATGATCAAAAATTGAGGAACAGGGAATCTGGTTCTTCATCAAGATTCAGAAATGATCGGAACAGACAAGAGTCACGAGATGATGACAGAAGTTTAAAGGCAAGGTTCGGCGGATATAACTTTAATGTCACTACCTCCGAGCTCGTGGCTGTTTTGAGAAGCATGGGAGATAAGGTACGATGGCCAAAAGAGATGCGGTCAAATCCAAATAGACGCAATCCAGATCATTGGTGCGAATTCCACAATGATCACGAGCACAAAACTTCAGAATGTAGATTCTTGCAGAGCGAAGTGGATCATCTATTGAAGCAAGGGTACCTCACTGAGTTATTTAGTGAAAAATGTAAACAAGCCTATATGAAAAATAGGCAAGAGCCTCCAAAGCCTCCTTCACCCAAGAGAACAGTGAATGTTATAAGTGGGGGAGAAGATATTCACGGCATAACCTACAGAGCTTCCAACAATGTTTCTAAAGTAACAATTACACACGGGAAACGGATACGACAGGTTTTAGAAAATGAAAGTATTTCATTCGATGATGCAGATACCGAAGGAGTGATAACCCCACATAATGACGCACTGGTAATATCTTTACTTGTACATGATACTAATGTAAAATGAGTTTTGATTGATCCAGGGAGTTCCGTAAATATTATACTACTAAGGGTATTACGTGAAATGCAAGCTGAAGACAACATGATACCCAAGGCGCATACCTTGTCAGGCTTCGACAATTTAAGTGTGGTAACAAAAGGAGAGGTAGTTCTAACAACTTTTGCTACATATGTTGTTAAAGAAACTAAATTTCAGGTAGTTGATATGGAATTGGCCTACAATATGATCATGGGGAGGACTTGGATCCATGATATGGATGATGTTCCATCAACTCTACATCAAGTTCTTAAATTTCCATCATAGTGGGGGATTTGTCAAATTCGAGGGGATCAACATACAGCCAGGAGTATCAACACTGTAACAGATACGAGCACCGTAAACAAAGAAAAATAGCAATTACAAGAAACAGTTGAAGGTGTCAACAATCAAACCTCAACTGAGCAAGAGAAAATAGATTTAGACTCGAGACCTGATACAATTCAAGAACCTGAGGAGAATGAAAATATCAAAACAACCATCGAAGAACTCGAGGCTGTGATAGTATTTGATCAGTGGCCTGAACGGAAAGTTTATGTTGGAGCTAATTTAAACTCAAACATGCGAGGTATGTTAATTGAATTTCTAATCTAATGTGGACTATTTTTCTTGGTCCCATGCTGACATGACAGGGATACCACCGGATGTGATGACTCACAAATTAAACGAAGACCCATCCTTTACACCAATAAAGCAAAAGAAAATAAAGCAAGGGGCTTTCAAAAACCAGGTGATTCAAGATGAGGTCCAAAAGCTATTAAAAATTGGGTCAATCCGCGAGGTAAAGTACCCTAATTGGTTAGCCAACACAGTTGTTGTACCTAAGAAAAATGGTAAGTGGCGAGTCTGTGTAGATTATACAGATCTTAATAAAGCTTGTCCAAAAGATTCTTTTCCTTTACCACATATAGATCAATTAATTGATGCAACTGCAGGACATGAACTTTTAAGTTTTTTAGATGCATATTCAGGGTACAACCAAATTAAAATGGACCCTAGTGATGAAGAAAAAACTTCTTTCATCACAGACAGGGAGACTTACTATTATAAAGTAATGCCCTTTGGTCTCAAAAATGCTGGGGCAACCTATCAAAGGTTTGTCACCAAAATGTTCCAAGAACATTTAGGAAAGACAATGGAGGTATATATAGACGATATGCTCGTCAAAACCCAGCAGTCTCATGATTATATTTCTCATCTATCTGTTACATTTGAAATTTTGCGAAAATTTAATATGAAACTCAACCCAGAAAAATGTGCATTTGGAGTTGCATCAGGTAAGTTTTTGGGTTTTCTTGTTTCTAACCGTGGTATTGAGGTAAATCCTTCTCAGATCAAAGCAATAGAAGAAATCCCTGATATCCTTACTAATAAAAAGGAAGTTCAAAGATTAACGGGAAGAATTGCAGCTTTGGGGAGATTTATTTCCAAATCTTCAGAAAAGTGTTTTAAGTTTTTCTCTGCACTCAAAAAGCAAGATCATTTTGAATGGAATGAAGATTGTCAACAAGCCCTTAGAAATTTGAAAGCTTATTTGTCAAAACCACCGTTATTGGCAAAACCAAAGGTGGGAGAAAAGCTTCACATCTATCTAGCTGTGTTTGAAGTTGTGGTAAGTGCTGTTTTAGTCCGTGAGGACCAAGGTAAACAATCTCCTATTTATTATGTAAGTAAGTCCTTACTAGATGCTGAAACACGATACCCACAGCTAGAAAAATTAGCATTAGCTTTGATCATGGCATCTAGAAAATTAAGACCTTATTTTCAATGTCATCCCATTGTTGTAGTTACTGCTTTTCCGCTTCGAAACATTTTGCATAAACATGAATTGTCAGGGAGGTTAGCAAAATGGGCTATAGAATTAAGTGAATACGAAATCATTTATCAACCTAGGACTGCTATAAAATATCAAGTATTAGCCGATTTCGTAGCTGATTTTAGCCAGGGGATGCATTTAGAAGCAGAAAAAGAATTACAAGTTTTTAATGGTGTAAACCCAGGGACTTGGATTTTATTCACTGATGGTTCATCTAATGTAAAAGGAACAGGTCTGGGTATAGTTCTCATACCACCTACGGGTGAAACTATTAGGCAAGCTATAAGATGTCATTATATAACTAACAATGAAGCAGAGTACGAGGCTGTAATTGCAGGTTTAGAATTGGCAAGAGAACTCGGCATAACACAAATTATAATCAAGAGTGAATCTCAACTCGTGGTCAATCAAATATTGGGGACTTATACAGCCAGGGAAACTCGAATGCAAGAATATCTCAAAAAGGTACGGGAACTAATAAAGCAATTCCAAACTTGGAAGGTAATGCAGATCCCAAGAGATGAGAATGAGGAGGCAGATGCTTTAGCTAATCTCGCATCTGTAGCTGACGTAGCAAATGACGCAAATGCTTCAGTCATACATTTATTTCATTCCGTTCTCGAACCTGATAAGAATGAGGTAAATTTTAATCATTTAACATGGGATTGGAGAAACGAAATTATTGCTTTTTTACAGCACGGAACCGTGCCTAATGACAAAGGGAAGGCTCACAAGCTTCGCAAAAAAGCCGCTCGATATTGTTTATATCAAGGAAATCTTTATCGAAAGATGTTTGGTGGACCACTAGCAAGGTGTCTCGGACCCTCTCAAATAGAATATGTGATGAAGGAAGTGCACGAAGGACATTGTGGAAATCACGCAGGGGGAAGGTCACTGGTAAGAACATTGATTCGAGCAGGATATTATTGACCAAAGATGGAAGAAGAGGCAAACAGTTTCGTGTCCAAATGTGATAAATGTCAAAGATACGGCAATAATATGCACAGACCAGCTGAGTTACTACACCCTGTTATAGCCCCGTGGCCCTTTATGAAATGGGGAATGGATATCGTAGGTCCACTACCACAAGCAAAAGGTCAGGTAAAGTTTCTACTTGTACTCACAGATTATTTCACTAAATGGGTAGAAGCAGGAGCATTTAAACAGGTACGAGAGAAGGAAGTTAAAGACTTCATATGGCGAAATATAATATGCCGCTTTGGAGCACCAAAGGAGATCGTGTGTGACAATGGACCACAATTCATAGGAGCTCAAATCACAGAATTTCTTCAAAGTTGGCAGATTAAAAGGATAACATCTACGCCATACCATCCAGTGGGTAATGGACAAGCGGAATCCACAAACAAAGTCATTACCAACAACTTCAAGAAGAGGTTACAGGATCCAAAAGGTAATTGTCCTGAGATATTACCTGGAGTACTATGGTCTTATCTTACAACGACTAAAACAAGCACTGGAGAAACACCATTTTCAATGGTTTATGGTACGGAAGCCTTAATTCCAGTTGAAATAGGTGAACCGAGCACACGGTACGTTCAGGCAACGGAGGAATCTAATGATGAAGAGGTGCGGGTCAACCTTGATTTGCTTGAAGGAAGAAGAGAAGCTGCATTGATAAGAATGGCAGCACAAAAGCAAGTAATTGAACGATATTATAATAGGAAAGCACGCCTCAGATTTTTCAAAATTGGGGACTTTGTGCTTAAAAAGGTGTTCCAATCTGCAAAGGCTGCTAATTCAGGAAAGCTAAGTCCAACGTGGGAAGGACCATACAGAGTTCGTGACATTGCGGGTAAAGGAGCATATGAGTTGGAGACAATGGACGGCAAAGTTTTACCCTCGCATTGGAATGTCGTCCATTTAAAGAGATATTACTTCTGAGAAAGTACCCACGGTCAGGTATCGCCATGTTAAAATTTTTCTTTTGAATTATTAAAGTTTTACTAACGATTTTAGATGCTAGGCAAAAACCCTAACTCGTGCCAAATGATGAGTCACGACCAGCAAGGCAAAATGGAGTACTCTAAAATTCCCAGCCTAAGGTTACAATTAATCTGATGGAAATACACACGAGTTAGGCAGTCTTCATCTATAATCACAGCTCCGAGTCCCGTATATTTTTCTGTTTCAGGAAAAAGGACCAAATTGAAAGAAATAAACAAGTGCTCGAGGCTTCATACTTCACCGCTCAAACACTTTGGGGACTACATATTATACACAGATATGTGTAGAAAAACAGATATGAATATCGAACAAAAGTCGGCCACAAAGAGGCAAGTGTTGAGAAAAAGTTACGAAGTCTTCAGCATTCATCATCGTGTTCCACAAACACAAGACATTCATCATAATGTTTTTCCCATGAGAACAACAGAGTCATCTCTCAAACTTATAAACGAAGTCACCTCTCAAACTCTTCATATAAAGATAGGGTCATGACTATGTACTGAAACAGGTTACGAAGAAAAACCTTGTTTATTTTATATTATGTAAAAATCTGTTACAAGAAAAACAGTTACGAGGAAGTTATAGATGTATTTTAATACATGTAATAGTCAAAAAACTTGTTAAAGTTCATGAATAAAAACTTGTCAAAGTTGTTTCATACAAAACATGTGTATTCCTATTTCTTTCATCGTATTATAACACCATTATGAAGTTGAGACGTCTTCTTCATTAAGTGTCGATAAAATAAAAGGGCCCTCTTTTATAAGCCTCATGTTGATAATCCATGAGAAGAATCATAAAGCATTTTCAAAGGATAAAAATGCTAAGCTATTCTATAAGTCCTAGATAAATAGGCAAGAATAGAATATACAGAAGTACCGATAAAACTTCTTAATATAAAAGACAAAGTACAAACTTAGTCAGCAAAATATTTGTTTTTTACAAATGCCCCATTATGATAACTGGGGACTTCATCAAAAGATCCCTTAAATTTGCTAAGGGATAACACCACCGATTAAAAAAACAGTAAAGTTTGAAATACATTCAACTAGTCACTGAAGGGGTTGAAACATCAGAAGTTGTAATCTCATTTTCAGGGGCAGTCACAGGCACGGTAACAACTTCTGAGGGAGCAGCAATAGGAGCGGTTTCAACTAGGCCTGGAGTGTTAAAATCACCAAGGGAAGCAAGAGTCACGTGAGCTTCAGCTTCCATGGACTGTGTCATAGAAGTTTCACCCTCGGGAGCCGGAATTGCAACTCCAATTGCCACAGTAGCCACTTCTTCATTTAAAATCTCTTCTGCCCCAGGAGTTCCAAGTGCATAAGAAGGAGTATCAACTGGTTGTTGGCTTTTCTCAATAGTGTCTAATACTTTGGCTAATTCAGATTGCAAATCAAAGTTTTTTTGAGTAGCTTCCATCAAAGCATCACGGCGTGATTTTAGAAAATCCCAACTTACCTCTATGTTGAAGTTCTCCTCAAGAAGTCCATATTCCCTTTCCCACATAGCAAGATCGTTCTTCAATATCTGGTGTTCAGCTAAGTGGGAATCAAGGGAAGCTTCAAGGGAGGCATGAGAACGTTTCAAAGCACGTATCTCGTCAGAGGAGATCCTTAAGTCATCCTGAACTTGAGTCAAGCTTTGCACTAACTCCCCTGCATATTCTTCTTTCTTCTCCACAAGTGCCTTAAGCTCTCTGATTGCTTCACTGGCCTTTGATAATTGTTCTGAAAATGCGTACTCCAAAAGCTCCTTATCTTTTTCAAATTGGTTTGAAGAAGCCTTGGCAATTGCCAGCTCAGAAGTCAAACCATGCTTTTGCTGCTCCAGGTGATTTCTACTTTCTTGCAACTCCTCTATGGTCCCCTGAGCATTCTCAAACTGCTCCTTCTAGTTTGCTGCCTCAAGCTGGGTTTCCTCAGCTATTCTCCTAGCCTCAGAGATAGCCTTTGCAGACTCTCGATCCTTTTTCTCTAGAGTGGAGATTCTTCCAATTAACTCAGTACCAATAAGATTAGCCTACAAGGGAAAGGCATCAAATGTGAGAATATAGAGAGATATAAAAAAACTTGTAAGTTAAAAGAGAAGTACCTTCAAGGTAGAATGAACTATGTCATTCATTAGAGTCAAGAAATTGTGGCTATCCGTCTTCTTCTTCTTCTTAATATCTCTGATTAGAGGCTCGAGCCAAACATCAGCTCCACCAGTCTTTCTCAAAAGGCTATGATTGGCAGGAACTTCAAGAGTAACACTTCTCATAGCCATGCCTCTGCTGCTAGAACCCGCCTCTGTATGCTGAACAGAGGGAGGGGGAACAATGGAAGGAGGATTAGTAGAAGAGGTAAAAACAATGGGAGCTGTGGGAGTCAAAGCAGGGACAGTAGGAGCAGATATGGGAACCAAAACAGGTAAAGAAACAAGAGTCGATAAAATAGGCAAAAAAATACTTGTGGTTGTTAAAGGAATAGAAGGAATAGAAGAAATGTGAATAGAAGAAGAGAGGGGAGTTTCATCAAGAACTGGTCCAAACTCTCCACTCTCAAAACCACTAACAAAGAGACGTCGAATTGATTCATTAGAGCCTCTTGGAGTGGTATCCTCATCAGAAAGGATTTGAACAGGCTCGGAGATAGAGGCTCGAGCAGGAGTATCTTCAACTTCATCTCCATCAATGACGCGTCTCCTGGCTCTTGGCCTAACTATCAAAGAGGTATTCTCTTCTTCCTCATTCTTAGAACTTTCTTCTACAACTTTTCTTTTTGGTAGCGTGGCCCGAGTCTTTTCCAAATCAAGTGAAGCGGTTGAAGACGCTCGAATGGCAACGGCTACCTCAGCTGTCATACCCCTGATACTAAATCCTGATAAAAAGAGGGATAAAAAATTAAAATAAGAAAGAATTCAATATACGGCAAAGCATAAGGAAATACATACCATGGGACTTCACTTTCCAACCATTCAAAAGAGAAATTGATTTCCAAGTTCTCGCCTCCATAGGCGCAATCTTCAAAATTGAATCTACCCAACCACGAAAGTTAGGAACGTGTTCCACATCTCCCATGGTTGCTAAAAAAAGCCAAAACAAGACGAGATTAGAAAAGAAATCAAAATTCTTAAAAAGTAGATACGGTAAGAAAAAGAAAAACTTACGTGCAAAATTCCACTTCTCAGGGAAGGGAATGTTTGTTTCACCCAACAAATCCACCGTACGTACAGCAACGTAATGACAGTACCACCCTCGATCCTTGTCATCTTCGGAGTTTACCAAAACCTTCTTGC
This sequence comes from Nicotiana sylvestris, assembly GCF_000393655.2. Lineage (NCBI taxonomy): Eukaryota > Viridiplantae > Streptophyta > Magnoliopsida > Solanales > Solanaceae > Nicotiana > Nicotiana sylvestris. The sequence continues at coordinate 115,536,461 of NC_091064.1, read as the reverse complement.
TTCGTGTAGTCAAGGTAAAAACTCCAAGGCGGAATAATTTTGGGTGGTATAGGTGAATAAGATGGGAAAAGGTAAAATTAGCATTGGCTTTGGTAGACAAATACCTTAAGCAAGCCACTGCTCTCCAAACAAGAGAACCTACTTGTGCTAAGCAAATTTTGTAAAAGCGGCAAAATTCAAGTATAACTGGGTCAATGGCAGGATTAAATCCCAAAGTAAAGGGATAAGTATAAACGAAAGAGAATCCAATTCTGAAAGAAGAAATTCTTTGGTTGTGGACAGAAATCATCATACGAAGATTATCTCTCCAATTACAATCTTTCCTAACAGTAGGAATCATAAGTTCAGTTATTAAAGAAGGATAGGTGTTAACTTTTTCTAAATTTTTAACTTGTTCTTGGAGAGATATTCTATCATTCCCAAAAGATAAATCATTAGGTACGATTTCTTCAACTAAAGGTTCCTGAGTAGGTTCAGAAAATTCTTTACCTTTAGAAGAGGGGTCTTTGGGATAGAACTCCTAATACCAGAAGAAGAAGAAGCAGAACCAGATGAATCACCACGAGTGGATCCTAGGCTCAAGCTCCGAAGCCTACCTCCTCTGCCTCTCCTATGTCTTACGGGGGCATTGGGGAAGTGATCTAGAATTGGAACTTTTCTAGGGTTAGGTTTTGGAGATGACATTGTTGAAGAAGGATGAACTAAAGGGGAGAAAAAGCAAAAGTGAATAATAAATTGCTTGTTGAAGGTCTATGAAAAAGAAGACAAAAGAAAGAGGGTTAAATATGTTTATAATGACAACCGTCAAACTTAGAAGTATAATGACGGAAAGCCTATAATAAAGGCAACTATCACTTCGTGAATAGTGGGAATAAAGAAGCCTTGAAAAAAGGGTGCAGAATTGCAGAACCAATCAGAAAGTGACACGTGTGTAGAGCATTAAATAAAAGGTGACACATATGCAAAGCATTAATTAGAAGGGACAATTGAAGCGTCAGTACTGTCATAGAATTAATTACGGCAAAAATTCCCTTTTTATGAAGATCCACTTCCCAGATATTTAATTGATAAATAAATGGAAAGTGGGGGGACTATCTGTATTGGGAAAAACTGAATTTACATTGAAGGTGACGTGGCATGACACGAGGAATGGTCAAAACATGATGATCAGTTAAGAGGCACGAGTGACAACAGATACGGGGAAAGAAAAGCTAAATAGGCACGAGAGGCAATTCGAATAATACAAGCTTCGTACCTATTTAGGTCATTTAAAGCCAAGAGATCAGAAGGCATTGAAGACATGGATATGATGACGAAAAGGAGTCCAAATTCAATATTAAATACCCAATACGTTAGAGAATTGGTATTAAATAGGAATGATTGTGTAACGTCTTATTTAATATCATTTATTGCTCATAATTGTCTCATTAAGACTAAGGTATTACTCCTTTACTTAGAATCAACTATAAAAAGAGGAGGTCTCGTCATTTGTAAGGACAGAGGATATCATAAATATTACATTGGAATACAAACCTATTTACTACTTATTTGTCATTTTCAAAAAGTGTATTATTTCTTTTTCGTCTCCTGATTATCAGTAGCCCGAATTTCTATTTGTCTTTAGCTTTGACCAAAGAATCACATTTTTGGTTAAACAAAACCTTCCTCACTATAATTATCCAAAAGATTATACCCCCACCAAAATTTCTTCGACTTAATTTCAAGAGGTCAATTTCTACCTGAATCTAGGCACATTACCTCTTGACTTGTAAGATGTAGCGTGATTTGGAGTCATTGCCTATCCAACCATCTAACAATTCTAGACAAGATATATTTTATTGAAATAAATATTATGGGAGCTAGTGTAGTATCATCCAAACAAGAGCTAATGATGTTTCAGTTTATGGAATAAATGTTATGGGAGCTAACAATTATTGGGGTTGTTAGTGGGTCATATAGGAAGGTGTGTTTTGGGTGTGGTGAGTGTAGTTGGCATGGGAATAATTAGATGTTCCGTGTGTGTCGGTCAAAGCCCGACAGTGGTAGTGGAGGCCAGGTATAACAACCCAATCCCTCTTTTTGAGTTGCACGACTTTTTGGTATGTTATGAAATTTTAGCAACTCTTCCCGTAATTTCAATTTAGATGACATATTTTTTTATTAATCCGTTTCAAAAAGAATACTTAATATATTTTCAGAATTAGAAATAATTTAACTTTAAACTATTTATTTTACCCATATTATCCTTAATGAGAAGTTTTTTTAACCGCAAAAATATCATAATTTCACAAGCTTTTACCCCTTAACCTTTTAAAATCAGTTTAAGCATAGCTTCCGAAGACAACATAAGAATATCAAAAGACAGAAAATAGAGTATTATTGAGCTTAGAACAATGTTTAGCATAAGTTTTAGAAATTTCCTCCCATGAAATGGATGTTGAGGTCACAATTTATAGTTAAACCTAGGGAACAAGGTCTTATGATCAAGCTACTCTTAAATGACAATTATGGGGGCCATTGATGAATGTGAAACGGCAAGCTAGAATGCCAAAATTCTCTGTAATTGTGTATTTAATATTGAGTAATATTCTTCATTGAATGTCATCGAGTGGCAAATATTCGTTCATCCTTGTTAGCAATATTCCCATCAAAGTCTGCCCGGTGCCAACCGAAAGTGCTGTCCACGGTCTTGGATTCCAGTTGCCTCTTTTTTCATCTGTCTCTGGTTCCACTGTCGCTCTATTATTCGAGTATTTAATATGAACCGATTTTACCCTATACAGATAGTCCCCCTGCTTTTTGGTGGCACATCTTTGTATCATCTGGAAGTTGGTGAAAATACCTTTCTTGGCAGGAAAAGTTTTGATCCCTTCTGAAAATTTTCTGACTCTTGATTAGACGCACGTCTCTCTGCATTTAATGCCCCGAACATGTGTCACTCCAAGATTTAGAAATATTTTTGCCGGTTGTCGAGGAATCATGGTCACGATTTTCGCCGCCTATTTCTTTACTTATACGCCTCATTCTTCTTTTTTTACACTTCACAGTTCTTCAAGCTATCTCAACTTCTTTGCATTCTACTTTTTATTGCTTGCACTCTTCTTTAATCGTCTTCTTTTAAGGAACTCTTATTACCTTCTGCTAACCATGGCTTCCTCCTTCAAGAACTCAAGTTCTCTTAAAAACAAAGAAAAGGCTAATGATGCCTCCCCTGCTATGGTGAGATTGATTCTTTCCAAGAATAAGGTTATTCCGCAACGGCTCTAACTGACGAGAGGCTTTAATTATTTCCCTTGTGCGATCCTGGAATCTTGATCCTTCCAGATTTAGATACTTGATTGATTATTTTGTAATATCTTCGATATACTTGATTGATTTGATTCCTTTAGTTTAGCCTTAATTGATTCCGTCAGTATCAACGCTTCATTTAATCACGTCTTCTTTTCATGATTGCCTCTGATTGATTCCTTCAATCTTCTATGCCAATCCATGCGTTTCTTGATTTTTGCTGATTAATTTCTTCAATCTTGAATGCTATCCATAAGTTCCTATACAAAGAGCAAATATATTATTTTATCATTAAAATCAGATCTAACAGCCAGTCCTATAAGTTGAGGTAAGTCATCCACTAGGTAGCGGATGCAGCATCAGCTACTATCTTACTTTCAATGTTTTTAACCTCTTTTTGAGTAGCATCTCATATTAGCTCAGATACTTAGTTGCTCCATGACTTAATCTATTTTGGGTTTATGGGGTGATACTTAGTTGCTCCATGACTTGATCTCTTTTGAGTTTATGGTATGTTGTGTATAAACAGTTGTATTATCATTTATCTAGCATGACACTCCTTTATTACTATTGTGATTTTTTTCATATCATCATTATTATCATGCATATTAGTGAATTTGCTTAGTGGGATAATGGATATATCATTGGTTGCCCTGTCACGGCCTAGATGCCAGATTTGAATTATGACACAAGAGGTGAGAGATTGTTTAAGAGTGTAATGTGTGTTTGCAATAACTTTGCACCAAAAAATAAAACTCCAATCACAAACAACTAGAAAGAAAATAGGATTTTATTGATAAACAGGTTACAACTCTGTTTATCCCTTGATTCTTCCCTCTGATTTATTCTATGTGATTCGAGGGCCTTAGTGGCGTATTTTTCGAACGTAGAATGATATGCATCTCCTTGATGTATTTGATGATCAAGAAGCATGTAGCAGCACTTCGTTTGGATCTTGAATATTGCTAGAAATTTGAGCAAGACATATTTGACATGTTGTAGGCGCGGTGGATGTCCCAGCTCCTTCAAATCAAATCGAGCCTGCTGATGATGCTACTTTAGACTCTTCTTCTGCTCCCCAGTGAAAGTTTATGAAGTTCCCTTTCTTTCTTTTTTCTCTTGGTGGAATGTGATTTTACCCCATTTGGGGGTTCAGTTTTTGGAAATGACAAGTCCCCAGACTTTTTTGGGGCATTTTGAAAAAATATGACAATCAGTTTATGACTTAGTCTTAATATTATAAAGTTTTTGTTTCAACTTAATTATCTTGAGTTTTCGTTTTACTCTTTTTGCCTTGTTTCATTATATAAATTCAAGGTCTTGCTTTTTTAATTCGTGGGTTTTCGTCTTACCCTTTTTGCATTTTTTTTTATAAAATGCTTTACTAACTTCATGTATCTTTGAATCAGACATGAAATTATAAAAGAGGACCCTTTTATATACGACATTTAATGAAGAAGATGTCTCAACTTCATAACGGTGTAAATATACGAAAAAAGAAAAAGGAATACACATGTTTCTTGAAATAACTTTGTTAAAGTTTTCATTTGAACTTTGTCAAGTTTAACTATCATGTTACATGTATTTAAATATCTTCTATAACTTTTTCGTAACTGTTTTCTTTACAATAGATTTGCAAAAAAGAAAATCCAAGGTTTTTTTATAATCCATGGCTAAATACTGCATCTAACCTAGGCATCATAAGATTTTGAAATCTATATGAAGGTTTTTTGTTTGGCTTGTGTATCATCTTACATGTATTTAAGTATTTTCTATAACTTTTTTGCAACTGTTTTGTTTACAACACATTTTCAAAAAAGAAAATCCAAAGGTTTTTATAACCCATGGTTAAATACTGCCTTTAACCTAGACATCATCAGATTTTGAAATCTACATGAAGGTTTTTTGATTGGCTTGTGATATTGGCTCGTGACTTTGCTTTGAACTTGATACATTTGATGAGTAGACTTTTGAGCTTGACTTGAACTTTAATTGTTTTCAGTCTTCTTTGCCTTCTTTATACATATATCATATGTATATTATATAGTCCCCCAAATGTTTGAGCTTTAAAGTATGAAATCTCGAGCACTTGATTATTCTTTCCATACGGTCCTTTTCCTGAAAAGAAAAAACATACGGGACTCGGAGGTACGATTTTAGATGAAGACTACTTAACCCATTTAAATTTCCATCAGAATAGTTGTAACCCTAGACTGGGAATTATGTTCTTTCTACGTGTCCTTTCAGGTCGTAATTCATCCGGGCTAGCTTTTTGCCTATCATCTAAAATCATTAGTAAAATTTTAACAATTCAAAAATAAAAGTTATTAATGAGGGTACCTGCCCATGAGTATTTCTTTTCCTTAGAAATAGTATCTCTTCAGATGAACAACATTCCACTTTGAAGGTAGAATCTTGCCATCCAATGTTCCTAGTTCGTATGCTCCTTTTCCTGCGATACCATGAATCTTATAAGGTCCTTCCCAAGTTGGACTTAACTTTCCTGCATTAGCTGCCCTCGTTGATTGGAAAACTTTCTTGAGTACGAAGTCCCCAATCTTGAAGTATCTGAGATGAGCTTTCTGGTTATAGTATCGTTCCATAACTTGTTTTTGCGCTGCCATCCTTATTAATGCAGCTTCCCTCCTTTATTCAAGTAAATCCAGGTTTACTCGCATCTCTTCTTCATTTGAGTCCTCAGTTGCATCTGTATATCTCGTGCTTGGTTCCCCTATCTTGACTGGAATTAAAGCTTCAGCTCCATATACAAGTGAGAACGGTGTTTCCCCTATACTTGTTTTTGCGGTTATTCGATAAGCCCACAAGACTCCAGGTAACAACTCTGGCCAATTGCCTTTAGATTCCTCCAACCTTTTCTTCAAGTTGTTGATAATAATTTTATTCATTGATTCCGCTTGTCCATTACCCACCGGATGGTAAGGCGTTGAAGTAATCCTTTTAATTTGCCAACTTTGAAAAAATTCTGTAATTTGCGTGCCTATAAATTGCGGGTCATTATCACATACGATTTCCTTTGGTACCCCGAATCGACATATGACGTTTCGCCAAATGAAATCTCTGACCTCTTTTTCTCGTACCTGTTTCAAAGCTCCTGCTTCTACCCACTTAGTAAAGTAATCAGTGAGTACTAACAGAAATCTTACCTTGCCTTTGGCTTGGGTTAGTGGACCCACGATATCCATCCCCCATTTCATAAAAGGCCAAGGTGCAATAACCGGATGTAATAATTCAGTAGGCCGATGCATGTTGTTACAGTATCTTTGGCACTTGTCATATTTAGCTATAAAATTTTCCGCGTCTTCTTCCATTTTTGGCCAATAATAGCTGGCTCTAATCATGGTTTTTACTAAAGATCTTCCTCCCTCGTGATTTCCACAATGTCCCTTGTGTATTTCTCTCATCACATACTCTGTTTGAGAAGGCCCGAGGCATCTTGCTAGAGGACCACCGAACATTTTACAATAAAGATTACCTTTCTTTAAATAGTATCGAGCAGCTTTTTGCGAAGTGCTTGAGCCTTTTTCTTATCTTCAGGTAAAATTCCATATTGCAAAAAATTGACAACCTCGTTCCTCCAATCCCAAATTAGATTATTGAAATTTACCTCAATTTTTGTCTTGATCAAGTACGAAATAAAATAAATGAATCACAGAAGCATTTTTGTCATTCGTTACTTTTGTAGCAGATGCAAGATTAGCTAGGGCGTCAGCCTCAGCATTTTCCTCTCCTTGTATCTGCACGACTTTCCAAGTTTGGAATTGCCTGACCAATTCACGTGCCTTTTCTAGGTATTGCTACATTCTTGCCTCTCTGGCTATATAAGTCCCTAGCATTTGGTTAACTACGAGCTGTGAATCTCTTTTGATTACGACTTGTTCTATACCAAGCTCTCGTGCCAGTTCAACCTGCAATCACAGCTTTATATTCTGCCTCATTGTTAGTTATAGGATGACATTTTATGGCTTGTCGTATTGTTTCTCCCGTGGGTGGTACAAAAATAATACCTAAACTTGCCCCTTTCATATATGACGAACCATCAGTAAATAAGGTCCAAGTTCCTGGATTATACCCGTTAAATACCTGCAGTTCTTTTTCTACTTCTAGTTGTATCCCTTGACTAAAATCTGCCACGAAATCTGCTAAAACATGTGACTTTATTACAGTTCTAGGTTGATATGTAATGTCATATTCACTTAGTTCTATGGCCCACCTGGCTAATCTACCTGATAATTCTTGTTTATGCAATATATTACGCAAGGGATAGGCGGTTACTACAGAGATGAGATGATATTTAAAATAAGGTCTTAACTTCCTAGATACCATAATTAATGCTAGTGCAAGTTTTTTTAGATGAGGATACCGAGTTTCAACATCTAATAATGACTTGCTAACATAATAAATTGGAGACTGTTTACCTTGGTCTTCTTGAACTAACACAGCGCTTACCGCTACTTCTGAAATAGCAAGGTAGATGAGTAGTTTCTCCCCATCTTTTGGTTTTGCAAGCAACGGTGGATTTGACAAATATACTTTAAAATTTTTAAGCGCCTTTTGACATTCTTCAGACCATTCAAATTGATCCTGCTTTTTTAGGGCTGAAAAGAACCTGAAGCATTTTTCTGATGATTTTGAAATAAATCTTCCCAAATCTGCTATTCTCCATGTTAGTTTTTGTACTTCTTTTTTACTTGTCAGTGTATCAGGGATTTCCTCAATAACTTTAATCTGCGCGAGATTTACTTCAATGCCACGGTTAGAAACAAGAAATCCCAAGAACTTACCTGATGAAACTCCAAATGCACATTTCTCAGGGTTTAACTTCATGTTAAATTTACGAAGAATTTGAAATGTATCAGACAAGTATTGGATATGATCCCTTGCTTGTTGTGACTTGACCAACATATCATCTATATAGACCTCCATGGTTTTCCCAAAATGTTCTTGAAACATTTTGGTCACCAACCTTTGATATGTGGCTCCAGCATTCTTGAGACAAAATGACATTACTTTGTAATAGTAAGTCCCCCTCTCTGTTATAAATGAAGTTTTTTCCTCATCTTTTGGATCTATTTTTATTTGTTTATACCTTGAATATGCATCTAAAAAACTTAAAAATTCATTTCCTGTAGTGGCATCAATTAGTTGATCTATATGCGGTAATGGAAAAGAATCTTTAGGACAAGCTTTGTTTAGGTCAGTATAATCTACACAAACTCGCCACTTACCATTCTTTTTAGGTACTACTACAGTATTAGCTAACCAATTTTGATATTTTACCTCGCGGATGGACCCAATTTTTAATAGTTTTTGTACCTCATCTTGAATCACCTGATTTTTGAAAGATCCTTGCTTTCTTTTCTTTTGTTTGATAGGTGGGTATGATGGATCTTCATTTAACTTGTGGGTCATCACTTCCGAAGGTATTCCTGTCATATCAGAATGGGACCAGGCAAAACAATCCACGTTGGTTTTCAAAAATTTAGTCAACTTACCTTTCATTTCTTGGCTTGGGTTGGCCCCAATGTAGACTTTCCTTTCAGGCCAGGGTGCAAATAGTACTACAACTTCCAATTCCTCAATCGTGTTTTGATGTTTTCATTTTCCTCTAGCTCTTGGATGGTATCACGCCTCGAGTCTACATATGTTCTCCCGTGCTCAGTTGAGGCTTATGTTGCAGCATTCTCAACTGGATTCTGTGATTTCTATTTCTCTTCGTTTTTTGCGCTTGAATCTACTACAGAATTAATGATCCTAGACGTTTACTGGTCACCACAAATTTGCTGTATTTCCCATTGTGAAGGGAATTTAATAACTTGATGCAGGATAGATGGAACAACATCCATTTCGTGAATCCATGGTCTACCGAGAATCATATTATAAGCCATGTCCATCTCTACCACCTGAAACTTCGTGTCTTTGACAACTCCTTCTGCGAATGTGGTGATTATTATCTCCCCCTTTGTTACGGCGCTCGAGTTGTCAAAACCAGATAAGGTGTGCGCCTTGGGTATTAGCTTATCTTTAGCTTGTATTTCGTTTACCACTCTTAGCCGAATGGTATTCACAAAGCTACCTGGATCAATCAAAACTCGTTTCACATTAGTGTCATGCAAAAGTAAAGATATTACCAGTGCGTCATTGTGTGGGGTTAGCACGCCATCTGCATCTGCATCATCACATGTAATACTTTCTTCTTCCAAAACCCGTTGAACTCGCTTCCCATGTGTGACTGTAATTTTTGAAACCTTCTTGGTTGTCGTATATGTTACACCATTAATTTCTCCTCCTCCGCTTATGCCATTAACTGTCCTCTTTGGTTAAGGGGGTTTAGGGGGTTCCTGCCTGTTCTTCATATACGCTTGCTTACCATTTTCACTAAACAATTCGGTTAGATACCCTTGCTTTAACAAATGTTCAACTTTACCTTGCAGCAATCTATAATCCGTTGTTTTGTGACCATGATCGTTATGAAACTCGCACAAAAAATCAGGATTTTGCCTGTTCGGGTTTGATCTCATTTCTTTTGGCCATCGTACTTTATCTCACATGCTTCTTAATACTGCTACTAACTCTGATGTGCTAACATTAAAATTGTAACTACCAATTTTTGCCTTCGAGATTCTATCATCATCTCGCGTATCTCCTCCATTTCGCTTTTTTCCGAACCTTGATGATGAACCTGACTCTCTATCTCTCGGTCTATGATCGTACCTTGAGTTATCCTGCTTTGAACGCGAGTCTTTTCCTGCTGGTCTCATGTAGGGCTCGTACCTATTTTTACCGGACCTTTTTTCAATTTCAGCACGTCTTGAACTTACCCTATCCTCTTTTCGAGACTGAGTGATGGTATCTTCTTCTATCCGCAGCTTCGTGCTGTATCTGTTGTAAACATCATTCCAAGTTGTTGCTGAAAATTCATGTAGACTTTTCTTGAGTCATCGCATGGCTTCTGAACTTTTCTCATTTAGATTACTAGCAAACGCCATAGCTGCCCAGTTATCAGGTACGCGTGGCAACATCATCCTCTCACGCTGGAATCTATCTACGAATTCTCTAAGCAACTCCGAATCTCCTTTCTTTATTTTGAAAGTATCCTCCATTCTTTTTCAACTTTTTGAGCTCTCGAGTGTGCTTTGATAAATGAATCTACAAGCTCAACAAAAGAATCTATAGAATTTTCGGGCAAAAGAGACTACCATGTTAATACTCCCTTAGTGAGTGTTTCTCCGAATTTTTTGACCAATACTGATTCAATTTCTTGCTTGGTCAAGTCATTTCCCTTTACACCGGTTGTGAATGCAATTACATGGTCACGTGGATTAGTTGTTCCATCGTATTTCGGAATGTCGACATCTTGAATTTCTTCGAAATTTGTAGGGGAGAAGCACTTGGCTTCCAAGGTTGTTGTGAATATTTGTCCATATCTATTACCTTGATTACAGGCGGTACTCCAGGTATTTGCTCTATGCGGTCGCTCTGCTCCTTGAGCTATTTCTGCAAAGTTAATACTAAATTTTGTAAATCAGAATTAACTGTGTTACCTGGTTCTCCATCACGATACTCGCTGGGAGTTCCACCACTGCCTAAATTAACGAGTCCAGAACGAGGGTTTTCAAAAGTGTTGTTATTTGGAGTTGGTGTTAACCGACAACTGGCTGGTTAAAGCCTGGAGAGCATTGTTGACCTGTTGAGCAATTAATTTTTTAAGAGCTTCATCGATAACTTGATCATTTGCAAGTCTGTCATTTTCATTCGATTCAGATCTGTTAGGAGTCCTCTCTTGTGATTGTCGCTGAGAATGTTGTGGCAATGGAGGTGAGGTTCTGTCATCTTGTTCGTTCAGTTGATGTTGTGGATCTTCTTGAAGTGGTAAATTGTGTTGGTTATTGTCGTTGACATTCGACATGATTATTTATGATAAAAGAGTCGATTTCAAAAGCAGATAATTATTAGATTCCCGACAACGGAACCAATTTGTTTAACCAAAAATAAGAATTTCGGTGAAAGCTTGTTTTTAGAAGAACTTGGGTTACTAATAATCAAATAGAAATAAGAATAATTGATGGAAATAATAGCTGGATAAAAAGCAAAGTAAATCAGTATATTTCAGTAGTATTTTGTGTCCTTACAAATGCTCATTCCTCACCTTTTATAGCTATTTCTAAGTAATATGTTTCTCTCCTTCCATAATGGAGTTATTATGGATAATTAATGACATTCAATGTAACGTTATAATTGACAATCGTAACTGTTTCGGTACAGACTATATAACGTTTTTCGTAATTAATGCTCATTAACTACCAATAATACATATCTATACTCTTTTGCTATTTAGGTTCATTCTTCCGATGCTTTTTCAAATTATCAAGAGGTTCGAGCACCCATTCCTTTTGGTTTTCTTGGATCTTTGCTCGTGCCTGTTAAAGCTCGTGCCTCTTCAACTATTCTTCGCCAACTGTCATTCATTTACTGATCCACGTGTCATGACATATCAACACATAATTAATTTGATATAATAACTTGATTTTTCCCAATGCAATATTGTGCATTGTTATAAGTAGGGGTATTTATATTATAGTTAATACGCATCAATATTGCAAATATCCACAACCAAATATGGAATAACCATAATCCCTAATTTTATATCTGGATCAATATCCTTATCTTGTTAACCAAATGACCACCTAATGTTTAGGGGATTTAAAATCACTGTGGTTTGGGATCGAGAAAACTAGAAGACGTTAATCAGGTTAACTAATAGATAATTATATATAAAAAGTAGGATTAGTAGCGTGAGAAATAAGATAAGTTTAGAGGCGGATATAGCTAGTTTTATTGGGTTTAATATTTTAACATTGAACATAATATATAGGTAAAAATATCACAAAATTGCACCCAATAACCTAGGGACATTTGCATCTATACCCGCTTTTTGGGTTATGTTTTAACTTGTGCCCGTTTTGCAAAAAAATTACAAGCGTACCCACTTTTTCGCGTAACTTCAGCATACGAGGCTGAAGTAGCAAAGGCAATCACGCAAAACTGTAGACGGAACTGAAATAGCAAGTGTGTTGAAGTTTTTGTTTGTAATAGCTAAAGTTTTTGTTTTTGTAACTGACGAAGATTTTTTTTGTAACTGGCGAACTTCAGCTCTAGAGCTGAAGTTTTTGTTTTTGTAACTGGCGAACTTCAACTCTAGAGCTGAAGTTTTTTGTTTTGTAACTGGCTTATGGTTTTCATACTTCCCAGAGACTTAAACTAAATCATCCATCAAAACAGATGATGTTAAGAGATGGCACAAACAAAGGGGTTTTCGTTGTGATTCAAACCAGTTAGTCTCAGCATAAACAGATAAAAAATCTGTGCATTTTTTCTACAACGAAAAGTTTTCAACGCACTTATACAGATTTATGATAAGCTGATTTATTTATTCAAACTTGTTGGTCTCAGTTAGCTGCTGCTTCTATAGTTTCAGTTAGCTGCTGCTTCAACGCATCTATTACCACCATTCAATCAAGTAAGGACCTTTAGTCACGGACTTCAGAAAGAGGTTGAGGGCGGATATAACTTTGAGGAGGAGAAGGAGGAGGAGAAATGGGGCATAAGTTGTTTAAAAAGTGGGTAGAAGTTAAAAAAAATTTAAAAAATGGGTATAAGTTAAATGAGGGCGACCAAATAGGCGCTCCGTACAATTTTTATAATAACCTAGTGGTCAATAAAATGATTGAAAAACCATGAGATCTCATGTTTAAATCTCGGGGAAGACAGGAAAACAATAGGTAATTTCTTCTTACCTAATAATGTGTTGGTGGGTTATAGCAAGCGACCGCAGAAAACAAATCATTAATTATATAAAGGAACGTGGGGTGGGGCATCAAGAGTTCTTACATTTGAATGGCCTTTTTGAGGGCAATGATGGTGTCCATAGAAGTGTTGGTATCAATATCAAAAGAAATGGAGTCGCACAGTCCATAGAAGTGTTGGTATCAATATCAAAAGAAATGGAGTCGCACATTTCAGGGCTTCTATAGAAAGAAGTTGATAATTGGCTTTGTAATCAATACTGCATTGGGGTAGTAGATTTTTTCATTGTCGTAACGGAGGAAAACTGTGGTCAATATATTCATCTCTTCCGCTAATAGCTGCATAGATAATATTAAAAAATAAGGAAATAAATTGAAACCCAAAAATTCACATATGTTAATTAAGAAATTAAAATTGGTTGTACCATATTCGCGCCAATCCAAATCAATATTCTACTATCTAGTTTTGAAAATGTTTACATGAAAATTGTCATTGTTGTTGAAAAGTAAATCAAGATACAAACACTATCTCAACAAAATAATACCTAGAACTCCTCAAAAAATCATGCAAAAAATAAAAGGAACCAAATGGTTTAAAAATAAGGCAGGTTATTTGCCTATTAATATGAAAATTCTTTACCCTGCTTGTGTCGATTGTTTTATATGAGAAGGTTAATTATTAGTGTTGAATAATAATAAAGATATATAACTGATCAACTCCATCGATAACACAGCGATCGCCAATGTCAAAAGGATGGACGACAAAGACACAGATGATGGATTCGAAGATAGTCTTGCAAGTGTTTTGGAAATCCGAGAAGTACAAGTTGTGAAAGATGGAGAGCAAGGATTTGTGTGGACAACAGTCCCTCACTAAGAGCGAACCCACAGGTATTATAAAACCCACTATCCCACTTGCTATCTTATGAAGCTGTGCACTGCCGTTTTTGTATCATTTAATGAATGTGCCAAGTACTTCCTCAAATAGTATGCTCTAACCTAACAATAAATCCCAAACAAAGAAAAAGTCAAATCAAAAGATGCTAGTCCTTGAATTACAATTCATTGATAGCATAATGAATAAATCTTCACATCACGTTTTAACATATAGGTTACTAATCCCAATTTTTACTTGTAAATCATTTAGGTGATTTGATATGTATTGGAGTCTTTTATTCTATCTGTTAGTGTATATAAATTAAATTAAAAGATTATAGATGTGTGTATATATATAATTACCACCCAATTTCTGAAGGCAGATTTGGTGATCCTTCCGGTCTCGAGAGCTAGCTCCGTCAAAGAGTGGGAAAATGGTGTGTATCTCTACTCTATTCAGGAATCTCATTAAATCTTCCTCCCCTATGTACCTTCAGCATAAAAAGATAAACTTAATTCCCATATGTTGCAACTCATATGTTGCAACTCATTAGTTATCATGCTGTCTTTTGGGTGAAAAGTGAAACTTAATTCTGTAACATACATATTACATCCAACCTGTACTCCATATAATTAGTACAAGGAAGTTATAAATATATTCTGTTGGGCTTTCCTTTTTATACTTAATTAGATAGAGTAGCGTTAACACTTGAGACTGACCATGCAGAGATTTGACCCTATAATTATATACATTCAAATAATATATTCTCCCTCTCTCTCAATTTACATAATACATTTCGCTTATAGAAAATTAATTTAACTAAATGTTAATGCTAAATTAAATTAGTTCAACTTAATTAAACTTTGAATATTTAAAAACTATACAAAAAGTAATATAAGTTCTAATTTTTCTCATGTCAATATGATAACAAAATATATTTTAAATTATTTGTTAAACTTTACACAATTTGGCTTTCAATAAGCGAAGTGTGTTATCTAAATTGAAATGGATGGAATAGTACTTTATATATATATATATATGCACACACACACACACACACGTTTACCCTAAAAACGGATAACAATTGAATTTATACGTGGTTTTAACGATACGTGATTTTACTTGGCACAAATTGGAAAAATATGTAAATTGATATTGTAATTGATTATAAAGAGAAATAAATGCAAACCAAATGAAACGTATAGGTTTGGCACTCGAGCTAGATCACCCTCGAACTAAGTAAAGATTCTATTGAAATATGAACAAAGTAACAGAATATTGAAAGCTTAAGAGAAGACAATATATTGCTTTGTATTGCATAAATGTGATGTGTTTTACAAATGATCAGACCCCCTTTATATAGTAGAGGAGGCCTAGTCTTGGTACACCTCTAAATACAGTAAGAAATCTCATTATTGGCTAATTAATCAGCCTTATCTCAATAGTGATGGGATTCCGCCATGATCCTTGCTCGATTACAAATATATATTTCGGCTTACCATTACTTGATTTGGTAAACTTCTATCGGTCTCGCTCGATCTCTATTTTGCTTGATCTTGATCTTGGCCGATCTCGACCTTGATTGGTCTTTGAGTTATGAGCTCAGCAATCTAATTTCGCACTATGGCTCGATATAACACGAGGCCGAACCTTGACCTATCATGTTCTAGTCTGGATTAGTCATTGTGAGCACCTAATTTTTGTCATACATGAAAAAAACTCCTAAAAATAAATCAAGAATAATTTTAATGAATTTTAGGAGATTTTCTTTATTTAGTTGCATTTCATGCATGTTTAATATTTTTAAAATCATAAGAAAAAATCATAAAAAATTGTCATATTTTAATTTCATGTCATCTTAGGTTCAATTTGAATTTAGGAATTAATTACATTGAGTTAATTGCATTATTAAGGAAAAAATCACAAAAATAGTCATTTTTATATATGTTTAACTTTTAGTCTTTAGAAATTAGTGTTTTTATTTTGTTTTAAGTTAATTAGTTGTTTTAATAGATAAATAATTTTAATTTTACAAATTAGATTGATTTAGGATATTATTAGATTTTAAAATCAAAGAAAAAAGAAGAAAAATATGAAAGGAAAAGGGGTTTGTTTTTGAATTAAAATCGGACTAAGCCAGCTTCAATTGGCCCAATACCATACCAATACCCACGGCCCAAACTCTATTTTCATTAAAACCTAACCCTTCTCTCATTTTCTAACCTAGACACACATTAAAAGTCCTAAGGAAAATCGTACTCCTCTCTCACCGACCCAAAAAACGGCGTGACCCCAGCTCCCTTCTTCTGTGTGCTTTTTTCATTTCTCAAAATACACACACATCAATTACACCCACACACCTAGGCTGCTGGAAGAAGAAGTTTGCACTTCAAAATTTAAGATCGAGAAAACCAAAAAAAGAATGAAAAGCTATAAAAAAAAGGATGAACAGCAGAGTGATTGGTTGTTTCAGATTCAAATGATTCACAATCAAAGCTGCGTTTATTTGTTGTCGATTCCGAATTGATTTGCCTGGGTTCGAAATTTCCTTCCTCTTGTTCGGGATTGTTTTTGCTGTTCATCATTGCTGAACTTTACCAATTAGGAGTTCTAGGCATTTATTTGGTTTTTGAGCTGTTGTTTCCCTACTTTAGGAGTGTTTAAACTCTCCAAAATTGCTGATTGACTGTTGAATTTATGGCTACTTGCTGGGTCTTGTCATCTTCATTTGTGCTCGAGTTTGGCCGATTCAATTCCTGACTCAGGCATTAGGTACACATTCCTAAATCTGTATTTGCTTGTGTTTGTTGCTAAAAATGAAAAAATATGTTAAACTTCTGACAAGCTTTGATTTACGGTTCTGTTATGCTATCTGTGTCATTTGTGTGTTTTTAGCTTCGAGTGAGAACATTGGTTTTTCTACCACATTGCAGTCTCTTACAGTGAAGATTAATAATCTCCTATATCTCTTATTATGCTCGAAATTTTCTTTCAAAGCACTATTTCAAATTATTATCTTTTCTTTTTTGCATCTTGTATTTAAAAGTAAAAGTTAAACATCATCCTTAATATTTGAAATTATGAATACGCATTGATTGTCCCGTAATTCTTGTTTCAAAATGGTCAATAGCTTAAACTAGTGGCGTTTTAAGTGCTAATCGATTCCTGTTAATCAAGGAACAAATGTTAAGCCTAATCTTTGTACACATTTTGATAAATAGAATCAGTAACAAGTTTCACCAAAAAAGCAAATAAGAATTCATAAGTTAGTCCATAATTTCATAATTAATTTACATCCTTCTCCACAAATTTATTCCATAACTCTTGGTCTTACCCCAAATCTAAAAACTTTAGAAAAGTTAATTCATGATGTGACGATCCGGTCAGTCGTCTCATGAGTTACCGCTCCGTTTTCCCTAGTTCTGCTTCTTTATGCTTTGTTATCCGTGTTTTGTGGTATCGGGTTGGTCGGATCGAATCCGGAATGGTTTTGGTAAGGCTTAACAAAGTTTAAGTTGGAAAAGTTAATCGGATGTTGACTTATGTGTTAGAGGGCTCAGACGTGATTTTCGATGGTTCGGTTAGCTTCGGGAGGTGATTTATGGCTTAGGAGTATGATCGAAATGAAATTTGGAAGTTCGGAGTAGAATTAAGCTTGAATTGGCGAAGTTGATATTTTGGCGATTTCCGGTTGATAGACGAGATTTTGATATAGGGGTCGGAATGGAATTCTGAGAGTTTCAGTAGCTTCGTTGGGTCATTTGGGATGTGTGTGCAAAATTTCAGGTCATTCGGGCGTGGTTTGATTGGGGTTTTTATCAAAAGCAAAATTTGGAAGATTCTAGAAACTTAGGCTTGAATCCGATGTGTTTTGGGTGATTTGATGTTGTTTGAGGTATTTTGATAATTGGAACAAGTTTGATTAAGGTTTTAGGAAGTGTTGGTGCCTTTGGTTGAGGTCTTGGGGGCCTTGGGGTGAGTTTCGGAGGATTGAACGAATCATTTTCATCGGTTTGAGATAAGTAACCACTGTAAATCTGGAACTGAGGGTACAAAACCCCGGTATTTGACTTGTTTTTGATAAATGCGGTGACACACATGCTAGGTGACGAGCGTATGGCGTGCAACAGTAGGGATTGTGACTTGGTCCGTCCCGTAGCGACTATTAAGTTGCGTAATTGATTTGGAAATATTATGTTATCCCGTATTTTGGATATTTATATTGTATTATGGGCTGTATGACATATTTGAGGCCTTGTGCCGACCTGTAGAAACCCTTAGGGACATTTTGACAAATTTCCTCACCTTACTTGCTAGAAGCAAATCCTCAGACATGTTTTACCTACTTAAATATTTAAAACTGGTTTTATTACACTACTCCTGATTGTGAGGACTGTTTGGCCTGAGTTCCCTAAATTTCATTGTTGTGCCCAAGAGGTAGTGATGTTAAAGACTAAGAGAGGTTGAGAACCTAATTGTGAGGATATTTATATATATATGGATCGGGCTGGACGCCGCTGCGATACTTATATGGATCGGGCTACACGCCGCAGTGATACTTATATGGATCGGGCTGCACGCCGCAGCGACATGACGCTTGGGTTGTAGGAGCCTCTTCAGAGTCTACACACCCCCAGTGAGCATAGTCGACTATAAATACATGGATCGGGCTGCACGACTCAGCGGTTACTATGATTTCTACTAATATGAGATATAGATGAGCCGAGTGCTGAGAGTGAGTACTGAGTGACGAGAGTTGAGTCACGAGTGACTGAGAGGCTGCCCGAAGGGCCATATTCTGAGTGATTCCTTGCCTGAGGGCCCCTGTTATGATGTTTTCACTATTTTCACTCTTCTTTTAAATAAGTCTCTGTTGGACATATTGCTAAGTAACTGATTTCAATGTTTAAACTGAAAATGATGATTTTTATAACAGAATTGATTTTAAAGTTATATGTTTTGAACTACTCATCACTGCTTTCAGTCCATTATTTACTTTAGTTACTTACTGAGTTGGCGCACTCACGTTACTCCATGCACCTTGTGTGCAGATCCAGGTGCCCGAGCAGCCGAGTGAGCATCTTTAGCTGATTCAGTTTCTGTCGAGAATTTCGAGGTAGCTGCATGGCATTTGCAGTCCTGTTTTCTCCCTTCTATCATGTTATTTTCCGCATTTTCTAGACTATTGATGTAGTAGGTATTCAGACTTGTATTAGAGGCTCTAGACTCATGACACCAGATCAGTTTGGGCTGTGTAGTTTTCTGTTATTTTGACTTCCGCATATTTTTTGTTGCTCTAAACGGTTATTATGAAATTGGTATTTAAAACTTGTGTTGAAAATGGGTTCTTACTAATGGAAAATGGGTTGTGGTCAGTTGACTGGTTGGCTTGCCTTGTAATATGATAGGCGCCATCACGACCGGCATTTGGGGTCGTGACACATAATCTCGTAGCTTGCTTTAGACGCGATTAATAATAAATCATCGTGACTATGGGTACGGTTCCCGTGACATAGTTATGATACCTAATTTCAAATTTGGGTTTGCATTTCATATGACCTGATCATAACAACTCTGAACAATAATAAAATAAACATATCACGAATCACGGATGCATTTTGTGTAGCGTGATTTGCGGTGTGTCCCAAAACAGCAAGTGTACGACAATCGTAACTTGTTCAAAAAATAATTTCATAAATCCTAATAAGCGGTTAAAATAATTAAAAGCAATTATAAAGTTAAAAATGTACTAGGTTTAAAACATGTAGTAAATCAGATAATTAGGCCAATTATTAATAGTTTAAGCAACCGTGCTCGAACCACGAAATATGGGAATACCTAACACCTTCTCCCGGATTAATAGAATTCCTTATCTAGAATTTTTGGTTTCGCAGACTTTTAAATGAAGTCAAATTTTCCTCGATTTGGGATTTAAAATAAATCGGTGACTTGTGGCACCATAAAATTATTCTAATTGGCGATTCTGATTTAAATAATATAATTCTATGTCGATTTATGTTACTTTAATTGGAAAAACTCCATTATATCCCTCTCGGATAAAAAGGAGGTGTGACAGCTCTAGCGACTCTACTGGAAAAAGAACCTAAAATTGTTGTTCATGGTTCAGAATTCGAGCTTAGAATAACTGTTATAGTTGGCTTTTATTTATAATATGATTTTTATGTGTTCAAGCCTAATGTGCTAAATGCCGTTTTTACCACTTTGATATTGTGTGAACTGTATATACACTGTTACGAAACCCTTCTTCTCCCTAAGTCTTCTAAATCATCTGGAAAGTGTGCACTTCGTGTGACTTATTTTCTGTTAGAGTCATATTCAAATTTTAGAACGAGGTTCGGAAAAGTTGCAAAGCCGGTGAATCTTTTGTATTCCCGGTATGCTGCCCCCCTCGGCTCAAGCTGTCCGCTCGGGTAAGCCAAGTTTAGAACAATACACCCAGATTTTTAAACCTAGAATAACATAACCTCATATAGGATCCCTAGTAGGTACGTTTGTTTACATCATGTGCATCTGACATTGGGGACTCAACACAGGGGTTGAGTCCGTCTAGGACAGGTGTACCCAAATTAAAAAGACCATCCTGATGCATCTTACGTGCTACTTGCACATCTGTTTTTTTCGGCTTGCATGTTGACCGGCTTTTAGAATAAGGGAGAAAAATTGGAAAAAATTAAATTGAGGTATAAGGGAGATAATTTGTCACGACCCTAAACCCAGATCCGATCTTGATGGTGCCTCTCGTGAAGACACGTACAGCCGACACAAATACCCAAAGAAATTAACAGATATAATAATTCATAATTAAGTCACTAATAATGATAAATCCCAAAATAGAATGAAATATATCAACTACGGAAACAAACACAGCCCGACATCAGGGTGTCACCAGTCATGAGCATCTAGCATATGTCTAAGAGTATGAAAGAGTTTATACAGTCTATTACAAAACTAGAACAAGGAAAATAAGATAGGAGGGAGAAACACTGGGCTGCGAACGCCGAGCAGCTACCTAGTGGACTCTAAATAGCATGCTGGGAGCAATCAACCCTCACTAGCGGGGCTCGAAGCTCTTGAATCTACACACAGGGTGCACGGAGTAATGTGAGTACGCCAACTCAATGAGTAATAAAAATAAATGAAGACTAGGCAATAAGAAAACACGTAAAACACAGCAAAATGCTACAAAGAGGCAGTGAAAAACCAATACAATGCAATAAAACAGTGAAATCTTATAAAAACACCTTAGTTCAGTATAAGCTTCTTTAAAACAACTTTTTAATAGTTAAACAAGTAAATGAAAAGCAGCGAGAAGAGATAAATACATAAAATCTGCCCCTCGGGCACAATATCGACAAAATCAGCCTCTCAAGCAATAACATGGAACAACACCAACCCCTCGGGCTATATCACATATCACACTGGTACCCACACTCACTAGGGGTGTACAGACTCCGGGAGGGGCCCCTTACGGCCCAAGCACAATATCAAGCCATCTCGTGGAATAATCAAATAGGCTCTCGGCCTCATATTAAACCACATTGTGGCGTACAACTCAGGCCCTTGGCCTCCTAATCATAATCAGTACAACACTGCTGCGGCGTGTAGCCCGATCCTATAATAATCCTCACAACACAGGCATTTCGCCCTACTTAGTTAGAAATCTCTAAAAGCCACTCGGGCACAGTAAAATATGATGCTAAGCCCAAAATATCATTTCAGATGTCAAAACAGAGTAAACATGACTGAGTTACAAAAACAGCAGAATATAGCATGACTGAGTGCAAGTATAAAGTCAAAACAGTGAGGAAATACTAGTAAAAATCCCTTAAGGGTCCAAAATAGTTGGCACAAGGCCCAAATATGGCATTCAGCCCAAAACATGATGAGAGCAAATAGTTTTCAATCAAATACGCGGTAAAACAGTCATTCGGGATGGACTAAGTCACAATCCCCCACGGTGCATGACCCCACGCTTGTCATCTAGCGTGTGCATCACCTCTACATAGACAATGATGTGAAATCCGGGGTTTCATACCCTCAAGACAATATTTACAATCATTACTCACCTCGATCCGGTCCAAACTCTAACCCGCGATGCCCTTGCCTCTCGAATCGGCCTCCAGATGCTCCAAATCTAAACAAAATCAGTGCAAAACCATCAAATATGCTAAGGTAACAAAGCCCACTCAAAAGAAATAAAATTACAATACAAATCCCGAAATTGGCCAAACCCGACCCCGGGCACACATCTCGGAATCCGATAAAAATTACATCAATAGACTTCTTATCACTTCCCGAGTTCATTCATATCAAAAGCACTGAAATCCAAGCACAAACGACCCCTCAAATCCCAAATTCTAGCTCTCCAATTACAAGCTCTAGTTCTTCAATATTTAGGCTTAAATTCTATAAATTTCATGATTAATTAGGTAGAAATCACACTATGATTGAGTATTAAGTCCATAAATCTTACCTCCAAGTGTTCCCCCTTGATTTCCTCTTCAATCCCCTTCAAAAGCTTCAAAATCGCCCAAACATGGAGGAACTTAGACCCAAAATAGCGGAAATGGGTCTTTTAAACATTCTGCCCAGCACTTAAAAATCCTTCATTGCGAACGCGGTCAATGCCTCGCGTTTGCGAAGCACAACCTAGCGTTGACCACTTATTCCTATGAGAATGCGACGCCATGTACGCGAACGCGAAGACTCAACTTCACAACCCATCACGAACGTGGGTCCCTCTCGTGAACGCGTATATTCCTTACTCCAACCCTTCGCGAACGCGGGACCTGCATCGCGAATGTGAAGGCCAAACCTCCAGCCTCTCATCCTAACACTTCGCGAACGCGAGGTCCACTCGCGAACAAGAAGCACACCTGTCTGCAACACTAACAACAGATTTTTCTGCAATCTTTTCAACTTGAAATGGTCCGTTTAACCACCCGAAACTCACCTGAGACCCTCGGGACCTCAACCAAATATATCAACATATCCCATAACATGATTCAAACTTGTTCCAACCTTTGGAACGCCCCAAACAACATCAAAACACCAAATTTGCATCGGATTCAAGCCTAAGAATTCCAAAAACTTCTAAATTCCGCTTTCGATCAAAAAGTCTATCAAACCACGTCCGAATGACCTGAAATTTTGCACACACATCCCAAATAACACAACGGACCTACTGCAACTCCCGAAATTCTATTCCGACCCATATATCAAAATCTCACCTACCAAATGGAAAATGCCAAAATCCTAATTTCGTCAATTCCAACCTGATTCTACTCCGTACCTCCAAAACACATTCCGATCATGCTCTTAAGTCCCAAATCACCTCCCGAAGCTATTCAAACCATCAGAATTCACATCTGAGCCCTTTAACACATAAGTCAACATCCGGTTAACTTTTCCAACTTAAGCTTACTCAAAAGAGACTAAGTGTCTCAAACTTTACCAAAACCTCTTCGAACCCGAGCCAACTGACCCGATAATACAAAATACAGCTGAAAAAGGCAATAAGAAGCAGAAATGGGGTAAACAAAGCAGTAACTCATAAACGATCGGCTGGGTCGTTACATCCTCCCCCTCTTAAACAAACGTTCGTCCTTGAACGAGTCAAGAAACATACCTAAAGCCTCAAACAGGCAAGGATATCTGCTTCGTATCTCACACTCGATCTCCCAGGTAGCCTCCTCCATAGGCCGACCTCTCCACTGCACTTTCACTGAACCTATATCCTTTGATATCAACTTTCAAACCTGACGCTCTACAATAACCGCTAGCTCCACATCATAAGTTGAATCACTATCTAACTGAACTGTGCTGAAATACAGAACATGAGACGGATCCCCAATATACTTCCAGATCATAGAAACATGAAATATCAGATGCACACTCGACAAGCTGGGTGGAAAAGCAAGCTCATAAGCCACCTCCCCAATCCTCCGAAGTACCTCAAACGGCCCAATGAACCGAGGGCTCAATTTACCCTTCTTCCCAAATCTCATAACACCCTTCATGGGTGAAACCTTCAACAGAACCTTCTCACCAACCATATAGGACACATCCCGAACCTTCCTATCAGCATAACTCTTTTGTCTTGGCTACGCTGTACGAAGCCTCTCCTGAATCACCTTTACCTTATCTAAAGCATCCTGGACCAAGTCTGTACCCAATAGTCTAGCCTCACCCGGCTCAAATCAACCAACTGGAGATCTACACTGTCTCCCATACAAAGCCTCACATGGAGCCATCTGAATACTCGACTGGTAGTTGTTGCTATAAGAAAACTCCGCGAGCGGTAAAAATTGATTCCATAACCCTCCGAAATCAATGACACAAGAACGTAACATGTCCTCCAATATCTGAATAGTGCACTCGGACTGCCCGTTCGTCTGAGATTGAAAAGCTATGGTCCATTCAACCTGAGTACCCAACTCTCGCTGCACAGACCTCCAAAACTGCAAAGTAAACTGAGTGCCCCTATCTGAAATGATGGAAACTGGGACACCATGCAAACAAACAATCTCCCGGATATAGATCTCTGTCAACCGCTCTAAAGAATAGGTAGTACACACAGGAATGAAGTGTACGGACTTGGTCAGCCGATCCACAATTACCCTAATAGCATCGAACTTATTCAAAGTCCGTTGGAGCCCAACTACAACGTCCATGGTGATCCGCTTCCACTTCCACTCTGGAATATCCATCTGCTGAAGCAAGCCACCCGGTCTCTGATACTCATATTTTACCTGCTGACGATTGAGACGCCGAGCTACAAATCCCATAATGTCCTTCTTCATTATCCTCCACCAATAATGTTGTCTTAGATCTTGATACATCTTCGCGGCACCCGGATGAATAGAATACTGCGAGCTATGGGCCTCCTCCAAAATCAACTCCCGAAGCCCATTTACATTGGACACACATATCCGGCCCTGCATCCTCAACACCACATCATCACTAATAGTCGCATCTCTAGCATCATCGTGCTGAACTCTGTCCTTAAGGACACGCAAATGAGGATCATCATACTAGCGCTCTCTGATGCGATCATATAAGGAAGACCGAGAAATCACACAAGCTAATATCCGATTGGGCTCCGAAATATCTAACCTTACGAACCGATTGGCCAAGGCCTGAACATCAACTACAAGAGGTCTTTCCCCAACTGGAATATATGCCAAACTCCCCATACTCACTGCCTTCCGGCTCAAAGCATCGGCCACCACATTGGCCTTCCCCAGATGGTATAAAATAGTAATATCATAATCCTTTAGCAACTCCAACCATCTCCGCTACCTCAAATTGAGATCCTTCTACTTGAACAAGTGCTGGAGGATACGATGATTAGTAAATACCTCACAAGACACACCATACAAGTAATGCCTCAAAATCTTCAATGCGTGAACAATGGCAGCCAACTCCAAATCATGAACATGGTAGTTCTTCTCATGTGGCTTCAACTGAAGAGAAGCATAAGCAATAACTCTACCCTCCTGCATCAATACACACACAATACCAACTCTCGAAGCATCACAATCCACAGTATATGAACCTGAAGCTGATGGCAAAACTAACACTGGAGCTGTGGTCAAGGCAGTCTTGAGCTTCTGAAAACTCTCCTCACACTCATCCGACCACATGAAAGGAGCACCCTTTTGAGTCAACTTTGTCAAGGGAGATGCGATAGGTGAAAATCCCTGAACAAACCAATGGTAATAACCTGCCAAACCAAGAAAGCTGCGAATCTCTATGGCTGAGGACGGTATGGGCCAACTCTGAACCGCCTCTATCTTCTTCAGATCAACCTGAATACCCTCGCTAGACCCACGAGCCCCAAGAAAGCCACTAAACTGAGCCAAAACTCACACTTGGAGAACATTGCATAAAGTTTCTCCTCCCTTAATCTCTACAACACAACTCTCAAATGTTCTGCGTGCTCCTCCTGACTACGCGAATACACCAGAATATCATCAATGAAGACTATGACAAACGAGTTGAGATAAGGCCAAAACACGTTGTTCATCAAATGCATGAACACTGCTGGGGCATTGGTCAGCCCAAAAGACATCACCAAGAACTCATAATGACAATATCGGGTCCTGAAAGCCATCTTACGAATATCCAAGTCCTTGATCTTCAACTGGTGATAACCTGAACGGAGATCAATCTAGGAAAACACCCTCGCTCCCTGAAGCTGTTCAAACAAATCATCGATACGAGGTAAATGATACTTGTTCTTGATTGTTACTTTGTTCAACTGCCTGTAATTAGTGCACATCCTCATCGAGCCATCCTTCTTCTTCACAAATAGAACAGGCGCACCCCAAGGCG
Organism: Nicotiana sylvestris; assembly: GCF_000393655.2. NCBI lineage: Eukaryota > Viridiplantae > Streptophyta > Magnoliopsida > Solanales > Solanaceae > Nicotiana > Nicotiana sylvestris. The sequence continues at coordinate 115,510,115 of NC_091064.1, read as the reverse complement.
ACACACTAGGCCGAATAAATCCCTTATCAAGGAGTTCCTGAAGCTACTCCTTCAACTCTGCTAGTGCCATACGATACGGTTGAATATAAATGGGTTGAGTTCTCAGCACCAGATCAATACCAAAATCAATATAAGTGTGTGGTGGCATGCCCGACAAGTCTGCAGAAAACACATCGGGAAAATCCCCCGCAGCAGGAACAGAATCAATATTAGGAGTCTCTCCACTAACATCCCTCACGAAGGCTAAGTAAGAAAGACAACCCTTCCAACCATACGCTGGGCCTTCAATAATGAAATTACCCTACTGGGAACATAATTAGTCGAACCTCGCCACTCAATCCGTGGTACACCCGGCATAGCCAATATCACTGTTTTAGCATGACAATCCAAAATAGCACGACATGGAGATAGCCAATCTATTCCCAATATAACATCGAAGTCTACCATACATAACAACAACAGATCCACTCGGGTCTCCAGGACCCCAATAGTCACCACACATGACCAATACACACGGTCTACAACAACAGTATCACCCACCGAAGTAGATACACGAACAAATGAAATAAGAGACTCTTGGGGCCTATCCAAATAATAAGCAAAGTATGATGACACAAAAGAATAAGTGGAACCGGGATCAAATAATACAGAGGCATCTCTGCGACAGATTGAGACAATACCTGTGATCATAGCATCTGAAGCAATAGCATTAAATCTAGCTGGGAGTGCATAAAAATGGCTCTGATCGCCACCTGATCGACCTCCCCCTCTAGGGCGACACCTAGCTGAGTGACGTCTACCCCTAGCTAGGTGGGTCGGTGGGTAGTGGTGAAGTAACCGGTGCTGAAGCCGATGGCTGACTCCTCTGCTATGATAAACCCCCAAGACGAGGAGGACACTGCCTCCACATATGACCCAACTCTCCATACTCATAGCAACTCCCGGTGCTGGAGACGGGGACTAAAGGGAACCCCTAGCATCAGAATGACTAGCAGATGCACCTAGCATAGAAGAGCCCTGAACTGACGGAGCACGAGACAAACTCTGGGCTGGAAGGGCACTGCATGATGACTGGTCCTGATGAGAACTATGAGAACCATGACCCGATGACACCCCACGATAACCTAGGCGAGCTAACTGAGCATGCCTAAATGGACAACCTCTACCGTGTTGTAACTAACCTCTCGAAAGAGCACCACCATAACTACCAGATCCCCGAGGCCTCTTAGCCTCCCTCTCATGTCGCTCCTAGTGACAAACTGACTCAATCTCACGAGCAATGTCAACAACCTCCTCAAAAGTGGCACCAGACACCCTCTCCCTGGTCATGAGAATATGAAGCTGATAAGTGAGGCCATCAATGAACCTCCTAATCCTCTCTCTATCTGTGGGAACCAATTAAACAGCATGATGAGCTAACTCTGAGAACCTCATCTCATACTATGTCACAGTCAAATCTCCCTGACGCAACCACTCGAACTCCCTACATAGCCCCTCTCTGCGAGATTGTGGCACATACTTATCAAAAAAGAGAACAACTGGTGCCAGGTAAGGGTGCTGCACCAATAGGCTTACGCCTCTCATATGCCTCCTACCAAGTGAAGGCGGCTCCAAAAAACTGAAAAGTAGTCTGGTCTCCAGAATACCTGCTGTACAAAGAATCCTCTGACACTTGTCCAAGAAACCTTGGGCATTCTCGTCCTCTGCACCACTGAATGTCGAAGACTGAAGTCTACCAAACCTCTCTAACCTGCGCAGCTCATCCTATGGCATGGCAGGAGCTACATAGTCCTGAGCAGCTGCAACCGGCTGGGTTAGATGTGCCCCCGGTGTCTGAAGTCCCTACACGACCTGCTTAGTGCGAGCAGTGGGAGTCTGAGTGCCTCCCCCAGCTTGAGATGTAGCTGTGGCTGTAGTAACTAAGACCGCCTGAGCTAGGCCAGTGCATACCGATAGAATCTGAGCCAAGGCCTCCTGAAGACCCGGAATCATAATGAGCACAACTGGTGCCTCAGCTGGTGCTGTTGGAACATCCGTAACTGGGACCTGATCCTGAACTACGACGGCTGGTAGATCTGTAGGTGGTGCCCTAACTACTGTGCGGGCTACACCCCTGTCCCTACCGCGTCTTTGGCCTCTAGTGGCCACAGCTGGTGATACTGGTGGTCGTCCATCCTGACCGGTAGCGCGTGTCTTCACCATCTGTGAGAGAATAAAATAACAGAAGTTTAGTATTCGGATCAACAAATTCGCACAACAAGAATTTCAAGAATATTAAGTTTTTCCTAAAGGTTCTGCAGCCTCTCAAGGAGAAATACAGACGTATATGTACCGATCCGCGAGACTTTACTAAACCTGCTCATGACTCATGAGACCTATGTAACCTAGGCTCTGATACCAACTTGTCACGACCCTAAACCCAGACCTGACTGTGATGGCGCCTCTCGTGAAGACAAGGCCAGCCGACACAAACCACCAAATAAATTAACAAATATAATAATTTATAATAAAGTCATTAATAATGATAAATCCCAAAATAGAGAGAAATATATCAACTGCGGAAACAAACACAGCCCGACATCGGGGTGTCACCAGTCATGAACATCTAACAAAAGTCTAAGAGAATGAAAGTGTTTATACAGTCTATTACAGAACTAGAACAAGTCAAATAAGATAGGAGGGGGAAACACTGGGCTACGAACGCCGAGCAACTACCTAGTGGACTCCGAAAAGCCTGCTGGGAGCAATCAACACACACTAGCAGGACCAGAAGCTCCTGAATCTGCACTCAGGGTGCATGGAGTAATGTGAGTACGCCAACTCAGTAAGTAATAAAAATAAATGAAGGTTGAGCGATAAGAAAACACGTAAAACACAGCAAAATGCTATAAAGAGGTAGTGAAAAACCAATACAATGCAATAAAACAGTGAAATCTTATAAAAACACCTTATTTCAGTATAAGCTTCTTTAAAACACCTTTTTAATAGTTAAACAAGTAAATGAAAAGAAGCGAGAAGAGATAAACACATAAAATCAGCCCCTCTGACACAATATCGACAGAATCATCTGCTCGGTCAATAACATGGAACAACACCAGCCCCTCGAGCTATATCACATATCACACTAGGTACCTACGCTCACTGGGGGTGTACACACTGCGGGAGGGGCCCCTTACGGCCCAAGTGCAATATCAAGCCATCTCATGTCATAATCAAATAGGCTCTCGGCCTCATATCAAGCCACCTTGTGGCATACAACTCAGGACATCGGCCTCTTAATCATAATCAGTACAACACTGCTGCGGCGTGCATCCCGATCCCTTAATAATCTTCACAACATAGGCCCTCGGCCCTACTTAGTAAGAAATCTCTAAAAGCCACTCGGGCACAGTAAAATATGATGCTCAGCCCAAAATATCATTTAAGATGTCGAAAAAGAGTAAACATGACTGAGTTATAAAAACATCAGTATATAGCATGACTGAGTACAAGTATAAAGTCAAAATAGCGAGGAAATAGTAGTAAAAATCTCCTAGGGGTCCAAAATAGTTGGCACGAGGCCCAAATATGGCATTCAGCCTAAAACATGATGATAGCAAACAGTTTTCAATCAAATACGCAGTAAAACAATCATTCGGGATGGACTAAGTCACAATCCCCAATGGTGCACGACCCACGCTCGTCATCTAGCATGTGCGTCACCTCAACATAGCACAACGATGTGAAATCTGGGGTTTCATACCCTCAGGACAATATTTACAATCATTACTTACCTCGATCTGGTTGAAACTCTAACCCGTGATGCCCTTGCCTCTCGAATCGGCCTCCGGATGCTCCAAATCTAACAAAAATCAGTGCAAAACAATCAAAATATGCTAAGGGAACAAAGCCCACTTGAAAGAAATCAAATTACAACACAAATCCCAAAATTGGCCAAACCCGACCCCCGGGCCCACGTCTCGGAATCCGATACAAATTACATCAATAGACTCCTTATCACTTCCCGAGTTCATCCATATCAAAATCACCGAAATCCAACCACTAACTACCCCTCAAATTCCAAATTCTAGGTCTCTAGTTACAAGTCTTAGTTCTTCAATATTTAGGCTTAAATTCTACAAATTTCATGATTAATTGGTAGAAATTACATTAGGATTGAGTATTAAGTCTATAAATCTTACCTCCAAGTGTTCCACCTTGATTCCTTCTTCAATGCCTTTCAAAAGCTTCAAAATCGCCCAAAAATGGAGGAACTTAGACCCAAAATCACGGAAGTGGATCTTTTAAACATTCTGCCTAGCACTTAAAAATTCTTCATCGCGAACGCGGTCAACGCCTCGCGTTCGCGAAGCACAACCTGGCGTTGACCACTTATTCCTTCTTCGCGAACGCGACGCTCTGTATGCAAACGCGAAGACTCAGCTTCACAACCCATCGCTAACGCGGGTCCCTATCGCAAACGCGTTTCTTCCTTACTCCAACCCTTCGCAAATGTGGGACCTGCATTGCGAACACAAAGGCCAAACCTCTAGCCTCTCATCCTAACCCTTCACGAATGTGAGGGTCCACTCGTGAACGCGAAGCACAACTGTCTGCAATACCAACAACAAATTTTTCTGCAATCTTTTCAACTTGAAATGGTCCGTTTTACCACCCGAAACGCACCCGAGGCCCTTGGGACCTCAACCAAACATACCAACATATCCCATAATATCATTAAAACTTGTTCCAACCTTCGGAACACCCCAAACAACATCAAAACACCAAATTTGCATCAGGTTCACGCCTACGAATTCCAAAAACTTTCAAATTCCGCTTTCTATCAAAAGGTCTATCAAAACACGTCTGAATTACCTGAAATTTTGCACACACGTCCCAAATGACACAACGGACCTACTGCAACTCCCGTAATTCCATTCCGACTCCTATATCAAAATCTCACCTATCAACTGGAAAATGCCAAAATCCCAATTTCGCCAATTCCAGCCTAACTCTACTCTGTACCTCCAAAACACATTCCGATCACACTCCTAAGTCCCAAATCACCTATCGAAACTATCCGAACCGTCGGAATTCACATAAGAGCCCTTTAACACATAAGTCAACATCCAGTTGGCTTTTCTAACTTAAGCTTACTCAAAAGAGACAAAGTGTCTCAAACCTTACCAAAACCTCTCCAAACCTGAGCCAACTGACCCGATAACACAAAATACAGTTGAACAAAGCAATAAGAAGCAGAAATAGGGGAAACGGAGCGGTAACTCATGAAACGACCGGTCGGGTCGTTACATAATTACCCGCCTTTGAAAAATCTAATGTGCAAAATATTCCAAAACTCTGCTGAAATTTTGAAAAAAAGAAAAAGAAAAAGGAAAAATTGTTTTTTTAAAAAAAATATCATATTTCCATGTTCTGTCAAAACTGATCGAACTACGCGGGTCTAATTCTCACCGGATGTGAGATACGTAGGCAAACCTCATCGATTCTGACCCCAATTTTATCAAAAAATCAAAAATATTTTCCTTTAAGTTCCTTTTTTAGAAATTTTTTCTTAGAAAATTCAAAAAAATAAAGTTTTTTTTAAACTCAAAAAAGTAATTTCCTTCTTTCTAAAGTCTCATACGGAAAAAAGAAAAAAAAAGAAAAAAAAAACAATAATCAAAATCCAAAATACGAGTTTCCTTTATTTTGAAGTATTTTTCCCAAAAATTAAAAACAATCAGAAAAAAAGAATAAAAAAATTATTTTCTTTGTTTAAAAGTCTTTCTTTCGTAAATGTCAAAAAAAATTGAATAATTAAAGTCCAAAAATATTTTCGTTTTTCTTTAGAAGTACTTTTGTAATTTTTTTAAAAAACTCAGAAATCCAAAATAATTTTCTTAAAAGTTCCTTTTTCAAAAATTAAGAGGCAACATCCAAAATCCAAAAATATTTTTAAAGCATTTCTTTCGAAAATTTCAAAAACAAAAAACCAAAAAAATATGTTTTTCTTTTCTTAAAGCTTTCACGGTCTGAGTTTAATAGAAGTAAACAAAAAAAAAGAGTTAGCTTATTTACACCATTTTCAATCTTCCCGAACTATACAAGATCTGATTCATGCGACGTCATGATACGTAGGCAATCCCCATCGGATTCGATCATAGCTATAAAATAAAACTGAGTGAAAGATAATTTGAAAAAAAAAAAGAGAAAGAAAAAAAAATTGAGTGAAAAAGAATGAAAAGAGCGAAAAAAAGGAGCGACAAAAAATAAAATGTGACAAACAAAAAGAGAAAAAGAGAGTGCCAAAAATAAAAGAGGCAAAAACGAAATGAAAAAATCAAGAGTGATTAAAGAGAGGCAAAAATGAAGAAAAGAGGTACAAAGTGAAAAGAGTTAGTTAAGGCCGGCATGAAACATGCAACCGTTCAAACACATGGTAGAAACGTTTAACTGTTTAGGTGCATCGCATCCAAGCATGCGATTTCCTACCTGTTAAGCGTCTCAAAACTAACAAGGTTGTTGGGTGTGCAAACTAGCCAGGTTTTGGTGGTTGGTTTTGTTAGTAGTCTAGCCTCCCCTCCTTCACAAGATCCTGTGGCATAGATAGCCTCCGCAAGCAATCTACCAATCATCGATCCTGAGGATAGCCCAACATCGGCTATTTTGCAGCTAGAATCAGCAGCTACTGAAGAGAATAGGATGTTGCGTCTTCGCATATTGGAAATGTGGGACACCTGGTCTAATGGTAGAGAACCGCCAAGTGCAATCCCTGGGTTCCTTGAGTTGATCCCCAGGTCAGGTAAGGTTACCAACGCCCCTGTGCCCAACCCGCTCATCCCATGCGGGCACCCTCCAATGCTATCCAATGTTCCTGGCATGCCTTCTGTGGTTCGCCCCAGGCGCCAATTTCCTGGGCACCACCAATATTGTTCTCTACAGCACCAGTCTACACCAGAGCACAACCAACTTTACCACGCCCGTATATTGAGCCTCCAATGTTCACCTTTCAGGGACCACAACTTCAGTCAGAAATAGCATATGTGACCCTATACATTTTCACTCAACCTCCACAATATGATCTCTCGGTGGAGCAAGAAAAGGTCGTTAAAAATCCTGAGCAAGAGGAAATGGCTCAGAAGATGAAGAGTCTGGAACAAATTCTGAAAAACATACAAGGTCTGAGTGGCCAAAAGAGTGTATCATACTCTGACCTCTGTATGTTTCCCCATGTCCACTTGCCGGCTGGCTTCAAGATGCCAAAATTTAAAAAGTACGACGGGCACGGAGACCCGGTCGCTCATCTGAAACGATATTGTAACCAGTTGAGGGGTGCTGGTGGAAAAGAGGAGCTGCTAATGGCCTATTTTGGGGGAAGCGTCACCGAAATCTTTTCTAAGTGGTATACGGATCAAGAAATTATCCATTGGCACGTGTGAGATGATATGGCCCGAGATTTTGTCTGCCAGTTCCAGTATAATGTGGACATCGCTCCCGACAGAAACTATTTGTCCAATTTGAAAAAGAAAACCACGGAAAGCTTCCACGAATATGCTGTCAAATGGCGTGAGTAAGATGCCAGGGTAAAGCCTCCAATGGATGAAATTGAAATGGTCACAATTTTTCTCCAGGCCCAAGAGGTAGACTACTTCCAGAACATGATGTCCGCTATGGGAAAGTCATTTGCTGAGGCTAACAAAATTGGGAAGATGGTAGAAAGTGAGCTAAAAACGGGTCGAATCTTGAGTCATGCTTCTTTTAAAGCCACATCACCAGATGTTCAAAATGGTTAAGGGGATTTGATAAATGGAAACGGGAGAGAAGAAGGAGCCATGATGGCTTCCAGCTCGAGGGGGACTCGCAGGTCATTCAGCCAATCATATATGCTTTTTGAGGTCCCTCAACATTATTATCCCCTTTAAGATGCTGCTTATGCCTTAGGACCACCTCCTTATGTGGTGATGAACGAACAACCTTACACGCGGTCAAAACATCATACACAAAATCGAGCTCCACCTCCTATAAATGCCCGTCCTTACCAAACTCCATATAACCCCAACCAAATGTTCCGCAGTACAATCCTCGCCCAAGAGAGCCTTTCAGAAAGAATCAGTTCACCCCTATTGGTGAATCGTATTCAAGCTTGTTCCAAAGGTTAATCAGGCTAAATCTATTGCAGCCAGTGGCCCCAAACCGGCCGAACCCCGAGTCCCCCTCGCACTGAGCTGATGCTAGATGTGAATACCACTCTGGAGTAGTAGGACACAGTAAAAAGGACTGTTGGACCCTCAAAAGGGCAGTTGAAGATTTGATTGAAGCTGAATGAATTATTTTTCGGGATGAAGAAGCTCCTGATGTGGTGAACAATCTGTTGCCTGCCACAACATAGGGCCAATAGTCGGAATGCTTTGTGAAGATGATGAATTTGATTCGACACTAAAGGCTATTGCAGCCATTGCCGGTATAAAAGAAAAGCCAAAAAATGGTTGCCAAGCCTAAAAGTTCCCTATCAGATGAGAGTCTCGGTAGCCAGTCTTGCTATCCTTTTTGCATCCGGATTACCTCAGGGTGCGATCCAGATGTTTTATTTTATTGTCTTAATTTCCGTTGTTAACCCTTCTATCTTTTAAAATTCAAAAAAAAAAATCATCAAAATCAAAAAAAAATTAAGTGAAATTAATAGTTCACTATCCAGGAATGTCTCTTTTCTTAATCTTGTCACTTTTCTTATTCTATTTTAAGTTCTGTTAAATGCATATTTCAATAACATGACATGCTTACGGACTTCATGCCCAGATCCTGAAAGCTGTCAGACCCCGAAATAATGAATCAAGAATTAGATCGCAATGAAGATAATTTTTAAGGAAATAAAAGAAATATTCGGAACATCTGAAGCAAGACTGGTTCCAGATTGGAAAGGTCCATACATTGCAACAAGAGTATTGCCAAAAGAGTGCATTGTACTTGGGACACATCGAAGGAAGTGTCCCTGAAACAACTTGTAAGCACGTGATTTTTGCCCTACATGAGAATTACTCCCAAAAAATGCGAAATAAAATGATTTTCCTTGGTGTGCAATTTTGAGTATTTTTGTGACATTTTTGGATTATTATTTGTATTTGTCTGTGTTTTTTTATTTGCTAAATTAATAAAAAATACAAAAATATGTCGCATTTGCATGTAGGATTTAATTCTATAATTGTTAGTAATTAAATTAGTTTTATCAAAATTAAAAAATTTACAAAAAAATGCATCTTTTGCATTTTTAGCATTTAATGTCCAAATAAACAATTTTATGCGTAATTATTACTTAATTGTGCGTTAATTGTTATTGGTAGTTAATTTGCGCTCTTATAACTTAATTTAGTTCTTAATAATAATTTAAGTATTCTTCTAATTTAGTTTTAGAATATAAAAGAAGAAAAGATAACAAAAATACAAATAAAAATCGGATTGGGCCACTTCTTCAATTTTTCAACCCCAGGCCCAAACAATTGTCCACGACCCAGTACATTTCACACGGGTCGACCCGGTCCGCCCCATTAACCCATTAACCCAACACCCCTCTTCATTCAAAAAAAAAAAACAAAAGAAAAAAACAAAAAGAACAAAAAACCCTAAAAACCTAAAACTAACTATCCGCCCCCCACACCCATTTTGCTCCTTCTTCTCCAAAGCTCCAAGAAAAGCATCCATGGCAACCTTTACCCCCAACACACACACACACACGATGTCCAGCCCGTTCCCAGTGCGTCGTCGCTTCTGCTTCACTCCATCTCCTCCACGCACACAACAAGTCGCCGCTGGTTCATCTTCCCCGGCGACGAGCTGGAAGCTCGACACCCATGGTTGCTGCCTCCTTAGCTTCGACCTCCATCCATGGCTTCCGTAGTTGTTTCTTCTGCTTTCAGCTTCATCGTCCAAACGGACCAGACGAACTGGCTGCCTCACCTCCGGCTTCTCCGTCGACCACTACTCGTCGAACACCACCCAAACACCATCCAAACACCATCTACGGCCATAACCAGTCGACGACCAAATGACCCAAACCATCACCCTCGTCCCCAGCTGCACGTCGCAGCTGCTGCTGCGTCGTCACTATCCCGTCGCCCCAGCTCCCTCTCCATCTTCACGTTAGTCAACCACGTCTTCAGCTCCACCAAGACAGCCATGGCTGCTGCACCATCTTGTCCGAAAACCCCCAGTCCAAACACCACCCCCACGACCCCTCGTTCTTTTGAAACAGCAACAATCACTGCTGCGTCGTCAACCACCATTGCATCGCCTCAATATCGAGCAGCTGTCCGTCGACCTCCCCGTCGACTTTGTCGCCGTTGCTTCTCCGTTTCCTCCATTTGATGTTGCGTCGACTGCCGCTGCTATGTCGACTGCCGCTACTGTCTCGACGTGTTTCTTAAAGTCAAGTTCGTCGTCGAGTTAGTCGTTGAGTCCGGGCAGATTTATTCCCATCTGAGGTTCGTCGAAACAGTTCATACAATCGAATCCGTCGTTTTTCATCTCCGGTTAGTGTTTTGAGTTTTATTTTGTCCGTATTTTGTTTTGATATTTTCGAATCTAAAATTGGCAAAATGTTTGTTTTGTTCATATCTATGGTTAGATATTTGATCTTTTGTTTTGTTCATGTTTATGTGTTTTGTTGAATTAATTTTCAGATTTCAAAAGAAGTTAATTAGTTATTTTTCATGTTTATTTCATGTTTGTTTAAGTGAATATTTGTTAGTTTAATGTTTGTTAGATTCAAATTGGAATTTAATTAATTATCTCTTCAATTTGTCTCATGTGCTATGTATTTTCCAGAAAATATTAATGTTGTTTGAATCGTTAGAATCCGTCATGTTTGTTGCTAAAAATAGATTTAATTCATGTTCATCTTTGTTTGAAGTTCATGTTTAAATCCAGTGATTTAATGTGAGTTTATGTTTGTCTTTGATTTGTTAATTTAGTTTGAATCATGTGTTTTGTTGTTCGTATTGTTGTGTTCTTGCTCATACATTCATGGTCTAAATTAACCAGGATTGGTTCCCGATATGGTTAATTCATTCCATTAATTTTGAGTTGTGTTGTTCATCGTGTTCATATAATTGTTGTTGAAGATTGTTGAGAAATTGGTCATCTTGACTATATTTTGGTTGAGTTATGATTAATTGTTTGTTTAGAGCTGAGGGGGTAGTTTTGGTAAATTGCATTGCATTCGGGGGTAGAATGGTAATTGCAATAATGTCAGAGGGGTAATTTGGTAATTAAACATTATTTTGATTCTTTATGTTAAGCATGAGGAACAAATATAATGGGGTGGAGTTTTTGATGTACTTGTTTAATATAATGGGGGACAAGACAAAACATAATGGGGAGGAATCTTGTACTTTTTTAATATAGGCATGGAGGACAAATTATAATGGGGAGGAATCTTGTACTTTTTTAATATAGGCATGGGGGACATATGGTAATGGGTTGGGAATGTGGTATTTATTTAATGTAGGCATGGGGAACAAAGTTTAAAATAAAGAAAACATTATGTAGTGGGACAAAGCATGCCATTGGGAGAATAATTTTGGGGTTGGGAATTGAAGACTTGTCTTGCTATATATAGAGGACTATTCTTGACATTAAGGGGGAGGTTTTTAAAGAGGAGAACTTGAACCTTGAGAGGATTTTTTTGGAGAGAAAAAAGAAGAGAGTTTTTAGAACTTGAATATTAAAAGATACTTGAGAGAGTTTGTGAGAGTAAAAGAGAAATCCAATTTGAACTTTCACTCGAATAATTTCTGTTTGCTTTTCTTCGAGTGTTATTCAAAAATCCGAAGCTACTGCATCTCGTGTCTTTTCTCTCTTCTGCTTTGACTGCGATTGTACTTTTTTCACTGCTGAGTTTTCAATCTGTCACTGGGTTATTCTATTGGTCGTTACTGGTTTTGCGGTGTTGCGGAACCTGCTGTTGCTGCGTTATTACTGTTGCTGACTCCTACTTCTTTGTTCTTGTACTGCTGTTTCCAGGTACACATTTGTACACTCTTGGCTTGAAGCGAAAAATGAAATATTAATCAGGCTCCTGTTCCTGTTGAATTCTTTTGTTTGGATCTGTGTTTGAATATTAATTTTCCTCTCTTCGTATAAAAATGTAGTCGATTAATTAATGAGTAATGAGGTTGCATATGTATGATTTTTTCATCTAATAATGCTAGTTTAAATTATTTGAAGAATAGTTAATCGGCTTTGATATTATTGTGTATTTATCTCATGTTCTAGCAAATAATAAAATGTGGAATGAAAGCAGTTTTTCCTTGTACAAACGCGATCGCAATTTTCCGTTCACATAAGCCGTAACTTAATAACTAATAAGTTGCGTTTTTCAGCATGTAAATAATTAGGAGATTTTTCTTTTATTTTAGAGACGAACTTAATAGAAAATGTAGTCGCTATAGGTTTATCCTTTTAAAATAAAAATGAGACGAGCCTCGCCAAATAAATCACAAACCGCCGGGGCCCTCAATAAAATACATAACCATTGACTAGACTTTGGATTTGGCCGTTTAATGAACCTTCACGGCCTCTTCCCAAAATAACAATACGTTAGACTCTTTAGGACGCGCCTTAATAAATTTTACCTTCTTAAACTCGGGTGCACATTTATGTGACCCAAATCCAATTCTCAACGGAGTCGAAATGTGTTTCTAATCACGGGTACATTGATTGTGACGTGGTTCGAGATGCGTGTCCATGACGTTGCAATTTCATTTTAAAAAAAAATAAGAATGAGATGAGCCTCGCCAAATAAAATACAAATTGCGGGGCCCTCAGTAAATATTTGCTTTAAAAATTGTTTAGATTTCGGGATGGACCGTTTAGTAAAATTTCACGGTCCTACCCAAAATAAATACGCTAGTCGCTTTAGGCGCGCCTTTAATAATTTAATTTCCTTAAACTTGGGTGCACATTGATGTGACCCAAATCTAAATCTCAACGGAGTCAAAGTGTGTCGACGACCACGGGTACATTGATTGTAACGCGGTTCGAGATACATTTTCACAACGTTGCAATTCTTGATAAAAACAGTAAATGATAAAAGCGGTTAAAAGTTAAATTTTGCACATAAGTTCACACTTGTATAAAATCAGATAATCAAGCCGAATATAACAGTTGAGCGACCGTGCTAGAACCACGGAACTCGGGAATGCCTAACACCTTCTCCCGGGTTAACAGAATTCCTTATCTAGATTTCTGGTACGCAGACTGTAATATAGAGTCATTATTTTCCTCGATTCGGGATTAAAATTGGTGACTTGGGACACCCTAAATCTCCCAAGTGGCGACTCTGAAATAAATAAACAAATCCCGTTTCGATTGTCCTTTAATTGGAAAAAACTCCCCTGCGCCCCGCGGGCGCGGAAAAAGGAGGTGTGACAGCTCTGGCGACTCTGCTGGGGACTTGGAGACCCAGAACCACTAGTTCAGGGTTAGAAATTCGAGCTTAGATAAATTGTTATATTTGGTTTTATCTGATTTTTACATGTTTGAGCCTATTGTGCTAAATGCTGCTTTTACCGCTTTGATATTATTTGAACTGTATATAAACTGTGCCGAAACCCTTTTCTTCTTACCTCCGGGGAGAAGCTCGCTGGTCGAGGCTCCCTATTCTGTTAGTGTCAATACCCGAAATAAGAAAGAGGACGGATAAGTTACGAAGCCGGACGGCCTTTTGGTTTCCGGTAAGTTGCCCCCTCCTCGACTCGAGTTGTCCGCTCGGGTACACTGTCTAGAACACTGACCCAGGTTTTTGAACCTAGTATAACAAAGCCACATGCCGGATCCCTAGTAGGAACGTTTATTTGCATCATGTGCATTTGACTTAGGGGACTCAACACAGGGGTTGGGTCCGTCTAGGACAAGCAACCTGAAAATAATAGACCAGCTTTTGGCATCCTATGTGCTACATGTTGTATTTAGTCAAGGGCGAATGGGTCATTTGGTCATTTCCAGCATGATGTTATTTTAATCAAAGCATGGGGAACATTTGTGGAATCCAAGAAGCCTTGGAATTCCCTATGTCCCCCACGCTTGCTTTTTGGGAAAGCACATGGGGAACATTTGTGGAATCCAAGAAGTCTTGGAATTCCCATATGTCCCCCACGCTTCATATGTTGGGAAAAGCGCATGGGGAGCATTTGCGGAATCCAAGAAGTCTTGGAAATCATTATGTCTCCCATGCCACATTTTTTAAAGTAATAATAAATATAAAAAATAAAAATACAAATAAAAACAATGCATGAAAATTCAAAAAGATTTTGTATGTTGTCATCATTTTCCACATATAAGAAAATCGTGAAAAAAGGAGAAAATAACAGCATAGAAGTCCGAGTAGAGTTGAAACTCTGCCGAAATTTTGAAAATGAAAAAATGTCTTGTTAGTTTGTTATATTAAAAGCAAAGGAAAAATAAAAAAAAAATCATCATTGTTCTGTCTGGTTTTTTTTTAAAATATTAAAGAAAATAGTTTGTTTTGCCTTTAAATGAAAATGAAAAAGAGTTTGTTTTTTTTTAAAAAAATGTTTTATTTTATTTTATTTTGTTTGTCTATGAAAATGCCAGAAATAAAAATAAAAAGAGTCCGGCGTTGAATGTGATTTTTATTATTTGTTCCAAAAATAAGTATATATATAATCCAAAAAAAAAAAATCAAAAGAAAATTCAAAATTCAAAAAGATAAAATAGATAAATAAAAATCCGAAAATATTTTGATTCTTTTTTCAAAATTGAAAAGAAAATTCAAAAAAAACATTTTGAGAAGCATTTCTTTTTTCCGAAAAATATTTTCTTCTTTTCTTTAGAATAAAAAAAAACGAAAATTCAAAAAAAATATATCTTAGAAGTCTTTCTTTTAAAAAAAGGAAAATCAATCAAAAAAAATACTTCCTTTCTTCTTTTAAAGTAGTTCTTTCGCAAATTTAAAAAAAAAAAAAAGAAGAAGTTAGTTCATCTACTTATTCTTGATTGCCCGAACTACGCGGGTTTGATTCTCACCGGATGTGAGATACGTAGGCAACCCTCATCGGGTCCAACCCCACCTTTTGCTAAAAAGCCAAAAACAAATAAATAATAATAAAAGAATAATATGTCAAATTTTAATTTTGTCATAAAGAAGTCGGGTGACGTTGTTTTATCAAGACATAGCCGAATGTTCCCGAGAGGGACGCCGGAAGGCTGACTTTGCATAAACAGCCACCTTTGGGTCATTTTTTTAAGATTTGGTCCAGTTGACCCACACAGCCTTAAAAATCTTCGTCCCCGAGGCGTTGAAAGGCCGTGTTTTCAATATTGACTTTTCTAATTCGAAAAACGATAAAAAGAGTCATAAATAAGTCGGGTGATGCTGTTTTGTCAGAAATAGCCGAATGTTCCCGAAAGGGACGCCGGAAGGCTGACTTTGCATAAACAGCCACTTTTGGGTCATATTTAAGATTTGGTCCAGTTGACCCACACAGCCTTAAAAATCTTCGTCCCCGAGACGTTGAAAGGCCGTGTTTGCAGTATTGAGTTTTCTAATTTGAAAATCGATAAAAAGAGTCATAAATAAGTCAGGTGATGCTGTTTTGTCATAAATAGCCGAATGTTCCCGAAAGGGACGCCGGAAGGCTGACTTTGCATAAACAACCACCTTTTGGGTCATGTTTAGGAGTTTGGTCCAGTTGACCCGCACAGCCTTAAAAATCTTCGTCCCCGAGGCGCTGAAGGGCCGTGTTTGCAACTCCACGTTTTCATTGTAATTTGAAAAAAAAAACAAAGAGTCAGCAGTTAGGTGAATACCGTTCGGATTTTTGGTCAAAATAAGCCGACCCAGCTTCGGCCGCGTCTTAAACCGTTCTTGCCGAAATAGCCTTAGAGTATCTTTCAGTTGTCGAAAGGTTATTTTCGTAAAAGAATGGACAAGTTTGTAAAAGTGTCATAAAATAATCCTCCTCGGCCTCGAATTCATGTGGAATTTGGAAGGGGCCACGTTTGCAAAAATAACCGTTCGGTTGCATTTGTCAAACAGAGAAAGGGGGTCAGCCTTTTGTTTTTGAGTTTGTAAATCTTTTGATTAGAATATGTGGGTTGTTTGATTTTCAAGTTTGCAGGTCATCTTCAAACCTTTGAAACCTAGTTTGTTTTAAAATTGAAAAATGTGTATTATTGTTTAGCTTTTATTGGTCCGAACTACGCAAGGTCTGATTCATGCGGGGTCATGATACGTAGGCAATCCCTATAAGATTCGACCGCTTTTAATAAAGAAAGAAAGAAAAAAAAGAGAAAAGGAAAATACAAAATAAAATAAAATACAGGGTTTCCCAAAGTGCTTTAAAAGGGGACAAATGAGCAAGCCGGGATGACGCATGTTGTTTGAAGCAAAGCATGTAGAAACGGTTAACTGCCTAGGAGCATTACATCCTCTATGTGTTGTGATCAAATCTGTTAAACTCTAACGCTAACAAAGCTTGTTGTTGTCTGAAACCAGACAAGTTAGTTGTTAAAGAACTCTGGCAACACACTCCTATCAAACCAGATCCAAAGGACCGGTAGCAACAAGCATGACTACTTCAGAGAATAGTAATGAGGAAGAAAGGCCGATGAGCCAGTTGTTAAAAGAAGCGATGGAAAAGATTAAAAGGATGGGACTAGAGATGAATGCAATGCAGCTAGCCCTAGCCAAAACACAAAAGAGACCTGAGACACTGGGGCACATGCCGGAATACCCTCACTCCGGCCCTTCAACAAGCCATCCGAATCCCCGTTATCATCAAGAAAGAAGCCCTTATGATTCCCAAGCTCCACCGCCCCATCAACCTCTCCCAATACCAAATGTTCCGACTTATATGGGACCCACATCAGCCACCCTGCAAAGATCAAACAGCGAGCCATTACTTCAGGCTCCCGATACGCAATACTATCCCCCTGAGCCTACATTCCATGCCCCCGAACCACATGCCTACAATCCACATTTGGAGGCATCGGCCGAAATTGAAAAGCCGGTTAAAGCCCCAGAACAAGATGAGGTATTGAGGAAATTCAAAAGCCTGGAGCAGTCCTTCAGGAACCTGCATGGATTGGGCAACCAGGTCAGCATGGCCTACAAAGATCTATGCCCTTTCCCGGATGTCCAACTCCCGGCTGGGTTCAAGATGCCTAAGTTTGATTTATATGAAGAGCACGGTGATCCCATGGCACATTTGCGGGGATTCTGTAGTAAAATGAGAGGGGCAGGCGGTAAAGATGAACTACTGATAGCCTATTTTGGCCAAAGTCTGAGCGGATCGGCACTCGAATGGTATACCAAACAGGATTCCAGCAGATGGTACACGTGGGATGATCTGGCGCAGGCTTTTGCAGGTCATTTCCAATACAATCTCGAGATAGTCCCTGACCGTCTCACGTTGTTGAGGACCGGGAAGAAGCCCGGGGAAAGTTTTCGCGAGTTCGGGTTCCGCTGGAGAGAGCAAGCAGCCAGAGTCGATCCTCCTATGAGAGAGGGAGAGATGGTGGACTACTTCTTACAAACCTTGGAGCCAACTTACTTTGGTCATCTAGTGACGACAGTTGGTAAATCTTTCAATGAAGTAGTTAAAATGGGCGGTATGATCGAAGAGGGACTCAGGTCCAACAAAATCCTGAGCTATTCGGCAATCAAAGCAACCACTCAGGCCATCCAGAGCGGCACTGAGGGTGTACTGGGGAAGGAGAAGAAAGAAGATGTCACGACCGTTGAGTCTGGAGCCTGGTTCGGATCTAGAGGCCCGTCACCCTACTATGGCCACCCACGACCCTACCACCAAAATTACCCCCGCACTCCATATAGCCCTCCACGACATTATTACTCACTGCCAGATCCCCATTTTTTCGTTCATCATGCAGCACACGCACAATGGCGTGCACCGGCTCCCCAAAATACATACCCACCTCCACCAAACATATATCCACTTCCGAGGGCCTATAGAAATCCTCCAGGGTCAGGTTTCCGGGGGAATCAAGCTTTTAAGAATGAGAGGAAGCAGAAATATACTCCGCTGGGAGAATCCTATACTACCGTGTTCCACAAATTGAGGCAGTTAGGCCTATTGAATCCTATTGAGCCCAAATTACCAAATCCCCTTCCTGAAAATCTTGACCCTTTAGCAAGTTGTGAATATTGTTCGGGGGCTCCCGGACACGATACCGAGAGATGTTGGAAGTTGAAGAATGCCGTGCAAGAACTCATCAACACAAATAGGATTGAGGTTCAGGTTCCAGAGCCGCCAAACATTAATGACAATCCGTGCCGGTGAAAATAAATGAAAAATTGGACGGTCAACAATTGGACGGCTACTCCTCGTCCTATCCGAAGGGAGTCTTGGTAGTGGGCTCTGATTTTTCTTTCTTGTTTTGGATTATTGCAGAGTTGTAATCCAGTTTTGTTTTAGTGTGAAACTCTGTTATCCCGTATTTCTATAAAGCGAAAGCTTTTCTCTTCTTATTTTGTTTTAAGTCTGTTTTCTTCCTTTTCTCTTTCTAAACAAAGCTCTTTATACTGATTCCAATGACGTGGCATGCATAACGGATCTTCAACTTAGTCTAAAAATCAATCTGATTCCGAACTGATTATACAAAAGGTCAATCACGATGACGAATCGGGATACGATGATAATAAAGCCTTCAAAGAGACAAACAGAGAGTTAAGCTAGTTGGAAGAGAAATCCAAGCCCAACTTAAATGACGCATAAGACATCAATTTAGGGGATGCAGACGATATCAGGAAATTTGAAGAGGGACAACAAGTGTTGAAACGGATCCTCCCACATCAGGCCAAAGCAAAAATGGCAAATTTGTCCCGAATTGGCAGTGGCCATCTATTGTGACCAAGATGTTATCCAGTTGCGCTTTATGTCAGACAGATGTCGAGGGAAGATGCATCGACATTGCTATTAATTGTTGTTTGTTTGTTTATACTTGGCATTCATCGGAGAATGAAATGACGGAGGCAATTTTTTTCTTCTATCCAAATATTTTAACCTTTGCTTCCCCTTTCGAGCCTTATCTATTCTTTCATACCCCTCTTTTGGAATTAGTAATGAAAATGAGAAAAAAAAAAGAGAGAAGAAAAATATAATAAAAACAAAAGAAAAAAAAAGAAAGAAAGAAAAAGAGAAAAAAGAAAAAAAGGAGTTGTGAACTACGTTTGACCTGATTCCTGAAAGAAGGATACGTAGGCGCCTCACGGCTCGGTCATAGTGTAACTAAAAAAAAAATAAGAATCCCCAAGCAAGAAACTGGGGCAGAAGTTATGTTTGTAATGTTGGGAAGGAAGTTCGATTCCAAGAGTTGTAATGGTTTTTACCCATCAGAATTATTTTGAACCCTTTTTGATGCCCTCTTTTTCTTTTAGCCATAAACAAAAAAAAATCCATGTTGATGTCCAAAAAAGACCTCCCGATCAGAATCCGAGGAAAGCCAAGTTAAGCAAATAAAAGCAGAGAAAGTCGGCAACGAATTGATAACCTAAAGAATCCCCAGCAAAGAGTCATATCGGCACCATAAGGCGACGAGAATTGAGAGAAATGAGAGAGCCTCATCAGTGAAAACCCCTCGAAGGGCACTATGAGGCGACAAGGATATAAAGGGGGCTAGCAAGATAAGATCCGCATCCGGCGAAAGTTGGGCTTCTGCACATCCCCAGCAAAGTAAGGCCGTCAGAAAAATTGATCGATATGAATAGACTGAGTTGGTTAATCCAGAAATGCATGACATGATCATTGGGATTGATTGTACCATTCGGATAAGTTCTTTATTTTTTCTTTCTCCAACATTTGTTCAGAAAGACTTTTTCTTTCATCTTTTTAAAGTCATCACTTTTTATTTTGGGTTTATAGTGTTTTTCTCCAGTAGTTTGTTTTTTAGAAGGATTTTGTTTTTCAGAGCTTACTACTAATTGCCAAAATGCTGCGAAGCAAAAGGCGAACAGGACATGCCAAAGATAATACAATGAAACGGAAAAGACATTTGTTGCAAGACCGAATGATGAGTTGGCCTAAATGTCAAGGGGGTATAGTGAAAAAGGGGTCGAGATGCAAGAGCATCCTTGGCCGATCATCGACCAAATTCCAAAAAGGTCGGACAATGTGGAGCAAGGAAAGAAGAGGAAAAACCACCCCCAACGGGAATGTGTTCACCAGCAGGGACATGATCCCCAATAGTAATATCATCCCCAATAAATAGTATCATCCCCAGCAAGTTCTGATAGTGTAATGGACCGCCGAAAAAAAAAGAAAAAAAGGGAAAGCAACCATGTTTTTTTTTTCTTCTTTTAAAACTAACAAAATCTTTCTTTGATTTGAAGCAGGGAAAAGAAATGTTACAGATGGCGGAAGAACATGCCATAAAGAAGATCATCAAACCGGGGCAGAAAATTTTCACATCGCGAAAATTTTCTCAAAAAAAAAAAAAAAACAGGCGCCCACCTGAATAACGAGAAGAATACTTTTTTGTCTGTTCATTTCAGGCACCCACCTGTATAACAAGGGAATACATTCCATGCCTTTACCGATAGGAGATACACTTCCTAGGTCTAGTTTTGCCAATAGGAGACGCACTTCCTAAGTTTTAACCGTAGGAGATGCATTTCCTCCTAAGTTTAGTTTTACCCATAGGAGACACATTTCCTCCTAAGTTTACTTTTACCCATAGGAGACGCATTTCCTCCTAAGTCTAGTTTTACCCGTAGGAGATGCATTTCCTCCTAAGTTTAATTTTACCTATAGGAGACGCATTTCCTCCTAAGTTTACTTTTACCCATAGAAGACGCATTTCCTCCTAAGTTTAGTTTTACCCATAGCAGACACATTTCCTCCTAAGTTTAGTTTTACCCAATCCTAAGTTGTTGTTGAAAACAGGCGCCCACCTGAATAACGAGAGGAATACTTTTTTGTCTGTTCATTTCAGGCACCCACCTGTATAACAAGGGAATACATTCCATGCCTTTACCGATAGGAGATACACTTCCTAGGTCTAGTTTTGCCAATAGGAGACGCACTTCCTAAGTTTTAACCGTAGGAGATGCATTTCCTCCTAAGTTTAGTTTTACCCATAGGAGACACATTTCCTCCTAAGTTTACTTTTACCCATAGGAGACGCATTTCCTCCTAAGTCTAGTTTTACCCGTAGGAGATGCATTTCCTCCTAAGTTTAATTTTACCTATAGGAGACGCATTTCCTCCTAAGTTTACTTTTACCCATAGGAGACGCATTTCCTCCTAAGTTTAGTTTTACCCATAGGAGACACATTTCCTCCTAAGTTTAGTTTTACCCAATCCTAAGTTGTTGTTGAAATCAGGAGCCCGCCTGAAGAGAGGAATGACGTTTATTTTAAAAGTTGAAGTTGGGAGCCCGCCCAGATAACAGAGGCATACATTTCAGTCTTTTCATTTCAGGTGTTGAAATTGGGAGCCCGCCCATAATAACAGAGGAATACATTCAGTCTTTTCATTTCAGGTGTTGAAATTGGGAGCCCGCCCAGATAACAGAGGCATACATTTCAGTCTTTATATTTCCAGAGTTGAAGTTGGGAGCCCGCCCAGATAACAGAGGCATACATTTCAGTCTTTATATTTCCAGAGTTGAAGTTGGGAGCCCGCCCAGATAACAGAGGCATACATTTCAGTCTTTATATTTCCAGAGTTGAAGTTGGGAGCCCGCCCATAATAACAGAGGAATACATTCAGTCTTTACTTTTCAAGCGTTGAAGTTGGGAGCCCGCCCATAATAACAGAGGAATACATTCAGTCTTTATTTTCAAGAGTTGAAGTTGGGAGCCCGCCCATAATAACAGAGGAATACATTCAGTCTTTATATTTCCAGAGTTGAAGTTGGGAGCCCGCCCATAATAACAGAGGAATACATTCAGTCTTTACTTTTCAAGCGTTGAAGTTGGGAGCCCGCCCATAATAACAGAGGAATACATTCAGTCTTTACATTTCAAGCGTTGAAGTTGGGAGCCCGCCCATAATAACAGAGGAATACATTCAGTCTTTATATCTCCAGAGTTGAAGTTGGGAGCCCGCCCATAATAACAGAGGAATACATTCAGTCTTTACTTTTCAAGCGTTGAAGTTGGGAGCCCGCCCATAATAACAGAGGAATACATTCAGTATTTATTTTCAAGAGTTGAAGTTGGGAGCCCGCCCATAATAACAGAGGAATACATTCAGTCTGTATATTTCAAGCGTTGAAATTGGGAGCCCGCCCATAATAACAGAGGAATACATTCAGTCTTTACTTTTCAAGTGTTGAAGTTGGGAGCCCGCCCAGATAACAGAGGCATACATTCAGTCTTTACATTTCAAGCGTTGAAGTTGGGAGCCCGCCCATAATAACAGAGGAATACATTCAGTCTTTATATCTCCAGAGTTGAAGTTGGGAGCCCGCCCAGATAACAGAGGCATACATTTCAGCCTTTTCATTTCAAGCGTTGAAGTTGGGAGCCCGCCCAGATAATAGAGACATACATTTCAGTCTTTATATTTCGAGCGTTGAAGTTGGGAGCCCGCCCAGATAACAGAGGAATACATTCAGCATTAATTTTCAAGTATTGAAGTTGGGAGCCCGCCCATACAACAGAGGCATAGGTTTCAAGATCAAGTCAGAGAACAATAAAACAGAGGGTTATAGCAGGAATCCCCAACAGGAAACAATAAAAAATCCCAGCACCGGGAAGCAAAAGGTTGCAACAAGAGGTCCCAGCACATACTCAAGAGCATGGGTCAAAAGGAAGAAAAGCATCGGAAGAAAAGCACCGGAGGAAACACAAGCCGACGAGAAAGCCAGGCAACAAGAACAAATTTCAGTCTAGCCTAGCTTCTTGTTTTTATTTTAAGTACGGTGTAATAAGGAGATCAGTAAGCAGTGATAACAGCATGCAACAACAGTAACATTGCAGTCCCACGGTAGTCCCAGCTACCAAAACTTCCCGAACTACATTAACCTGATTCCCCTTTAGCCAGGGATATGTAGGAAACCTTTGAAGCAAAGGTTCGGTTAAATCTTTTTCAAAAAATGCTTCACACGGAGTACTCGGACGGGCAAAAATCGCTCGCTTTATCTTTGCACGAAAACCCTTCGTGTCTTCGGGCAAAGAGGGGCAGCTGTAAGCACGTGATTTTTGCCCTACATGAGAATTACTCCCAAAAAATGCGAAATAAAATGATTTTCCTTGGTGTGCAATTTTGAGTATTTTTGTGACATTTTTGGATTATTATTTGTATTTGTCTGTGTTTGTTTATTTGCTAAATTAATAAAAAATACAAAAATATGTCGCATTTGCATGTAGGATTTAATTCTATAATTGTTAGTAATTAAATTAGTTTTATCAAAATTAAAAAATTTACAAAAAATATGCATCTTTTGCATTTTTAGCATTTAATGTCCAAATAAACAATTTTATGCGTAATTATTACTTAATTGTGCGTTAATTGTTATTGGTAGTTAATTTGCGCTCTTATAACTTAATTTAGTTCTTAATAATAATTTAAGTATTCTTCTAATTTAGTTTTAGAATATAAAAGAAGAAAAGATAACAAAAATACAAATAAAAATCGGATTGGGCCACTTCTTCAATTTTTCAACCCCAGGCCCAAACAATTGTCCACGACCCAGTACATTTCACACGGGTCGACCCGGTCCGCCCCATTAACCCATTAACCCAACACCCCTCTTCATTCAAAAAAAAAAACAAAACAAAAGAAAAAAACAAAAAGAACAAAAAACCCTAAAAACCTAAAACTAACTATCCGCCCCCCACACCCATTTTGCTCCTTCTTCTCCAAAGCTCCAAGAAAAGCATCCATGGAAACCTTTACCCCCAACACACACACACACACGATGTCCAGCCCGTTCCCAGTGCGTAGTCGCTTCTGCTTCACTCCATCTCCTCCACGCACACAACAAGTCGCCGCTGGTTCATCTTCCCCGGCGACGAGCTGGAAGCTCGACACCCATGGTTGCTGCCTCCTTAGCTTCGACCTCCATCCATGGCTTCCGTAGTTGTTTCTTCTGCTTTCAGCTTCATCGTCCAAACGGACCAGACGAACTGGCTGCCTCACCTCCGGCTTCTCCGTCGACCACTACTCATCGAACACCACCCAAACACCATCCAAACACCATCTACGGCCATAACCAGTTGACGACCAAATGACCCAAACCATCACCCTCGTCCCCAGCTGCACGTCGCAGCTGCTGCTGCGTCGTCACTATCCCGTCGCCCCAGCTCCCTCTCCATCTTCACGTTAGTCAACCACGTCTTCAGCTCCACCAAGACAGCCATGGCTGCTGCACCATCTTGTCCGAAAACCCCCAGTCCAAACACCACCCCCACGACCCCTCGTTCTTTTGAAACAGCAACAATCACTGCTGCGTCGTCAACCACCATTGCATCGCCTCAATATCGAGCAGCTGTCCGTCGACCTCCCCGTCGACTTTGTCGCCGTTGCTTCTCCGTTTCCTCCATTTGATGTTGCGTCGACTGCCGCTGCTATGTCGACTGCCGCTACTGTCTCGACGTGTTTCTTAAAGTCAAGTTCGTCGTCGAGTTAGTCGTTGAGTCCGGGCAGATTTATTCCCATCTGAGGTTCGTCGAAACAGTTCATACAATCGAATCCGTCGTTTTTCATCTCCGGTTAGTGTTTTGAGTTTTATTTTGTCCGTATTTTGTTTTGATATTTTCGAATCTAAAATTGGCAAAATGTTTGTTTTGTTCATATCTATGGTTAGATATTTGATCTTTTGTTTTGTTCATGTTTATGTGTTTTGTTGAATTAATTTTCAGATTTCAAAAGAAGTTAATTAGTTATTTTTCATGTTTATTTCATGTTTGTTTAAGTGAATATTTGTTAGTTTAATGTTTGTTAGATTCAAATTGAAATTTAATTAATTATCTCTTCAATTTGTCTCATGTGCTATGTATTTTCCAGAAAATATTAATGTTGTTTGAATCGTTAGAATCCGTCATGTTTGTTGCTAAAAATAGATTTAATTCATGTTCATCTTTGTTTGAAGTTCATGTTTAAATCCAGTGATTTAATGTGAGTTTATGTTTGTCTTTGATTTGTTAATTTAGTTTGAATCATGTGTTTTGTTGTTCGTATTGTTGTGTTCTTGCTCATACATTCATGGTCTAAATTAACCAGGATTGGTTCCCGATATGGTTAATTCATTCCATTAATTTTGAGTTGTGTTGTTCATCGTGTTCATATAATTGTTGTTGAAGATTGTTGAGAAATTGGTCATCTTGACTATATTTTGGTTGAGTTATGATTAATTGTTTGTTTAGAGCTGAGGGGGTAGTTTTGGTAAATTGCATTGCATTCGGGGGTAGAATGGTAATTGCAATAATGTCAGAGGGGTAATTTGGTAATTAAACATTATTTTGATTCTTTATGTTAAGCATGAGGAACAAATATAATGGGGTGGGGTTTTTGATGTACTTGTTTAATATAATGGGGGACAAGACAAAACATAATGGGGAGGAATCTTGTACTTTTTTAATATAGGCATGGAGGACAAATTATAATGGGGAGGAATCTTGTACTTTTTTAATATAGGCATGGGGGACATATGGTAATGGGTTGGGAATGTGGTATTTATTTAATGTAGGCATGGGGAACAAAGTTTAAAATAAAGAAAACATTATGTAGTGGGACAAAGCATGCCATTGGGAGAATAATTTTGGGGTTGGGAATTGAAGACTTGTCTTGCTATATATAGAGGACTATTCTTGACATTAAGGGGGAGGTTTTTAAAGAGGAGAACTTGAACCTTGAGAGGATTTTTTTGGAGAGAAAAAAGAAGAGAGTTTTTAGAACTTGAATATTAAAAGATACTTGAGAGAGTTTGTGAGAGTAAAAGAGAAATCCAATTTGAACTTTCACTCGAATAATTTCTGTTTGCTTTTCTTCGAGTGTTATTCAAAAATCCGAAGCTACTGCATCTCGTGTCTTTTCTCTCTTCTGCTTTGACTACGATTGTACTTTTTTCACTGCTGAGTTTTTAATCTGTCACTGGGTTATTCTATTGGTCGTTACTGGTTTTGCGGTGTTGCGGAACCTGCTGTTGCTGCGTTATTACTGTTGCTGACTCCTACTTCTTTGTTCTTGTACTGCTGTTTCCAGGTACACATTTGTACACTCTTGGCTTGAAGCGAAAAATGAAATATTAATCAGGCTCCTGTTCCTGTTGAATTCTTTTGTTTGGATCTGTGTTTGAATATTAATTTTCCTCTCTTCGTATAAAAATGTAGTCGATTAATTAATGAGTAATGAGGTTGCATATGTATGATTTTTTCATCTAATAATGCTAGTTTAAATTATTTGAAGAATAGTTAATCGGCTTTGATATTATTGTGTATTTATCTCATGTTCTAGCAAATAATAAAATGTGGAATGAAAGCAGTTTTTCCTTGTACAAACGCGATCGCAATTTTCCGTTCACATAAGCCGTAACTTAATAACTAATAAGTTGCGTTTTTCAGCATGTAAATAATTAGGAGATTTTTCTTTTATTTTAGAGACGAACTTAATAGAAAATGTAGTCGCTATAGGTTTATCCTTTTAAAATAAAAATGAGACGAGCCTCGCCAAATAAATCACAAACCGCCGGGGCCCTCAATAAAATACATAACCATTGACTAGACTTTGGATTTGGCCGTTTAATGAACCTTCACGGCCTCTTCCCAAAATAACAATACGTTAGACTCTTTAGGACGCGCCTTAATAAATTTTACCTTCTTAAACTCGGGTGCACATTTATGTGACCCAAATCCAATTCTCAACGGAGTCGAAATGTGTTTCTAATCACGGGTACATTGATTGTGACGTGGTTCGAGATGCGTGTCCATGACGTTGCAATTTCATTTTAAAAAAAAATAAGAATGAGATGAGCCTCGCCAAATAAAATACAAATTGCGGGGCCCTCAGTAAATATTTGCTTTAAAAATTGTTTAGACTTCGGGATGGACCGTTTAGTAAAATTTCACGGTCCTACCCAAAATAAATACGCTAGTCGCTTTAGGCGCGCCTTTAATAATTTAATTTCCTTAAACTTGGGTGCACATTGATGTGACCCAAATCTAAATCTCAACGGAGTCAAAGTGTGTCGACGACCACGGGTACATTGATTGTAACGCGGTTCGAGATACATTTTCACAACGTTGCAATTCTTGATAAAAACAGTAAATGATAAAAGCGGTTAAAAGTTAAATTTTGCACATAAGTTCACACTTGTATAAAATCAGATAATCAAGCCGAATATAACAGTTGAGCGACCGTGCTAGAACCACGGAACTCGGGAATGCCTAACACCTTCTCCCGGGTTAACAGAATTCCTTATCTAGATTTCTGGTACGCAGACTGTAATATAGAGTCATTATTTTCCTCGATTCGGGATTAAAATTGGTGACTTGGGACACCCTAAATCTCCCAAGTGGCGACTCTGAAATAAATAAACAAATCCCGTTTCGATTGTCCTTTAATTGGAAAAACTCCCCTGCGCCCCGCGGGCGCGGAAAAAGGAGGTGTGACACAACTGTCCATGCAAATGCAGTCAAAATGTACTATGTTTGATCCTCTATATAGCGTTAATGTTCTCCGGTTGAGATGAAAAAGTCTTTATTTCTCACTATCCAAATATTCAATCCTTTGCAAATCCTTTGAGCCAGTTACTCCTCTTTGATTACCCTCTTTGGAACCTGAAAGTGTTATTGAATTTTTTTTTTAAAATGAGATGAAAAATGAAAAAAAAAATGATGAAAAGAGAATAAAAAGAATAATACAAAAAAGGAAGAAAAGGGAAAAAAGAAAAAGAAATGAAAAAAAAGAAGAAAAGAAAGATACAAAAAAAAGATGGGGAAGAAACAACAAAGAAAATGATAAAAAGAGAGGAAAAAGAAAGGAAAAAGAAAGGGAAAACAAAACAATACAGAAAAAACAAAAGAAAATCAAAAAGAAAGTTTCCTGAACTACGTTCGACTTGATTCTGAAAGGATGCATAGGCAGCCTCTTTCTAAGGTTCAGTCACACCAAAATAGAAATCCAAATTCCCCAAAAGTGAAATTGGGGCAGATGTTATAATGGTTCGGCGATGATCCCGCCTGAATGGTTCCAAAGTTGTAATTCAGTCCAAATCATCTTCACCCAAATCCATTCAAGTCCTTCTAATCAATCGGTGAGAATGTTCAAGAATTGGGGAATACAGACACTTGGATCTCATACAACCAAATAAGAGAAATAAAATGAGAAAGTCTTATTGGTGAAAACCCACATGGTCACTGTGAGGCGACAATAGCAAAAAAAGAAACTAAAAATGAGAGAGTCTTGTTAGTGAAAAATTTCAAAGAGCACTATAAGGCGATGGTGAGAAGAGAAATAAGAGAGGTCAGCTCGTGAAAACCCGCAAAGGGCACCACTGATCGAAAAAGAGGACCTTCAGTCACCGACATTGACACTGTCCAGGGCAAGGTTTCTCAGTTTCGAGGCAAAAGTTGTGATGAATTTCTGAGAGTCGGACGGTTTGCACGGATCAGGAATCCAGTCCAAAAGGCATGTCATGTTCATTAATGTTCGCATGTACTCTAGATAAGTCCTTCTTTCCTCTCCCCGAAAGGGATACCTCTTGTCTAAATTCATTTATCCATTCCATCATTTGTTTTTCCTTTGAATCCCTTTCGGTCTAACTCTATTCTGGAACTGAGACAAAGAAGGGACGGCAAGACTGATTTACAGGGTTCTCATTTGACGCGAGCTAATGTGCAATAAGGCACCCGTCTCGTCAGGGGCATCAAGTCCACTTCGACCGGCCATGGTGGCTGACGTTTTGAAATTTCTTGGAAGGAGAAAATCAAATTAAAGTGCCTATAAAGGCAAATGAAGTTGAAAAGGTTGAGTCCCATGTGGCTAGCCGTCTCGACAAAGATTTGAAAAAGTCAAGGTACCCCAAATGCTCTGAAACTGAAGTTGGAAGAAAGAAGACAGAAATGAAAGGCCTACGAAGGTGAAATAAAGTTGGAAAAGGTTAAGTCCCACGCGACTAGCCGTAGCATCAAGTTTGAGGAGCCAAAAAGTTTCCCAATGATCCGAAGTTAAGAATTGAAAAAAAAGAGTCAGAAATGAAAGGCCTACGAAGGCAAAATAAAGTCGATAAGGTTGAGTTCCACCGACCAACCGTCAGGGAAAATTCTAGAAAAACCAGAGGTTCTCCAAGGCCTAAAATGAAATCGGTCCTCAGGGAATAAGCACTTGAAGTTGAGATCTTCATCGAATAAGCCGGGCCGAGATCAAGTGATTGAAACAATCAATGCCACAAAACCAACCACTGTTTCAAACTAACAATTATTTTTTGTTTGAAAATAGGAAACATATGCAATCCAAAGCAACCTTGCAAGAAGCAGGCGCAACCAAAGAGAAACTTCACAAGGGCTAGAAACAACTTTGCAGCAATAATTAATCCAAAAGGGAAGCCTTCTCCAAATTCTTTCCTACATTTTATTAATTTTCTTAAATTACAAAAAATGCCAAAAGTGAAATGAAAAGAAGAAGAAGAAGAAAAATTCAAAATCATGGTAGCGTAGGGTTTCTAGTCTCTAGCTACATCTTCTCCAACATAGGGTCTCACTCCCTAACTGATGCCAGCATAACCTGATAATCTTTTCCAACATAGGATCCCACTCTCTAGCTGATGCTAGCATAACCTGGTAATCTTCTCCAATATAGGATCCCCCTAACTGATGCCAGCATAACCCGGTAATCTTTCCAACATAGGGTCCCTCCCCTTAGTTGACCCAGGCATAACCCGAGGACCTTTCCGGCATAACTCGATGACTTCCCCAACATAACCCGAGGACCTTTCCGGCATAACCCGATGACTTCCCTAGCATAACCCGAGGACCTTTCCGGCATAACCCGATGACTTCCCTAGCATAACCCGAGGACCTTTCCGGCATAACCCGATGACTTCCCCGCCATAACCCGAGGACTTTCCTAGCATAACCCGAGGACTTTTCCGGCATAACACGATGACTTTTCCGGCATAACCCTAGGACCTTTCCGACATAACTCGATGACTTCCCCGGCATAACCCGAGGACCTTTCCGGCATAACCCAATGAATTTCCCTAGCATAACCCGAGGACCTTTCAGGCATAACCAGATGACTTCCCCGGCATAACCCAAGGACCTTTCCGACATAACTCGATGGCTTCCCCGGCATAACCCAATGGCTTTCCCTGAATAACTCGAGGACGTCTTCGACATAACCCGATGATTTTTCCAGTCTAATCTGGTAATTTTTTCCAACATAGGGTCCCGCTCCCTAGCTGATGCCAACATAATCTGGTAATCTTTTCCGACATAGGGTCCCACTCCCTAGCTTTGCCAGCATAACCTGGTAATCTTTTCTGGCACAAGGTCCCACTCCCTAGTTGATGCTAGCATAACCTGGTAATCTTTCCAACTTAGGGCCTCCGATCTCCATTTGATTTCATTTTAGATATAGTGTCTCCACTCCCTAATCTCTTTTTCTCAAGGATACACAATCCTGATTTTATTACTTTCAATAAAAAAGTAGCTTGGATTTTGTTGCAATAACTCACGAAATTTTCCTAGCGAAAACTAGGGCAGAAAAATTTTGTTTGTTTGTTTGTTTTGGTGCCTGAACAGGTTTTTACTATAAGGCACGAAGTTTGAGATGACCAAAAGAAGAATTCTCAGTCCAAATAAAAGAAAAGAAAAATAAGAAAAGAAGTTGAACTCTAAGTGTAGAAACGGAGAAAAGATGCAGACTGCTCAAGATATGATTGAAGTCACAAGCTTTGCATGTTCCGCCTTGATCCGAAATGCTGACGAAGAATGAACCAGCGATTGTAGCTAACGAGCATCAAGATTCAGATCAGAGTCTGCAGGAAGAACCAACCAAGACTCAAGATAAAGCTTTAGAAGGTTTATAGATAGGAATCTTGTAATTCATAGTTGATAGGCTTAGCTAGTGTAGTTTTTTATTTTTCATTTTGGTGTAATACGGAGCTCAGCAAGCAGAAACAGCAGCAACAACAGTGAAATCACAATTTCTCGGTAGTCCCAGCTACCAAAACATCCAAAACTACACTGACCTGATTCCTTTATAGCCAAGGATATGTAGGCAACTTACGAAGCAAGGTTCAATCAGACTTTTTCAGAAAATGCTTCCCATGGAGTTTCAAACGGGCAAAAATTGCTCACTTTATATTTTCCCGAAAACTCTTCATGATTCCGAGCAAAGAGGGGCAGCTGTGAGCACCTAATTTTTGTCTTATATAAAAATAACTCCTAAAAATAAATCAAGAACAATTTTAATGAATTTTAGGAGTTTTCTTTATTTAGTTACATTTCATGCATGTTTAATATTTTTAAAATCATAAGAAAAAATCATAAAAAATTATCACATTTTAATTTCATGACATCTTAGGTTCAGTTTGCATTTAAGAATTAATTACATTGAGTTAATTGCATTATTAAGGAAAAAATCACAAAATAGTCATTTTTACATGTTTAGCTTTTAGTCTTTAGAAATTAGTGTTTTTATTTAGTTTTAAGTTAATTAGTTGTTTTAGTAGATAAATAATTTTAATTTTACAAATTAGATTGATTTAGGATTTTTTTAGATTTTAAAATCAAAGAAGAAGGAAGAAAAATATGAAAAGAAAAGGGGCTTGTTTTTTAATTAAAATCGGACCGGGCCAGCTTCAATTGGCCAAATACAATACCAATACCCACATGGCACAAACTCTATTTTCATTAAAACCTAACCATTCTCTCATTTTCTAACCTAGACACACATTAAAAGACATAAGGAAAATCAGACTCCTCTCTCACAAACCAAAAAACGGCGCAACCCAGCTCCCTTCTTCTGTTTGCTTTTTTCATTTCTCAAAACACACACACATCAATCATACCCACACACCTAGGCTGCTGGAAGAAGAAACATGCATTTCGAAATTTAAGATCGAGAAAACCAAAAGGGAACGAAAAGCTATAAAAAGAAGAAGAAGAAGGACGAACAATAGAATGATTGGTTGTTTCAGATTCAATTGATTCACAATCAAACTTGTGGTTATTTGTTGTCGATTCCGAATTGATTTGCCTGGGTTCAAAATTTCCTTCCTCTTGTTCGGGATTGTTCTTGCTGTTCATCACTGCTGAACTTCACGAATTAGGAGTTCTAGGCTTTTATTTGGTTTTTGAGCTATTGTTTCCCTGCTTTAGGAGTGTTTAAACCCCCCAAAATTGCTGATTGACTGTTGAATATATGGCTGCTTGTTGGGTCTTGTCATCTTCATTTGTGCTCGAGTTTGGCCGATTCAATTCCTGACTCAGGCATTAGGTACACATTCCTAAATCTGTATTTGCTTGTATTTGTTGCTAAAAATGAAAAAAAATGTTAAACTTCTGGCAAGCTTTGATTTACGGTTCTGTTATGCTATCTGCGTCATTCGTGTATTTTTATCTTCGAGTGAGAACATTGGTTTTTCTACCACATTGCAGTCTCTTACAGTGAAGATTAATAATCTCCTATATCTCTTATCGTGCTCCAAATTTTCTTTCAAAGCACTAGTTCAAATTATTATCTTTTCATTTTGGATCTTGTATTTAAAAGTAAAAGTTAAACATCATCCTTAAAATTTGAAATTATGAATACGCATTGATTGTCCCGTGAATTCTTGTTTCAAAATGGTAAATAACTTGAACTAGTGGTGTTTTAAGTGCTAATCGAGTCCAGTTAATAAGGGAACAAATGTTTAAGCCTAATCTTTATACAAGTTTTGATAAATAGAATCAGTAACAAGTTTCACCAAAAAAGAAATAAGAATTCATAAGTTAGTCCATAATTTCATAATTAATTTACATTCTTCTCCAAAAATTTATTCCATAACTCTTGGTCTTACCCCAAATCTCAAAACTTTAGAAATTTTATTCATAAGCCTCGTAGCTTGCTTTAGGCGCAATTAATAAATAAATCATCGTGACTATGGGTACGGTTCCCGTGACATAGTTATGATACCTAGTTCCAAATTCAGGTGTGCATTTCATGTGACCCGATCATAACAACTTTGAACTATAATAAAATAAACATATCGCGAATCACGGGTGCATTTCATGTAGCGTGGTTTGTGGTGTGTCCCAAGACAGCAAGTGTACGACAATCGTAACTTGTTCAAGAAATAATTCAATAAATCCTAATAAGTGGTTAAAATAATTAAAAGCAGTTATAAAGCTAAAAATGCACTAGGTTTGAAACATGTAGTAAATCAAATAATTAGGGCAATTATTAATAGGTTAAGAGGCCGTGCTCGAACTATGAAATCCGGGAATTCCTAACACCTTCTTCCGGGTTAACAAAATTCCTTATCTAGAATTTCTGATTTCGTATACTTTTAAATGAAGTCAAATTTTCCTAAATTTGGGTTTTAAAATAAGCCGGTGACTTGGGACACCATAAAATTATTTCAAGTGGCGACTCTGATTTATATAAAATAATCTCATCTCGATTTATGTCACTTTAATTGGAAAAACTCCCTATACCCCCCTCGGGTAAAAAGGAGGTGTGATAGTCATACGAAGCGCAACCCCATTTTGATCGTATACAGATAGTCCCCTCATTTCTCGAGAAGAAGGTGACGAAAAATGATATGAATTTCAGAATTCCCCCTCGATGAGTGATGATGTCAGCGACGAGCCCCATCAAGACACAAGCGACGAAATGTCCCGTCGGTCCAGTTACCAAGGCATTAAATGCCTGTCAGTGGATGGTCAACCACTACTTGTTTTGAACTGTCACCTTCAACCTATAAGAATCCTAACCCTTTCTCATTCAAACTTTTACATTGAAAGCTCTTCCTGCTCTTGTCTTTCCTTCAAAAAAATTCTTTGTTTCAAAATTTTCATACCCAAATTTCTTGAACTCTAATCAACCGCATATCATCCAAACTCTTTTTTCTCTTGTTCATTAATGGCTAAAACTTCCAAAATCGTGCTGCAAAATTAGGTTACTTCTTCATCACAGCCTTCCGGTGATGAGGCTGCGGCGGAGCCCCACCCTAAGGATTTTGTTCTGGTAGGGTGTCCAACTTTCACAGACTTTAAAATCGAGAAGACCTCCTCGGTGCAAGGCCGATGTAAACCTGTCTCAAGGTATATATGCACCATCACTAAAGATATCCTCAAAAATGTTAAAGAGGAGTGTAATTGGGAAAATAAGTATGTTGTAGTTCCTTCTCCTGAGGAATCGATCACCACTCATGTGGAGGGGTATCTAAGTGTTTACACTTACCCTTCATTTTAGGTCCTTTAAACCCTATCATCGTTGTCACGACCCAAACCGATGGGTCGTGCGGGCACCCGGTACCTTACTCAACCGAGTACCAGCATAACGTATCTTTTTGTATCATACTATTATAGGTAAATGAGATGTAAAGGCTGCTGTGAGATAACTAGAATAAAACACGAGGAAATACTCATCATAGGACGACCTAACATGTAATACAAACTTATACATGACATACGGTATAAGACCAAAATGATCACTAGTATACTGAACATAGGCCGACAAAGCCATACAATCTTTCATGTATATGACATATGTCTACAAGCCTCTAAGAATAGATAAATACCATAAAGGTCGGGACAGGGCCCAACCATACCAATCTATTCATGTCCAAATCATACTGACCAAATAAGCAACTCCGGAGCAAATAGAGCGCACCAACACCTTTCGCTGAGCTGATAGCCTACTTGGAGGACTCTCAACCTGTCTTTCTGGACCTGCAAACATGAAGCGCAATGTCCCCAGGCAAAAGGAATGTAAATACAACTAATGTACCAAGTGTGTAAGGAACAAAATTCAGTAAATAAAAGACATAGAGAAACATGGAGTAAAAGACTCAACAAGTAAGTCTGAATAGCTTTATGAATCATTTCATATTTATAATGTCATGTATATGCGTATAAATGTCGTACCAAACATAGGTATATTGTGATTACCCAAAAAATCATCTCGTATTTTAGAACCCAATCCGGGGTTTCCGAGGCCTTCAAGACCTCATTTTCTTTCCCCTCAATTTGAGTGCACATTCTGGGCACGTTTCCGAAAAGCCCTTATGTGTAAATCTGAGGAAAAATGCCAATTTTGCCTTTAAATTTGAATTTCAGTTTACTTTGGTCAACATTTTGGGTAAACGGACCCAGACCCATAATTTGATGGTCTCGGAGGGTCCATAGAAAAATATGGGACTTGGGCGTATTCCCGGAATTGAATTCTGAGGTCCCTAGCCTGAGAAAAGAATTTTTGAAGAAAATTATTTAAATTGAAAAATATAAAAAGTTTGGAAATTCAATAATGTATGGATATGATGGTATCTGGCCCGTATTTTGGTTCCGGAGCCTGGTACAAGTTTAATATGGTTTTAAAGTTGTGTCTGTAAAATTTGACAAGAAACGGAATTCATATGACGTAATTCGGACCCTCGGTTGTGAAAATAGTAACTTTAAGAGTTCTTGAGATTTTCATTGATTTTGATGCTACATTTGTTGTTTAAGATGTTATTTAGGCGATTTGATCGCACGAGCAAGTCCGTATTATGTTTTTAGGTTTGTGTGCACGTTTGGTTTGGAACCCAGAGGACTCGGGTGAGTTTCGGATAGGCTACGAGGTGATTTACACATAGAAAATCTGGTATAACTTGTTGTATCTGGTGTCTGTTGCACTGTGCTTCGTGATCGTGTAGTCACTCTCGCGATCGCGAAGGGGAAACTGGGCTGGGGAGGACTCTTACTATACATGAACGCGAGACCAAGGTCGTGAATGCGGAGTATTGGGGGAATTGCTCTATGCGAATGCGACCGATCAACCGTAAATGCGTAGCTTTAGGAGGGTTGGTCAGGGAATCTAGGGAAAACCTACGTGAACGCTAATCCTTTAACGCGAACGCGAAGGCAGGGCTGAGAAAAACCTTCGCGAACACGTAGCCTTTCCCGCGATCGCGTAAGTCCTTAGAAGGTTGTTCTTCGCGAATGCGACAATGCTCACGCGAACGCGATGAACACTGTCGCCCAGCACTTAAAACAGAAGCAGAACGGGAAAGAGGCCATAATTTCATATTTTCAAAAACTAGAAGGCATAGAGGCAATTTTCAAGAGACAAGTTCTTCCCCAAAGTGTTGGTATATGATTCTAAACCACCTTCTTTCAATTACCCATTGCATTTCATCAATTTTTATCCAAAAATCTAGGGTTTTCAAGGTAGAAATTGGGGATTTTGATAGAATTAGGTCTTTTTGTATAATTGGAATTTAGACCTCGATTTGGGGTTGGATTTCAAAACTAATTGCATATTTCGGCTCGTGGATGAATGGGTAATCGGGTTTTGGTCCGAACCTCAAGTTTTGACCAAGCGGGCTGGGGGTCGATTTTTGAATTTTGGGGGAAATGATAGAAAACATATAATTAAGTGCTGGAGTTGAATTCTTTAGCACTTATTGATATTTTTAAGTTAAATATGGCTAGATACAAGTCAATTGGAGGCGAAATCTAAAGGGAAAGCGGTATTTGAGGCTTGAGTTTGGCCGTGGAATCCGAGGTAAGTGTTTGGTCTAACCTTAGCTTGAGAGAATAGGTGTTGTGTCCTATTTTCTACGTGTTAGTGTTGTGTACGACGTATAGGTGTGGTGATGAGTATCTATACGTTGGTGTCGAGCATGCCCTTGAGTCTTATACTGTGATCGTTCTGATTCTTGTTATGTACTATCTATGCCTAAATTGATGATATCCATGTTGAACAAGACTTATGATGTTTTCTTGGTATTTGTCCACTGTTGTGTATTGGCTCAAGTTGAGATTTTGTTTGTGAATTTAACTATTGGAACGAGATTGGTTATAGCTAAATCCCTTGCCGGGATGTATATATTTCTATTGTTGA
Organism: Nicotiana sylvestris; assembly: GCF_000393655.2. Classification (NCBI taxonomy): domain Eukaryota; kingdom Viridiplantae; phylum Streptophyta; class Magnoliopsida; order Solanales; family Solanaceae; genus Nicotiana; species Nicotiana sylvestris. Next base: position 115,473,126 of record NC_091064.1, on the reverse strand, counting down.
TTCCCTTGCCGGGATGTTGTTGTTTCTACTGTTTGTGTGAGGAAAGAGTGATAAAGCACGAAGGGTGATGCCGTGCACATTCATACTTGTGCATATGGTAAGGAAGAGCGATAAAGTACGAAGGGTGATGCCGTGCACATTTACATTTATATTGATGCACATGGTGAGGAAGAGAGATAAAGCACGAAGGGTGATGCCGTGCACATTTTCATTATTGATTGTGTGGCGAGGATTGAGAGTAAAAGCACGAAGGGTGATGCCATGCATTCATTTTATGTTTGCAGTGATTAATTGCTGTTATTGGTTCATGTGCCTTAACTGTTTCGTTTCTGTTACTTCTGTGTTTCCTTATTCTGGTATTCCCCATAGCATGTTGCCCTTTCCTATTAATTTCCATTTAGATTCTATAATTGTTATTTCGTTTGATATTGTTTAACTGCACAGGTTATGATGTTCGGTCGTGTCCTAGCCTCGTCACTACTTCACCAAGGTTAGGCTCGACACTTACTAGTACATGGGGTTGGTTGTACTGATATTACACTCTGCACTTTTTTGTGCAGATCCCGGTACTGGACCTTACGAATCGTAGTTCGAGGTTGATGCCTACAGTCTAGTGGAGACCCAAGGTAGTCCTGCAGGCGTCCGTAGGCCTTGACGTCTCCTTCTATCATATTTCCATTCTGTTTTTATCTATTTATGATATAGATGTGTATTTTCCTTATTCAGACCACTATTCATAGATTCGTAGACAGTCCGTGAAATTGTGACATTAGTTCTAGGTGAAGTTTCATTTTGGATTTTATATTAGTATTTAGTTAAACTGTTAAATTCTATTCTTCTGCATTTTGATTTCCGGTGATTTTCTTATATCATTTGGTAAATTGTCAAAGATAAAGGGAAAAGGTAAAATAATTAGTAACGTTGGCTTGCCTAGCGGGTTCAATGTTAGGTGCCATCACGGACCCGACGGTGGGAAATTTGGGTCGTGACAAGTTGTTATCAGAGCTCTAGGTTTCTTAGGTCTCACAATTCATGAACAAGCTTAGTAGAGTCTGAGGGATCGGTACAAAGACATCTGTGTTTATTCCCCAGAAGCTACAGAGTTAGGAACAATTTCACTTCTATTCATCTCTGTCGTGCGGTTGATTTCTGAATGCTAATTGAACTTCTACTCTATTCTTTCGCAGATGGCGAGAACTCGTACCGCTTTATCAGCTGATCAGCAGCCCGAGCCCCTAGCGGCAGCTCCTACGAGGGGCAAAGGATGAGGTCGAGGCCATGCTAGAGGCGGAGGTAGGGGCAGTGCTCAGCCTAGAGTAGCAGCACCAGTGGCGAAGCCTCAAGTAGAGTTTGATGATGAGGTTCTGGCCCAGATAGTTCCAACAAGCCCAACTCAGGTCCTAGAGGGCTTCATCGCTACCCCGGTACTCTAGGATGCTCTAGTCCATCTAGTGGGTCTTCTGGAGAGTGTCACTAAGGCAGACATACTTCTTGTAGCACCAGTCGTCTCTTAGGCTGGGGGAGGAGCACAGACTCCTGCTACTCGCACTCCGGAGCAGGTGGCTCCCCAGTTTCAGACTCTAGCAGCTCGGCCAGTTAGGGTAGTTCCACCGAGTGTTGTAGCTCAGACCGGTGATGGATCAGCTATGTCTTCAGATGCTTTGTGGAGATTAGACAGGTTCACCAAGCTCTTCACTAACACCTATAGAGGTACATCTTCAGAGGATCCCCAAGATTATTTGGACAGTTGTCATGAGGTTCTTCGAAACATGGAGATAATGGAGACCAATGAAGTCGACTTTGTTGCTTTCCGTCTGTCAGGTTCCACCAAGAAATGGTGGAGAGATTATTGTTTGTCCAGACCAGCTGGGTCACCAGCTCTCACTTGGGACCAGTTCTCGCAACTATTTCTCGAGAAGTTCCTTCCCGTCACTCAGAGAGAAAAGTACTGCAGGCGTTTCGAGTGTATTTAGTGGGGTTCTATGACTGTCACCTAGTACGAGATAAGGTTTATTGATTTGGATCGTCATGCTCTTCTGATACTCCCCACCAAGAGAGAGAGAGGGTAAGGAGGTTTATTGAGGGACTCACTCAGCCTATTAGATTGCAGATCGCTAAGGAGACAGGTAGCAAGATTTCTTTCCAGGATGCGGCCAATGCGGCCATGCGGGTTGAGATGGTTCTAGCTCAGGGGAGCAGTGGGAGGTCTGATAAGAGGCCTCGTCATGCTGGCAGATTCAGTGGTGCCTCGTCTGGAGGCAGGGATTCTTTTGGAAGAGGCCATCCTCCCAGGCCGTTTAATTCACCACTTCAGGCTTCTCACGGTGCTCCAGGTGGCCGTGGTTCTCATATGCAATATTCTGATAAGTTGCCCTATAGTGCACCACTAGCTCCTATCAGTGCACCTCTGCTCTAGAGTTTTGAGGGTGGTTATTCAGGCTGTCAGGGTCAGTTTCAGGGCAAACAACACAAATCAAGTGTCGGGAATTTAGTGGCGCTACATTGGAGGGATATTTCATGGACAATTGAGGTCAAGTTGGAGTTGTTCTCTCTGTCTAAAGTTAAGGAACCTCTTACTCTACATGTATTTAAAATTATCCAAGTTGCGGCCAAGTTATTGAAGCAAGAACTTGTGAAATATGTATCGAAAGGCTTGGTAGTAATGTTATCGGTTAGTGGACTGTTTTGGGAGGTTCAATATGATTAACATTGATGTTGTTTGGGCTGTTCGGTGATTTTTTTCACTTGTGGGAAGCCATATAAATAGGGTAGATGATGTCCGTTTCATAGTAAAATAGGTTGTGGTCGGTACATAATAGTTACGATACTTAAACGTTAACGATAATGTCATTTCTCCTATTGTAGACTAAGGAGTCGTGACATTTGCATAGCTTGAGGTTGGGCAGTATATACAAGGTATGTGAGTCTATCTCTTTCCTTCTTTTGCACAACTCCGATTGTACATAATGTAATGAACGAGCTTACAAAGATACTCTACTCTTAGAAGCAAGCAGTACTTACATTGTTTCCCCTCTTATGGAACGATTGATGTTGATGTTGCTTCTCTTTTTCTTATGTTATAAATGTTGTTGGTACTTCCTGATTCTTATAAGGTTCATGGTGAAGAGTTAGCCCTAATAATGTGTACAGAGGATACAGACCTTATGCCACTCTAAAAGGTTTAGAATATGATTCTATGAGTCGAGCATGCATTATATATATGTATCTATTTTACTCTACTGAGATGCGCTATAGTCAGCCAGGTACGACACCTATTGTGAAACCACTAATCAGTTGGGTTTTACCGAGCTCCACGTGGACGGGTACAAATTTACCGAGCCTTATGATGGTCGGGTACGTTTTTACCGAGCCTATTATGGCCAGGTATGATATAATGATGATGACCATAGAGGCGTATGTTTTAAAAGTTTATGTATATATACATATGTATCATGCATTTCATGTTAGTAGCCCTCAGAGGTACCTAGATGTTACAGGTTGTATATTCTCTATCCCTGCTTACATTACTGTTCGTACTTATGGTTCCCTGCCTTACATACTCAGTACTTTATTCATATTGATGTCACACCTCCTTTTTACGCACCCGCGAGGGTGCAAGGGAGTTTTTCCAATTAAAGGACAATCGAGACGGGATTGGTTTAATTATTTCAGAGTCGCCACTTGGGAGATTTAGGGTGTCCCAAGTCACCAATTTTAATCCCGAATCTAGGAAAAGAATGACTCTATATTACAGTCTGCGTACCAGAAATCCGGATAAGGAATTCTGTTAACCCGGGAGAAGGTGTTAGGCATTCCCGAGTTCCGTGGTTCTAGCACGGTCGCTCAACTGTTATATTCGGCTTATTTATCTGATTTTAAATACAATTATGAACCATGTGCAAATTTTATCTTTTAACCGCTTTTGTCATTATTATTATTTTTACGAGAATTGCAACGTCGTGAAAACATATCTCGAACCACGTTACATCAATGTACCCGTGGTTATCGATATATCTCGACTCGGTTGAGATTTGGATTTGGGTCACATGAATGTGCACCCGAATTAAGGAAAATAAATTGTTAAAGGCGCGCCTAAAGCAACTAGCGTCTTGTTATTTTGGGGAAAGTCGTAAAAATTCGTTAAACGGCACATCCCGAATTCTAAATACTTTAATATATACATGCATCTAGAGGGCCCCGCAGCTTTGTACATTTTGTTTGTCGAGGCTCGTCTCGTTCTATTTTTAAAAGGAATTTGCGACGTCATGGACATGCATCTCGAACCACGTCACAATCAATGTACCCGTGATTAGAAACACATTTCGAATCCGTCGAGATTTGGATTTGGGTCACATAAATGCACACCCGAATTTAAGAAGGTAAAATTATTAAATACGCGCTTAAAGAGGCTATCGCGTTATTATTCCGGGAGGGTCGTGAGATTTGCTAAACGACCCACCTTAGGGACTGAATGCTTCAACATATATATATTTAACAAGGGCCCCGCAATTTGTGCGTTTTTCTTTATTTTTTGTCGAGGCTCATCTCGTCCTTATTTTAAAAGGATATCCTATAGCAACTACGTTTCTTGTTGCGTTTGTCTCTACTAATTGAAAACAGTAGATAGCCCTAGTTAATTACATGCTTGCAAGTTATCTATACAGAATTCCGAGTGCTTGCACAAAATCAGAAGCACGGCCACGTACACAGTCGGCCGAGCAAAAATTAAGGGCCCAAATCCAGCCCATGCGTGATGGACCAGACCTGGGCCATTGTTTGTTCGATGCAGGCCTGCTTGGTCTGTTTCGACCCGGGCTCGACCTTCGTGAGGTTGAGATTGCAGTCTCCGTGTTCTTTGTCTTAAAACATGGTTTACCAGTTATATGAAGCAGTTTATCAGAAAGGAAAGAACTTAACTAATAGAGTACGATTTTCATGCTTGGCCTACATTAAAGGACATACTACAAAGTAAAACTAAGTCTAAGATACAACCTATTTCATTGGGAATATTTTCACCTATCAGCATACATATATAAACTATCATTCAGCTAATCTATATTGATATACACTGGGCATACAGGCTACTTCTATTGTCAACACAGGAATGAAAATTATTATACAGTACATGATATCTAATGTAACAATCTATGTATGAAAGTCAACTTCAGGTCTTTTCTTTTTGTATTCATGCTCAATTTTCCAATTACATTTGACAGTGTATTGGTTGTGTACCTGGTATAGAGGACAAAAGAAGAAAGGAATGATCAGCTGGGCAGTATGCAATAAACACAGCAACAGCAGATACACAGCAACAACACAGCAACAAACCAACAACCACAAGTGTTTTCCACAGTCCACAGACAACCAGCAACAGTTTCCAGAACAAAGAAAACCAACAGATGGTCGAGCACCAAACAAGTAATCCCAGAAAAGAGTAGTGAAACAACAGAAATAACAGAGTATTCGATGCAGCAACACCAGCAGTTCAACAATCACAAGCAGCTCAATCAGGGCAAACAACAGAACTTGGCCAAGATAGCTTGACCAATATGAATTCTTCTGTAGTTTTCAGACAGTGTTTGGTTACAGTGTTTCTGGAAATTTCCTTATATTTTTCAGTTTTCTTCAACTCACAAGACCTCTCTCAAGACTAAAATTTCCAGCCCCTTTTAAGTTCTGAAATGGCCTATTTATAAGCCAAACAAACAGTGCAGTCAAGCTACCTGGATCCTGCCAATTTGCAGACTGCCCATACCTATTAAATCCCACGCCTAAACATCTTTTTGATGCCAGCCCTTTGTTCCCCACGCTTGGCTTATTCCTTTTGTTCAAGAGTTATGGGTTCATTTAAATATTCGTTTTAAACCCCATACTCTTGTGTCTTGTTCCCCATTGGCATTAGTTTAATCCTAAATTAGTACCCTACTTGTCAGCTCATTTAAACTAAGCTTTTCTGTTCTTTTCAAACCCCAGATTACCCCTGTTAAACCCTGATTATTACTGCCCTAAACCCATTGCAGCACCTGTGCATTTTGAACTTCTGAAAGTTCAAGTTCAGAACTGCCCATGGGCTGAATCTTTTCAGTCGTTTTGCAATACAAACAAACCCATTTCAAACAGTGTCGGGCATTCAGTTAGTGACATGGTTCGATCAGTCATGTGACATTATTAGTTTATTTGATCAATTAGTTATAGAAAACCAATCGATGATGTTTATCGAGTCGACTATACTAAATACAACAGGTAATAATCAATCGTTCACATAAACAATACGTACAGGGACCCAAAGGGCATCAGACAACTTTTGTTCAATTACTGGGAACCTATATGAATTATTTATGCGACGACTATCCTAATCGAACATGTATATCACAGAATATATTCAGAACATACACAGAAAACAATCGACCAAATAAAAAGGTCTTTGACAGAGATGGAAGAAATTAAGAAAATTATCAGACAATAACACACAGTCACAACAAAGCATGCTAACAACTCAATCAAAATTAAAACAAAGAGAAGGGAAAACTTACTGAAAGAGTTTAAACCAAACTGACCCAAATCCGACTTAGCTTCGACCATTTGAGGCCGAACAAACTTTAATCAGGGTGTTCTCACACGAGAACACCTTGATTAAGGTCTATTAGACCTCAAACCCCTGTTAAGACCGGCCGGATTCCAAGGCTATTCGTGTTCTAGGTTTTGGGTCTTCAGATCTGGTTTTTTAGGAGTTGTGGGTAGATTCGGACCAAACCAAGCCTGGTTTGGTCACGAGGGAGGTTAGGGGACTGTCTGGTACGAAGATGGTGAGGTTTGGTGTAGGTCCGGGTTCGACTCGAATCTTCAAATGAAGATTCGAGATGAAGGAAGGTGATTCGAGGCTAGGGGGTAATAGATCCATGTTCAGGAGAGTGAGGGGGTCCTAGGGTGTTCAGGAGGTGGTCATTGGCGTTCATGCCGCCGGGTTCTGGTGAAAGGGAAATCAGGGCGGCTGCTAGGGTTTGGGGGGGTTTCAGTGTTTGGTGAAGACGATGAGTGGAGGGGGGGGGTTCGGATAAGGGGCGCGGGGTGTTAGGTTAGGTTTATATATGGGGAGGGTGATTCAATCCTGGCCGTTGGATTGATTACAATTGATGGTCAGGATTGGGGAAGCTTAACAATACGGTGCCATTTGGTTAAGTAGGGGATCAGTTAAAATGGGAATGGGTCGGGTCACGAGGGCCAATAAGGGCCATCGGATCAATGGAGATGAATGGCTCAGATTAACCGTCCCTAAAACGACGTCGTTTGGGTCCGTACTTGGGCAGGTCGGTCTTGGACTGGACTGGTGTGCCGGTTTTGGGCCTATTTTTGTTACATTTCTTGGGCCCAAACTGATTTTCATTCACTCTTTTCTTTTGTTTTTTTTTCTAATTTTAAAACCAAAATGAAATAATAAAAACAATGAAATTAAAACAAACAACAATGTAACATTTTAACACAATTATCACAAAAATATTTAAGTAAGTTAAATCACAACCTAGAACGAACGATGCATATATATATATATTTTGAATTTTCTTTCAACGACCGAATTACGGTTTGATTACCATGACAGACGTACTTTGTATTTTGATCGATAAGATTAAATGCAAAATGGACCGAACCACAAATGACTAGCAGTACATGTCATGAAAAATTGAAAATTTGCACAGCGAGGTCACTGGTCACTATTTTTGTTTTCTTTTGGAGTGATTGTCCGTGAAGCAAAAATCACGTGCTTACAGCTGCCCCTCTTTGCACGAAGACATGCAGGGTTTTCGCGCAAAGATAAAGCGGGAGATTTTTGCTCTTCCGAGTACTCCGTGTGAAGCATTTTTTGAAAAAGATTTGACCGAACCTTTGCTTCAGAGGTTTCCTACATATCCTGGGCTAAACAGGAATCAGGTCAATGTAGTTCGGGAAATTTTGGTAGCTGGGACTACCGTGTGACTGTAGTGCTCACTGCTGTTGTGCGTTGTTGCATGCTGCTGTAGGATGCTACCGCTCACTGATCTCCTTGTTACATTGTTCTGAAAGGAAAAACAAGAAGCTAAGCTAGACTATGGATCATGAGGTCTCATCTATCCTCGACTTGTTCTTGTTGCCTTGCTTTCTTGTCGGCCAGCGCTTTCTTCTGATGCCTTTATTTTGTGGACTTGGGGGATGATACTGGTCCTTCGCCTTTTCTGAATGCCAGTTTTCATCACCGCGCTTGATCTGCTGGGGACATGGCCCCCTTCTTTAAGCCTTTCAATGGTTTCTTCAGTGGTATGGCTTTCTTCATCAAAATTGTTATATTGGGCCTGCTATAATGCTCCCGAACTGCTTCTTTTGAGGCGCGTTCTCTCTTTTTTTTGAGTCGCGTGCTTGCCTTTGCAGCCTTCTGCTTCTTGGTGCTGGGGATTTTTGTTTCCTGCTTGGGGGTCTCTGTTGTAACCTTCCGCCTTCAGGTGGGGTTACTGATTCCAAAATTTAGAGCTGAAATGTATTCCCGCATTATACTGGTGGGCGACCTAGAACTTAAATGTATTCCCGCATTATACTGGTGGGCGACCTAGAACTTAAATGTATTCCCGCATTATACTGGTGGGCGACCTAGAACTGAAATGTATTCCCGCATTATACTGGTGGGCGACCTAGAACTTAAATGTATTCCCGCATTATACTGGTGGGCGACCTAGAACTTAAATGTATTCCCGCATTATACTGGTGGGCGACCTAGAACTTAAATGTATTCCTGCATTATACTGGTGGGCGACCTAGAACTTAAATGTATTCCCGCATTATACTGGTGGGCGACCTAGAACTTAAATGTATTCCCGCATTATACTGGTGGGCGACCTAGAACTTAAATGTATTCCCGCATTATACTGGTGGGCGACCTAGAACTTAAATGTATTCCCGCATTATACTGGTGGGCGACCTAGAACTTAAATGTATTCCCGCATTATACTGGTGGGCGACCTAGAACTTAAATGTATTCCCGCATTATACTGGTGGGCGATCTAGAACTTAAATGTATTCCCGCATTATACTGGTGGGCGACCTAGAACTTAAATGTATTCCCGCATTATACTGGTGGGCGACCTAGAACTTAAAAGTATTCCCGCATTATACTGGTGGGCGACCTAGAACTTAAATGTATTCCCGCATTATACTGGTGGGCGACCTAGAACTTAAATGTATTCCCGCATTATACTGGTGGGCGACCTAGAACTTAAATGTATTCCCGCATTATACTGGTGGGCGACCTAGAACTTAAATGTATTCCTGCATTATACTGGTGGGCGATCTAGAACTTAAAAGTATTCCCGCGTTTTACTGGTGGGCGACCTAGAACTTAAATGTATTTGAAATTGTTTCCCCGTTCTTCCGAGAAAATTTTCGACAATCGGCAGAAAATTTTCTGCCCCGGTTTTTGGTGGTTTCCCTGGCGTTGCGTCTTGCCGCCATCATCAATCCTTTGTTTTCCTGCAGCAAACAAAAAGGAGTTAGTTAGTTTCAATCGTGGTGGGAGGAGGTGTCCTTCCGGCGGATGATTTTTCCTCTCTTCCCCTTTCCTTGCTCTATGTCCCCATAATTGGTTGGTGGACAAAATTGCTTACTGGGGGTTTCTAGCCTGCTGGGGCTGGTTTTCAATTTATCCCCTTTCCTGCTTTCTCTTTAAGCACATGCTGTGGGAGTCTGTTTTTTACTCCCGAAACCACTCCCTTTAGGAGCTTACTTTCTCCAAAACTGCTAGGTGCGATCATTGCATTGCCTGGTGCCGGCCTTTAAGTCTGTTTGTGTTATCCTGCATTGACTGAATTCCCCTTCGTTCTCTGGTAGTAAGCTTTGAAAAAAATTCTTTTCAAGACAAATTTTTAGGAAGAGAAATAAAAGATAGAAAAAGGAGAAAATCTTTCTGAACCAATATTTGGTGGGAGAAGAAATTCAGAAGAACTTATCTGGAGGACATGACTGGTCCCCGTGATCATGACATGCACCATAGATTCCCGACCCAGTCTATTCGTATCAATCGATTTGCCCGATGGTCTGACTTGCTGGGGATGATAAATGAGTGTCCATTTCGTTGCGAATGTGGTCGCCTTTTGTTGATATGTCTTGTCGCCTCATAGTGCCCTTCGAGGGGTTTTCACTAATGAGACTCTCTCTTTTCTCTCATCTCCTGGCGCCTTATGGTGCCTGTGAAGGTTTTCACCAATAAGACTCTCTCATTTCATATCTCTCATCTTACGTCGCCTTTCGGTGTCTGTGAAGGTTTTCAACGATAAGATTCACTCATTTTATTCTTCATCTTACGTCGCCTTTCGGTGCCTGTGAGGGTTTTCATCGATAAGACTCTCTCATTTTATTTTTTATCTTACGTCGCCTTTCGGTGCCTGTGAGGGTTTTCACCGATAAGACTCTCTCATTTTATTTTTTATCGAGGAATCGGGGTGTTGTCGATACGACCCTCTCTTCTGGAGATTCCTTTGACCATCAATTCATTCCCAGTCTTACGATCCTCTTCTTTGCTGGGGATCGGTGCATTATTCTCGGCCTTATTTGCCTAACTTGGCATCTCTTGGATATTGATCGGGAGGTCTTTTGGACGTCGATGTTGGTTTTGGTGTGGGGTTAAAGAAAGGCTATAAAAATGAAAATAATTTGACGGGTGATGTGCTACAACTTTTGGAATCAAACCTTTGTTGGAATTTAAAGCATAACCTCTGCCCCAGTTTTCTTGCTTGGGGAATCTTATTTTTACACTTAGGTTGAGCTACGTGTGTTACGCACACTGTGCCTATTATGCACACTATGTACATTATGCATCCTATATACACTGTGATGCACACTATGACCGAGCCGTGAGGCGCCTACGTATCCTCTTTGAGGAATCAGGTCAAACGTAGTTCCCACGGTTTTGTATTTCTTATGATTTTATCTTCCTTTTTTCTTTTTCCTTCTTTTCATTTTTTCTCCTTCTTTTCATTTTCCTTTAAAGATTTTTTTCTTTTCTTTTCTCTTTTTTTTCTTTTCTTTTTTTTTCTTCTTCTTTTTTTTTCATGTCTTTTCCATTAGTGATTCCAAAAGAGGGGTATGAAAGAATAACTTAAGGCTCAAAAGGGGAAGCAAGGGTTAAAAGTGTTTGGATAGAAGAAAGAATTGCCTCCGTCATCTCATTATCCAATAAATGCCAAATACAAACAAACGAACCAATAATTGCCATAATTAAAGAAATTACGCATAATATCTCTTGACTGCATCAGAATTGATAGCCATGTCGACACATCTCCCCTCGATATCTGTCAAACACAAAGCACCGTTGGACAATACTCTGGTCACGATATAAGGCCCTTGCCAATTTGGGGCGAATTTGCCTTTTGCCTCGACCTGATGCGGGAGGATCTTCTTCAATACCTGCTGCCCTACTTCAAACTTCCTAGGGCGCACCTTCTTATTGTATGTTCTTGCCATTCTCTTCTGGTACAGCTGACCATGGCACACTGCCGCCAATCTTTTCTCGTCTATCAAGCTTAACTGTTCCAACCGAGCTTTGACCCATTCATCATCATCAATCTTGGCTTCAGCGACAATCCGGAGGGATGGAATTTCGACCTCCGCCGGTATTACGGCTTCAGTTCCGTACACCAACAAATAAGGAGTTGTACCTATGGAAGTCCGGACAGTAGTGCGGTAACCCAACAAAGCAAAGGGTAATCTCTCGTGCCATTGTCTGGATCCTTCCACCATCTTTCGCAGTATCTTCTTGATATTCTTATTGGCTGCTTCGACCGCTCCATTCGCCTTGGGACGATATGGGGTGGAATTGCGGTGGGTAATCTTGAATTGTTGGCATACCTCTCTCATCAGGCTGCTGTTAAGATTCGCACCGTTATCCGTGATGATCACTTTTGGGATTCCAAATCTGCAGATGATATGGGAGTGAACAAAGTCCACCACTGCCTTTTTGGTTACCGACTTGAAGGTTTTAGCCTCAACCCATTTGGTGAAGTAATCAATGGTCACTAGAATGAACCTATGACCGTTGGATGCTGCCGGCTCGATGGGCCCAATGACATCCATGCCCCATGCCACAAACGGCCAGGGCGCTGACATCGCATGCAACTCTGTTGGTGGAGAATGAATCAGATCTCCATGTATCTGGCACTGATGGCATTTCCTCACGAAAGTGATACAGTCGTGTTCCATAGTGAGCCAATAACACCCTGTTCGAAGGATTTTCCTTGCCAATACATATCCGCTCATGTGTGTCCCACAAACTCCAGCATGTACCTCTGCCATAACCGTCGTGGCTTGACCGGCATCTATACATCTCAACAATCCTAAATCCAGGGTTCTTTTGTACAACACTCCTCCGCTGAGGAAGAAACCATTCGACAAACGCCGAAGGGCTCTTTTTTGGTCTCCAGAGGCCTGTTCTGGATATGTCCCCATTCCGAGGTATTCCTTGATATCATGAAACCAGGGCTCACCATCCGGTTCCTCTTCTACGGCGTTGCAATAAGCGTGCTGATCACGGACCTGGATGTGCAGAGGATCAACATACATTTTTTCAGGGTGGCGCAGCATTGATGCTAAAGTGGCCAAGGCATCCGCAACCTCATTGTGAACTCTCGGGATATGTTTGAACTTCACCGATCGAAATTGCTTGCTCAGATCATGCAGGCATTGTCGGTATGGTATGAGCTTTAGATCTCGTGTTTCCCATTCACCCTGAATCTGATGTACCAAGAGGTCCGAGTCTCCCAAGACCAGGATGTCTTGGACATCCGTGTCTGCAGCTAAGCGCAGACCCAGAATGCAAGCTTCATACTCGGCCATATTATTGGTGCAATAGAAGCGTAGTTGAGCCGTAACAGGATAATGGCGTCCTGTTTCAGAAATGAGTACTGCTCCTATTCCAACCCCTTTTGCATTTGCAGCTCCGTCGAAGAAAAGCTTCCAACCCGGTTCCTCAGTTAATTCCATCTCATTTGTATGCATTACCTCTTCGTCGGGAAAGTACGTTCTTAAGGGCTCGTACTTTTCATCAACGGGATTCTCTGCCAAATGATCGGCCAGCGCCTGGGCTTTCATGGCTGTCCTCGTCACATAGACGATATCAAACTCTGTGAGCAGAATTTGCCATTTTGCTAACCTTCCCGTGGGCATAGGTTTCTGAAAGATATACTTCAATGGGTCCAAACGGGATATGAGATAAGTAGTATATGAAGACAGGTAGTGCTTCAACTTCTGAGCTACCCAAGTTAGGGCGCAACATGTTTTCTCGAGTTGAGTGTACTTGACCTCATGTACTGTGAATTTCTTGCTAAGATAGTAGATGGCCTGCTCCTTCCTTCCTGTGTCGTCATGTTGCCCCAGCACACAACCAAATGAATTTTCCAGGACCGTCAGATAAAGAATTAAGGGCTTCCCTGGCTTAGGCGGGACCAATACGGGTGGATTAGACAGATACCCTTTGATTTGGTCGAAGGCCTCCTGACACTCTGTCGTCCAACCTTCTGCAGCATCCTTTCTCAGTAGCCGAAATATGGGCTCACAAGTTGCTGTGAGTTGAGCGATGAACCTGCTGATGTAATTGAGTCTACCCAGCAAACTCATTACCTCTGTTTTGTTCCTTGGCGGTGGCAAATCTCGGATGGATTCAATTTTGGATGGGTCTAACTCAATCCCCCGTCGACTGACGATGAATCCTAGCAACTTTCCTGATGGAACCCCGAATGCGCATTTGGCCGGGTTAAGCTTGATATCATACCTTCGGAGTCTTTGGAAAAATCTCCTTAGGTCTGCTACATGGTCCTCCTGACGCCAAGATTTGATGATCACATCATCGACGTACACCTCTATTTCTTTGTGTATCATGTCATGAAACACAGCAGTCATTGCTCGCATGTACGTTGCCCCGGCGTTCTTTAACCCGAACGGCATTACCCGATAGCAGTAGGTTCCCCATGGCGTAATAAACGCTGTCTTTTCCGCATCTTCCTCGTCCATTAGGATCTGATGATAACCCGCATAGCAATCCACAAAGGATCCGATCTCGCGCCCCGCGCAATTATCGATCAGGATATGAATGTTGGGTAACGGAAAATTGTCCTTGGGACTTGCTTTGTTGAGGTTGCGGTAGTCGACGCACACCCTGATTTTTCCATCCTTCTTTGGGACTGGTACCACATTGGCCAACCACTCGGGATATCGAGTGACCCGAATGACCTTTGCCTGCAACTGCTTAATCACCTCTTCTTTGATTTTTACACTCATTTCTGTTTTAAATTTCCTTAGTTTTTGCTTGACCGGAGGGTATGCCGGGTCAGTGGGCAATTTGTGAACCACTAAATTGGTGCTTAATCTAGGCATATCATCATATGACCATGCAAAAACATCCTTGAATTCCGTGAGGGTTTTGATCAATTCTTCCCTGACATTCGGCTCAATGTGGATGCTAATTTTGGTTTCTTGGACGTTATCAGCGTCTCCTAGATTCACAGCCTCAGTGTCATTTAGGTTGGGTTTGGGTTTTTCCTCAAATTGGTACAGTTCTCGGTTTATCCCTTCGAAGGCTTCACCTTCGTCACATTCAGATTCATTGTCACAAACGTCCTCTTGCATCATTGAGTCGGATTCAGATTGATTTATTAGACTAGGTCGAAGATCCGCTGTGCATGTCATTAGAACCAGTAAAAAGAGAACTGTTCAGAAAGAAAAAGAACAAAACAAAAATTAAAATAGGACAAAAAGAGAGAACTTTATTAAACTTGCGGGATAAAAGGGTTCACACTTTTACAAGACAAACGTAAAATTTGGATTACACCCTGGAATAATCCGAACAAAACAAACAAACAAAACATAAATCAAAGCCTACTACCAAGACTCCCCTCGGACAAGAAGAGGAGTAACTGTCCAATTGTTGGTCTTGGCCTCAGGCCCCACAAACTGTATCTCTGCTCTGCTAGAACCTTCTCCAGCTTCTACCACACTGACATCAACGAATAGCCTCTCAAAACTCTGATTCAGGTCCCTATCCATACCAATCAACGGTCCTAGGATCTTCGGGACTGGCAACCCCTTGGCACTTGCTTTGACAAAAGACCTTGAGAGACGTGGCACCGGCTTAGGCAGAAACCAAACCCTCTTCTTCATTTCTCGCGCTTGCTTCCTATCTGCTGCGGTTGGTTTGAACCCCAATCCGAAAGTTTTCAGATTTTTAGGCAAGGTGATAGGTTGGACAATCCCCTGAAGCTTGACTCCTAGGCCCTTTCCCGGCACGAATCCATTACCCAGCATTTCTGAGACCATCATGATTGTTGCGGCAGCTACCCTAGGGTGCGGGATGATTTCTCCTTCAGAAATTTTGTCGGCCGACCCTGTATCGAAAATCTGGTAGACCCAAGGACCTTTGTCATCAGCGGTCTCTATGAAAGGTACAATGGCTCCGCCCGTGGTGCATGTTGTATCCTCGCCGTGTAACACGACTTCTTGTCTTTCCCACTCGAACTTCACCATCTGATGTAGGGTGGAGGGCACCGCTTTGGCTGCATGAATCCATGGTCGTCCCAACAGCAGGTTATAAGATACTGTGGCGTCTAACACCTGGAATTCCATGGCAAACAGGACTGGACCAATAGTTAGTTCAAGTACAACATCCCCCACAGTGGCTGTTCCGTTTCCGTCGAACCCTCGGACACAGATACTGTTCTTGTGGATCCTTCCGTGGTCGATCTTTAACTGGTTCAGGGTAGATAGTGGACAAATATTGGCGCTTGAGCCGTTATCCACCAATACTCGAGTTACCACCGAGTCTTCACATTTGACAGCTAGGTATAGAGCTTTATTATGCTCCGTACCTTCCACCGGCAGATCATCATCTGAGAATGTTACCCTGTTCACCTCGAAAATCTTGTTGGCAATGGTTTCCAGGTGGTTTACAGAAATCTCGTTGGGTACATGAGCTTCGTTCAATATCTTCATCAAAGCCCGTCGATGCTCCTCAGAATGGATCAGTAATGACAGCAGTGAGATCTGGGCCGGTGTTTTTCTCAGCTGTTCGACCACGGAGTAGTCCTGCACTTTCATCTTCCTCAGGAACTCCTCAGCCTCTTCTTCGGACACAGGTTTCTTGGTTGCAACTGGGTTGGTTCTTCTTAGCTCCACCGGAGCAAAACAACGACCTGATCGAGTCAGCCCTTGTGCTTCACAACTGACTTCTTCCACCTGTTTTCCTTTGTACATAACCACCGCCTTTTCATATTTCCAAGGTACAGCCTTGCTATCAATCATCGACAGCTGGACTACAGGCTTTATGGTGACCAGTTCTCTATGTGCCCCTTTTAACACAACAACAGGTGTGGGCGGAATCCCTGATATTACCAGCTTGTTTGGCTCAGGTTTGCTTGTTATGGCGGACGGGCTCTTTCCCAATACCACTACCGGCTTGACGCCTTCTCCCTGTGACTGTACACTCGTTTCTCCACTGGTTGAGACTTCTTTCGGGGCGGCCTGGATCATCATCACTATTTGTGAGGGTTTTCTCAACTCTCCTCCCTCATATACCAACTCAATCATGTGAGTCTCGTGGTGCGCTGGTAGTGGGTTCTGGTTGATGTTAGGAGCCTCCGGTGTCTGGACCTCGATCTTATTGGTGTCAATAAGATCCTGTATGGCATGCCTCAATTTCCAACACTTCTCGGTATCGTGCCCGAGCATCCCTGAGCAGTATTCACAACTTATTGATCGATCCAAATTCTGAGGTGGGGGATTTGGTTCTCGAGTCTGGACAGGACTAACCAAACCCAATTGCCTCAGCTTGTGGAACAAAGCGGTGTAGGTTTCTCCCAACTCCGTGAAAGTTCTCTGCTTCCGCAACCTGTCATTCCTAGCATCTGGATTTCCCCGGAAGCCTGCCCCTGAAGGGTTTCTATACGCCCTCGGTGGAGGATAGGTGTTTTGTGGTGGTGCATATATGTTCTGGGGAGCCGGCGCGCGCCATTGCGGGCGAACCGGAGGCTGAGTGTATGCTTGGGCCTGGTGTACGGAACAATGTGGTTCTCAAGGTGGATAGAAATTTTGTGGTGGGCTGTATAGGTAGTTTGACCTGTGAGGACTGGGTTGGTTGTAGTGTGGCCGGCCAGCCCTGGACCAACTGCCTGCCTCGATCGTGGCAACCTCTTCTTTCTTTCTTCTCAGCGCACCTCCCGTGCCGCTTTGAATAGCCTGGGTTGTGGCCTTGAGTGCCGAATAGTTCAAGATTTTGTCAGACCTCAGACCTTCTTCTATCATGACCCCTATCTTGACCACCTCGTTGAAAGATTTTCCAACTGTTGTCACCAAGTGGCCAAAGTAGGTTGGATCCAATGTTTGTAAGAAATAGTCCACCATCTCTCCCTCTCTCATGGGAGGATCGACTCTAGCTGCTTGTTCTCTCCAACGGAATCCGAACTCGCGAAAGCTTTCCCCGGGTTTCTTCCCAGTTCTCAATAATGTGAGACGGTCAGGGACTATCTCGAGATTGTACTGGAAATGACCTGCAAAAGCCTGCGCCAGATCATCCCACGTGTACCACCTGCTGGAATCCTGCCTGGTATACCATTCTAGTGCAGATCCGCTCAGACTTTGGCCGAAATAAGCTATCAGCAGCTCATCCTTGCCGCCTGCCCCTCTCATTTTGCTACAGAATCCCCGCAAATGTGCCATGGGATCACCGTGCCCTTCATATAAATCAAACTTAGGCATCTTGAACCCAGCCGGGAGTTGGACGTCTGGGAAAGGGCACAGATCTTTGTATGCTACGCTGACCTGGTTGCCCAAACCGTGCAGGTTCCTGAAGGACTGCTCCAGGCTTTTGAACTTTCTCAATACCTCATCCTGTTCAGGGGCCTTGACCGGCTTCTCAATCTCTGCCGGCCCTTCCAAGTGTGGATTGTAAGCCTGTGGCTCGGGAGCATGAAACGTAGGCTCGGGGGGATAGTATTGTGTATCGTGAGCCTGAAACAATGGCTCACTGGTCGTTCTTTGCAAAGGGGCTGATGTTGGTCCCACAAAAATGGGAATATTGGGTGTTGGGAGAGGTTGATGGGGTGGTGGAGCTTGGGAATCATGAGGGCTTCTTTCTTGATGATAAAGGGGATTTGGGCGGCTTGTGGAAGGGCCGGAGTGAGGGTATTCTGGCATGTGTCCCAGTGTTTCAGGGCTCTTTTGTGTTTTGGCTATGGCTAGCTGCATTGCATTCATCTCTAGTCCCATCCTTTCAATCTTTTCCATCGCTTCTTTTAACAACTGGCTCATCGGCCTCTCTTCCTCATTACTATTCTCTGAAGTAGTCATGCTTGTTGCTATCGGTCCTTTGGATCTGGTTTGATAGGAGTGTGTTGCCAGAGTTCTTTAACAACTAACTTGTCTGGATCAGACAACAACAAACTTTGTTAGCGTTAGAGTTTAACAGATTTGATCATAACACATAAAGGATGCCATGCTCCTAGGCAGTTAACCGTTTCTACATGCTTTGCTTCGAACAACATGCGTCATCCCGGCTTGCTCATTTGTCCTTTTATTGTTAATTTTGTTTTTTCTTTTCTTTTTTTGTTTAAAGCGGTCGAATCTTATGGGGATTGCCTACGTATCACGTCCCCGCGCGAATCAGACCAGGCATAGTTCTGCCATGAGGCTAACATTTTCATTTATAAAAAGATGAACAAACATTACATTTGAAAACTTTGTAAGAAAATGTCTTGAAATACACACATTTAAATCGAAATAAAAAGATACAATTCTTAACATCTCACAACGTGCCCCACTTTCCACTTGTGTTGTAAATTATTAGATCTTTTGCTCAAGGCGGGGCTTGACCTGGATGACCTCCCAACGTACGATACATCCTTTCCAACTCCACTGCTAGATGACGGGCAAAAGTGGGTGCATGCTCTGTAAACCTTTCATAATCCATTCCTTGGCAGTTTACATAACTTTGAGAGGTGTAGACCGCCAGGTCGTGGATCTGTGCTCTGAAATCTTGGAGATGTTGGCCTTGATTCTGCAATTGCTGCTGGCGAGTGGTGGCTATATCTCTAATACGGTCTTCACGATCTAGGGCTGACTCTAGTAGAGCTCGGAGTCTGGCCTGCTCTAGTCTCGCCTGCGCTCTTTCTTTGTCAATGTCTACTTGTTGATGCTCTCTGTACCTTCTTGCCTCTTCTAACTGTGCACGAAGTTGGTCTTCTGATCGTATCCAATGGTCTTTTTCCTTCTTGAATTGTGCCCTGTCTTTCTCGGATTGCCTATTTTGGCGTTCCTTATCAGATCTGGCTTCTTCGTTTAATTGTTGGATCCTTTCTTTTGCTTTGCTCAACGCCCTTTCATTTGCAGCAAGAACGGAATCATAATCTTGCATTCTTTCAAAAAGATTGGCGATGGTTTTTTGATCCTTCCAATTCCTCATTGGCGTTTCAGAAGCCTTTTTCATTCTCAGAAATCGAGCATGAAGACTTTCATTCTCACAGGCTAGACTTTTCTTCTCGCCTTCAGCTTCTTGTGCTTGCAAATCTTTCTCCAGACTGAGGTTCCTTAGATTTTCCTTTAGGGCATGGATAGTTGCTTTGTACCCCTTTTCTTTTTCTCCCCAGATCAACCGCTCTTGGATTTTATCATTAAAGCTTTGAATATGGGGTCTTTTGGTTGGCCTTCTTAGCTCAGGTTCTGGTACATCATCCACGCGAGATCGTTTCTCGAACCACCTTGCATATCCAGGATTTATCTCACCCTTTGATGTGTCTG
Organism: Nicotiana sylvestris; assembly: GCF_000393655.2. Taxonomy (NCBI): domain Eukaryota; kingdom Viridiplantae; phylum Streptophyta; class Magnoliopsida; order Solanales; family Solanaceae; genus Nicotiana; species Nicotiana sylvestris. The sequence goes on along the minus strand of NC_091064.1, from coordinate 115,453,332 downwards.
GGACTTGAGTATCACTTTTCAAGTATCGACATCCATTCCACATCTGCTGGAGCAGAGCCTCAGGAATAGTGACTTCTGGGTGCAATTCGATTTCTTGCGTACTCAAATCTTCATCATCAGGAACTACTTGATATCTCCCTAGTTGTCTTAGGACTCTCAATGGCGCATACGGCTGGATGCTTCTCAATCCCAATAGTAGCAGATAACTATTTGAGGTTGACATGTGTATCACCTCCCTCATCGGGAGCCATCCCAAAGTCCATTCAATTTGATTTGCCATTAAAGTCCTTAGATGAGATACTCATGCTTCTGTCCCTTCTGGAACCTGATAATTTTTTACTCTTTCCTCATAACCCTCGATGCAATTATCGTTGCTTGGCCCATACTGTATGATCTTGGGCTGTTGTTGGAGATGTTCCATCACCCACATTTGCAACAGAATTTTGCATCCTTCGAAGACTTTCGCTCCTGCTTTACATAAAGTTAAAGCCCGATAAATGTCTGAGAGAATGATGGGGACAAGGGTGTGGTTTTCTTTGGTGGTGAGGATTTGCACAACCTTTGCGGTGCGAATATCGATTGTTCGCTCTTTGTTTGGGAAGACCATGATTCCTAAAAAAGCCACCATGAAGGCGAAGCGACGGTGAACCTGCCATACGTCTTTGTCTTGCTTGTTAGTAAGGCCTTTCTCATGAATTTCGAACCCATCTGACTTTCCGAACCTTGAATACAAAAGGTTGAAAGAACAACATCCATTGATGACATTGCTTTTCCTGATTTGACTGCTGATGTTCAGAAGACCGAAGAATCGATGTACCGAGGGAGCCTTTGTGAATATCAAGCTTTGATTCCTTAAACTTCCGTCAAAACCAACATATCCAGCTATCTCCTCTAATGTAGGAGTGAGCTCGAAGTCAGAGAAACGAAAGACTTTGTGAACAGGGTCCCAAAAAGTTACTAATGCCGCAATCAGATCATCACGGGGTTTAACTTTCATAATATCCGGGAGATTTCCCAAATGCTTGATGACCCACTTTTGACCATCTTCGCCTAATTCACACCACCACATTTGAAGCTGGAATAGAAACTCTTCTGTATTTGTGGATGAGGGGTTTTGTGTGGTGCTCATTTTGTATCTGAAATTTAATTTAATAAAGTCAAGACTCATTTTGAAAATATACTCTAATCATTTTCAGTTAAAACTATTTTCAAGATTTAGAACTATTTTGGGAATTTTTCAAACTATTTTCAAGATTAAATACCTTTCAAGATTAAATACCTTTATTTCAAGATTTGAAACTACATTTTTTTTTATTTTTTTTATTTTTTATATATTTTTTTTTTAAAAAAAACACAACCCATTTTATTCCTCAGTTCTCACCATGATTTCATTTAAGCCGGTCAACAAGCATGTTCGAGGCAAATGAATGCACAGGTAGCAAGTAGGATGCATCAGGATGGTCTTTTTATTTCGGGTTCACCTGTCCTAGACAGACCCAACCCCTGTGTTGAGTCTCCAAGGTCGGATGTACATGATGCAAATAGACGTTCCTACTAGGGATCCGGTACATGGCTGAGTTATTCTAGGTAAAAACCTGAGGCGTATTATTCTAAACCTGGCTTACTCAAGCGGACAGTTTGAGCCGAAGTGGGGGTAACGTACCAGGAGCACGAAAGTCTACCCGGCCTAGTTACTTGTCCCAACTTCGTCTTATTTGGTATGACTTCTAACAGAAAGGTGGGTCACGCGCACGTGTACACCATAAATTTAGAAGACTCAGAAAGAAGAAGGGTTTCGCAACAGTTTTATATACACAATTCAGATAATATTAAAGCGGTAAAAGCATCATTTAGCACACTAAGCATGTAAAAATCAGATAAAAATAAAGCCAACTATAACAGTTATTTTAAGCTCGAATTCTTGAACCCTGAACCAGTGGTTATGGGTAAAATCATTCCCCAGCAGAGTCGCCAGAGCTGTCACACCTCCTTTTTACGCACCCGCGAGGGTGCAAGGGAGTTTTTCCAATTAAAGGACAATCGAGACGGGATTGGTTTAATTATTTCAGAGTCGCCACTTGGGAGATTTAGGGTGTCCCAAGTCACCAATTTTAATCCCGAATCTAGGAAAAGAATGACTCTATATTACAGTCTGCGTACCAGAAATCCGGATAAGGAATTCTGTTAACCCGGGAGAAGGTGTTAGGCATTCCCGAGTTCCGTGGTTCTAGCACGGTCGCTCAACTGTTATATTCGGCTTATTTATCTGATTTTAAATACAATTATGAACCATGTGCAAATTTTATCTTTTAACCGCTTTTGTCATTATTATTATTTTTACGAGAATTGCAACGTCGTGAAAACATATCTCGAACCACGTTACATCAATGTACCCGTGGTTATCGATATATCTCGACTCGGTTGAGATTTGGATTTGGGTCACATAAATGTGCACCCGAATTAAGGAAAATAAATTGTTAAAGGCGCGCCTAAAGCAACTAGCGTCTTGTTATTTTGGGGAAAGTCGTAAAAATTCGTTAAACGACACATCCCGAATTCTAAATACTTTAATATAGACATGCATCTAGAGGGCCCCGCAGCTTTGTATATTTTGTTTGTCGAGGCTCGTCTCGTTCTATTTTTAAAAGGAATTTGCGACGTCATGGACATGCATCTCGAACCACGTCACAATCAATGTACCCGTGATTAGAAACACATTTCGAATCCGTCGAGATTTGGATTTGGGTCACATAAATGCACACCCGAATTTAAGAAGGTAAAATTATTAAATACGCGCTTAAAGAGGCTATCGCGTTATTATTCCGGGAGGGTCGTGAGATTTGCTAAACGACCCACCTTAGGGACTGAATGCTTCAACATATATATATTTAACAAGGGCCCCGCAATTTGTGCGTTTTTCTTTATTTTTTGTCGAGGCTCATCTCGTCCTTATTTTAAAAGGATATCCTATAGCAACTACGTTTCTTGTTGCGTTTGTCTCTACTAATTGAAAAGAGTAGATAGCCCTAGTTAATTACATGCTTGCAAGTTATCTATACAGAATTCCGAGTACTTGCACAAAATCAGAAGCACGGCCACGTACACAGTCGGCCGAGCAAAAATTAAAGGCCCAAATCCAGCCCATGCGTGATGGACCAGACCTGGGCCATTGTTTGTTCGATGTAGGCTTGCTTGGTCTGTTTCGACCCGGGCTCGACCTTCGTGAGGTTGAGATTGCAGTCTCCGTGTTCTTTGTCTTAAAACATGGTTTACTAGTTATATGAAGCAGTTTGTCAGAAAGGAAAGAACTTAACTAATAGAGTACGATTTTCATGCTTGGCCTACATTAAAGGACATACTACAAAGTAAAACTAAGTCCAAGATACAACCTATTTCATTGGGAATATTTTCACCTATCAGCATACATATATAAACTATCATTCAGCTAATCTATATTGATATACACTGGGCATACAGGCTACTTCTATTGTCAACACAGGAATGAAAATTATTATACAGTACATGATATCTAATGTAACAATCTATGTATGAAAGTCAACTTCAGGTCTTTTCTTTTTGTATTCATGCTCAATTTTCCAATTACATTTGACAGTGTATTGGTTGTGTACCTGGTATAGAGGACAAAAGAAGAAAGGAATGATCAGCTGGGCAGTATGCAACAAACACAGCAACAGCAGATACACAGCAACAACACAACAACAAACCAACAACCACAAGTGTTTTCCACAGTCCACAGACAACCAGCAACAGTTTCCAGAACAAAGAAAACCAACAGATGGTCGAGCACCAAACAAGTAATCCCAAAAAAGAGTAGTGAAACAACAGAAAAAACAGAGTATTCGATGCAGCAACACCAGCAGTTCAACAATCACAAGCAGCTCAATCAGGGCAAACAACAGAACTTGGCCAAGATAGCTTGACCAATATGAATTCTTCTGTAGTTTTCAGACAGTGTTTGGTTACAGTGTTTCTGGAAATTTCCTTATATTTTTCAGTTTTCTTCAACTCACAAGACCTCTCTCAAGACTAAAATTTCCAGCCCCTTTTAAGTTCTGAAATGACCTATTTATAAGCCAAACAAACAGTGCAGTCAAGCTGCCTGGATCCTGCCAATTTGCAGACTGCCCATACCTATTAAATCCCACGCCTAAACATCTTTTTGATGCCAGCCCTTTGTTCCCCACGCTTGGCTTATTCCTTTTGTTCAAGAGTTATGGGTTCATTTAAATATTCATTTTAAACCCCATACTCTTGTGTCTTGTTCCCCATTGGCATTAGTTTAATCCTAAATTAGTACCCTACTTGTCAGCTCATTTAAACTAAGCTTTTCTGTTCTTTTCAAACCCCAGATTACCCCTGTTAAACCCTGATTATTACTGCCCTAAACCCATTGCAGCATCTGTGCATTTTGAACTTCTGAAAGTTCAAGTTCAGAACTGCCCATGGGCTGAATCTTTTCAGTCGTTTTGCAATACAAACAAACCCATTTCAAACAGTGTCGGGCATTCAGTTAGTGACATGGTTCGATCAGTCATGTGACATTATTAGTTTATTTGATCAATTAGTTATAGAAAACCAATCGACGATGTTTATCGAGTCGACTATACTAAATACAACAGGTAATAATCAATCGTTCACATAAACAATACGTACAGGGACCCAAAGGGCATCGGACAACTTTTGTTCAATTACTGGGAACCTATATGAATTATTTATGCGACGACTATCCTAATCGAACATGTATATCACAGAATATATTCAGAACATACACAGAAAACAATCGACCAAATAAAAAGGTCTTTGACAGAGATGGAAGAAATTAAGAAAATTATCAGACAATAACACACAGTCACAACAAAGCATGCTAACAACTCAATCAAAATTAAAACAAAGAGAAGGGAAAACTTACTGAAAGAGTTTAAACCAAACTAACCCAAATCCGACTTAGCTTCAACCATTTGAGGCCGAACAAACTTTAATCAGGGTGTTCTCACACGAGAACACCTTGATTAAGGTCTATTAGACCTCAAACCCCTGTTAAGACCGGCCGGATTCCAAGGCTATTCGTGTTCTAGGTTTTGGGTCTTCAGATCTGATTTTTTAGGAGTTGTGGGTAGATTCGGACCAAACCAAGCCTGGTTTGGTCACGAGGGAGGTTAAGGGAGTGTCTGGTACGAAGATGGTGAGGTTTGGTATAGGTCCGGGTTCGACTCGAATCTTCAAATGAAGATTCGAGATGAAGGAAGGTGATTCGAGGCTAGGGGGTAATAGATCCATGTTCAGGAGAGTGAGGGGGTCCTAGGGTGTTCAGGAGGTGGTCATCGGCGTTCATGCCGCCGGGTTCTGGTGAAAGGGAAATCAGGGCGGCTGCTAGGGTTTGGGGGGGGGTTTCAGTGTTTGGTGAAGACGATGAGTGGAGAGGGGGGTTCGGATAGGGGGCGCGGGGTGTTAGGTTAGGTTTATATATGGAGAGGGTGATTCAATCCTGGCCGTTATTACAATTGATGGTCAGGATTGGGGAAGCTTAACATACGGTGCCGTTTGGTTAAGTAGGGGGTCGGTTAAAATGGGAATGGGTCGGGTCACGAGGGCCAATAAGGGCCATCGGATCAATGGAGATGAATGGCTCAGATTAACCGTCCCTAAAACGACGTCGTTTGGGTCCGTACTTGGGCAGGTCGGTCTTGGACTGGACTGGTGTGCCGGTTTTGGGCCTATTTTTGTTACATTTCTTGGGCCCAAACTGATTTTCATTCACTCTTTTCTTTTGTTTTTTTTTCTAATTTTAAAACCAAAATGAAATAATAAAAACAATGAAATTAAAACAAACAACAATGTAACATTTTAACACAATTATCACAAAAATATTTAAGTAAGTTAAATCACAACCTAGAACGAACGATGCATATATATATATTTTGAATTTTCTTTCAACGACCGAATTACGGTTTGATTACCATGACAGACGTACTTTGTATTTTGATCGATAAGATTAAATGCAAAATGGACCGAACCACAAATGACTAGCAGTACATGTCATGAAAAATTGAAAATTTGCACAGCGAGGTCACTGGTCACTATTTTTGTTTTCTTTTGGAGTGATTGTCCGTGAAGCAAAAATCACGTGCTTACACTGATGTCATTTTATTTTTGGATGCTACATGTCGTGCTACAGGTCCTGATAGACAGGCAAGCGAAACTCCCCCACCACAATAGGCTATCCAGTTCAGCAGTGATTGGCGAGATCCCTTATTTGGACTTGTCGTGGTCTTGGTATGCATTTTTGTTATTGAAATTATGGGTATGTCGAGGCCCTATTCTGTAAATGTTGCAGCCCTTATGTTCCTTTAGAGGCTCATAGACAGGTGTCGACTCATGTATAGTTTGGTATGCTTTGTCGGCTGATTTTTTGTTATATAGTCTTTCATGGTAGTGTCGTAGCTCGTACCTTATATATAGTTTGTTGGTTATCTGGTCAGCCCATGTTATGTATGTTCATGCCATTATCTTTTATTGTTGGTTCTCCATGATCCATGTCTACCATTTATATTGATCTTGTCGGCCCTAAAAGATAATAAAAAAGGTTAGATAAAATGCATGTTGGTGCTCTGCAGGTATGGCCAGGTGCTAGTCATGGCCCTCCAGTTTGGGTCGTGACATATGAATGCCCGGCGTATGGTTGATAAGGGATGTTTGGCCTATTTGGCGTATGTTCGTGATTCTAGTGCTGAACTTCCTTCTATGGATTATGTGCCCGTTGTCCGTGAGTTTCCAGAGTTATTTCCTGCAGACCTGCCGGGTATGCCACCCAATAGGGATATTGACTTTTGCACTGATATGGCTCCGGGCACTCAGCCCAATTCTATTCTGCCATACCGTATGGCCCCGCCAGAGTTGAAAGAATTCAAAGAACAGTTGCAGGACTTGCTGGATAAAGGCTTTATTAGACCTAGTGTCTCGCCTTGGGATGTGAAGTTGTTGTTCGTTAATAAAAAGGATGGGTCGATGAGAATGTGTATAGATTATCAGCAGTTGAACAAAGTCACCATCAAGAACAAGTATCCATTGCCGAGGATTGATGATTTGTTTGATCAGCTTCTGGGTGCCAAGGTATTTTCGAAGATTGATTTGAGGTCTGGCTACCATTAGTTGAGGATTAAGGCATCCGATGTCCCTAAGACAGCTTTCCACACTCGGTACGGGCATTATGAGTTCTTAGTGATGTCATTCGGGTTGACATTTGCCGCAACAGCTTTCATGGATTTGATGAACCGAGTGTTCAAGCCTTATTTGGGTTCCTTCGTGATTGTCTTCATTGATAATATTTTGATCTATTCCCGCAGCCGGGAGGAGCACGAGCAACATCTTCGAGTTGTTCTTTAGACCCTAAGAGACAGATAGTTGTATGTAAAGTTTTCGAAGTGTGAGTTTTGGTTGAGTTCAGTAGCATTCCTAGGTCACGTTGTATCAGCAGATGGTATTCAGGTGGATCCTAAGAAGATTGCGGCAGTCAAGGACTGGCCAAGACCCATATTAGCTATAGAGATTCGGAGTTTGTTGGGTTTGGTAGGCTATTATCGTCGGTTTGTGGAGGGGTTTTCATCCATTGCAGCCCCGATGACCAGGTTGACACAAAAGGGTGCCCAGTTCAGGTGGTTGGACGAGTGTGAGGCGAGCTTCCAGAAGCTCAAGACAGCCTTGACCATGGCGCCGATGTTGGTTTTTCCTACAGGTTCAGGGCCATATACAGTATATTGTGATGCATTTCGTATTGGACTTGGTGCGGTATTGATGCAGAATGGCAAGGTTATTGCAAATGTTTTGCGGCAGTTGAGGATTCATGAGAAGAATTATCTAGTTCATGAGTTAGCAGCCATTGTTCACACGCTGAAGATTTGGAGGCATTATTTATATGGCGTGTAATGTGAGGTGTTCACCGGTCACAAGAGTTTGCAATACTTGTTCAAGCAGAAGGAGCTAAATTTGAGGCAGAGGAGGTAGTTGGAGCTATTGAAAGACTATGATATCACCATCTTGTATCATCCGAGGAAGGACAATGTAGTGGCTAATGCTTTGAGTAGGAAGTCAGCCAGTATGTTTAGCCTTGCGTATATTCCGGTCGGTGAGAGACCGCTTGGTTTGGATGTTCAAGCTTTAGCTAATCAGTTCGTAAGGTTGGATGTTTCTGATCCCAACCTTGTTTAGTTTGCATAGTTGCATGTTCTTCATTATTTGAGCGTCTCAGGGATCGGCAGAATGATGACCCTCAGTTGTTTGTCTTTAGGGACAAAGTGCGGTATGATGGTGCCAAGCAGGTTACAGTCGGGGATGATGGAGTTTTGAGGATGCAGGGTCGTATTTGTGTGCCTAATATGGATGGACTTCGTGAGTTGATTCTAGAGGAGGCCCATAGTTTCCAGTATTCTATTCATCCGGGCGCCGCTAAGATGTATCAGGACTTGTGGCAGCATTATTAGTGGAGGAGGATGAAGAAGGATATTGTTGCGTATGTAGCTTGGTGTTTGAATTGTCAGCCGGCGAAGTACGAGCATCAGAGACCTGGTGGTTTGTTTCAGAAGATTGAGATTCCTGAGTAAAAGTGGGAACGTATCACTATGGACTTGGTTGTTGGACTCCCACAGACTCAGAGGTAGTTCGACGTAGTATGGGTTATTGTGGATAGGCTGACTAAGTTAGCATTTCATTCCTTTGACGGTTTCCTATTGTTCTGAGTAGTGGGCAAAGATTTACATCTGTGAGATCATTCGTTTTCATGGTGTTCCTGTGCCTATCATTTCTGATCTAGGTATGCAGTTTACCTTGCATTTTTGGAGAGCAGTGTAGTGTGAGTTGGGTACGCGGGTCGAGTTGAGCACAACATTTCATCCTCAGACGGACGGACAGTCCTAGCGTACGATTCAGATTTTGGAGGATATGCTCGAGCATGTGTTATTGACTTTGGATGTTCTTGGGATCAGTTCTTTCCGTTAGCAGAGTTTTCCAACAACAACAGTTACCAGTTGAGCATCCATATGGCTTCCTATAAGGCATTATATGGTAGGCAGTGTCGGTCACTAGTTGGGTGGTTTGAGCCGGGAGAGGCTCGGTTGTTGGGTACAGATTTAGTTCAGAATGCCTTGGACAAGGTTAAGATCATCCAGGATAGGCTTCATATAGCTCAGTCAAGGCAAAAGAGTTATGTCGATCGCAAGGTTCGTGATGTGGCATTCATGGTCGGAGAGCGAGTGTTGCTTCGGGTGTCGCCCATAAAGGGTGTGATGAGATTTTGAAAGAAGGGCAAGCTAAGCCCTAGGTTCATTGGTTCTTTTGAGATTCTTGATCGAGTGAGAGAGGTAGTCTACATACTTGAGTTGCCGCCAAGTTTATCAGCTGTGCATCTAGTGTTTCATGTGTCCATGCTTTGGATGTATCACATCAATCCATCCTATGTGTTAGACTTCAGCACTGTCCAGTTGGACAAGGACTTGACCTATGAGGAGGAGCCGATAGCTATTCTAGACCGGTAGGTTTGTCTTTTGAGATCGAAGAAATCCCCTTTAGTTCGTGTGCAGCGGAGACGTCAGCCTGTTGAGGTAGGACCTTGGAGTCCGAGTCCGAGATGCGGAGCCGATATCCCCATCTTTTCCTGACTCAGGTACTTTTCTATGTATGTTCGAGGACGAACAGTTGTTTTAGAGGTGGTGAATGTGATGACCCAAAATGTCATCTCGTGTTTTAGAACCCATATCCGGGGTTTCGAGGCCTTCTAGACCTCATTTTCTTTCCCCCGATTTGCATGCGCAGTTCGGGCGCGCTTTCAGAAAGCCCTTTTGTGAAAATTTGAGGAAAATGCCAATTTTACCTTTAAATTTGAATTTGAGTTGACTTCGGTCATTATTTTCGGTAAACGGACCCTGACCCGTGAATTGACTGTTCCGGAGGGTCCGTAGAAAAATATGAGACTTGGGCGTATGCTCGGAATTGAATTACGAGGTCCCTAGCCCGAGAAAAGAATTTTTGAAGAAAATCATTTAACTGAAAAATATAAGAAGTTTGGAAATTGAATAATGTTTGAATATGATGGTATTGAGCCCGTATTTTGGTTCCGGAGTTCGGTACAAGTTTAATATGGTATTAAAGTTGTGTCTGTAAAATTTGACAAGAAACAGAATTCATATGATGTGATTCGGACCCTCAGTTGTGAAAATAGTAACTTTAAGAGTTCTTGAGATTTTCATTGATTTTGATGCTAAATTCATTGTTTAAGATGTTATTTGGGAGATTTAATCGCACGGGCAAGTCCGTATGATGTTTTTAGGTTTGTCTGCATGTTTGGTTTGGAGCCCCTAGGGCTCTGGTGAGTTTCGAATAGGCTACGGGGTGATTTAAACTTAGAAAATCTGGTATAAGTTGTTGTATCTGGGGTCTGTTGCACTGTGCTTCGGGATCGCATAATCACTCTCGCGATTGCAAAGGGGAAACTGGGATGGGGAGGATCTTACTCTACGTGAACGCGAGACCAAGGTTGCGAACACGGAGCATTGGGGGGACTGCTCTACACGAACGCGACCGGTTAACCGCGAACGCGTAGCTTTAGGAGGGCTGGTCAGGGAACCTAGGGAAAATCTACGCGAACGCGGACCCTTTAATGCGAACGCGTAGCCTTTCCCACGATTGCGTAAGTCCTTAGAAGACTGCTCTTCGCGAACACGACAGCGCTCACGCAAATGCGATGAACATTGTCCCCCAGCACTTAAAATAGAAGCAGACCAGGAAATAGGCCATAATTTCATATTTTCAAAAACTAGAAGGCATAGTGGCGATTTTCAAGAGACAAGTTCTTCCCCAAAGTATTGGTATATGATTCTAAACTACCTTCTTTCAATTACCCATTGCATTTCAGCAATTTTCATCAAAACATTTAGGGTTTTCATGGTAGAAATTGGGGATTTGGGTAGAATTAGGGCTTTTTGAATTGTTGGAATTTAGACCTCGATTTGGGGTCAGATTTCAAAACTAATTGCATATTCGGGCTCGTGGGTGAATGGATAATCAAGTTTGGTCCGAAACTCGACTTTTGACCAAGTGGGCCCGAGGTCGATTTTTGACTTTTAGGAAAAATGATAGAAAACGTATAATTAAGTATTGGAGTTGAATTATTTTAGCACTTATTAATATTGTTAAGCTAATTATGGCTAGATACAAGTGAATTGGAGGCAAAATCTAGAGGGAAAGCAGTATTTGAGGCTTGAGTTTGGCCGTGGAATCCGAGGTAAGTGTTTGGTCTAACCTTAGGTTGAGGGAATATGTGTTGTGTCCTATTTTCTACGTGTTAGTGTTGTGTATGACGTATAGGTGTGGTGGCGAGTATCTATACGTTGGTGTCAGGCATTCCTGTGAGTCTTATGCAATGATCGTTGTGATTCTTGTTATGTACTATCTATGCCTAAATTGATGATTATCCATGTTGAACAAGACTTATGATGTTTTCTTGGTATTTGTCCACTGTTGAGTATTGGCTCAAGTTGAGATTTAATTTTTCAATTTAACTGTTGGAACGAAGTTGGTTATAGCTAAATCCCTTGCCGGGATGTTTATTTCTATTGTTGATTCCTTTGCCAGGATATTGTTGTTTCTACTATTTGGGTGAGGAAAGAAGGATAAAGCAGGAAGGGTGATGTCGTGCGTATTCATACTTATTGTAACACCCCATAAATGTGAATCAGTTGTGGATGCATTAAATGAGTATTAATGTGATGGTTATGAATTGGTTATGATTATAAGTGTACGAGGCATATCATAAGTGATTTGGGGTCCAAGGAGAGGCCTAAGTCTATGTCAAGTTTGAAAATTTCATGATAGACTAAAATTCCAAATGAGCATGCACAAGACCAAACTTTGCACGAGCATATATACATTTATATAAGGTGTTATATGATGAACAATATATCAAATGAAATATCTTTGAGTCTAGTTTCTAACGCTTTAAACCGTTTGTCATTAGGAAACTCCTACTAGAAGTTATGACCAAATTACCAAAAGATCGCAGAATTTTACACTACCGCGCCGTCCCATGAGGCGCGGCTGTGTAGATTAACAGAGCACCTCCAAATTTTGTTTCTAGACACATTTTGCATTACCGCACCGCCCCATGCATCGCCCCATGCACCGCGGCTGTGCAAATCTTCATTTTTTTCCCTCTTCATTTGGACGAAATTTAGGATTTTCCTCCACCCTTTCAAGACCTCCAACCCCTCCCATCTTCAAGGTAAGTAATTCCCATTATCTTGGTGTGAATTCCATCATTTATACACTAGTATTGATGAAATCTAAACATAAAATACTTAGATCTTCAAGGGATTTCTTCAAGAACTCAAAGGAGGGTTTTGCAAGATTTCTTCCAAAAAGGTAATCCTACACCCTTAGAATTACATGTATGGATTTATTAAGGGAATATGAGTATGAATAAGGATTGGAACTCTTGATATGGTGATTGGAAACCATAAGTTCCCAATTTGATTACACAACTATTATAGAGATTGAAAGATGTTTATTTAATGGAACTTTGTTGGTTGGGGGTGGTTGGATGGTCATATATGTGATTTTGGAAGTTATAAATTGGTTAATCATGATGGTGGGATAAATTGTTGATGAATGGTGGTAATTAAATGAACTAATTATATGGTGATGAGATGTAGAGATTTATGCCTACAAGGTGTTTGATAATATGCTAAATAGCTTAAGTTATGGAATTTGTTAATGATATTGGGTTCCATTGGATGTCACTATTGTAGATTGAAGGTTCTTAGTATTGTGGATCATTGTAGTATCACTAAGGGGTGAAACTGAGGTATGTAAGGCTAACTCTCTTTGCATTTGGGAATGTCTATGATTCTCCCTATGTCCCATTCATTATGACTATTACTAGTTTCTTCAGAAAGTGATTATGCCTTATTTCCATGAATAGTCGTAGAAATCCTATTCTCTAGCTTTGTAAATCATTCATGACTTTCATTCTAAACATTGTGAAATTAGTGCATTATCAATATAGACGTGGGTTTGATGCCAATGAGTCTCAATCTAGATTACTTAGCATGTCATAAACAGTTGAATTTTCAGTTTTTCATAATCAGTTCACGAATACATGTCTCAGTCTAGCTCTATTCAGCATTCAAGTATCATGTAACTCGGTATTTCAGCATCATGTATTTCAGTATAATTCTTAGTTCCTGAATGTTGAACACCTATATTTGGGCCTGAGGCCATAGTTTATATGTTTTATGCATACTTGGGCTTGAGGCCGTAGTTTATGCTTTATGCATGTTTGGGCCTGAGGCCGTAGTTTATGTTTTATGCATGTTTGGGCATGAGGCCGTAGTTTATGCTTTATGCATTTTTGGTCCTGAGACCATAGTTATGTATACGTATACTTGGGCCTGAGGCCGTAGCTTGTGCACATATATATTGGGCCCGAGGCTGTAGCTTATTCAGATAAACTGGTTGTTCATCATTCAGAAGAGGGAGTATTCATATCCTTACTTCCTTTGTTCAATTCAGCATCAGTTATCATTTCAGATATCAATTATTATTTCAGTTTCAATTTCAATAGTTATTATTTCAGTTATCAATTATAAATTCTCAGTTATCAGCTCCGTATTAGTTTTAGCATTTATAATTCTTTCTTTCAGTTGCTTTACATACCAGTGCAATTCAAATGTAGGATGTCCCTTTTTGCCCGGGGCCAGCATCTCACGATGCATGTACTGATATAGAGGTTGACGATTCAGAGCGCTATGATTCTCGTACCAGCTATTTGGTGATCCCAGTTCTTTCGGGGCATTATCATTACCTTGCAGTCTTTCAGTATTTATAGATAGTCAGTATTTTCAATACTTCAATAGAGGCTTCATAGACTAGAGTAACAGCTAGACAAAGTTTCATGCTTTTTATATTAAGCTATTTTGGCAACAAATATGTTTCAGAATTGTATTAGTATTTCTGCACTTTGATTTTTATCATTTAGACTTTTAGTATATCAGCATGTGTTAGTTTATCTTCCACGTTTAATATGTTATGATATCATATGTTGATTCAGCCAGCCAGTTGGTCTGCTCGGCCACATGTAGTTAGGCACCGAGTGCCGTGTTACGTCCAGGCCAGGTTCGGGGCGTGACACGAATGCATATGGTGAGGAAGAGTGATAAATCACGAAGGGTGATGCCGTACACATCTACATTTATATTGATGAGCATGGTGAGGAAGAGAGATAAAGCACGACGGGTGATGCCATGCACATTTTTAATATTCATATGATGAGGAAAAGTAATAAAGCACGAAGGGTGATGTCGTGCACATTTTCATTATTGATTGCGTTAAGAGGATTGAGAGTAAAAACACGAAGGGTGATGTCGTGCATTCATTTTATGTTTACGGTGATTAATTGTTGTTATCGGTTCATGTGCCTTAATTGTTTTGTTTTCCTTACTACTGTGTTTTCTTATTCTAGTATTCCCCATAGCACGTTGCCCCTTCCCGTTAATTTATGTTTAGATTCTATAATTGTTATTTCGTTAGATATTGTTTAACTGCACATGTTATGATGTTTGGTTGTGTCCTAGCCTCGTCACTACTTCGCCGAGGTTAGGCTCGACACTTACCAGTACATAGGGTCGGTTGTACTGATGCTACATTCTACACTTTTTTGTGCAGATCCCAGTACTGGACTCTACGGACCGTAGTTCGAGGTTGCTGCCTTCAATCCAATGGAGACCCGAGGTAGTCCGGCAGGCGACTACATGCCCCTTCTATCATATTTCCATTCTGTTTTATCTATTTCTAAGCATATGTGTATTTTCCTTGTTCAGACCACTATTTGTAGTTTTCGTAGATAGTCCGTGAAATTGTGACACCAGTTTTGGGTGAAGTTTCATTTTGGATTTCATATTAGTATTTAGTGAAACTGTTAAATTCTGTTCTTCCGTATTTTGATTTCCACTGATTTTCTTATATCATTTGGTAAATTGTCAAAGATAAAGGAAAAAGGTAAAATAATCAGTAACATTGACTTGCCTAGTTGGTTCAATGTTAGGCGCCATCATGGACCCGACGGTGGGAAATTCAAGTCGTGACATATATGCATACATAACATCATCAATACTCTTAGGGCATCCCATCATATCATCTCAGCCACTGTGGACAAATCATCAATGTATACCAGTTGATCAGGTGGTGTTGCGTATATAACGCCATGACCTTTTCCATATCCCATATACATTTAATATAAGCATATAGAACAACATTTAGTCATGGGTCAATGTACATGTATGAATGAATGAAATGCATAATAAATATATTTATAGGATTTCTCGGAATGTCATAAGACCAATAAGCCTTTGATAAATGTCATGAAATAGATTTTATCAACTTACGTATTTTTTGAGACCCATGAACAGAAGATATATTAATAAGACACATGGGGAATCAAGAACATAGACACCTTTAACATTTCTATGAATAAAGTTGATGCTTTATACGTCAATACCGCACAAGAGGGGGGTGATTTGTCCCTTTAAGTAACTCGTAGGGAGTCTTCTCTACAAGAGGTCTAGTCATCCATCTATTGATAATGTAACATGTAGTGTTTACAGCCTCTGCCTAGAAGTTGTGGGGCAGTTTACTAGAAAGAAGCATAGTCTTAGCCATGTCTTCAAGAGTCCTGTTCGTTCTTTCAACTATTCCATTTTGTTGAGGAGTCCTAGGGGCAGAGAAGTTATGATCTATACCATTTTCATCATAGAATTCAACAAACTTAGCATTTTCAAATTCAGTTCCATGATCAGACCTAATAGATGCAAGTTGATTTCCTAATTATTTCTGAGTTTTTCTAACAAAAGCAGTAAACATGTCAAATGTTTCATCTTTAGATGTTAGAAATAGTACCCAGGAAAATCTAGAATAATCATCAACAAGTACCATTACATATTTCTTTCCACCTCTGCTCATGGTTCTCATTGGACCACAGAGATCCATATGGACCAGTTCCAACGACTTGGTTGTGCTTACCATTTTCTTGCTTTTGAAAGATGATCTTACCTGCTTCCCCCTTGCACAGGCCTCACAAACTTTGTCTTCCTTCAACTTCACCAAGTCCTTAGAGACTAATTTGTTTAGCTGATTCAGACTGGCAGGACCAAGTCTTTTGTGCCACAGAAGGGGATCATTATCCAACACACTCAGGCATGTGAGTTCATTTTCTGAAAGAGTAGACAAATCTACAGTGTAAATATTGTTAACTCTTTTTCCCTGCAAAACAATCTTGTCAGTGGTAAGGTTAATCACAAAGCATTTAGTAGAGGTGAATGCAACAAGGTTACCTCTGTCATACAGTTGTGACACACTGATCAGGCTGTATTTCAAGCCATCTATCAAGTAGTCATTCTCAATGGAGTGAGAGTCTGTCTTACCTACCTTTCCAACCCCAATAATCTCACCTTTCTTCCCATTTCCAAAGGAGACATTACCTCCCTTTAAGTCCTCAAGTGAAAGGAACTGGTTCTTACTTCCAGTCATATGTTTTGAGTAGCCACTATCCATGTACCATATTTGGCTACTTCCCTTCACTTGGACCTGTAAAAAGAAATCAGGGGTTAGTCTTAGGAACCCAAACTAGTTTGGATCTCTTTCTATAGGCAAAAGGATAAATCAAATTCCTTCTAGCCCACCCAGGCAGCCTATTTTTTTCTTGAACAAAAGCTTTGTTCTTTTGACTGGGATTTTCTTTTGCATTACATTCATTTTTGTAATGGCTAGTCTTGCCATAGTGTGTGCAAATTTTGTTCTCAGGAAGAGTGAGGTACTTGCTTTTAGGATCCCACTTAGGTGTTTGAGTCCCATAGCAAAGTTCTCTTTTATTGCTACTGTGATGTTTTTGTAGCCAGGAAAGCGCATAAGAAGCCTTGTTCCATTTGCAAGTTCTGTGTAGTTCATGTTTTACCTTCCCCAGATCTTCTTTTAATACTCTTATCTGCTCATCAATCCTCTACAACTCATCTTTCATTTTTCCTATGTTTTCTTCTAGTGTGAGATATGTGTGATCAGCTTACTTCTTTCCTATACATAGTTTTAGTTTTAAGTTTTCAGACCTAAGTTCTAGGACACTAGTGTCAAGTTCAACAACCTGGTTCTTCAACTCAGTATTTTTACTTTCACTCTCATTAGCCCTAGACTCTAGATTTTTTCACTTGGCTTTTATGATCACACATTCCCTAGACAAATCTTCCTTCTCATTGTTAATTATCTCAGACTCATCAATGAAGTCTAGCAGTAGCTCAAACAACCTTTCTTTAGATAGGAATTTAATCTTGTCTTTGAGATAAATAATACTTACCTCTTGTTCATCATCTGATTCTCCGATGGCCATAAGTGCTTGTTCATCTCCAGCTTCGTCTTCTGAGTCCTCATCTGATGTTTCTCCCCAGGCAGCAACCATAACCTTTGTTAATCCTTTGTTCCTTCTTCTTGTTCCTTCATTCAGCCCTTTCCTTCTTCCACTCAATTTCCCATTGAGGACAATTTTTGATCATGTGATCAGTCTTACCACATTTGTAGCAACCCTTATTGGTCTGTTTCTCAGGAGCCCTTGGTTTGTTGAAGGTTGTACCTCTTGAAAAACCCTTTCCTCTCATCAGGTACTTTTTGAAATCTCTTGTGATCATAGCCATTTCATCATCCTCCAAATCTGAACCTTTAGCAATTCTGCGAGCCCTACTTTTTTCCTTCTTGGGAGCATCCATTTTCATGGGTTGCCTTCTCAGTTCATCGGCAGTGAGATTTCCAATTAGTTCATCCAGCTTGAGGGTAGCAATATTCTTTAATTCCTGAATGGTAGTGATTTTGCTTTCCCAAGAGACTGGCAGAACCCTTGTCAAAATCTTCTCAACTTTGTCTTCTTCAAAAATAATCCTTCCAAGAGACTTAAGTTCATTTGTCAGTGTGGTGAACCTTGTATACATCTCTTGGATGGCTTCTCCTTCCTTCATGGTGAAATTCTCATATTGAGAATACAGCAGTGTTCCTCTGGACCTCTTCACTTGAGGTGTTCCTTCATGAGCCACTTGCAAAGTATCCCAAATTTTCTTAGCAATGGTACAACTTTGAATTCTACTGTACTCATATGGACCCAGTCCACACACAAGCCATTTCTTGGCCTTGGCATTCTTCTCCCATTTCTTCAGGTCTTCAACAGTGCAGTCAACTCTTGTCTTTGGCACATCCACTCCTTCAGCATTCTTCTTTGTAGTTGCTAGAGGACCATCATTGACTATGTCCCAGAGTTCATAGTCTTCTCCTATGATGTGATCCCTCATCCTGTACTTCCACCAAGAATAGTACTGACCATTGAAAAGTGGAGGCCTAGTAGTGGATTGCCCTTCCCAGTTCCTAGGTGTTGCACTCATTTTAATTTTTTCCTAAGGTGTTATCCTCTTCAAGGATAAACTGCTCTGATACCAATTGATGTTTTAAACGTCAATACCACACAAGAGGGGGGGGGGGGTGATTTGTGTGGTATCCAATTTTTGCTATAGAAGAACTCGGTTCTTCTAGGTGTTCTAACTACTACTATTTGCGGAATAACAAGTACATAAAATAAAGAACAAAGAGAGTTTTACGTGGAAAAAACCTGGCTCAAAAGATGAAAAAACCACAACCTACTACTCAATAGGATTTTCCCAAACTTCCACTAAAATCACTGAGCCAAAACAGTATTTACAAAAACTCTTTGTAAACCTAAAGATTAACTCTAATCTCGTTGTGGCACACAGTCTCAACTGTTGCGACAACTTCAAGTTAGCTATAACTTGAACACGCTAAGTACCTAATATGATTACTTCTATGAAAGCTGAAAGGTACAACTTTAACCCACCTACTATAATTGAACTAGAATAAAAGAAAGACACAATGGAACTGGTTCTTCTATCTCGTTCAAGTAGCTTGAGGAGTGCACACTCAAATCTCACATAAATTGCTTGCAAAATCGCCTTGCTCTTTTGCTCTCAATTTAGTTTAACTTCTGCGTTTGTGCAATACCTGTAAAAGAGATAGGTTGGTAATCAGAGTTTGATTGGGACTCAATTGCCGATCTTCTATCATAGTTGAGTCCTTGAAGATCTCAAACTACAACACTATCTTTATCCTGGATTGTGTTCTCTTCATATAAAGAGACTTTCTCCCCTTATCCAATATGCAACCTTTTCGATCAGATCAGTAGATATTGCTGCTTGATCAGTATAACTTATCTCCTTCACGTGCAGCTCACATGTATAGGTTGATCATGACTGTGCTTTACAAGATGGACCTGGTCCATGACTGAGTTCATTTGTCATTCTTCAAAACTTCACTTGTTCTTGGGCCAACAAAAGTCATTTATGAAAGTTGTACATTTTCTCATTTTGTTTGTATTGTATGGATCATGACAAAAGGAAAGAAGGGATAGCCTTAACATACCTGAATCGATTCTCTTGACAATCCCTCTAACACATATCTTTTGCAAAAATACATGTAACAGTGGATCGAAGTAGGGAAAATTTGTATGATATTCTTGAGAAAGATTGTACCATGCTCTCTTAGAATTGCATCTCGCGCTGCTATTAGATGATACTATCTCATATGATGTAACGATCTGACCGGTCGTTTCATGAGTTACCGCTCCGTTTCCCCTATTTTTGCATTTTATTGTCTTGTTCAGTTGTATTATGTGTTATCGGGTTGGTTGGTTCAAGTTCGGAGAGGTTTTGGTAAGGTTTGAGATAGTTAGTCTTTATTGAGTAAGCTTAAGTCGGAAAAGTCAACAGGATGTTGACTTATGTGAAAAAGGGCTCGAATCTGAATTATGATGGTTCAAATAGCTTTGGGAGGTTATTTGGGACTTAGAAGGGTGATCAGAATGTGTTTTGGAGGTCTGGAGTAAATTTAGGCTTGAATTGGCGAAATTGGAATTTTGGCGTTTTCCGGTTGATAGATGAGATTCCGATATAGGGGTCAGAATGGAATTTCGAAAGTTGGATTAGGTCCGTTTTTTCATTCGTGACGTGTGTGCAAAATTTCAGGTTATTCGGACGAGGTTTGATAGACTTTTTGATCGAAAGCAAAATTTGGAAGTTTTTGGAATTCTTATGCTTGAATCCGATGTAATTTTGGTGTTTTGATGTTGTTTTGAGCATTTCGAAGGTTGGAACAAGTTTGAATGAGGTTATAGGATATGTTGTCATGTTTGGTTGAGGTCCCAAGGGCATCGGGTGAGTTTCGGGTGGTTGAACGGATCATTTCATGTTGGAAATAATTGCAGAAAAACTGTTGTTGGTGTTGCAGGTTTTTGACCTTCGCGATCATGATGGATGTCCCACGTCCGCGAAGGGTTAGGATGTGAGGCGGTTCAGAGTTGGCCCAGACCATCCTCAGCCACAGAGATCAGCAACTTTCTTGGTTAGGCGGGTTATTACCATCGGTTTGTTCAGGGATTTTTATCTGTTGCATCACCCTTGACCAAGTTGACTCAAAAGGGTGCTCCATTCAGGTGGTCGGCTGAGTGTGAGGAGAGCTTTCAGAAGCTCAAGACTACCTTGACCACAGTTCCAGTGTTAGTTTTGCCATCAGCTTCAGGTTCATATGTCGTGTATTGTGATGCTTCGAGAGTTGGTATTGGGTGTATGTTGATACAAGAGGGTAGAGTTAATGCTTATGCTTCTCGTCAGCTGAAGCCCTATGAGAAGAACTACCATGTTCATGATTTAGAATTGGCTGCCATTGTTCACACGTTGAAGATTTGGAGGCACTATTTGTATAGTGTGAGGTGTTTACTGATCATCGTAGCCTCCAAGAGGTGATTTGGGACTTAGGAGCGTGATCGGAATGTGGATGGGCTTCAAGAGTTGATTCTAGAGGAGGCCCATAGCTCGCAGTATTCTATTCATCCGGGTGCCGCAAAGATATATCAGGATCTGAGACAACATTATTGGTGGAGGAGAATGAAGAAGGACATTGTGGGATTTGTAGCTCGGTGTCTCAATTGTCAATAGGTGAAATATGAGCATCAGAGATCGAGTGGCTTGTTTCAGCAGATGGATATTCCACAGTGGAAGTGGGCGCGGATCACCATGGACTTTGTAGTTGGGCTCCCACGGACTTTGAAGAAGTTCGATGCTATTTGGGTGATTGTGGATCGGCTAACCAAGTCCACACACTTCATTCCTATGTGTACTACCTATTCTTCAGAGCGGTTGGCAGAGATATATATCCAGGAGATTGTTCGTTTGCATAGTGTCCCGGTTTCCATCATTTCAGATAGGGGCACTTAGATTACTTCACAGTTTTGGAGGTCTGTACAGCGAGAGTTGGGTACTCAGGTTGAGTTGAGCACAACTTTTTACCCACAGATGGACAGGCAGTCCGAGCGTACTATTCAGATATTGGAGGATATGTTGCATGCTTATGTCATTGATTTTGGAGGGTCATGAGATTAGTTTCTACTGCTCGCAGAGTTTGCTTATCACAATATTTACCAGTCTAGTATTCAGATGGCTCCATATGAGGCTTTGTATGGGAGGCGGTGTAGATCTCCAGTTGATTGGTTCGAGGCGGGTGAGGCTAGGCTACTGGGTACAGACTTGGTGCAGGATGCTTTAGTCAAGGTGAAGGTGATTCAGGAGAGGCTTCGTACGGCGCAGTCGAGACAAAAGAGTTATACTGACAGGAAGGTTCGGGATGTGTCCTACATGGTTGGTGAGAAGGTTCTATTGAAGGTTTTGCCCATGAAGGGTGTTATGAAATTTGGGAAGAAGGGTAAATTGAGCCCTCGATTCATTGGGCCTTTTGAGGTGCTTCGGAGGATTAGGGAGGTGGCTTATGAGCTTGCGTTGCCACCCAGCTTATCGAGTGTTCATCCGGTATTTCATGTTTCTATGCTCCGGATGTATATTGGCGATCCGTCTCATATTTGGATTTCAGCACGGTTCAGTTAGATAATGATTTGACTTATGATGTGGAGCCAGTAGCTATTTTGGAGCGTTAGGTTCGAAAGTTGAGGTCGAAGGATATAGCTTCGGTGAAAGTGCAAAGGAGAGGTCGACCCGTGGAGGAGGCTACCTGGGAGACCGAGCGGGAGATGCGGAGCAGATATCCTCACCTATTTGAGGCTTCAGGTATGTTTCTTGACTCGATCGAGGACAAACATTTGTTTAAGAGGGGGAGGATGTACCGATCTAGCCGGTCGTTTCATGAGTTACCACTTTGTTTCCCCCATTTCTGCTTCTTATTGTCTTGTTCAATTGTATTATGTGTTATCAGGTTGGTTGGTTCGGGTTTGGAGAGGTTTTGGTAAGGTTTGAGACACGTAGTCTCTTTTGAGTAAGCTTAAGTTGGAAAAGTCAATTGGATGTTGACTTTTGTGAAAAAGGGTTCAGATGTGGATTCCGATGGTTCGGATAGCTTGGGGAGGTGATTTGGGACTTAGGAGCGTGATCAAAATGTGTTTTGGAGGTCCAGAGTAGATTTAGGCTAGAATTGGCGAAATTGGAAATTTGGCATTTTCCCGTTGATAGGTGAGATTTGATATAGGGGCCGGAATGGAATTCTGGAAGTTGGAGTAGGTCCGTTGTATTATTCGTGACATGTGTGCAAAATTTCAGGTCATTCGGACGAGGTTTGATAGACTTTTTAATCTAAAGCGGAATTTGGAAGTTTTTAGAATTCTTAGGCTTGAATACCATGCTATTTTGGTGTTTTGAGCGGTCCGAAGGTTGGAACAAGTTTTTTGAATGAGGTTATGAGATATTTTGGCATGTTTGATTGAGGTCTCGAGGGCCTCTGGTGAGTTTCGGGTGGTTGAACGGATCATTTCATGTTGGAAATAATTGCAGAAAAACTGTTGTTGGTGTTGCAGGTTTTTGACCTTCGCGTTCGCGATGGATATCCCACGTTCGCGAAGGGTTAGGATTTGAGGCACTGGAGTTGTGCTTCGCGTTCCCAAAGGTGGTCCCGCATTTGCCAAAGGGCTGAGGCCAGTGGTCATCGCGTTCGCGTAGAGGAAAGGTGAGCAGCTGGGGTCCTGGAGAATTGCGCTTCGCGTTCACAAGAGTGTCGTCGCATTAGGGGTGTCGCATTCGCGATGAAGGAATTATTGGTTAACGTAAGTTTGTGCTTCGCGAAAGCAAGGCGTTGACCATGTTCGCAAAGAAGGATTGTGAATAGCTGGGCAGAATGTTTAAAAGGCCATATCCGTGATTTTGGGTCTAAGTTTTACCATTGTTGAGCGATTTAAGAGCTTTTTGAGGAGGATTGAAGAGGGAATCAAGGGGAAATACTTGGAGGTAAGATTTATGGACTTAATACTCGCTCCTAATGTGATTTCTACCTAATTAAACATGGAATTTGTGAAATCTAAAGCCTAAAATTGGATGTTAGGGCTTGGAAATTGGAGACCTAAATCTATGGATTTTAGGGGTCATTTGTGGTCGGATTTTGATATATTTGATATGTATGAACTCATGAGAGTGTAAGGATTCTAGTTTTGTAATTTTTATCGGAATACGAGACGTGGGCTAGGGGGCCGGGTTTAGGCCAATTTTGGAATTTTTATGTAAATTGGTTATTTTCGAGTGAGCTTTGTTCCCTTAGCATATTTTGATGGTATAAATCTGTTTTTGGATAGATTTGGAGCATTCGGAGGCCGAGTCGAGAGGTAAAGGCATCGCGGGCTAGAGTTTGGACCGGATTGAGGTAAGTAATGATTGTAAATGTCTGTCCTGAGGGTATGAAACCCCGGATTTCACATCGTTGTGCTACTTTGAGGTAACACACACGCTAGATGACGAGCGTGGGGTCATTCACCGTTGGGGATTATGACTTAGTCCGTCCCGTATGACTATTGAACTGCGTATTTGATTGAAAAGTATTTGCTATCATTATGTTTTGGGTTGAGTGCCAATGTTTGAGCCTCGTGCCAACTGTTTTGAACCCTTAGGGGATTTTTATTACCATTCCTCACTGTTTTGACTTCATATTTGTACTCAGTCATGTTGTATTCTACAGTTTTCATAACTCAGCCATATTTACTCCATTTTGACATTTTAAATGATATTTTAGGCCGAGCATCATGTTTTACTCTGCTCGAGTGGCTTTGAGAGATTTCTGACTGAGTGAGGCCTAGGGCGTATCTTGTGAGGATATTATGGGATGGGGCTACGCACCGCAACAATGTTGTACTGATTCATGATTATGAGGCTGAGGGCCAGTTTGATTATGCCACGAGTTGGCTTGATATTGCGCTTGGGTTGTAGGATCCCCTCCGGAGTCTGCACACCCCTAGTGAGCACGGGTACCCAGTGTGAGATGTGATATAGCCCGAGGGGCTGATGTTGTTCCATGTTATTGTTCGAGGGGCTGATACGCGTGATTGTAAGGTAGCCCGAGGGGCTGGTTCTATTGGTATTTTTCCCGAGGGGTGGTTATGGTATTGTTTTGCCCGAGGGGCTGATTTATACTTCTATCCTTTTTCCTCACTCTTTTCATTACTCGTTTGAACAACTAAAAGATGTTTTAAAGAGGTTTTTACTGAACTAAGGTGTTTTTACTAGCTTTTACTATTTTATTGCATTGTTCTGGTTTTATACTATTTTGTTGTAGCATTATGCTGTGTTTTACGTATTTTCTTATCGCTTAGTTGTCTTTGCTTTTATTACTTACTGAGTTGGCGTACTCACATTACTCTCTGCAACTTGTGTGCAGATTCAGGTATTTCTAAACCTGGTAGCGGGTGTTGATTGCTCAGTGGCAGAGTCATTGGAGTTAGCAAGATAGCTGCCCGACGTTCGCAGCCCTGCTCTTCTCCCTCTTGTATTCCTTAGATTGTTTTAGTATATTTTCATACCTTAGTAGATGCTCGTGACTTGTGATACCCCAATGTCGGGCTTGTATATTTATTCTGCACTATTCATTTAGACTTACATTATGAGATATTGATTAATTAAAGGCTTAAAAAATGACTTTTATTGAATAATGGTTAATTCGGAAATTGTGTCGGCTGGCCTAGTTTCACGATAGGCGCCATCACGGCGAGGTCGATTTTTAGGTCATGACATATGAATTGCGGAAGCTCCCATTCATTTCATTGTAGAGATGGCCACAAATCTCTTTAATTGTGCCACCTTGTTACATGGTGTAAGAGCCAGTTATTTTGGCTTTAATCCACACTTAATTTGCTGCCGCGTGGGGGGAGGGGGGAGGGTGGGGGTAATTAGGCTTATCCAAAATCTCACAAGTAATTAGGTACAACTTCTAATAAATTTGTTAACTCCAACTAAAAATTAACAATTAACCAATTATATACATAATTAAGAATTATCTCAAATTACTTAAAATACTACTCACTTTTAATACACTTTATATACCTTACTATCATAGTCATGTGGTACCTTGTATGGCACAAGTCCATAAATACCAGGTGCTATAGCTTAGACGGTATTTTATCCCAGAATGTCAAACTTCGAACGAAACTCAGTTTCTTCGATTTGCTTACCCTTTCACCTTCATGAATTTAATTATCACTTGCTTGAAATAGTGTAATACTTATAATCTCAAAATAATCTCATTCCTGAACTTACATCGATTAACTTACGACGAAACAGTAACGTACGAAAATGCGGGATGTAACATCTCATTTCCGAGCTTTCATCAATTTACTTATGGCATACTTTCATGTAGGAAAACATGGGGTGTAACAATCGTTTCCATATGCAAGAGATACGACATCAACCTTGGCCAAATCCATCATTCTTTTTGGAGAATAATGATTCTCTTGCGATTCTTCACAAGCAAAATCGAGGGATGTCTCTTCACCCTCGATCACCTCATGTGCCTTTACAGTCCCCGACTCTATCAAGGAGGACTGATCAAGCTTGCTCATCGGGCCAATAGAGCTCCATTCTATAGCATAGACGAATCTCGAGATCGAGGCTAGATGGGTCGATTTGTCCAAATAAGGACTTCGGGCATTATCCCCGTTAAAGACGTATCGTTCCATGAGAAGTGGAATATGAAATGTAAGTAAACTTTACCTTGAATGCTTAATTTTGCTGTTTCACTTCCTATCTTCTTTCCTTATCATTGTTTTGGTGTTGCAGTAGTGGCCCATATGCCGGACCCAATTCCGAGATTAAAGCATTAGGTCGAGGACCTAGTGTCATAGAGACCCTATTCCGAACATGTCTGGATGGAGGTGTCAAAAGGTAGATGAGAGGCCCGTAATCATGGTAAGTTTCTATCTCGAAATGGTTATCGTTCTGGCCTTTTCTCGAACTCACTTGTCCTTTTTTTCTTTTCTAGGATTTGGGAAAGATGTTTTAATGAGACCCCCTTCTGGTGATGAAGAAGTCCTTCCCCAACCACATCCAAAGCAGGACAAGGAGAAAAAATGAAAAAGAGCTCAGAGTTCCCTGGGCTCGGATAAGAAAAATTCGGTGAGGACGCCATGCAAGCCCAAGGTGGACACCGTTGTCATGTCCTTGAACTCAATCTGCCAATTAAGGGTGAGTTCGAAGAAGAAGAAGAAGAAGAGGAAAATTCCAAGTTGGTGGCCCGTGTGCAGGCTAGTGCTTCACTACAAGAGCCTTCCGAACCGGAGGAGGCTATTGGGGGAGCTTTGGCCGAAGTTCCTGAACCATCAAGAGTAGAGGCCACTCTGTCCCCAGCTAATGCGATCGACAGAGAGGCCAGGGGCGAGGCTTCTCGAATAGCGGAAGAGGTCCTGAGGGAAGCGCTTGGGGTGATCGATATTTTAGGATATCCTCAGGTTTCGGATGCTATGATCCGTGAGGATAACATGCCGGAAAGTAGCTCTTATGAGGGTCTTTAGGGGGCGACCGATATCCATCGCTTCTTGGACGAGATTGAATATTCCTCCTCCAAGGAGGTCACCGAGTTTGGAGATTTACTAGTGTCGAAGAAGGTACCGTCGTTGGGCACTGGTGGATCTTCATCAAGCCCGAGACTGGTGGATCGATTCCGGGCCCCGAATGCTAATATGGGCCACATGCGAAACATAGTACTTACTTTACTAGAGGATGCTCAAGTCTTCTCTCCCCCATAGGAATTCCTAGCTATCTAAGAGGCTTGGTGACCGAGGAGGACCAAGCCGTGATGAATGTTGTGGGGCCTGCTTGCCTGTTTAATGAGGCTCAATACGCTCTGAATAGGGTAACTTCGAGAGTCTCTTCCTTATTTCATTTAAACTTAGAATTGTAGGTTATTCTAACATCTTCTTTCTTGATTGCAAGCTTCGGTGTTGCATCACGAGGCTTTCCTCATAATTTGTGTGGAGTGCAAAGCTAAGGTTCGGTACCTCACTGAGAAAAGTGATACCTACATGCTTCTTAGTGAGGAGCTTCAGGCTGATTTAGTTGCGGCTCAGGATGAACACACCGATATGGCCGAGTAGGTATTCCGAGTACTTTACGACAGTGAATATGAGTTGGAGGTAACGACTAACGATCTGAATTTGCAGGTCAAATAGAGGCTCGAGCAGATCGGATGGCTCGAAAAGCAGGTGGATGGGATACAGGCCGAGACTGAAGCATTCAAGAAGAACATGTATATCCTAGCCTCGAAAAAGGAGACAATCCAAGCACAATTGGAGTCGGCCGAGACTCAGCTCCAAGTTGCAAAGGAGAAAGCCTCGGTACAGGCCGAGAAGATCAAGGAGCTTCAATCTCAGTTGGATTTGGTCGTTTCTGATGAAGCAAGCTTGGCCAATGAACTCGAAGCGGCCAAATTTGAGGTGGCCGTGGCCGACATCAAAGATGATGATAAAGTGTCCCAGTTTAAGGTCGACGTCGAGGCCATCCAGGCCAAGGTTAAGGGCAAGCTATAAAATGCAAAATGGCAAGTTAGAGGGAAGCCGTCGAGGAATATCATGCCCAGGGCTTGACATTATGGCCGAGATCGAAACTGCCAAAATGGAAGAAGCCCAGGCCTAGAAGCAGGCCAACCCTGAGGAAGACTCCGATAGCTTAAGGGAATATGAAGACAGGAAAGACCCGAAGATGGAGATGCGACCTCCGATGAAAACCAAGCCACCTATGACATTGTATTTTCTTGTTCTTCTTTTTGCACTTTTTCTCAGGCTATTTTGGCCATTGTATATTTCTGGACCAAGCCAATTTGGCCTTTGTAAAAAGTCATTCTATATAAATATAAGGCTTCTCCCCTTTCGGCTCTTAAATTTTTCCTTTGCTTTGATATTTATAATCACAAAGGTTAAAATGCCTTAGCATGAAATAATAAGGTTGTGTTCATGGGTTGGAACAAACCTTGCCTTTATTGCCTTTCTGGGTTAAAGTGTAATTGGGGTTCGATTTTATCAAAGATTTTTCCCTAAAAATGTCTTAAGTTTGAGACTTTGCCGAGGGTAGCCTTTGGAACCAGTTGTGAAAGAATCTTTTCTTTTTCGAAGGCCTATTTTTGTTATAGATTGCGGACGTCTCCGAGTCGTGTTAAATTGGCCATAGCCTTTTAGTTCGGGACCTGCCCATTCGACTTGTTTTCCCATTTTATCTAAGCTTGCCCGAAATAATAGTCCCCGAGTGGGGTGGCCGTGGCCGTTAGAAATCGGGGAGTTGCCTATTAGGTCCTTTTCCCCCGAGGCCCGATTATTTGGGTTGTTGGAATTGGATGACAGTCCCCGAGAAAGGGAGTGGCCATCCGTATTTTAGTTATATATTTCCCTTAGGCTCGTTATTTTTGGAAGTACGAAACTTTTTAAGAGATTTAAAGAGAAAAAAATTAAACATAAAATGCTTGCAAAGAAAGTACTTCTCTTTATTCTTGATCAAAACAGTCATACATGCGTGCATGTTTATGTCAGGGCTTAAATAATCTATGTGGGCACGGTTTGTTTTGACCGTTTGGCCCTTACGATAAATCCTATCTATCGAGACCCTCCTTTTATGAAGTAGTTTCCTTATTTGAGTTGATATTAGAGGATAACGCATATCCGAGGGTTGCCAGCACGATTCATTGTTGCCTTGTTAAAAACCTCGATGAAAAACCCATTTGGGACAAAACCGATCTAAGGGAAAAAGAGTGCAACACGTGCTTTCAGACCTAAATACTTCATTCGTTCGCAGAAAAATCCGTCGTCGATTCCTGTTGACCACCTGCAAGTGTTAGTCTAGAATAAAAAGGAAATAGAAAGGGTTCGTACCATAGCAGTAATACTTTTTTAGGTTAGATATGTTCCAATTTCTCGGTAGTTATTCTCCATTCATCGTTCCAAACTTGTAGGACCCTTTTCTGGTGACCTCAAGAATTTGATACGGTCCTTCCCAGTTCGGACCTAATTTCCCTTCGGATTTTAGGTGTTGAGGGTGACTTTCCTTAGCACTAATTCCCCAATGTTAAAATACCGAAGATTGTTTCTTCAATCATAGTATCTCTCGATCCATTATTTTTGGGCGGCTAATCAAACGAGGGCAGCTTCATGCCTTTCATCCAGTAATTCTAGGCTCGTATTCATGGACTCGTCATTTGACTCCTTTGTTGCGTATTGGAATCTTATACTTGGCTCTCCGACCTCGACCGGTATTAGAGCTTTGGTGCCATAAACTAATGAGAATGTGGTAGCCCCGGTACTGGATTTCGATGTTGTGTGGTATGCCCAAAGAACTTTGGGTAGAATTTCCTTACACTTTCCTTTGGCATTGGTTAGCCTCTTCTTATGATTTTAGATGATGGTTTTGTTGGTCGATTCGACCTGCCCGTTCCTGTTGGGATGATAAGGTGTTTATAGGATTCTTTTGATCTTGTGATCCTCAAGAAATTTGGTCACCTTGCTGTCGATGAACTATTTTCCATTATCACATACAATCTTGGAAGGAATCCCAAATCGGCATATTATGTGATCTTAAATGAAGACGATGACTTCCTTCTCCCTAACTTTCTTGAAGTCCTGTGCTTCAACCCACTTAGAAAAATAATCAGTCATAAATAAAATAAATAGAGCTTTACCTGGTGCCCATGGAAGAGGGCCAATGATGTCCATTTCAAATGTTTCGATGAGGACCGAGTCGCATTTGGCTTCAATCACCTCTGCTCCCAAGCCTTTGGCTAGTTCGAGACCTGCAATCATGGCCTCATATTCGGCCTCGTTATATATTGTCTAACCACGTTACCTTTGGGTGGTTTCAGCACGACGCCGAGTATGGACACCTTTGCATTTGAAGCACCGCCCATAAAGAGGGCCCAGATTCCCGAGGACGTACCCAAGTTTATTAATAGTTCTCTTTCAACCTCGGGGGCCGGCGTGAAGTCGGCCACGAAGTCTGCTAAGATTTGAGACTTAATGGTTGTTTGGGGTCGATATTAATATCATACCCGCTGATTTCTACAGCCCATTTGGCCAACTATCCCGAAAGCTCGGGTTTATGCAAAATATTTTGAAGTGTATAAGTTGTTACCACACATATGGGGTGATATTGAAAATATGCTTTTAGTTTCCTAGAGGCGCTTATCAAAGCGAGCGCCAATTTTTCTAGGTGGGGATACCTAGTTTCGGCCTCACCTAAGGTCCAACTAACATAATAGATAGGGAATTGCATACCTCGTTCTTCTCGGATAACAACTCCACTTACTGCTATCTCCGATATTGCTAGATACAAGTAAAGTTATTCGTCTTCCCTCGGCGTGAAGCAACATCATGCTCAATAAGTACGGTTTAAGCTCCCCCAAGGCTTGTTCGCATTCCGGAGCCCATGCAAAGTTATTCTTCTTCTTTAGCAACGATAAGAATCGATGACCCTTATCGTAGGACCACGAGACGAATCGCCCCAAGGCGAATATGTGCCCGATTAATCTTTGCACGACCTATACGTTGTCTACTACCGTGATATCCTCGATAGCTTTAATCTTGTTGGGATTAATTTCAATTCCTCGGTTGAATACCATGAAACCAAAAAGTTTGCCTGACCCGACCCCAAATGCACATTTTTCTGGTTTAGCTTCATGTTGTATTTCTTCAGTATACTGAAATTTCCTGCAAATGCTTCATATGGTCCTCTACTTGCAGAGACTTAACTAGCATGTCATAAATATAAACTTCCATAGATTTCCCTATTAGTTCTTCGAACATCCGATTTACTAGGCAATGATAAGTGGCAACAACATTTTTAATCCAAATGGCATTACATTATAACAGCAGGTACAATACTTTGTGATAAACGAGGTCTTTTCCTAATCTTCCAGGTTCATCTGTATTTGGCTGTACCCGGAATAGGCATAGAGAAAACTAAGGATCTCGTGGCCGGCCGTGGCATCGATCATGAGATCAATATTAGGCAAAGGAAAAGAATTATTGGGGCATGCTTTCTTTAGATCTTTGTAATTTACACACATTCTAAGTTTGTTCCCCTTGTTAGGGACTACTACTACATTTGCTAACCATTTGGATATTTTACTTCCCGGATGGACCCTATTTTAAGAAGTTTGGTTACCTCGTCTTTAATGAAAGCATATTTGACCTTGGACCGGGGTCTTCTTGTTTGTTTCACCAGATGGAACTTCGGGTCCAGGCTTAGTTTATGGGTGGTGATTTCTGGTGGGATCCTCGTCATATCGAGGTTGGACCAAGCAAACGCAATTCATGTTAGTTTCAATGAATTGAATAAGTTTTCTCCTTAGCTTGGGAGTTAGTCTCGTGCCTAGGTATACCTTTCGCTCGGGTTGATGTTCGATCAGTATGATTTGTTCCAGGTCTTTGACCATTGACTTGGTGGCGTCGGAATTCACGAGGACCATGAAGGATTGAGGGACCCCATAATTATCATCCTCGTGAGTCCCCTGCTTCTCTGGTTAGGTTGAGGCCGGTGTCTGTGGTTGCTATTTTACCTTCTATTTTCCCTTTGAATTTGACCCTTTCATTGATGAGAGTGTCGATATAGGTATCAATTCGTCAATGGAAAACATTTCTTTGGCGGCGGGTTTCTCCCCGTAGACTTTTTTGACTCCCTCTAGTATCGCGAAGTTTAGAACCTGGTGAAGGGTCGAGGGCACTGTCCTAATGTTATGGACCCATGGCCTCCTGAACAGGGCATTATACCTCATATCACCCTCGATCACATGGAACGTCGTCTTTTGGATGGTCCCGGCCATGTTCACCGACAAAGTTATCTCGCTTTTCGTGGATTCATATGCCATATTGAAGTCATTTAGTACTTGGGTCGCGGGCACAACCTGATCCTTTAGGCCGAGTTATTCGACGACCCTCGATCGAATGATGTTGGCCGAGCTACCTGGATCAATTAAAACACGTTTAACTTGAGTCTTATTCGTAAGTACAGATATTACCAGTGCATCGTTATAGGGTTGCATGATCCCTTCTGTGTCCTCGTCGTTGAAAGACAAGGTTCCTTTTGGTACGTAATCCCGGGTTCGCTTCTCCCTCATGATCGACACCTTGGTGCATTTTAATGCTGGTTCTTGGGGAATATCGACCCCTTAAACAATCATGTGAATGACGTGTTGTGGTTCTTCTTACTCATTCTATTTATTGGAATCTCTATTTCTGAAGTGATTTTTTGCTCGATTACTTATGAATTCCCGAAGGTGCCCGTCGTTGAATTACCGAGCTACTTCCTCCCTCAGTTCTCTGCAATCTTCTATTCTATGACCATGGGTGACATGATACTTGCACATTTGTTTGGGATTCCTCTAGGCTGGATTGGTCTGCAGAGGTCGAGGCCATATAGTATCCTTGATGCGTCCGATAGCCGATACGATGGCGGATGCATTAACATTGAAGTTATATTATGACAATCGTGGTGCTTCTTTAGTCCCAACACTCCTATCAAAACCATTCTTTCTCATGAGCACTCGAAAGCTCTGGCCTCGATCATTTCTCCTATCACCTTGAACAGGGTTGCGCCCAGGTCCATTGCCTCTACGATCTCCATTATATGGCTGTTAATGGTCCCTGTTCGACCGTGGTTCTCGGTCGATGTCCCTTGGGGGGAAGGGCTTTTGTACAAACTTTTTTGAATACAAACCCTTAGATATTGGTAGTGCCCCCGGGATTTGATCAACCCTGGAATTATAGGTTTCCACCTTCTTGTCATTTTCTTCAATCTTCTTTTCCCCCGATTCCACTTGCTTTGTTAGTTCCTCGATCATCTTCATGATTGCGGGATCGGTCCCTAATTCATTCCAGTTCGATCTCCTTGACACCGATTCGGCCTTGTGAATAACTTTATGGGACGACTCGAGCTCGATACTACTCGGTGCGTGGTTGTGGATTTGGAGTTGTGCTATCGCAGCTTGTTGAGCTTGCAACATCTCAAATATCACCCGATGGCTAATTCCACCTTCTTCACCGCCTGTGTGATTTGTCCGACTGATCGAACATCTCTGCGGACGCTACTATCGGGATCGTCGACCAAATTTATATTAATGGCAACATGGGAGCTGCCATCGATTGGGTCTATGGTCGGAACTCCATCGAGGTTAATTGGAAGTACTTCATTCCCTAGGGAGGCTATGTTTTCATTTTCGTCATAGTGATTGAGGTCATTGTTCATGTGTACGGGTGCTGCTTGAGAGTTTGACATGTTTATCCTGGAATCAAAGATACTAGCAAGAACAAGTTTAAAATAGTGTGTGTTATGAATGTTAGTACCAGAAAATCACTATTATCCTTTGCCCCATAGTGGGCACCAAAATATTTACCCTAAAAATGAATAACAACTGAATTTATACGTGGTTTTAAGGAAATGTGATTTTACCTGGCACAAACTAGGAAAATATATAAATTGATTTTTAAAATGACTGTAAAGAGAAATAAATGCAAACCAAATGAAACATATAGCTTTGGCCCTCGAGCCAAGTCACCCTCGAACCAAGTAAAGATTCTACTGAAATATGAACAAAGTAACAACATATTGAAAGCTCAAGAGAAGGCATTATATTGCTTTGTATTGCATAAATGTGATGTGTTTTACAAATGATCAGATCCTCTTTATATAGTAGGAGAGTCATACTTTTGGAACAACTCTAAATACAGTAAGAAATCTCATGATTGGCTAATTAATCGGCCTCATCTCGATACGTTCTGGGATTTCCGCCGCGATCCTTGCTCGATTACGATATTTTGGCTTAGCGTTACTTGACTAGGTAAAATTTCATCAGTTTCGCTCAATCTCTATTTTTCTTGGTCTCGATCTTGGCTGATCTCGACCTTCATTGGTATTTGGGTTACGAGCTCAGCAATCTAACTTCTTATTATGGCTCGATATAACACGAGGCCGAACCTTGACCTATCATGTTCCACTCTGGATTAGTCATACGAATGGAAAGCCCGTTTTGACTCTCTGAGCATCTTGTTATATTTCTGCTTTACCTTGAAGAGGTTCGACTTCCTAGTCTCGACCTTTATGGCTCCGGCGTGTACTTTAATGAAAGAATCTACAAGCAGGGTAAAAGAATCAATGGATGTGGGTGGCAAATTATGGTAGCATATCATCTCTCCCTTTGACAGGGTCTCCCCGAATTTCTTCAATAATACGGACTCGATCCCATCGTGCTCCAAATCATTCCCCTTAATCGCACATGTGTAAGAAGTGGCATGCTCGTTGGGGTTGGTTGTTCCATTATACTTGGGAATATTTGTCATGAGGATATTTTTGGGAATAAATTTAGGAGCCGCACTTGGGGGGAATGGCTTTTGTATGAACGTTTTTGAATCCAAACCCTTCAATATCGTTGGTGCCCTCAGGATTTGATCAACCCTAGAATTATAGGTTTTCACCTTCTTGTCAGTTGCTTTAATATTATTTTCACCTGATTCCACTCGCTTAGTTAGTTCTTCTAGCATCTTCATGATCGCGGGATCGGTCCCTTATCCATTTCCGTTTGATGTCCTTGACACCAATTCGACCTTGTGAACAACTTCCTAGGATGACTCGAGCTCGATACTGATCGGTGCGTGGTTGTGGCTTTGGAGATGTTCTATCGCAGTTTGTTTAGCCTGCGACATCTCGAATATCACTCAAAGGCTAATTCCGCCTTCTTTACCGCCCTGTGTGCTCTGTCCTGCTGATCAAACAACTCTGCGGGCGCTACTCTCGGGATCGACGACCAAATTTGCATTAATGGTAACACGGGAGTTGACGTCGATTGGGTCTATGGCTGAAACTACATCGAGGTCAACTGGAGGTAGTTCATTCCCTGGGGCGGCTATGTATTAATTTTCTTCATGGTAACCGAGGTCATTTTCTATATGTACGGGTGTTGCTTGAGAGTATTACATGTTGATACTAGAATCAAAGAAACTCACAAGAAAAAGTGTAAAATAGTGTGTGTTACGAATATTAGTACCAGGAAATACACTATTATCCTTAGACCCACAGTGGGCACCAAACTGTTTACCCTAAAAACGGATAACAATTGAATTTATACATGTTTTTAAGGACACGTGATTTTATTTGGCACAAACTAGGAAAATATGTTAGTTGATATTGAAATTGATAGTATAGAGAAATAAATGCAAACCAAATGAAACGTATAGCTTTGGCCCTCGAGCTAGATCACCCTCGAACCAGGTAAAGATTCTACTAAAATGTGAACAAAGTAACAACATATTAAAAACTTAAGAGAATGCATTATATTGCTTTGTATAGTAGGAGAGTCCTACTCTTCAAACAACTCTAAATACAACAAGAAATCTCATGATTGGCTAATTAATCGGCCTGATCTCGATACGTGCCGGGATTTCTCCCGTGATCCTTGCCCGATTATGATATTTTTGCTTATCGTTAATTGACTAGGTAAACTTCCATCGGTTTCGCTTGCTCTTTATGTTGCTTGATCTCGATCTTGGCCAATCTCGACCTTGATTGGTATTTGGTTTACGAGCTCAGCAATCTATCTTCGCACTATGGCTCAACATAACACGAGGCTAAACCTTGACCTATCATGTTCCAGTCTAGATTAGTCGTACGAAGGGCAAGCCCATTTTGACTCTCTGAGCATCTCGTTATATTTGTGCTTTACCTTGAAGAGGTCTGACTTCCCAGTCTCGACCTTTATTGCTCCGGCATGTGCTTTAACGAAAGAATCTACAAGCATGGTAAAAGAATCAATGGATTTGGGTGGAAAATTATGGTACCATATCATCTCTCCCTTTGACAGGCTCTCCCCGAATTTCTTCAATAATATAGACTTGATCCCGTCGTGCTCCAAATCATTCGCCTTAATAGCATATGTGTAAGAAATGGCATGCTCGTTGGGGTCGTTTGTTCCATTATACTTGGAAATTTTTTCCATGCGGAACTTCTTGGGAATTGGTTTAGGAGCCGGATTTGGGTGGAAGGGATTTTGTACGAACTTCTTTGAATCCAAACCCTTCAATATCGGTGGTGCCCCTGTGATTTGATCAACCCTGGAATTATAGGTTTCCACCTTCTTGTCATTTGATTCAATCTTCTTTTCCCCCGATTCCACTCGCTTTGTTAGTTCCTTGAGCATCTTCATGATTGCGAGATCGGTCCCTTATTCATTTTCGTTTGATCTCCTTGACACCGATTCGGCCTTGTGAACAACTTCCTGGGACGGCTCGGGCTCGATACTACTCGGTGCGTGGTTGTGGTTATGGAGTTGTGCTATCGCAGCTTGTTGAGCCTGCAACATCTCGAATATTACCCGAAGGTTGATTCCGCCTTCTTCACCTCCTTGTGTGCTTTGTCCGGCGATCGAACATCTCTGAGGACGCTACTCTTGGGATCGACAACCAAATTTTCATTAGTGGCAACATGGGAGCTGATGTCAATTGGGTCTACAGCCGGAACTCCATCGAGGTCAACTAAAGGTAGTTCATTCTCTAGAGCGGCTATGTTGTCATTTTCGCCATGGTGACCGAGGTCATTGTCCATGTGTATGGGTGCTGCTTGAGAGTTTGACATGTTGATCTTGGAATCAAAGATATTCACAAGAACAAGTGTAAAATAGTGTGTTACGAATGTTAGTACCAGGAAAACACTATTATCCTTAGCCCCATGGTGGGAACCAAACTATTAATCCTAAAAATGGATAACAATTGAATTTATACGTGGTTTTAAGGACATGTGATTTTACATGGCACAAACTATAAAAATTTGTAAATTGATATTGAAATTGACTGTAAAGAGAAATAAATGCAAACCAAATGAAACGTATAGCTTTGTCCCTCGAGCTAGGTCACCCTCGAACCAAGTAAAGATTGTACTGAAATGTGAACAAAGTAAATTCATATTGAAAGCTTAAGAGAAGGTATTATATTGCTGTGTATTGCGTAAATGTGATGTGTTTTACAATTGATCAGACCCCCTTTATATAGTAGGAGAGTCCTACTCTTGGTATAACTCTAAATACAATAAGAAATCTTATGATTAGGTAATTAATCGTCCTCATCTCGATATGTGCCGAGATTTTTGCCGTGATCCTTGCTCGATTATGATATTTTGGCTTACCGTTACTTGACTAGGTAGACTTACATCGGGTTCGCTCGATCTCCATTTTGCTTGGTCTCGATCTTGGTCGATCTCGACCTTGATTGGTATTTGGATTACGAGCTCAGCAATCTAACTTCACACTATGGCTCGATATAACACGAGGCGAACCTTGACCTATCATGTACCAGTCTCGATTAGTCATATAAAGGGAAAGCCTGTTTTGACCGTCTAATGTGTGTATATATATGTATGTGTGTGTGTGTGTTTATTATTTTCCCTTGGATCTTGATGGATATCATGTCTGAACTACAGAGACATCAAGGACAGTTGTCAACTTCAGTTCTTAGTATTTACTATTGTGAATTCTATTATAGCATGTTTGGATGTGCTTATTTTAAGTAACTTTTAAGTTAAAATAGCTTCTAAGCCATAAATTAGGAATTCTAGGTTTGAGCTTTTGGCTTATTTTTGTCATTTTAGCTTGAAAATAAGTGTTTAAAAGCATTTTTTTACTTTATTCGAACACTACAAATGATTTAAACGTTATTTTGGCTTAAAAGAACTTAAAATAAGCTATTCCAAACGAGCTCTTAATTAGTCTCTCCATTTATGTGATACTATTAATTCTCTATGGAGTCTACTCAAGTGTACAACTTGACTTTTCTATTATACTAGTTAAAGTTGGCCCATCTGAGCACGGGCCCAATAGCTATATTCGCGAGATATTGATATATGTAAGTAGTTATATGATGTATGGTCTTTTTTTTAACTTGTGTTTTGTATTTTATACCATCAATCTCTCTATGGCAATATCGTTTATTTCGATGTATTTTTGCCTTCTAGAAATGATAGGCTTATTTTAATCGGATACATGTAAAGCTTTTGATGATTCTAAAATCAGCACATTACTCAACTTGATTATGAGCCATAGAAACAGCCTCTTGCAGAAATGCAGGATAAAGCTACGTACAATAGACCTTTGTGGCCAAGCTTAGTATATCGAGCTGCACTTTTCTCAACTTAGCTATTGGTTATGACAATCTATAACCTTTTGTAGGGATTGAAGTTAAGCTACATAAGGGTAGTCATAAAGAAACAGGAGCTTTTTATACACTAATCCTTAACAACCACATTTTTAATCATATTCAACTAAAAATTTCAAGTACGAAAATCTTCTAATATATAATTTTAAGATCTTTCCTAAAAGATGTAAAAAAAATTAAAACGAACATATAAATTCACAGTTCCTTTGCATGGTCAAGTTTCTAATTAAAAGCCTTGGAGTAAAAATAATTAATAAAAAGTTCAAAAAAAAGAAAATACAACAATTAAATTAAGAATCATTTGAAAGAATACACATATAGAAACGTCCAAATTGCAATAACAAAATTAGAGGTTGGGGGGGGGGGGGGGGTTCAATCTAAATCCTCTCTCTTAATTTCTTATGTAAATTTTCTCTAAATTTTACCTTACAATTAGGGAATTCATCTACCACAAATTATTTTTATTCTAATACAAATGATGTAATCTGTTATTGTGAAGAAGAAAAAAACCAATATTGGTAGGAATATTGCATTAATGTAAAAGTAATTAATCTCTCATTTATTTTAAAAATTAATCAAATTGAACTTAAAATAAATTTTGAAAATCAAACATCTGAAATTAATAAATTATTAAGCGAAACATTATCAGCACTGTCTTAGTCTTATTTTGCATGATTAAGATATTGGACAACCATAAATTAATATGCTTAGGTCCAATAGATTTTTCTTCTAATTTATTCATAAAATATTTACGCAACTTGTAGGTATTTTGCAAAAGCCCGTTTTTTTTTTTAATGTGCATGATTTCCAAAAATATTAGTCATATAATTCACATATAGTGGTAATTCAGTATATATTAATTACAAAAACAGAAGTTAACAGAATAAAATAAGTGTGTGCAGCAGGTAATAGAGGGAAGTATTACATCACTACTTATTATAAGAGAGAATAAGCATTGTTCAATAAGTTTTGCACCGGCAAAGTATGTTCTTGAGAGTATCCCCTTTGTAGCACAATGATAATTAAAAATGAAACTGTACTCCCATTTTCCAGGTTGAAGCAAAGAACACATAAAAGCACCAATTTTTATCTGATTCAGAAAAAAATAGACAACAACCCATATTCTAAATCATCAATTCAAATATTCTTACACCATTAATTCAATTTTATTTAAAAGAAAAAAACCTAACAGCATGATCGTGAAACAAAAACACCACAAGAACCAATAAAAAGATCAACGACAACACATTACATAGAGAAACAATTTGGGTGGGGCTGGGCTTGGGGTCCACGTGGGAAGTACAAAGTAAGGCAGCAAAAGCTGTTGTATGGGAATGTGTAGTGATGGATAATGATATGGGCAATTTAGTCAAGGCATGCAAAAATTTATACACGAGCTACAGTAAAATTCTATTTTGACCAATCATTATATTCCATTTTAACTGAAATTACCATATTATCTTTTAAATCCCAAGCAGACATGTCGTCCAGCTGCCTGCTAATTCCCTCTTATTAGATAGTAAAAATTAGTAGTTGTGAACAATATAAAATAATTATTGAGAAATCAGTTTATGTACTTTATTGGAAATTAGTATAATATCCAAATCTTAAACAAACTGATTATAAAAGAAAAAAGTTAATCAGAGCAAGGTGTATAAAATAAGAAATTAGTGGAACTGAGCCACGCTTAAATATCAAATTAAAACGATGTCATAATAAATCGGGATATATAAAGTAACATGGCATGTTTTTCAAAAATTTGAATTAGTTTAGATAATTAAATTCGAAGTGTAAGGTGATACTCTTTTAATCAAATTAGAGTTTAACAACTATCACTTATATAATACACAAATTGAATAACGTCTTAAATTTCGTGCGCAGTTTCATATATATACAGATATGTTTTAAGTCAGAAAAAAAGATGGATAAAAAATGAGCGCAACAATTATGCTTGGACTATGAACATGTGCATCCTCCACGTATTATTTTAGTAGCTGAATTTTTTTTTTTTGAATGGACGAAAAGAAAAGTAACGAATCACAGATGACTCGCTTTGACCTTAACTAAGGTAGTCTTTCCTAGCAACAAAATTAATGGCTTTCAAATGTTGGCACGCATGTTGAAACGGACTTTACTCCCCAACCAACAGCCAGCAAGAGACCCTAATAAGGGAATGTCCATTCAAACTTTAGTGCGTTTTGTACGAGGAAAAGTATGAAAAATATGTATTTTTCGAAAGTTATTTTCTAATATATTTTGGTTCAAAAAATATTTTAATGATCTAATTGTGAAAGAAAAAGTTTATAGTACTAATTAAACTCTAATGATTGATTGTTGTTGTGTGTGTGACAAAATCTCTAGAGGACTAGAATAAAATACTTACTTGGCACCAGGATTGGCAACGTTCTTGAAGATCATTTTGGCACAATTTCTAGCCTCCAATTCACTTGTAATCTCAGATTCAGTCCAAATTCATCCACACACTTAGAAATAGTTGACAAACCAAAGAACCTTACATAATTAGCCAGTCTCTTCACACTCCATGCAGATAACTTTCTTAGCATACTCAGCTTCTTTAGCTTCGATAATTTCCTCGGTTCTTTCACTTCTACCACTTTTTCATCAACTGGAGGACCAGAAAGTGTGTCCAGGACATAGTGATGAAGAACACTTTCCTTCATACGATCAAAGTAAGATGCAACAAAAAACGACGAGGCAAAACTTTGACCAAAATGATCTTAACGGGCCAAATTGTTGCACCAATAAGTAAGGCCACTAAAGCTTCATGTAATTTTGTTAACAACTTGTTTTGTTTGTTGAGTTTTGTGTTGAACATGAGGGTCAAAGCTAAAAGGACAAGACCTAACCAAACACAATTTTGGAAACTCTTTCTAAGACCATAGACAAAATATAAGACCTTTTCACGAAGCATGAAGTTTCTCTTGACTTGGAAAACGAGGAATCTAATTACGCAACATGAAACAAGGCGACCACTGGATATGACAAGGATCACTAAGCACCATTTCCACAAGTCAAGACCCCATAAGGGATTGCTCCTAAGAGGTGAAATTGTGAGAGCACATATTAAACAAGAGGTTGTGATTAAAAAAAATCACCACTCAAACAAAAGTTTAAAAGGGATTTTTGTCGTCTTGTTTCAATACTTTTCTTTAGTAATCCCAAATCCTTCATCATTTTCATGTTCTTCATCACTATCTCCATCCCTTTCACAGGCCTGGAAGGACTCGAATTCGTCGTCTAAGTTGAAAGTTTTTTTGTTCATTGGAACACTATTGAACTCAAAGACTCGAGCTTTGGGTTTTGAGAAAGTGAGGCGACGTAGTGTTTGAAATTTTGCAGGAATTCTGGTTAGTTTTGTTTCTGCCATGTAATTAGCATCATTGGTTGCTCCTAGGTTGAGAATTATTGTTCTTGTGATCTTCTTCATCCATGAACAGAATCACATGATCAGAGGCTGGTTTCTCCACCTTTTTTTTTATTTGAGGTACGTACTTCACTTAGTTTCATCATCGTCCGATTTCCCTTATATAGAATGTGAAGCTGTCATAAAAAACATTAAGGTGACGTACCACTTTCCACATAAAACTAATTGGCCTAATTCATTCTAATGTTTGGTTTGAATTTTTGATTTTTGCATAACTAATAACCGCAAAAGTTAAAAATATATGTATTATTTTAGTATGTTATATGTAATATGGAATAAAAATAGGAAACTACCAGCTATGTCCTTTTATAAGTAGCTCATTACAAAATTTGGCCAATTCATAAAATACTACTAATATTAGCCAACTAGCTATTTGTAGCCAAACAAAAATTAAATTTTTGCTTTCTTTTGAGTGAGTGTTATTAGAATAGATTGGGTACATCCTAAGGATTGAATCTAAGTTTTGGGATGATTTGGTGAAGTTTTGAGGTGGTTTGAATTGAAAATTCGAAGTAAAAACTGAACATGAAAAAAATGATATGTGTATCATTTGTGTATCATATTTGTATCAATTGTATATCACATGTATATCCATGTATACCTGTGTGTAAGATACAAGTGTGATACATGTTTGATACTGTGATGACCCAAAAGGTCATCTTATGTTTTAGAACTCGATTCTGCGCTCTTTAGCCTTAAAATGCCATTTTTACCCTCCTCGATTTGCATGCACAATTCGGGCGTGTATCCGTAAAGCTTTTATGTTGAAAGTTGATGAAAATAATAACTTTTTCCTTAAATGTTGATTTTAATTGACTTCGGTAAACGTTTTGAGTAAACTGACCCAGACCCGTGTTTTGACAGTCCTGATGGGTCCATAATAAAATATAGGACTTGGGCGTATGCCCGAAATCGAATTCCGAGATTCCTAGCTCGAGATTTGATTTTTTTTAAAAAAATTGAAAGACTGAAAATCTAATGATTTTAAGAATTTGGTTAATGTTTGATCTTGTTGATATCAGAATAGTATTTTGGTTCCTGAGCCCAGTATAGGTCCAAAATAATATTTATACCTTGTTTGTGAAATTCGGTGAAAAACGAAATTGATTTGACGTGATTCGGACGTCCGGTTGTGAAAATAGAAATTTCAAAGTATTCTTGGAAATTTTATGTGATTTAGTGCTAAATTCGTAGTTCTACGCGTTATTTTAGCGATTTGATCGCATGAGCAA
Organism: Nicotiana sylvestris; assembly: GCF_000393655.2. Taxonomy (NCBI): domain Eukaryota; kingdom Viridiplantae; phylum Streptophyta; class Magnoliopsida; order Solanales; family Solanaceae; genus Nicotiana; species Nicotiana sylvestris. The sequence continues at coordinate 115,410,071 of NC_091064.1, read as the reverse complement.
GTTCATATGATGTTTTTAGACTTGTGTGTACTTTCGGTTTAGAACCCCGAGGGCTCAAGTGAGATTCGGATAGGCTACAGAGTGAAATAAATTTAGAAACCATAGTTGGTGTGCTTCAGGTCTGCAGATCTCGCATTTGAGAGGTCTGGCTCGCAAATACGAGCCTCACATTTGCAAAGAAGCATCGCAATTGCGATCATGGGCTGGGACTGGGGACTCTTACATTTGCGAGGTTACTGTTGCATTTGCGATAGTTTAATGTTCGCAATTGCGAAAAAAATTGTTCGCATTTGCAAAGGTAGAAGAAATGTGACAGGTTCGTATTTGCGATACCTTTCTTGCATTTGCGAGCTTTGCAACTCAGGTCGCATTTGTGATATCTGCAGTTGGTAAAAACTTCACTCAGACGGAATGTCACGCCCCAAAAACCGAGGAGCGCGACCGGCGCTCAACCGAGTAAACCCGACAAAGCAAGCCTGCTAGGTTTCATTCTACCCAAACTAATTCTCGAACAAGTAGGAGATGGACTCCATTAATCATACTTAGTAAGTATTTCATTATCAACTTCCATTAGCAGCTTAAATCATAATTATAAAAATATTACAAGTTTTATAAATCTTTTCCAAACATCCATATTTCTACTTTAATTCCAATACCCGACACTACCTACAACCTGTCTACGGAGCCTCTAAACACAACTGAAGAGTAATATAATAATGCCGACAATAAGGCTCCGGCTATACCTCAAAATACAATGTACATGATAAACAGATGAAACAGGACCCCGAAACAGAGTGGGGCTCACCAAGTCAGCTGAAAGGATAATGCGGCACTAGCTGCGACTGACACTGCCTGCTATAGAAACACCTACATCCATTTAAAGATATAGCGTCCCCGGCAAAAGGGACGTTAGTGCCATCGAATAGCACTAGTATGTATAACTAAACACCATCTAGTTAGAAAGAACTTTCATACAAGTATAAAAAGGAAATCATAAAGATAACAAAGTATCAAATAAGCACCATGTCAACAATACAAGGAGATTCACAGGATTTTCACACAGTTGCGGAAATTTTAAATTGGAGCATCCCACACTGTTGCATCATTATCCACTTTGCCACCGCTTCTTTGAGCGGAGTCCGATCACGGCCCGATCGGCTAAGCCGTCTCCCAGAGACGTTACCAATATTTCATTCACACTTTCCATTTTCAATCATCAATACATTACCACCATGTGTATATATCATGGCATTCGATCACGGCCCGATTGGCTAAGCCGTCTCGTCTAGACGTTACCATTTTTCATTATTCATCTCACTTCAATTTTTGTTTCACATATACTAGTTCATCTGCACTTGGGGCCACAATTATCACATCATACTTGGCACTAGGCCACATTTCATAATTCAAGCTCTTTTCCCCCACATTTCACATCGATATCAATTTCAACAACAAGTCATTCAATCCAAGATGTCAAGTAAACATGAGAGGAATCATGAATCATTGGCATATACAATATTTCAGAAATCATACACCCCATGTTTATTAACAATGGAACTTTAAACACAACGAATTCTTCCAAAAAGGAGGGGACACACCAAACCACAATAAAAACACACATCAAAGGCATAAACAACCAATTACACCAATTGTTCTTGAATTACTTTTTCCAATCATGACGATATACAATTTGAACATAGAAGTATGTAACAACTTGGATCACATTAGATGTACTTATAAGGCAAAACATTATCTCGAACAGCCACGTATGAGCATAAATTGTGTACAAAGCCTTTAGGGCATTTTATTATTGAAGTCATTTATGGAAATCAGAGTCAAGGCTTATTTCATAATCTATTTCATATTTTCTCATGTCATAAGCATCACCAGGCACAATTATGACTCAAGATCTTGGCGCGTTGACCACACTCTACTTCCTAAAGTCATTTGATTTATTTCAAACATCTTTATACATAGAGGATATCACATAGTTTGGCACAACAATCTCAATTCCAATCTTGATTTAAGGTCTAGTCATTTCAATACATGATTCATATTCTCCGCACCTTTTTAAATTATCAAGAATAGCATATCGATCATATTGAGGCACACTTTTCACGTATATAAAGTTGCAACACCAATTCATGCGGAATTAACAACCAATACATTAGCCCAACTTTAATCTTACCGCATTTACACGAACACCAAGGAAGCTCAATTTCTAAAAAGAGGTTGTTTTAGCCATACATAACTTTCTTGAGCATTCCTTTAATTACTACGAGATTCCGTAAATTCTAGCAACTTCAATCTATTTTGAGACATAACAAAATTGAACACAAATTAGGAAGATATTCATAATTCTAGCTCATATGAGAATTTTATCAATTACTAGTTGTGCATTTTGATTTCAAATCTCTTTTACAAGATTCCCTTCATTTCCCAACCCAATCTTTACTTGTTTATGTTCAACAATCTTCCCACAAACCTAATTTGTACATACATGTATTCATAATACTCTTACACCCAAGAATCATACTCTTAATCACCCATCTTTACCCCAAACTCGAATTTAAAGACTAGGGTATGGAATCCTTACCTCTTAGATGAAGATCTTATGATTGGGTTCCTTGATTCTTGAAGATTAATGCAAGATTGGATGATTGGAGTGTTAGGCCTCATCCTTCTCTCTCTAAAATGCTCTCACCTCTCTCTAGAGTGCTTAGAAAATTGCCCCAAAATAAACCCCAATCGAGTTAAATGAAATGGGGTTCGGGTCTTTAAAACCCATTTTTGTATAGCCGCGGCGCGTGGGGCGCCACAGAGTGCGGGGCGTCTATTTAAAATATGTCTGGAATTGAAATTTCACACCATTCTGGAATTCCTACAGGCGCGGCACATGGGGCGCCGCGGTAGTGTAAAATTCTGCGCTGCTTTGGTAATTTGATCATGATGTTGCGTAGGAATGTCCAAATGACAAACGGTTTGAAGAGTTGGAAACTAGAATCGAAGACCTTTCATATGATAGGTTCTTTATCACATAAAACCTTACAAATATTTAGATATGCTCGTTCAAAGTGGGGACTTGTGTGAACTCATTTGAAATCTTAGCCTATCACGAAGCTCTCCAATTTGACTTAGCCTTAGGACTTATCTTGGGCCCCAAATTACTTACCACAAGACTTGTACACTTATTTATCAAGTCAAATTGATGTCCACCATGTTAATAACACATAAAATATTATAATTAGTTTACTTAGCGAATTTTTTTCCGGGGCCTTATATTCGCCCCCTTAGGATCATTCATCCTCGAATGAGGAGTAGAGTCTGACTTAAACGCTTAGCATAATAAATATCTTTCTAACCCACCTCAAGTACCTAAATTTTGACTAACTCCCAAATTTTTTAGAAATTTCGGCAGAGTCTCCTTTGTAACTAGGCCTATCCACCTGTCAGAGAATCACCCAAAACCATCCTAAAAACTCATCCACAACTCGACAAAGTACCTTAATGTATATATCAATAACAAGAACCTCAACATTACAAGCACCACATTATCACGATGATACTTGGACATAGACTGCACATTTTAAATCATAATACCTATAAGGTACCTTTTAAATCAAAACTAATTGTTACACAATCAAGCGAACTTTTCGACGACACTTTTGGTCTTCAAGGTGGCCTCCTCGGCTTACAGGCTTTACCACAACCCATTCGCGAAAATAATCCCAACCTTCAAACTTATCTAAAAAGGATGACAACTAGATACCTTGCATAAGCTAGCAATCCAGTAACTTCACGTTCAATAGTTTCCACCAGGACGATACACAAAAGGTCTCCAACTACCTTCTTAGACATAGACATATGAAAACACATAATACATGTAGAACAACGATGGTAAACATCATACTCATAGCATGGTCTAATGTGAACTACACTTATGCAACCTTCATTATCAACTCACATAACATCTTTAGGGGAAAGTATTGTGAATAACCCCTTCACCTTCGTAAACTCTAAATCTCTACACGAACGCTCATACTAAACCTTTGATGACCTTCCACAATTAATCTAAGATGTGCTATCGTAAATTGATGATAAAATTTCCTATCAAATATATGGGATCACGTGGCATACTTCCTATTTGACATGTTTAAACCTTCGATACCCAATAGATCTAATACAGTAAGGAGCAACAGAGTTCAAGATTGGGCTGGAATTATTCAGGAATCTATTTAGGTGCTGAGCAGAGTATTCATGAGTTTACATGCTAAAAGATACGAGGATTTCTATTAATGATGCTGATATGGTTAATCATTAAGACGACATCAACTATTAGACAATTAAGGCATAGGGGTAACTCGTACATTGGCAATAGGAACCATTAAGGAGGAATATTCAAGTACGTGACCCAATCGCCTCCTGGAGTGTAGGGAAAATCCAGTTATCAAGAATGAGAATATTCTGGCACCTTGAATGCGCTATAGGTTTCAAAACACATGAAGTTGAATTACACTCTTAACGTTAACTGACACAAAGAATCTATGCCACAATCCCATGAGGATGAAAAGAAGTTGAACACTTATGAGATTATCATACTTCAAACAGCTTAACTCTTCCTGATAGTTGATCATATATGAGAGAAGTAAAGATACAATAAGTTATCTTCCAAATAAATATACTCATGATATGTGCAAAAATCTGAAGGCATCTAATCTCAACCTTTCACGGGTGAAACCATATAGCTAGGACATCTTAATATTGGGATGAAATCATTTATTAGTTAGAGGGGTTCTAATGGTTAACATGCTTCTCCGGGGAGAAAGACAAATAACACTCCTACCCACCAAGGAAGGTGGAATACTAAGGGTAGCAAAACTCCCCGCGCATGACAATAACATAGTCAATAATTCTAGAAGTCGAGTGTGTAAAGACAACCGAAACAAATGAAACAGTATAAAATAATCATGGAAGGTTTACAGATGTTCATAATGAGTCCTCCATGGATTTTGACTTGAGAAATACTCAGATGCTAATGAAAGAAAGAAAATCATGAGAAACATGTGTTGTGCTATGATAACCCCCAAAGGTGCACTTGATCTTGACGGAGAGCCTAGTAAGGGTCCTTATGATAAGGGAAGTATTACAATGGCACATAGAAGGATATGTTCTCTCATAGTTATCGAACAAGTGTTGTGAACTAGCACAATGAATCCACTAACTAAGGAACACAATTAACACGTTGCAGAGGTATAAAGAGAAAATATTTATTTGTTATGAGCTGGACATGCTTATGCTATACTAACTTCCAAACTGCAGTTATAACCACAAATTCTAGCTCATATCATGTTTAGGTAAAGCGAACTGACAACCTAGCAGCTCAAATTTGTAAACTAACAGCATGTCAACATGAGCATAGCAGTTCAAATTTGTAAACTAACAGCATGTCAACATGAGCATAGCAGTTCAGTTAGCTCTTAATTACAATCCGTATGTCTCCACTGTTCACATAATACAAAACACATAACCAATATTGACTAGGTATAATTAACTACCAATTCATCCAATTGTAAACAACAGGCAGCCTACAAATGAACACAAATCTGTGAATATTTCCATTTGTGAACTTCGAGTAAATACATCAAGGGAGTTCGAAGCATGTACCTGGTATTGACAATGCAAGAAGAAGAAAAAAAGGATCAGCAGCAACGGTAGTAGCAAACAAAAGTTGTGACAGCAGTGCAGCCACAAATAACCAGCAGCTATAAACATCCCCAAGTATAGAGCAGAAGTAAAAGGAAGAAAGTTCTAGCTATTTCAGATCCGAAACCAGGCAATGAAAAAACAGTAGCTATTTTTTTTTGAACTTCACCAGCTCTCTAATTCAATCCCCTTTTTTTTAATTTCCCAAATCCCCTCTCTTCAGTCCTAATTCTTCCCTCTTATACAAACCTACCCTCTCTTTCAAACTTACTGCCCGACCCCCTTTTCCACTCAAAATCTGCCTTTTTCTCCACTTAAAACCCACTAAGGAAAACTTTTTCCTTATTTTCAGCCTCCATTCCCTCTTGTTCCCCATTACCTTATTAATTTAAGGACATTTAATACCCCACTAACAAGTCACTAACACTAAATGACCCTACTGTTCCATTACCAAATCACCCCTGAAACCCCTTAATATTACTACCCCTAATAATCTATTCATCCGTATTAAAATGGAGTGAGCTTACTTAAAGGATGATTTTGTGATTGTTGGCACTAGAATTTATTCAGCCATTGGTTAGCGTATCTGTTTGTTGGTGATTTTAAGGTAGAACTCAATTGTTATAAGGTTTTGTTGGCCTTCCTGATTAGTTGGAAGTTTGATTCCTATTATGGATCCACCTTGGTGACTGATTGAAATATGTTTGTGACTTATTGCTTACTGCTAATTGACAAAGGGTACACTCTATTGTTTCTATTTCTATACCATGTTCTTTCCAGGAGTCCAAGCAACAAAATCCATTAAAAATGAAATACAACAACCCATCTCTTTATGCTTGAATACTAGTTGATTATTGTTACAAAAGCTTATGTCTAATAAGCGACGAAAATAGAGGCGAACGAACTTGAGATTTTGAATGATGTCATATAATATTTGTTTGGTTGTGCTGATTTTGATTCTGAATTATTCTGTTAATGGGCCGTTTCGATAAACGTTTAAGCCATAAGGCCATTCTGAAATAAGGAATGTATAGCCTTGCAACTCATTTGGGCCAGCTTCCAGCCCAATGCCATTTCAGCTGAACGCTTAGCTTCAATTTAACACAAGCCCAATAGTTATTAAGTTAGCTTGAACATTAGCCTAAAATAATTAGAATTCCTTTAAGCTCTCCTTAATTAATTAGGCTCTTGCGATTGGTTTGAGATGTGCCATATTAGCCAAGCCAACAAATATGGCCCTCACTTAATTAACTTTAAGCCTTTAGAAATCGAGGTGTGCCATTTAGTGAATTTTCCATGGCCTCGCAAAGTTAAAAATGCTAAGTGGCTTTTAAGGGCAATATTTTAATAAAGTTATTTTCGTAAATTTGGGTGCGCATTTATGTGACCCAAATCCAAATCTCAACGAAGTCGAAATGTGTCGCTAATCACGGGTACATTGATTGTGACGGGGTTCGAGATGCATTTCCACGACGTTGCAAATTCCTTTTAAAAATAATGAATGAGACGAGCCTCGACAAATAAAAATACACAAGCTGCGGGGTCCTCTATACGTGTTGGTAAAATTACTTAGACCTCGGGATGGGTCGTTTAGCAAAATTTCACGGCCCTACCCAAAATAATGATACGCTAGTCGCTTTAGGCGCGTATTTAATAATGTTATCTTCTTAAACTCGTGTGCACATTTATGTGACCCAAATTCAAATCTCAACAGAGTTAAAATGTGTCAATAACCACGGGTGCATTGATGTGACGTGGTTCGAGATGTATTTTCACGATGTTGCAATTCTAGGTAAAAAAATAATAATCATAAGAGCGGTAGACAGTTAAAATTTGCACATAGATTCAACATATATTAAAAATTAGATAAATACGCAGAATATGACAGTTGAGCGACCGTGCTAGAACCACGGAATTCGGGAATGCCTAACACCTTCTCCCGGGTTAACAAAATTCCTTGCTCGGATTTCTGGTTCGCGGACTGTAATACAGAGTCAATATTTTCCTCGATTCGGGATTCAACCGGTGACTTGGGACACCATAAATCTCCCAAGTGGCGACTCTGACTCTTTAAATAAAATCCCGTTTCGATTGTCCTTTAATTGGAAAAACTCCCTTTTACGCTCCCTTAGCGGGGGGTGTAGCTGAAAAGGAGGTGTGACAGCTCTGGCGACTCTGATGGGGACGGTAACCCAGAATCTCTGGTTAAAGGTTCAGAATTCGAGCTTAGATGAATTGTTATATTTGGCTTTATTTATTATCTGATTTTATTACATATTTTGTCCTAATGTGCTAAAATGTTGCTTTTACCACTTTGATATTATCTGAACTGTATATATAAACTGCTATGAAATCCCTCTTTTCTCTCTTCTTGAGGAGTGCACGCTGGTCGTGACTTCTTTTTGTTAGTGTCATATCCCAAAATAGAACGAGGATTCGGAGGAGTTGCAAAACTGGATGATCTTTGGTTACCGGTACGCAGTTCCCATCCTCGGCTCGAGTTGTCCGCTCAGGTAATCCAGGTCTAGAACAAACACCTAGGATAAACCTAGTATAACAAAACCTCATGCCGGATCCCTAGTAGGAACGCTTATTTGCATCATGTGCACTTGACTTAGGGGACTCAACACAGGGGTTGGGTCCGTCTAGGACAAGCGACCTGAAATGAAAAAGACCATCCTGCTGCATCCTGTTTGTTTTACGCATTTATTTGCTGCAGACGTACATGCTGGCCGGCTTCTGAAAATACTGGAATATCGGAAAAAGAAAAAAAAAGAAAAAAAAGAGAAAAAAAAAATGAAAAAATGTTTTTAGTGTAATTTATTTAAACAAGTCTTGTTTTCAGAATTAGGTTATTTTCGTTGTCCGAACTGCGCTGGTTTAATTCTCACCGGATGTGAGATACGTAGGCAGCCCTCATCGGGTCCAACCTCCCTTTTTGCAAAAATAGCCAAAAATGTCAAAATTTCAAATCTTTCGTCATAAATAAGTCGGGTGATTCCATTCTTGTAAAAATAGCCGAATGTCCCTAAAAAGATAGCGTAAGGCTGTTTTTGTGAAAATAGCCACTTTTGGTCATTTTCGAAGTTTTATCCGGTTGGTAAAACTCAGCCTTTAAATCTTCTTCGAAGTGCTGAAAGGCCGTATTGACAAGACCGAAGTTTTATTTAAATGTGTGTCAATTTTAGTTTATTCTTTCTTTGAGTCCAATGAGTGTTAATCAGCCCAAACAAACATACAGAATGAGCCCAGGTCCAAGCTTGCCGGTAACAGTTAGGAGCAAGATCCCTTTGGAGTTGCGCTTGTGGTGGGAGGATTTGGAAAAGTCAGAGCGAGATAAGATCAAACTACATCTGGGAGGTCTCACCAGTTTGTTGAACGTCAGACCCAGATGTGACATCATAAAGGCTTTGGTTACATTTTGGGACCCGGCCCACAATGTATTCCACTTCTCGGATTTTGAACTCACCCCAACCTTAGAGGAGGAAGCAGGTTATATGGACATAACTGAGGGGCTAAGGCACAAATATCTGATTACTCCAAGAGCCGTCAATTTGCACAAGTTCATGGATCTACTGAAGATAAGCAAGGGAGTCCCGTACTCTGAGTTGAATAGAGGTTTTTCTACTCTGCAGTTCATATACCAGAGGTATAGGCATATATGAGGGTTCGACGATCTGGAAAGAGGGGTTTGCAGTAGAGGGAATCGGACAAAATGGGATGAACATAGGCGGTTCGCCTTCATGGTAGCATTTTTGGGCATTGTGGTGTTTCCTCGGAAAGACAGAAATATTCATTTGAAGGTGGATGGAGTCATCAAGGTCCTAATTACCAACAACAAAAGCACGCTTGCCCCTATGATAGTGTCCGAGATATATCGAGCTCTCACAGCTTGTAAAGCCGGGGCAAATTTTTTCGAAGGATGCAATTTGTTATTGCAGATGTGGATGATCGAGCACTTGTGCCATCATCCTCAGTATATGAGCTATACATCGACAAACAAAGGTTGCATTGAAGGATATAACACGAGGGTTTCAGGGCTCAAATTGCCAGAAGGGTATGAAGACTGGGTATCTTGCCTTCGCGCCATCACTGCAGCACAAATAGGGTGGACATTGGGTTGGCTTCCTGTTGAAGAAGTTGTGTACATGCCCGCCACGGGTCCTTACTTCCTCTTAATGGGACTCCGAGGCATTCAACCTTATGTGCCTTACCGGGTGATGAGGCAGTTGGGGAGGTGTCAGGTGGTACACCCAGATGAAGATCTCAATGTTTATGCAATCGGGGTTAGTACCAACGGCCAATTTCATGAAGAAACCGTTCGTTCTATATGGAATGAATGCCAGTATTTAACGGTAAACACTCGAGTGCACGACCTATCCAGAGGTGAAGTCTCACTGGCTTATATCGCTTGGTATAGGAAGAGAGATGTTGTAAGAGATGAGTCAGAACGGCCAACCAAAAAACCTCACATTCAAGAGTTCGTTGAGGCGTCACAAGAACCGTGGGACTGGTTGGGCAAAGAGTGCGAATACCGGGCCGAAATAGGCAAGCTGAAACAACAGATTAAGGATCAAAAATTTGAGAACAAAGTGCAAGTTGCTGCCGATGAAGGAGAGAAGAACAAATTAGCTCGGGAAAGCAAGGTCCTCAAAGCTCAAATCCGGGAAATGAAAATAGCTGCCCGAAACCCGAAGAGAAGCCGGGCTGATGAAAAGCTCATAAATGGTTTGAAGAAGAAAGTCCTCGAGTATCAAGAAGACCTGGAAAAATCTAAAGAAGGTCTAGCGAGAATCCAGGTGAAATGGATAAAGAAGGCAGAAGAGCGAGCGCGGTCTATGCAACAAATGAAGAGGGACTACGAAAGGAGCATCGCTCTTTTGAGAGAAACAATATCCACTCTCGAAGAGCGGATCTTCAGACAAGCCCGAGATGCCAGAGTAGATAGGAAACGCTGCTATGATCTAATGGCCCGAATGGAGAAACAGATGAATAAGTTTCAGCATCAACTCCTTTACAATGCGCAAATGCTAGGGACGCAGAATCAACAAATAAAGCGATTGCTTATGGAAAGGGACAGAATCAAGGGAAAAATCGAAGATATCGGGCACTACATCACCATAAAGTGCCTAGCTTGTGAGGATATGTCCCGTACCACCTTCTTTGCTTCAATAATGATTTATGTCCACCAGATCATGGAAGATTTGAATGATCTACAAAGGGGCCTTGCACCAAAACCCGCGGCGAGACCGAACGACGCCCTGCGGGCGCCAAAATTCAAAACTCTGAAACATTCATAGATTGAGTCTGTATTTTCCTTGTCTTCAGAGTCTGTTGTCCGTCGGAGTTTGTATTTCCCTTTTTGGCATAAAAGTCTGTAGTCTGTATCAAGTCTGTCAATTTCCTTTCAAAAATGTTTTGTCTTGTAATAAAACGTTTTGCTAGTAAAGGTTGAAAAATCCAAAAATGGTGTCTTTATTTTCCGCACTTGTGTTAGAACTACGCACGGTCTAATTCATGCGGGGACATGATACGTAGGCAATCCACATAAGATTCGACCACTACTAAAAAAGGGAAAGTTTGGAGGCACTTAAAAGAAGTCGGAATGACGCATGCAGTCAGAACAAAGACATGATAGAGATGGTTAAACTGCTTAGGAACATTGCATCCCCAACGTGAAATTGCAATATGTGTTAAACTCTAACTCTAACAAGTTTGTTGTTGATACCAGAGATTTCAAAATAGTTAGCTCGTTAGAACGTTCTGGCAGATTACCATTACCTCACAAGATCTAAATGGCCCATTTCAGAAAGTATGTCTGGTTCGGACAAAAGTGTTGAGGAGGAAAAGGCGGAGATGCAAATGATGAAGGAGGAAGTAGACAGGTTGAGACAAGAGATAGCTGGGATGCACCTAACCTGGGCTAGGGGACAAACATCACCAATACCCCCCCTACTCCTACCCTCTCACCGGCTCGGACTCCGGAACACCCTTCCACTGGTCCATCAACGAGCTTCCCCATTGCCGAATACTATCAGGGGGAAACTTCCTATAATCCCCAAGCTCCACCACCTAAACAAAACCTTCCTCCACCAACTGTTCCTGTTTTCGTGGCACCTCCACCCGCCACATTGAAAAAATCATCCGTTGAACCAGTGTTTCAGGTTCACGACAACCAATACTATCCTCCCGAACTCACCTTCAAAGCACCCGAGCCATACACTTACACCCCTCACCTTCATCTCCCGGCGGAAACTGAGAGGCCGGCTAAGAATCCGGAGTAGGAAAAAGTGCTTCGTAAAGTGCAAAGCCTGGAGCAATCCTTCAGGAATATGCATGGATTGGGAAGCCAAGTTAGTGTGGCCTACAAAGATCTGTGTCCCTTCCCCGATGTTCAATTGCCGACATGTTTTAAGATGCCAAAGTTTGATCTATATGAGGGACATGGTGATCCCATGGCACATCTACGAGGTTTCTGTAGTAAGATGAGAGGGGCAGGTGGAAAGGATGAGTTGTTGATAGCTTATTTTGGTCAAAGTTTAAGCGGGTCCGCACTAGAATGGTACACGAGGCAGGATCCTAGCAGGTGGTATACCTGGGACGATCTAGCACAAGCATTTGCAGGTCACTTCCAGTATAACCTTGAGATCGTCCCTAATCGTCTCACACTGTTGAAACTTAAGAAAAAGCCTGGAGAGAGCTTCAGGGAATTCGGATTCCGTTGGAGAGAACAAGCAGCAAGAGTCGATCCACCAATGAGAGAAGATGAAATGGTGGACTACTTCTTACAAACTTTGGAGCCAACTTACTTTGGTCACCTGGTGACGTCAGTTGGTAAATCTTTCACTGAAGTAGTAAAAATGGGCGGTATGGTTGAAGAGGGACTCAGGTCCAACAAGATAATGAGCTATTCGGCAATCAAGGCTACAACTCAGGCTATCCAAAGCGGCACGGGAGGTGCGCTCGGGAAAAAGAAGAGAGAGGAGGTCGCAATAGTCGAAGCAGGTACTTGGTCCAGATCCAGAGGTCCTTCCTCTCACTACCAACCTAGACCCCATCACCCAAATTACCCACACACTCCATACAACCCTCCACAGCCCTATTATCCACCACAAGAGCCACATTTTTCCGTCCATCACGCCCAAACTTACACCCAGCCTCCGGCACGCCCATAATGGCGTGCGCCGTTTCCCCAGAATACATATCCACCTCCACAAAACACATACCCACCTCCGCAAAGCACATATCCACCACCAAGGGCCTACAAGAATCATCCAGGGCCAGGCTTCCGCGGAAATCAGGCTTTCAGGAATGAAAGGGTGCACAGGCAGAGAACATTCACTCCGCTGGGAGAAACCTATACTACTATGTTCCACAAATTGAGGCAATTAGGCCTATTTAGTCCTGTTGAGCCCAAATTGCCAAATCCCCTTCCCAAAAATCTGGACCACTCGGTAAGCTGTGAATATTGTTCGAGGGCTCCCGGGCATGATACTGAGAAGTGTTGGAAGTTGAAGACTGTCGTACAAGATCTTATTGACACAAACAGGATCGAGGTTCAGACACCAGAGGCACCCAACATCAATGAGAACCCGCTGTCGGTGCACCATAAGGCCCACATGATCGAACTAGTGCACGAAGGAGGGGAGCCCAAGAAACCCACACAAATGGTAATGATGATTCGTGCCAGTCCGAACAAAAAGCCGACCAGTGGAAAGGCAGTGGTACAGTTGGGAAGGGTAGATGACAAGCCAATTATGGTAATGGGGAAAGGTGCGTCTCTTGTTGCGAAGAAGCTGAAGCCGGTCAAGGTAGTGTTGCAGGGAGTACCAAACACACCAGTGTTAGTTGTGAAGGCGGCCCGCGTAGAACCAGTTATTATCAAGCCAATAATGCAGTTGCCGATAACAAGTGAGAAAGTTGTGCCATGGAGCTACAGTCAAGTGACAGTGATGCATAAGGGGAAGGAGGTTGTGGAAGAAGTATGCGAGGCCCAGGGGTTAACTCGTTCGGGAAGGTGTTTTGCTCCCGCAGAATTGAGAAGGGCCAATCCTATAACAATAAAGAAGCCAGTGACGGAGGAAGAAGCAGAGGAGTTTTTGAAGAAGATGAAGGCACAGAACTACTCCATTGTAGAGCAGTTGAGGAAGACCCCGACCCAGATTTCGTTGCTATCCTTGTTGATCCATTCAAGCGATCATTGTCGGGCATTAATGAAGATTCTGAACGAAGCCCATGTTCCGGACAAGCTCTCAGTGAACCATTTGGAGAAAATAGTGCACAAAATCTTCGAGGTAAACCGAGTGACATTTTCTGACGATGAGTTGCCATTAGAGGGTACAGAACACAATAAAGCACTCTATTTGACTGTAAAATGCGAAGACTCGATGGTTACTCGAGTACTGATTGATAATGGGTCCAGTGCCAATATCTGTCCTCTGGTCACGCTGAACAAACTGAAAGTTGATGATGATAGGATTCACAAGAACAACGTCTGCGCCCGAGGTTTTAATGGGGGTGGTACTGACACAGTGGGTGATATCATGCTGGAATTGACAATTGGTCCGGTCGAGTTCACCATGGAATTTCAAGTGATAGACGTGGCGGTATCGTATAATCTTCTGTTGGGGTGACCCTGGATCCACGCAGCTAAAGCAATGCCTTATACACTTCATCAGATGGTCAAATTTGAATGGGATAGACAAGAGATTGTGGTACACGGGGATGATGGTACAGGCGCCGTTAATAATGCCATTGTGCCCTTCATAGAAACCGACGACGACAAAGGCCCATGGATTTTTCAGGTTTTTGACGCAGTCTCAGTGAACAAAATTCCTGAGGGCGGGGGCCTACCACTTCCTAGAATAGCAGCTACAACCTTCATGATAGCCTCAGAAATGTTAAACAGCGGGTTTGTACCAGGAAAGGGTTTGGTGGTTGATCTGCAGGGTATCGTCCAACCAGTTTCTTTGCCCACGAACCTGGATACTTTTGGGCTGGGATTCAAGCCTATGGCAACAGATGTAAAGCGAGCCCACAAGTTGAAGAAAAGAGTCTGGGTCCTTCCAAAGCCAATCTCGCGCCTATCCAGATCATTTGTCAGAGCGGGTATCAGAAAGCTGTCGGTCTCGAAAGTTCTCGGACCACTAATCGGGCCGGATGGAGATTTGAATGAGGGCTTTGAAAGGCTGTTCGCTGAAGTCAACATGATAGAAGCTGGAGAAGGTTCCAGTAAGGCAGACATACAGTTTGTGGGGCCTAGAGCTAATGTCAACAATTGGACAGCTACTCCTCTTCCTACTCGGAGGGAGTCTTGGTAGTTGGCTCTGATTTTCCTTCTTGTTTTCTGGATTATTCCAGGTTCTCTTTATACTGGTCTTAATGACATGGCGTGTATAAGGAATCCTCAGTCCAGTCTTAAAAATCAATCTGGTCCCGAAATGATAGTTCAAGAAGTAGATTGTGGTTACGAATTAGAATATGATGATGAGGATGAAGCCTTCAAAGAAATTAGTAAGGAGTTAATTCACTTAGAAGAAAAACCCAAATCCAATTTGAATGACACAGAATCCGTCAATTTAGGGGACACAGACAATGTCCGAGAGACTAAGATAAGTGTCCACTTCGAGCCAGAAATCAGGGAAGAACTAGTCAAAGCACTCATTGAATTCAAAGATGTTTTTGCATGGTTGTACGATGACATGCAGGGCTTAAGCACCAATCTAGTGGTTCACAAATTGCCCACTGACCCGGCATGCCCTCCCGTCAATCAGAAATTGAGGAAGTTCAAGACAGATATGAGTGTGAAGATTAAAGAAGAAGTAACCAAGCAGCTGCGAGCAAAGGTTATTCAGGTCACTAGATATCCTGATTGGTTGGCTAATGTAGTGCCAGTGCCGAAGAAAGATTGGAAGATCAGAGTGTGTGTGTCGATTACCGTAATTTGAACAGGGCAAGCCCAAAGGATAACTTTCCATTACCCAACATCCATAGATTGATCGATAATTGTGCCGGACGTGAGATCGGGTCTTTTGTATATTACTACGCGGGGTATCATCAGATTCTGATGGATGAAGAAGATGCGGAAAAGACGGCTTTCATTACGCCGTGGGGGACTTATTGCTACCGGGTAATGCCATTTGGTTTGAAGAACGTTGGGGCAACGTACATGAGAGCAATGACTACTGTGTTTCATGACATGATACACAAAGAGATTGAGGTATACGTGGACGATGTGATCACAAAATCCAAGCGTCAGGAAGACCACGTAGCAGACCTAAGGAAGTTTTTCCAAAGACTTCGAAAGTACGATATTAAGCTCAACCCAGCCAAATGTGCATTTGGTGTTCCATCTAGAAAGTTGTTGGGATTCATCGTCAATCAGCGAGACATTGAATTGGACCCGTCAAAAATCAAATCCATCCAAGATTTTCCACCGCCGAAGAACAAGACAGAAGTAATGAGTCTGTTGGGAAGGTTGAATTATATCAGCAAGTTTATTGCTCAACTCAAAGCAACTTGTGAACCCATTTTTTGGATACTGAAGAAAGATGCTGCGGTAGAATGGACAGTAGAATGTCAGGAGGCATTTGACCAAATCAAAGGATATTTGTCAAATTCACCTGTGTTGGTTCCACCTGAGCCGGGGAGACTGTTAATTCTCTATCTAACGGTCCTGGAGAATTCGTTTGGCTGCGTATTAGGGCAACAGGACATTACAGGAAGGAAGGAGCAAGCCATCTATTATCTCAGCAAGAAGTTTACAGGCTATGAGGTTAAGTACACTCAACTCGAGAGGACATGTTGCGCCCTAACTTGGGTGGCCCAGAAATTGAAGCATTATCTATCATCATATAGTACTTATCTCATTTCACGCTTGGATCCACTGAAGTATATTTTCCAGAAGCCTATGCCTATAGGGAGGTTAGCGAAATGGCAAATATTTCTTACGGAGTTCGACATCGTCTATGTGACGAGGACGGCCATGAAGGCCCAAGCATTAGCTGATCACTTGGCCGAGAATCCTGTTGATGAAGAATACAAGCCCTTGAGGACGTATTTTCCTGATGAAGAAATAATGCATGTAGATGAGTTGGAATTATTTGAGGAACCAGGTTGGAAGCTTTTCTTTGACGGAGCTGCAAATGCAAAGGGAGTTGGAATAGGAGCGGTACTTATTTCTGAAACAGGACATCATTATCCTGTTACGGCTCAGCTACGTTTCTATTGTACCAACAACATGGCTGAGTATGAGGCATGCATTCTGGGCTTACGGTTAGCTGCAGGCATGGATGTCCAGGACGTCTTGGTCTTGGGAGACTCGTACCTCCTGGTGCATCAGATTCAGGGTGAATGGGAAACACGAGATTTGAAGCTTATACCATATCGACAATGTTTGCACGATCTGAGCAAGCGATTTCGGTCAGTGGAGTTCAGACACATCCCAAGAGTTCATAATGAGGTTTCCGATGCTTTGGCCACCTTAGCATCAATGTTGCACCACCCAGACAAAATTCATGTTGACCCATTACATATTCAGGTTCGTGATCAGCATGCTTATTGCAACATGATAGAGGAAGAAATGGATGGCGAACCATGGTTTTATGATGTCAAGGAATATCTCAGGATGGGGATATACCCGTAGCAGGCCACCGAAGATCAAAAGAGAGCCATTCGGCGATTGGCAAACGGATTCTTCCTCAGTGGAGGAGTGTTGTACAAAAGAACCCCAGATTTGGGATTGCTGAGATGTATAGATGCTAGTCAAGCCACGACGGTTATGACAGAGGTACATGCTGGAGTTTGTGGGCCACATATGAGCGGATATGTATTGGCAAAGAAGATTCTTCGAGCATGGTACTATTGGCTTACTATGGAGAATGATTGTATCAGTTTCGTGCGGAAATGCCATCAGTGTCAGATACACGGAGATTTGATTCATTCTTCGCCGACAGAATTGCATACAATGTCAGTACCATGGCCATTTGTTGCCTGGGGCATGGATGTCATTGGACCAATTGAGCCAGCAGTATCCAATGGTCATAGGTTCATTCTGGTGACCATCGATTACTTCACTAAGTGGGTTGAAGCTAAAAGTTTCAAGTCGGTAACCAAGAAGGCAGTGGTAGATTTTGTTCATTCCCGTATCATCTGTAGATTTGGGATCCCAAAAGTGATCATCACGGACAATGGTGCTAATCTTAACAGCGCTTTGATGAAAGAAATATGTCAGCAGTTTAAGATTACACACCGCAATTCCACCCCATATCGTCCCAAGGCGAATGGAGCAGTTGAAGCGGCCAACAAAAACATAAAGAAGATACTTCGGAAAATGGTAGAAAGTTCGAGGCAATGGCATGAGAAATTACCATTTGCTTTGTTGGGATATCGCACTACTGTTCGCACTTCAGTGTGTGCAACTCCTTATTCGTTGGTATACGGAACTGAAGCAGTGATACCGGCGGAAGTTGAAATTCCATCCCTTCGAATTGTCGCTGAAGCTGAGATTTATGATGATGAGTGGGTCAAAACTTGTCTGGAGCAGTTGAACTTGATTGCTGAAAAAAGATTGGCAGCAGTATGCCATGGCCAATTGTATCAAAGGAGAATGGCAAGAGCCTACAACAAGAAGGTGCGCCCCAGAAAATTTGAAGTAGGGCAGCAGGTGTTGAAACGAGTCCTGCCACATCAGGCCAAAGCAAAAGGCAAGTTTGCCCCGAATTGGCAAGGGACATTCATTGTAACCAGAGTGTTGTCCAATGGTGCTCTGTGTTTAACAGATATCGAAGGGAAATGAGTCGATTTGGCTATCAATTCTGATGCAGTTAAGAGATATTATGTATGATTTCTTTTGATTGTAATTGTTGTTTGTTTGTACTTGGCATTTATCGGAGAATGAAATGACGGAGGCAATTCTTTCTTCTATCCAAACACTTTAACCTTTGCTTCCCCTTTTGAGCCTTATTTATTCTTTCATACCCCTCTCTTGGAATCAGTAATGAAAATAAAAGAAAAAGAGAAGAGAAGAATAATGATAATAAAGACAAAAGAAAAGTAACAAAAAAAACAAAGTAATTAGGAACTACGTTTGACCTGATTCCTCAAAGAAGGATACGTAGGCACCTCACGGCTCGGTCATAGTGTAACATAGTGTAACAAAAAAATAAAATAAAAATCTCCAAGCAAGAAAAACTGGGGCAAAAGTTTGTGTTTGTAATTTTGGAAAGAAAGCTTGATTCCAAGAGTTGTACTGTTTTACCCATCAAAATTATTTTGAACTCTTGATACCCCTTTTTCTTTGGCCATACACGAAAACCCATATTGATGTCAAAAAAAGACCTCCCGATCAGTATCCGAGAAGTGCCAAGTCATGCAAACGGAAGTCGGGGATAACACCCCGATCCCCAGCAGAGAAGAGGATAATGAACTGGAAATGAATTGATAGCCGAAAAGAATCCCCAGTAGAGGAGTCACATCAGCAGTACTTCAATCCCCAACTAAAAAATAAAATAAAATGAGAGAGTCTTATCGGTGAAAACCTTCGCAGTCACCATAAGGCGACGGAAGATGAGAGAAATAAAATGAGAGAGTCTTATCGGTGAAAACCTTCACAGTCACCATAAGACAATGGGAGTTGAGATAAACGAGAGAGTCTTATTAGTGAAGACCCCTTGAAGGGCACTATGAGGCGACAAGACAAGATTGGCGGAAAGGATCCGCATTTGGCAAAGAATTCAGTGCTTGTTTATCCCCAGCAAGATGACGTCGTCCGAAAGATTGGTTGATACAAAAAGACTAGGTTGGTTAATCCGGAATGCACGACATGATCGTTGGGATCGGTTATATCATTCGGATGAGTTCTTTTCTTTCTTTTTCCCCAACACTTGTTCAGAAAGATTTCTTATTTTCCTATTTCTTGAAATCATCACTTTTTCATTTCTTGGTTTAAAGACTTTACCTCCCCAGCAGTTTGTTTTTGAAAAGGATTTTCAGAGCTTACTACCAGTTGCCAAAACGGTGCAAAGCAAAAGGGCAGCCAAAAAACAAGCGACAAAATGAAAAGAAGTTGGTCGAAAGACCAAATGATGAATGGGTCTAAACCTAAGAGGACCAGATTTCCATGGGAAGTTGGAGAAAAATGGAAAAGCAACAGTTAAAAGGTTATGAGGATCCCCAACAGATTTGCGAGATATAGGAACAACTCCGACAGATTCTCGACCAAGTTCCGCAATGGTCGGACAATACAGAGCGGGGAAGGAAGAGAAAAGAAAACCATTCCCAGCAGGAGTATCATCCTCAGCAAATAATATCATCCCCAGCAAGTTTTGTAATAAAATGCAAAACAGGGAAAGGGAAAAAGGGAAAAAACCATCCCCAGCAGACGTGGCACGACCACTCACCACGTTATAAAATAACGACTTTTTCTTTGATTTCAAGCAGGGAAAAGAAATATTATTGACAGCAGGAAGACGTGGCCACAAAGAAGATTATCAAACTGGGGCAGAAAATTTTCTCTCATTGCGAAAATTTTCTTGAAATCAGATAGCCACTTGGGAAAGAGGGAAGGTAACTCAAGTTTTGAAGGAAGTAAAATCCCCAGCAGTATGCGAGAAAAGGCAATACAAGTTTTAAAGAAAGCAATCTTGGAAGAAGCAAGATAACCCGAGTTTTAAGGGTAGTGGTCTTTGAATCAGCGCCATCCCCACCATTGTTAAAAGGAGGGAAGTAGCTAGTCTTAAAGAAGGAAGATAATTCCCCAGCAATGTTTTCCCCAGCAGGTTTCAGAGAAGTGAAAACACCAGTTTGAGGGAAGTGGTTCTAGTGGAAGGAAAGTGCCAGCTTTAAAGGAAGTAGTCTGTGAAGAAGGAAAATAACATAGTTGTGAATAAAACACCGGTGTTATCCCTGACAGTTTTCGGAGGAATAAGACACCAGTTTTGAGGGAAGAAATTCTGAAGGGGGATGATTCAAGTTAAAAGGAAAATGTTTCGGGAGGCAGGAAGGAACAACAGCAATAAAATGCATTGTTGTATTTTTAAGAAGTTGACAAAGTCAGGAACCCGCCTAGAGAATGAAGGTGTTACATTTTAAGAAGTTGTTGAAGTCAGGAACCCGCCTGGAGAATGGAGGTGTTACATTTTAAGAAGTTGTTGAAGTCAGGAGCCTGCCTGGAGAATGGAGGTGTTGTATTTTTAAGAAGTTGTCAAAGTCAGGAACCCGCCTGGAGAATGGAGGTGTTACATTTTAAGATGTTGTTGAAGTCAGGAGCCCATTTGGAGAATGGAGGTGTTGTATTTTTAAGAAGTTGTCAAAGTCAAGAACCCGCCTGGAGAATGGAGGTGTTACATTTTAAGAAGTTGTTGAAGTCAGGAGCCCGCCTGGAGAATGGAGATGTTGTATTTTTAAGAAGTTGTCAAAGTCAGGAACCCGCCTGGAGAATGGAGGTGTTACATTTTAAGAAGTTGTCAAAGTCAGGAACCCGCCTGAAGAATGGAGGTGTTGTATTTTTAAGAAGTTGATAAAGTCAGGAACCCGCCTGGAGAATGGAGGTGTTACATTTTAAGAAGTTGTTGAAGTCAGGAGCCCGCCTGGAGAATGGAGGTGTTGTATTTTTAAGAAGTTGTCAAAGTCAGGAACCCGCCTGGAGAATGGAGGTGTTACATTTTAAGAAGTTGTTGAAGTCAGGAGCCCGCCTGGAGAATGGAGGTATTATATGTTTGAGAAGTTGTTGATGTCAGGAGCCCGCCTGTAGAATAGAGGTTGTTAAATTTTAAGTTGAAGGAGTCAGGAGCTCACCTGTAGAATGGAGGTTGTTAAATTTTAAGTTGAAGGAGTCAGGAGCCCGCCTATTAGAACAGAGGTTGTTATATTTGAAGTTGATGAAGTCAGGACCCCGCCTGTAGAACAGAGGAATACATTCCAAGAGCAAGTCAGAAGTTAGTAATGCAGAGGGTCACAACAAAAATACCCCAAGCACGAATCCCATTTCAGAAATCAGAAAAAAGACTACAAGAGCAAGTCGAAGATAGATACGATTCTGTAATCACTAGTTTAGTCTAGCTTTTGTTTTCTTTCTAGCAATGGTATAATAAGGAGGTCGAAAAGCAGTGGTAACAACATGCAACAGCAGTAACAGCAACATTGCAGTCCCATGGTAGTTCCAGCTACCAAAACTTCCCGAACTATATTAACCTGATTCCCTTTTAGCCAGGGATATGTAGGAAACCTTTGAAGTAAAGGTTTGGTTAAATCTTTCAAAAATGCTTCACACGGAGTATTCCAACGGGCAAAAATTGTTCGTATCCGCTCTCTTAATCTTTACACGAAAACTCTATGGGTTTTCGGACAAAGAGGGGAAGCTGTGAGCACGTGATTTTTGCCCTATGAGAACTACTCCCAAAAATTCAAAATAAAATGGTTTGGTGTTGTTTGTGGTTTATTTGTATTTTTGTCTATGCATGTCTATTTCTTCTTTAATTAAGAAAAATACAAAAAAATATCTATTGCATGTGCATTTAGGATTTAATTTTACAATTTAGGAATTAACAAGTTTGTTTTACAAAATGGGAAAATCACAAAAAAATATGCACTTTGCATCTTTTGCATTTAATGTCCGAATTGTGTGATCTTTATCGTTAGTGATGTTTAATTTGGTGTGATAGATACTATTAAGCGTCAATATTTCTAGTTAATTTCCTATTTTATAATTTAATTAGGATTTTTAGTTTTATTGTTGAAAAGAAAAAAAATAAGAAGAGGGAAATTCAGTTGGGCCAATTTGGCCAAGCCCAAATCCTTACGGCCAAACCTGGCCAAAAGCCAGCCCATACCCGCCCCAAATCCAGTCCACCTGCAACTAATCCTAACGACGTCGTTTCGTCACTCTCAATCTGGGTCGTTGATGTCACTTGATCAACGGTCCAGATCAACTCCTCCATACCCGACCCGTTCCCATCCAAGACCGATCCGGTTTCAAGGGTAAACGAAGCGACGCCGTTCGACTTAAATGATCAATCCAGGCAGTTGATCTCATCAGATCGAACGGCTTGGATCCAATCCCCACGTACGTATATAAGGGGTCCAAATGAACCCCGCCCCCCAAACCAAGCCCCCCCTCTCATTCTCTCCCAAACCTCGTCTCTTGCAGAGACGAGGAACCCTAATAGCTGCCACCCCATCCCTTCACCGTAAACTCGGTGGCGCCGGCTCCGATGGCCGTGAAATTCACACCACTAGAGCACCTAACCTCCCTCTCCACAAATCCCTTAACCGTTTTGATCGAATCAGACTGAAGCTTCTCGAATCTTCAATCGAAGATTTGAGCAAAGCCAGATCTACCCCAACCAGTCCCAAACTCATACCAGACATGCCCCTGACCTCCCTCATCACCAAACCACCGTGGGTTTGGTTCGAATCTAACCTGAACCGTTCGAACCCCAAACCAGACCCCAAGAACCCTAGTAAACTAGAGTTTGAAATCCGTCCCAACTGAAGGAGGGTTTGGGGTCTAACCGACTTTAGTCGAAGTGTTCTCAGTTGAGAACACTCGATTAAGGTCAGTTCAACCTCAAAAAGTTCGAGTTTGAGTTCGAATCAGGGTCGTTCAGGTCCCGAGTTCTTGAGGTATTATCCATTTCCTATTTTGTCCCAGTTTGTGTTTGTTTATTCTGTTTATTTATTTAGTTTAGCTTTATTGGTTTTTCAATTTCTTTTGTCGATTGTTCTGTTCCTCTCCCTCAGACCTTTTTATTTGGTCGAATTTGTTTTTGTTCGTTGTTAATTATAGGTTGTGTAGTCGATTCGAATAAGTTCGTCGATTAGTTAAGTTTTATTATAAATCCCTATTCTTGTCGATGCCGTTTGAATTGCCCGATTGTCTATTTCTGATTAATTGCTGTCAATTGTTGTAGGCAATTGTTTAATCAGTTATCATCAACTAAGTCAAGTTTTATTAGTAGTTTCGTTAAATGATTTAAGGGCGAATGTTGTGTGTGCTTGATCTGTGGACATTTAGCTTCAGGGAATTGTCAATAGGCTGACAATGAACCTGCATTCATGTTACCTACATTCACGTTCATTTTGGTTCAGTTTCAATTTCAGTTTTTATGATTCTGTCGAGTTCTATGTTATGTTAGTTTGGTTTTGATTTAAATCAAGTTCATTTTTGTTTCAGTTGGAACTCAACCTTAGTCATTCAGCTGTTAGGAGAATTGGGTATAGCTGTTAGTCAGATTTAGTTTTAAATCATTGTTGGTTTGAACAGATTTTAGAGTTAAAAGGTTTTAATACGGATGAATAGATTATTAGGGGCAGTAATATTAAGGTGTTTCAGGGGTGATTTGGGAATGGAACAGTAGGGTCATATTTTAGTGTTAGTAACTTGTTAGTGGGGTATTAAATGTCCTTAAATTAATAAGGTAATGGGGAACAAGAGGGAATGGGGGCTGAAAATAAGGAAAAAGTTTTCCTTAGTGGGTTTTAAGTGGAGAAAAAGGTAGATTTTGAGTGGAAAAGGGGGCCGGGCAGTAAGGTTGAAAGGTCGGGCAGTAAGTTTGAAAGAGAGGGTAAGTTTGTATAAGAGGGCAGAATTAGGACTGAAGAGAGGGGATTTGGGAAATTAAAAAAAAAGGATTGAATTTGAGAGCTGGTGAAGTTGAAAAAAAAATAGCTACTGTTTTTTCATTGCCTGGTTTAGGATCTAAAATACCTAGAACTTTCTTCCTTTTACTTCTGCTCTATACTTGGGGAAGTTTATAGCTGCTGGTTATTTGTTGCTGCACTGCTGTCGCAACTTTTGTTTGCTACTACTGCTGCTGCTGATCCTCTTTTTCTTCTTCTTGCATTGTCAATACCAGGTACATGCTTCGAACTCCCTTGATGTATTTCCTCGAAGTTCACAAATGGAAATATTCACAGATTTATGTTCATTTGTAGGCTGCCTGTTGTTTACAATTGGATGAATTGGTAGTTAATTATACCTAGTCGATATAGGTTATGTGTTTTGTATTATGTGAACAGTGGAGACATACGGATTGTAATTAAGAGCTAACTGAACTGCTATGCTCATGTTGACATGCTGTTAGTTTACAAATTTGAACTGCTATGCTCATGTTGACATGCTGTTAGTTTACTAATTTGAGCTGCTAGGTTGTCAGTTCGCTTTACCTAAACATGATATGAGCTAGAGTTTGTGGTTATAACTGCTGCGCCAGTATTTTAGGAGTGAGCTTACTTAAAGGATGATTTTGTGATTGTTGGCACTAGAACATATTCAGCCATTGGTTAGCGTATATGTTTGTTGGTGATCTTAAGGTAGAACTCAATTGTTATAAGATTTTGTTGGCCTTCCTGATTAGTTGGAAGTTTGATTCTATTATGGCTCCACCTTGGTGATTGATTGAAATATGTTTGTGACTTATTGCTTACTGCTAATTGACAAAGGGTACACTCTATTGTTTCTATTTCTATACCATGTTCTTTCCAGGAGTCCAGGCAACAAAATCCATTAAAAATGAAATACAACAACCCATCTCTTTATGCTTGAATACTAGCTGATTATTGTTACAAAAGCTTATGTCTAATAAGCGACGAAAACAGAGGCGAACGAACTTGAGATTTTGAATGATGTCATATAATATTTGTTTGGTTGTGCTAATTTTGATTCTGAATTATTCTGTTAATGGGCCGTTTCGATAAACGTTTAAGCCATAAGGCCATTCTGAAATAAGGAATGTATAGCCTTGCAACTCATTTGGGCCAGCTGCCAACCCAATGCCATTTCAGCTGAACGCTTAGCTTCAATTTAACACAAGACCAATAGTTATTAAGTTATCTTGAACATTAGCCTAAAATAATTAGAATTCTTTTAAGCTCTCCTTAATTAATTAGGCTCTTGCGATTGGTTTGAGATGTGCCATATTAGCCAAACCAACAATTATGGCCCTCACTTAATTAACTTTAATCCTTTAGAAATCGAGGTGTGCCATTTAGTGAATTTTCCAGGGCCTCGCAAAGTTAAAAATGCGAAGTGGCTTTTAAGGGCAATATTTGAATAAAGTTACTTTCTTAAACTCGGGTGCACATTTATGTGACCCAAATCCAAATCTCAACGAAGTCGAAATGTGTCGCTAATCACGGGTACATTGATTGTGACGTGGTTCGAGATGCATTTCCACGACGTTGCAAATTCCTTTGAAAAATAATAAATGAGACGAGCCTCGACAAACAAAAATACACAAGCTGCGGGGTCCTCTATACGTGTTGGTAAAATTACTTAGACCTCAGGATGGGTCGTTTAGCAAAATTTCACGGCCCTACCCAAAATAATGATACACTAGTCGCTTTAGGCGCGTATTTAATAATGTTATCTTCTTAAACTCGGATGCACATTTATGTGACCCAAATCCAAATCTTAACAGAGTTGAAATGTGTCAATAACCACGGGTGCATTGATGTGACATGGTTCGAGATGTATTTTCACGATGTTGCAATTCTAGGTAAAAAATAATAATCATAAGAGCGGTACACAGTTAAAATTTGCACATAGATTCAACATATATTAAAAATTAGATAAATAAGCTGAATATGACAGTTGAGCGACCGTGCTAGAACCACGGAATTCGGGAATGCCTAACACCTTCTCCCAGGTTAACAAAATTCCTTACTCGGATTTTCGGTTCGCGGACTGTAATACAGAGTCAATATTTTCCTCGATTCGGGGTTCAACCGGTGACTTGGGACACCATAAATCTCCCAAGTGGCGACTCTGAATCTTTAAATAAAATCCCGTTTCGATTGTCCTTTAATTGGAAAAACTCCCTTTTACGCTCCCTTAGCGGAGGGTGTAGCTGAAAAAGGAGGTGTGGCAACCATACTAACTTATTGGTCAGGACAAATTCACAGGAGTTTAAGCATGCTAGTTGACAGAAACGTAAAGGCAAACAGAGGCATGTTGATACCTACAACAGATTGACTACATAGCACATTGAGTAGAACATGATAATATAGATAGACATGCTGTTTAAAGGTAGTAAATAGGAAGCACATAGGTCATATTAGATAGAAGTAGACATGCTGATTAAGATAAATAAGCATGAAGCACATAGGTCTAACTACATAACATGTTGAATGATAGCAGAAGTGGAGACATACTAGTTAGGAAATAGTAAATAGGAAGTTGAAAGTATGCAGAATCCAATAGTCTAGCCTTGGCTTTCAGCTGGCCAGACAATATAGCAAACACAAGTAACAAAAATGTTTAAATGAGAGCAAGAGTTTGTGTGTGTATGTTTCTTTCTGAGTGTATTAGTGTGTTTGAAATAAATCAGAATGGATTTTATATAGCATTCAAGAGAAGACAATTAAGGAAAGGGAATTAAAGTTCACAAATAAGACAAGCAAATACAATCAGCCAGTTAATTTGGGGCTAAACTTGATCAAATAATTCCACATAATCCAGAAAACACCCCCTAATTGGGGAGAATAAATTAACAACTCAGATTGGGGTTCAAATAAGGCAAGAAATAAATCATAAGTCGGTTATAGTAAATCAGAACCTAGAAATAAGACTAATAAACTAATTAAGTCAAGTAATCCGTTAGGCGTCACAAAAAAGGAAAATAGGTAAAAATCACAAGGAAGTACTAATTTTAATAGAAAAATATAATGTGAACCCTAAAAAAATCAGTCAATCTCTTTTAATTGACAGAGATGAAAAAATAACGGGCAAATATTGAAATAATCAGTGAAATACGCAGAAACTCTAGGGTTTAGAACATAGTCATGAGAGTCAGTCGAACAAGTAAGGAAAATTAGGGTTAAACACTTAAAAAATTAGTATTTTTTCCGAAACTTAAAGGAATTAAACCCTAGCTTTAGAGAAGACAAAAATCGGTTAATAATAAGAAAACACAAAAAGCTTTTAAAGAGAAATAACGAATAAATTTAAAATTATCTCAGATCTACACGGTTCTGAACAGATTCGAGTAGCAAGAGACTAGGGTTTTAAAAGAATGACAAAGATGAAAGAAAATCTGGTTTGAAACCATAGATTCGAGCCAGATACACTAAGATAATAGTACTCTATTTACCGTGAAAATGGTAACAACAATTAAATTTGTAAATGTGATTCTAAAAATATGTGATCTATTTTTATGCTAGTTGTATGAGCAGATGATGCTAAGAATATGAAGTTTAACGATGAAATGCAAGCTAAAACGAGGCAGTAATCAGGCCGAGGGGCTTACTGCCCTGGCTTCGGATTGGTTGATGGAGGACCTCAGGGTCGATACCTGGGCTCGATCTCGAGCTATCGGGGGTGGACAGGAATGGGATAACAGTTAAGATATGATTAAACAAGGCTCTTTATGGCCAATACCAAGAAATAAATGAAGAACAAACGGGAGAGTAGTAAGTGCTAAAGTGACCTCGGGCCAATAAGAACAAGAGAGTTAGAGAGAAGAAAGAGAGATAGAGAGATATTATTGATATTGTGTGAAATAGTTGGAGCTCTGGCTTACAGGGCGTTAGCGACTCCCCTTTAATAGGAGGAGGGAGCCCAAACTTAGTACAAGATACATTGAGTGATAAAGGAAATAGGATGGGACAACCGGCTAGATTTATGACGTATACGTAGGTCGATGTTGAGCTACTCAAATAGACCTGATCAACCCCGGATGCATTCTTCAGGAGATTCCCGCGTTCGTCGGGACTTCGGTCGGTATTATCCTTGGTTGGGAATTGACAGATCTTGAGGGAAGTGACCGACTCGAGATCCCGAGCCTCTGGGATCACCCTACGAAGCATTTAGTCAATGAGAAATCGGCCTCCCCAATTTCACCGCACACATATAGTCTCCACGTTTCTTATAGGGAAGTGATAAGAAATGATTTTTACACGCCACTTCTCGGTATCCCATAACGACGTCGTGCTGATGGTTCATCCCCCTTTTTACAAGTGCTGAGGCGTTTCGCCTTTCTGATTCCCTAGGATCATCCGAAATGTCACGACTCTTCGTTCTTCGGGGTTGTGTTATTGCTATCGACTCAGCTTCCATGAATGCATTAATTGCGCCTGTTGTTATCCTTTTCGATGGCGATAATTGCACTGTCAATTATTTTGCCCTTCCACTATAAATGGGGCTTCTTGTGGTCGGCTTTTCATTCAAACTCTCTCTGATACCCATATTTTCCTCCTTTTCTGCTATCTTTAGTCTTTTCCATCTCATCATGTTTGAGGCCCATGGCCTCAAGATCTTACGCCATGTGTGTCTTGGCCCAACTCTCGATCTCTTTTTGGTTGGACGAAGTTGTGCCGCTGTGATGCTATTGTCATTGTTGTTGTTGTTGATGTTGTTATTGTATTAGCCGTTGGCTCGGGGCGATGAAGCAAAGGGCCGATTTTCTTCGACCCTAAGAGATACTTTAGATTATGCACTGCTGCTCAAGAGGGGGCTCGGATTATACACCGCTGCTCACCCTCCTCCCTCGGCTTGGCGCGTTACACTTCTTTTGGATTCCTGGAGGGTATGTCGACAGTCTCTGTTGGCTATTGCCTCCTGGGCTGAGGCAACATCTTAAGAAGTGGCTTCAAAATGGTAGTATTGGCGGAGTTCGTACTAGCCAAAATTTTCACCCAGCCACTTCTTGTCTTCTTCTGGCCTCCCCTTCGTCATTTTGCTCTTCTCCCCCGCCTTCCTCTTCTATATCCTTACTTTTGAAGATTCCATTCCAGGAGGATTAGGATGAGGTCCCCTAGGGAATTGGACTTTAAAGATATTGTCTTTGAGGTCATACGATTGAGGGGATGATGACGGAGATGTCGCACGTTAGGGAATAGGCTAGATTCTTAGGCTCTTGTTGTATGCATATCTTCGAACTTCTTGACTTTTGTGTAAGGACCCTCCTGCAGGCTTTTGTAATCATACGTAAGGACCCCCCGAGGGTCGTAAGCGGACATTTTTATAAATACAAAGATATTTCCATGATTCCTTCCTTCGATACTTGCTATATTTCGTTATGTTTTTTGCAGCTCTGAATACACGATCTTGTTTTGTCATCTGTGATACTGACCTCGGATGTGAGTATTCTTCCCGGTCTTCGGTTGATAAAAACGGCTTCGTGCGGGGTCCTTCGCGATTTCTCAAACTGAACTCTAATAAGGCTAATAACCTCAGTCCGCCGGGACCCTATATTTGCGTGGAGGCATGGATAATGTTTTCGGGCCTCATAATAACCTTCGAGAAGAAACTTTCTCGAGGACCAACGGACCAGTGATGCTGGTGACTTCCTGAAGACGGCCTCTGAATGGAGGCCTGCCCTGTGCTCGGACCATCCTGGACAGCACCCGGAGCCTAGAGACTGGAGGTGGTGCTGATGGTTGGCGTCTTTAGTCGGCTTTGAATCATTGCCGCTCTTTCCATAAGTAATATGAGGCTGCTTCCGCCTTCTCAGGGGTCATCGAGGTCTTCTGGTTCCATGGTGCCGGTGGATCATACCCTTAATGGCTGTTATTTGGGGGACGGCAGAGATCGGGCACGAACAAGTCGCTCCGCTCGGGTGTTGACGGCCGATACAATACCTTTGGAACCCACATTATTAGTTTGAAAAATGGAACAATACTCTTTAGGCGGCGTGCCCCGCGCATTGTTGGCTGTGCTTACGGCGATAGCAAATTTAGTAGTCGTGCCTTCCTTCCTCCGTCGCATTTGTACAGGCGTTGTTGGTATCGGACGGTCCCTCAGGGGCGAGGCTGTTCCCCCTACGGAGAGGGGGAGGAGTTGTAGGCTTCTGAGCCAGGGGACGACGGCGATAAATGAGATATGCGCTCATAATGCAATGGAGCTTTTAATGGGGCAAGATAGGCTTGTGCTTCTGAGGTGAGCGCATCATCCAAGCCTACTTTTCCTGGAGTCTTTGTTTCTAGAGCGGTGGTTATTTCGAGTGATTATGCCCCGACCGGGGTTTGTTTTTCCTGGCCAAAAAAGGTCGGGCCAACAAGAGTGTGCTCAACCTTCGTGGAGGTCTGCCGGCTTCATTTCGCGGTGACTATTCCTAACAGGTTTTCCCTCCGTAAGACTTCGATAGGCTCAGGTTTGAGCTTCTCCTCCAAGGGGCTAGACTTCGGGGGGGCCCTGGATGAGAATGATTCCCTTAGTCTTCTTAACGAGGAGAAGGAGGGGTTGAGTCGGTGCACTGGAGATTCAGGACATATCGGAGCTCGCATTACATGAGCTTTTTGATGAGGCAGGTGCCTTCTTGTAGTAAGTGTTTCTCCTTTTCAACCTTTGAGGTTAGGCTTTTGCTTATTTTTTAGAAAAAAGGCAAAAGCTCAGTAGTACCTTAGGGGCGAAGTCGACCGAGTCAGGAATACTTGTGGTGAACTGAAGGTTCAAATATAGGCTCGAGCTTCGATTTGAGTGGACATGATCACGAAGCTGTAGTCTAGTTCCTCGAAGGTCCGGGTTGAAAATAACCAGTGTCCGCACTAATGTAGTACTAAGTCAGACCGAGGACGATGAGGGAGTGGCGAACCATTTAAAGGACGTCACTGATTATCCAAGCTTAGTTGGAACAGGCCCTCAACCGTGAGAAGAGGAACGAGGGATACGTTTGTCGTAGATCTCGGGAGAGGCGCTTGAAGAGACCCGTGCTAGGGATTCCGTCCTCCTGGAAGGGTTTACTTGAGTGAAGGTGATTGAGCATAATGCTTGGTTTCTTTCTTGCTGATGCCATGAAGAGCGAGGCTGGGGCTAGTAGGCCATAACCTTTTGGGGGTAGAGCGTAGATTTTGGCATCTTGTATTTGCTGTTTGCAGATCACGTTTGTGGATGGAGAGCGCACCTTTCATGCATATTTAAAATAAGAGAAAACTTGAAGCTTTATCTCCTTTGTATCTCTTTCTATATTGCTTTTGACCAGGCAGGCTGGTTTCAGTGTTTGGCGGAAACCTCGTGGGTCCGGAGCTAATTATGCAAGCTCGGAGGCTTTTAAGTGCAACTTTTGTCGTAAGTAGGCATTGGGGACTCTGTGATTTGCCCAACTGTTTAGGCTCAATCATTAAGCCCCGCCTTGACTTGAGCTCGCCAGACCTCCAGTCTCATGTGCCTGCATGAGCGGATAAAAATCGTTTTTGTTTCTCGCCCCTAGGCATTTGTTGTTTCCACAATTTTGGGTTCAGTCTCCTAGTCGCGTTTCGACTCAAGCTTCAATTGACCCTCAAGTTTTCTCATGCCTGCATGGGCGGATGACAATGGTTTTTATTTCTCTCCCTTGGTCGTTTGTTGTTTCAACTATTTTGGGTCCAGTCTCCAAGTCGCATTGCGACTCGAGCTTCAATTGACCCTCGAGTTCTTTCGATTTTCAAGCTAGCGACAGTGGATCTTATGTTGTTTGGTCGTTGAGACCTTTTAATATGTGGCCCAGAGGCTTCTATAGTTAAATATATTGGATCTGGTCTCCAAATCGGGTTACGACTCGAGCTCATTTTAATCCTGAAGTTGTCAATTTTCAAGCTGCCGACAATGGCTCTTACGCTGTTTGGTCGTTGAGACCTTTTAGTGTGCAGCACAAAGGCTTATTTGGCTGTTGACAACGGCTCATATACTTTTGCTAGTAGGCATTTTGTAGGCTTTGTATTCCTCTCCTTAAGGTCGTTTTGAAATAATTTTTCCTAACCCGTCGTCGGTTCGGGAAGAACCTCGATTTCAAGTCGTTAGTGCGATGTTCGAGCACCTAGGAAGGTTTTAAGCTCATAGGTTGAGTAGGTCGAAGCCTTATGATTTGGAGCTGATGTGATCGAAACTCGTTTGCCTATTGAGGGAAGCCTGTTTTAACCGGTTCTTGCTGAAGTATATTTGAAGTAATGGCCTGTTATTTTGTTTAGCGACGGTCGGGCGTCCACGAGTCGCATTAATTTGGCCGGATCAGCCATTTTGACCGTTGTCATATGTGTTTGGCCAGAGCTATTTTGATCCTGAGTGATAGTTTAGGCGTCTACACCGAGGGTATGCCCTTTTGGGGTTCTTACAAATGCGACGTATAACTTAAACTTTGGGATTTTGAATTTTATGCCTGTAGTAAGGTCTTACAAAAATTTTCATACTTGTTGAGGTCTTACATTTTGTCATGCCTGTTGAGGTCTTATAGTTTTGTCAAGCCTGTTAAGGTCTTACAGTTTGTGCTGCTATGTAGAATAAATCTTGTTATACCGAGTCTGCCCACTCGAGGTCTTTCGGCCTCGGGTTTCCCAGTGTAAGGCGATTGGCGACAGTCTCCGAGTCATCGAGTTTGCTTAGGCTCGAAGGCTGTCATTTGTGAGCTCGGAGTTACTTTTCTAAGGTGTTATGAGACCGGAGTACCAACCCGGGGTCGTGCGGGTTCCAAATTGTTGACGCTAAGTCTTCGAGTACTTCGGGATGCATTCGGTGGAGGGATCTTTGTTGTGAGCATGCCAAACTTTCTTTTTTTATGGAGTACGAGGTGCTTTTGGTGGCAGATACCTTTTGTGGAACTCTCTGTGAGCATGTCGTGCGTGTTGTGGAACTCGCATACTAAGTTGTTATTCCTTTGCGAAGGATCTGACTGTATCGGTTTGGGCCACTTTGCATCTCTGATCTTACTGATAGCGAACACGATGTTTGACACATCGACGCTGAAGTTGTATTCTAATAGGTGGGGCACATTTGTTTGCACTATGTTTCGATCGAACCTGGTTCTATTGATGAGCCCTCGAGGGTCCTGTCCTTGATCCACCCTCCGATCATTGCAAGGTAGGTTGCGCCTCGAGGCGTTCCTCCTATCTTCGAGGTACGACTGGTACCTTTCTTTGTTTGGTTTCGATTCCTTTGCCAGGAGTCTGTTTGGGTATATTGAGACTGAAAGGGCTCCCAACTGGTCATCCTGGGCTCTGATCTTTGATTGATACCAGTTGTGGACGTCTGACTAGGTCACGGATAGATACTCGATCAGGTTCTGCTTCAGTTGTTTCGAAGCCACCGAGCTTCGTTCATTCAGGCCTTGGGTGAAGGCCTACACTACCCAATCGTCGAAGACCGGTGGTAGCTCCATTCGTTCCATCCGAAAGCGGGACACGAATTCCCGCAACATCTCGTTCTTTCTCTACATGATTTTTAAAATGTCAGACTTCTTTGTTGCTACCTTGATGGCTCTGGCATGTGCCTTTACGAAGGAGTCTGCTAGCATGGCGAATGAATCTATGGAATTGGGGGCCAAGTTATGATACCACATCATGGCCCCCTTTGAAAGTGTTTCTCTAAATTTTTTCAACAATACGGACTCGATCTCGTCATTCTTTATATCGTTGCATTTTACTGCGCAGGTGTAGGCAGTAACGTGTTCGTTAGGGTTGGTGGTACCATTGTACTTAGGAAGTTCCGACATTCTGAACTTCTTTGGAATGGGCTTCAGGGACACCTCCTCGAGGAACGACCTCTGTATGAACTTCTTTGAATCCAAGCCCTTGAGGATCGGGGGTGTACCAGGGATTTGATCGACTCTGGAGTTGTAGGTCTCGACCTTTTTATCGTTGGCTGCAATCATTTTCTTGCCCAATTCGATCCTTTTGGCGAGGTCCTCGAGCATCCTTACTATGGCAGGGTCGGCTATGGACCCGTTATTGCTTGATCTTTCGAGCACTTGCTCGGTGGGGGGAGCTATTTCCGGCGCTGCTATGCTGGGTGTCTTCAGATGGCTTTGTAACTGAGAAATGGCCATCTGCTATTCCTACAACATTTCAAAAATAACATGAAGACTAACTTCCTGTTCTTCTCGGGCTGGGGTTTTTTGAGCTTCCTGTCGATCGTTGTGCCGTATGCTCCTGTCAGTGTGGGAAGTTTCATCGACTTATTGTGTGTCCTATGAATTTGCATCCGCTAGAATCGGTCCGAGCACATTATCAGGATTCCGTGGTGGCGCTCCAGTGGCCGGGATAGCCACGCTATTTTCCCCATGGTTTTCGAGGTTGTTGTTCTCGACTCTATTTACTGAGCCAAACATTTTGACCTGAAATCAAGAGATCTTGGACAAGAAAAAGTGTGAAAGATAACTTGCATTTGTGTAATGAAACCAGCAAGAAAATAATCACTATTATTTTTAGCCCCATGGTGGGCGCCAAACTATTTAACGTGAAAATGGTAACAACAATTAAATTTGTAAATGGGATTCTAAAAATACGTTATCTATTTTTATGCTAGTTGTATGAGCAGATGATGCTAAGAATATGAAGTTTAACGATGAAATGCAAGCTAAAACGAGGCAGTAATCAGACCGAGGGGCTTATTGCCCTGGCTTCGGATTGGTCGATGGAGGACCTCGGGGTCGATACTTTGGATCGATCTCAAGATATCGGGGGTGGTCAGGAATGGGATAATAGTTAAGATACTGTTAAACAAGGCTCTTTATGGAACCCAAACTCATACATCATCAACTCTTACTAAGCAAAGCTCACCTTTAAAATTGTAGCACTCAGAACGGGATAGTGGAAACACGCTCATCTCTCTCAAAGAAAGGTCACAAGTCCGACTCTAAGCACCATAAGCTTTCCCCTTATGTGAGTCACCCCTAATATAAGCTTCATTCAACTCAAGATCATGCAGGGCTTTTGTGGAGATACAGTGAAGGTTTTTGGTCAGTGTACGAAATGTTTGGTCTAAGTAGGTTCCATCTTCCCTTTAGCACTTCTTTTGCTTCATTTTGGCACATATTCTCTTGACTTTTTAAGTCGTTTACCTTATTTCTAAGGGGTTAGAGAGACACACTGTCACTCTTTCTTGTTCATTTCAAACCTTTTTCTCCTCTCTCAACATTCCACACCTTTCATCTCTTCACTTTTATTGAATCCCTTCATTCTTTTCTACATTGATCATTCTTTTTGTCTTTTTCATTTTCTTTCTTTATCATTGCCTTTATTTTTCATCATTTGTACCTATTACCACTTTGTTGCATTCCTCGTCTCCCCCCTCAAACTTATGGTTTTTCCTTGTGCTAAGGAAAGATCGGGTGCTAAGAGAGGGTATTTTTAGAACGGGTAAAGGCTTGTATCGTGGTTTTTGAAAGAAAAAGGTCTATGGCTCAAAAGGGTTGACAAGGGATATTATCATTTGTAGGCTATGGAAGTTTTCAAGATATCATTCGGAGCAAGGAGAGCCTATAATCACATCTCAAGTCAAATTACACTTAGGATATCGCCTAGATAAACATTCAGGGCATGTTCTAGACTAATGGCTCGGGACTAGGAATTACAATTCAAATTCTCACCACACAAGCTATGGGATTGCTAATAAGACAGAGTCGGGGGCCCACAACAACCTTAGCTAAGATTTAAGCAACACAATGGTACCGAAAAACCACTTGATGATTATCGGCCAACACAAGAGTCTCTAGGTCACAACTTTCACCATCCTATACACAACAATTTGTTTTTGACCATAGGATCAAAGGCAAATGTTTTAGGCCCAAGTGATGCTTTGCCTGAGGTACCATTACTCACTAGCTACTATTTAAACAAAAAGCAAAAACAAAACAGACTCAAACCCTTAAGAAGGTTATCATGCCATCCATCATCGGGAAGAGCCACCCAGTTCACACAAATTCCACCTTTGGAAAGAACCGTGGCATTAAGAAAATCAAAGGCTTATTGCACGCAAAAACTCAAAAAAAGAAGCTACGAAAATAAAATAAGAAGCTATGAAAGGAAAAAAATACGAAAAGTAAAATGAATATATACAAGAGGGGATTTAGTTGAATGTACATAAGGAAAAATGAATATATACATTAGAGCGTAACTTTATATACAGACCAAAAGTAAAAAAGTACGAAAAGTGCAACAAATTGATAAAATTATATACATACCAAAGGTAAAAAGAAAGCATAAAGAAAAAATAATGTCATATATACAGTCATCCAAATAGGGCTCCCCCTTAAATGAATGTAGCATTGTCCTCAATGCTAACTAACCAAAATAAGCACAAGGAAAGAAAGAGAGGAAAAAGAAACTCCCTATTGGTCCTCCGTCTGCATAGGATCTTGAGTTTGGGTCCCTGGGTCCTCGGTCTTCTCGGGAACCTGTGACTGGCTCTCTATACTCTGTGTCTCCACTGGGACATGCGCCTGAACTGAGTCTTGGGCCTGTATTGGAATCTGGGGCTGGCTAGAGGATCCTCTCTACGAGTCCTCCAACTCTATAACAACTTCGTCAGTATGGGGAATCACCCTCTTCCTCTTGGGTGGCCTCTCTATCTCCTGCTCTGGCTGGGGCTGGGCTACTGGAGCCAGGTCATGCAATAATAGATCAAGAGGCAAGTGATCAACCTTCAACCTCTATACCTCCACCCTTAACGCTTTCACCGAATCCTTTGAAGCACGAGTCTTTCTCATTTTCTTTGCCTCCCTAGCAAGCTCCTTTAATGCCTTTCCATGAGAATCAACAACATCCACGATCAATTTTTGGTTCTCTAAGAGCTTCTTATGGTTGTCTAGAAGCTCCTTGAAAGTGTCCTCTACTGAGTGTGGGACCTGTGGTGGAGGAGGTGTTGACTGTGCTGCCATCAAAGTAGATAGTACAGACAGCTTATAAGTGGTTGTTTGCATCCAGTTGTTGATACTGACAAGGGTCTGGCTCAGGCAGTAGGCAGTCAAAGGATATGTAGTAGATGAGGGGATCTCTAGAGCTATAGAAGTGGAGGGTCCTGGGACCATGTCTGGAGTGGCAGAGGGAGGCTGAGTAGGAGCCACTACTACTACTGGCTCTTCAGACTGGCCAGTTGAAGTAGTGGTTTTGCCCTTAGGGTCCTTGGGGTTGTCAGGACCCTTGGTGTTGTACCAGGAGAACGGTGCATTTGCTTTCACTCTCACATCAAATCTCCACTTCTCCACATCTAGGTCCTCAAAGTACATGGTCAGGAAGTTGGGGAAGGGATAGGATCTATCACCTTCGTTCACCACCCGTGTAATCACCCTTGACATCACATTCCTGATGTTGATTGGGTACCCCGCCATGATCGATACTACCAATATAGCCTAGGAGATAGGAAGGAAGTTGTCGTGAGTGGTGGGGTATAGCCTGCTACAAACAAATGTCTCCTACCCTTTTTCTTAAAAGTTCAATGTTCTCCTCAGAATTTTTACCCCTGTTGTCAGCCATGCTGGGGTGGTACCTGGCATTGTCAAGTACTCAGCTAGCCACGGACGGGCATCCTCCACAAAAGCTACCTTGTCTAAGTACAAGGTCTCATCCACCTTCGGGAAACCCAAGTAGTCATTTATCGTCTAGCCATCAAATTTCACTTTCAGATTTCGCACCTTAGTCAATATGGTACCCTTTTTGATGTGGGCAACATTGGTGAAGAACTCCTTGACTAAGTGCTCATTGGCATCCTCCACGTGGCCTATGAAGTAGTCCTAACCCGCTCTCTCTCTGAACTGCCTCAAGACATTGGGGTTGTGAGGCAAAAGGTCCCATGTGATAAATTTCCGTTCAGGTATTAACTTTCTCTCAGGCCACCATTCTCTGAACTTGTGATAGGCCACTTTACTCACGAACCTGTCCTACCATGCCTCAGGTTTCCCGGTTCTCTATACCCCTCCTACTTTGGGCTCACCCCCTCCTACTTCTTCTCCTTCTTCTTCAACGGGCCCCTCCCCGAATAGTGAAGCTGTAAGTGAGGTGGAATATTCATTGTCGTTGCCTGCAGCTGTGCCCTCATACGACTCAGAAGATATGCGCACTGATGTTTGGGTAGTGGGAGAGCCTGGAGATGTATCCCTCAATCTGTTCCTTTTGCCATTCAGGAACATACTCTGTCATGGAGTTTGAGTCAGATACCTCCCGGGAAGGCTCATATTCACTCCCGGATTGGTCAATAGCTCTATCAACAGCCTTTATGAGCCTTCTGGTGTTTTTGATGTTTTGCTGGGCTTGCGGGGTCAATCTAATCATGCCTCGTCCCTTACCTCGGGAGGACTCTCCCTTCCCTGACTGTTTATCACCTCTACCTCGTGATGTCAGCATTATCTGCAAGGAACATTTAGTTGATCTTTGTTAGTATCAGCAGAATCAGAGAAGTATTATTAGAGAAACATTGCAGAAAAATAATGTAGACAGTCAAAATTGCAGATCACGGACCTCACAAAATGAAGTGCGACCACAAAGAAGCTATTGCGGACTGCACAAAATGCATCGCGGTCCATACTGAGGTGGGGATCAGACTACCCACTCTCTAATTCTAGGCATCGCGGATGGCACAAAATGCATTGTGGTCCGCATTGAGGCACCGCAGACCACACAAAATCCATTGCGGCTGCGATCCTCAATTGTTAGCTTTTAGAAGTTTCACCACCGTTGTCCGCACAAAATAGCATACGGACTGCACAGCAGCACCGCAGACCGCAAAAAATCCACCACGGTCCGCGGTGAACACCCAACAGCAATACCAACCTAGGGTTGAAATTTTTCACTTTTTAGTCCAATTTTTCACCTACTATTGATCCCCTAGGTGTTGAATTGGTGTTTAACTAACTAGCCCTAATTTAAACATGATGAAACAAACCTACTTTAAAAATTTGAAAGAAAAGGAAGAAAAACTAAGAAAAATAAAAGTTAAAAGAAAATAACAAAATTAAACAACTAAGAAAGAATTAAAATTACCATAAGTTAGATGCAATGTTGATTAATGATACTTATCAGTTGAATTCATGCTGTATGAGGGATGAACAGTGATTGTTTTACCTTTTGAGTGCAAAGAGTCAAAAAGTTTGAAATAAGGGCCTCAGGTCCTATATTTAGAAAAAGGAACTGGGGCCCATATCACTTACCCACCGCGAACCGTACAAAATGGCACCGCGGCCGCAGTACTCAGAAACAAGTGGCACTGGGGAGATGACCACTGCGGACCGCAAGAAACGCAATGCGGCCGCAGTGGTCCACCGCGGACCTCACAAAATGCATTGCGGGCGCGGTGGAAGACTTCAGAGATTCCTCATTTTGCATCAATCAACTCTGTTGTCCGCATTGAATTTTTGCCCACACACTAAGGCCACTATGGTCCGCACAAAATGCAATGCGGCCGTAATGCAAACTTCAGAGAGTGTGCATTTTTCTAACTTAGTCCTGCACTGCATTAAAATAATCCTACAACAACTCACAACCAATTAGTCCAAAAGCAACTCCTATACTACAAAGAAAATCAAAGAAAAACAATAAGAAAGACACATGGGTTGCCTCCCAAGAAGCACCTGATTTAACGTCACGACACGACGCAGGTCATCCTCAAATCACTTTAGATGGAGCAGTACCACCACGTGGTTGTCATCAATCTTGCCTAGGTAGTGCTTGATCCTGTGCCCATTAACTCTGAAAACCTCCCCATTTTTGTTCTTCAAGTCAAGTGTACCAAACGGAGTCATAAACACCACTTCAAAAGGTCCACTCCATTTTGAATTAAGCTTTCCCCGAAATAGACGTAACCGAGAATTGAACAAGAGAACCAAATCACCCTCTTTGAACTCCTTGCCACGAGCATATTTATCATGAAGGTACTTCATCTTATCCTTGTACAAGGACGAACTGGAGTAGGCATGGAATCGGAATTCATCATGTTCATTAAGCTGCTCCACACAAAGATTTGCTGCCACATCCCATTCAAGATTTAGCTTTCTCAAATCCCACATGCCCTTGTGCTCTAACTCAACCGGTAGATGGAAAGCTTTCTCAAACACAAACTGATACAGAGACATACCAATCGCAGTCTCGTAAGCAGTCCTATAAGCCTATAGAGCATCATCCACCTTCATTGACCAATCAGTCCTATTTGCATTGACCGTCTTTGACAATATACTCTTGATTTCCCTGTTTGAGACTTCAACTTAGCCACTCGCCTGAGGATGATAAGGAGTAGAAACTTTGTGATTGACACCATATTTTGCAAGCAAAGTGTCAAAAGCTCTATTACAAAAATAAGACCCCCATCACTTATGATTGCACGAGGAGTGCCAAATCTTGTAAAAATGCTCTTCTTGAGAAATGCAACAACACTCCAGGCCTCATTGTTGGGTAAAGCCATGGCTTCAACCCACATTGAAACATAGTCAACTGCCACAAGAATGTATGTGTTCCCACACGATCTAACAAACGGGCCCATAAAATCAATGCCCTATACATCAAAAATATCAACTTCAATAATGGTATTGAGAGGCATCTCATCTTTCTTCCAAATTCCACCCGCTCTTTGACATTCGTCGCACCTCTTCACAAGTTCACTTGCATCTTTGTACAAAGTTGGCCAATAAAACCCACAACTAAGAACTTTTGAAGCCGTCCTTGCCCCGCCATGATGGCCACCATAGGGAGAGGAATGATAATCCTATAAGATACTCAATTGCTCCTCCTCCGGGACACACCTTCAGATCACACCATTCGTGCAAATCTTGAACAAGTATGACTCATCCCAATAGAAAT
Organism: Nicotiana sylvestris; assembly: GCF_000393655.2. Lineage (NCBI taxonomy): Eukaryota > Viridiplantae > Streptophyta > Magnoliopsida > Solanales > Solanaceae > Nicotiana > Nicotiana sylvestris. The sequence continues at coordinate 115,368,899 of NC_091064.1, read as the reverse complement.
CCAAACTATACAGTTTGAGCTTCTTCCTTTGGTTATAAGATAGCTCACATGGGATTATACAAGTTACAAAAAATTAGCAACGTCCGCAAACCATGGCATACCATTCACCGACACCGAAAGGAGTTGTTCATCGGGAAATGAATCATTGATCTCTAGGCCATCACGAGCCCTCCCCTCCTCCTCCAAGCGGTACAAGTGGTCTACCACTTGGTTTTCACTACCCTTTCGGTCCACAATCTCCAAATAAAACTCTTGAAGTAACAAGACCTATCGCATCAGTCTAGCTTTGGAATCCCTCTTCATCATCAAGCACCAAAGTGCGGCATGATCAGTATGGATTATGACCTTGGCACCCATAAGATACGGCTGAAATTTCTCCATCGCGAACACAATAGCCAAAAGCTCTTTCTCAGTCACCGTGTAGTTCACTTGAGCATGATTCATTGTCTTGCTCGCATAGTACACCGGATGAAACATTTTGTTCACTCTTTGACTCAAAACTGCCCCAACCGCAACATTGCTCACATCACACATGAGCTCAAAAGGCAAGCTTCAATTGGGTGCGTTAATAATAGGAGTGGTGGTCAACTTGTTCTTGAGAAGCTCAAAGGCTTGTGTACATCTCTCATCGAATACAAACTTGGCATCTTTTTCCAATAACTTGCATAAGGGGTTTACTACCTTCGAAAAGTCTTTGATAAAGCTCCGGTAGAACCACGCATGCCTAAGAAAACTTCTAACTCCCTTAACAGAGGTAGGGGGAGGCAGCCTTGAAATCACATCAATTTTTGCTTTGTCCACCTCTATACCATGCTTTGAAATTTTATGCCCAAGAACTATGCCCTCTTCCACCATGAAGTGGCATTTCTCCCAATTAAGAACAAGATTGGTTTCCTAACAACGGGCCAACATTCTATCAAGATTTTTCAAACATTCATCAATCGAATCACCCACAACACTAAAGTTGTCCATGAACACTTCCAAAATATCTTCCACTATATCGGTGAAAATGGCCATCATACACTGGTGAAATATTGTCGGTGCATTGCACAACCCAAAAGGCATCCTAGAAAAGGCAAAGGTGCCATATGTACAATTGAATGTGGTCTTCTCCTTATCTTCTGGAGCAATTAAGATTTGTTTGTATCTAGAATACCCATCCAAGAAACAGCAGAAGGCACGCCCAGCAAGTCGATCTAACATCTGATCAAGAAAAGGCAATGGAAAGTGATCCTTGCGGGTCACTTTATTCAACTTGCGGTAGTCCATGCATAACCTCCAGCCAGTGACGGTCCTGGTAGGAATCAACTTATTTTGTAAATTTGCAACCACGGTCATGTGACCCTTCTTCAGTACACATTGCACCGGCGAAGTCCAAGAGCTATTAGAGATGGTGTACTCAACCCCGACATCCAACCACTTGATCACCTCCTTTTTTCACAACTTCTTGCATTGCATCGTTCAACCTCCTTTGATGTTCCAAGGAGGGCTTTGCATCATCTTCCAAAATAATCCTTTACATACAGAATGCGGGGCTTATCCCCCGAATATCAGCTAAGTCCATCCAACTGCCTTCTTCCGCTTTTGAAGTACTTCCAATGTGGCATCAACCTGTATTTTAGTAAGACAAGAAGAAAGAATAACTGGCAAAGTTGAACTAGGGCCTAAGAACGCATACCTGAGGTGTGGAGGCAACGACTTCAACTCCAACACCGGAGGTTCCTCGATTGAAGGTTTTGTTGGTGGAGTCTTCCTATTTTCAAGATCCAAAGAGAGTTTTCTAAGCTCATAAGAGTAAGAGCCCATCCCATGTAAAGCGTTCACACACTCCACTCGGCTTTCATCGTCATTTACATCAAGATTCAACGGGACTGCTTCTAGAGGGTCCTCCACATTGATCATTGCACTGGTATTATCAACAATCATTGCCGTGACAAGGTCCATAAAGGAGCACACCTCATAACTATTGGGCTACTTCATTGACTTGAACACATGAAAGACCAGATTCTTATCACCTGCCCGGAAGGTGAGTTCCCCTACTTCCACATCAACTAAGGCCTTCCCAGTAGCAATGAATGGTATTCCCAATATGATTGGAACTTCATAATCTACCTCACAGTCCAAGATCACAAAATCAGCTGCAAGATAAATTTGTCCACTCGGACAAGAACATCATCAATAATACCCAATGGTCTTTTCATAGTTCTATCCACCATTTGCAATCTCATAGAAGTCGGCCTCGGTTGCCCAATACCTAAAGTCTTGAAAACTGAGTAGGGCATCAAGTTGATACTTGCCCCAAATCACATAGAGCTTTAGCAAAGTCCGCACTCCCAATGGTGCAAGGAATGGTGAAAGCACCGGGATCTTCAAGCTTCAGGGCCATTGAGTGCACTATTGCACTAACTTGGTGGGTCATCTTGATAGTTTCACAATCCATGGATCTTTTCTTTGTCACCAAGTCCTTCATAAATTTAGCATAGCCCGACATTTATTCTAGAGCCTCCACCAAAGGCACATTAATGGATAAGTTCTTCATCATGTCAATAAACTTTTTAAACTGATTCTCATTTTTCTGCTTCGCGAGCCTTTGAGGATAAGGTGGAGGTGGCCTTGGCAAAGGAGCCTTGGCTTTAGGCACAACCAGTTCCGTCATGCCTATTATGTGTTTCCTAGACGGGTTCATGTCATTTTGAGTCTCCACCTCAGCATTTTGAATATCAATCCTTACTTCCTCATTCACATTCTCATCAATCACATTTTCAACCACTAGAGGAATCTCATCTTCTTGCAACTCAACATCATCACTCAAAATTTGTTTTTCTTTGGAGGCATTCACATCACCGCCTCATCCAATTCTTGTAGTTACTGCCATAACATGATTGTTCCCACCCTTCGGGTTAACTACCATATAACTTGGTAGTGCCCCCTTAGGGCGAGTATTCAAGGATTGTGAGATTTGGCCTAATTGAACATCCAAGTTTCTAATTGAAGTATTGTGGGAAGACAACTGAGCATCAGAGTCCGCATTCTTTTTCATCGTTTTTTCAAATATCATTTCAATTCTCCCCATTTTGTTGTTGGAAGAACTAGGACCTTGGGATGGAAATGGGGGTGGATTGTTCAGTTGTTGATACATTGGCGGCCTTTGAAAGCCTTGCCCCTGATTTCCTTGATTGTCATTATTCCAACCTCCCTGATTGTTGTTACCACCCTAGTTGTTGTTTTTGCCATTCTAATTACACTGATTGTTCAAATTGCCCCTATTGGAATTTTGGTTGTTGTTCCCCCAATTACTATTCCCTTATTGTTGTTGATTGTCCCAATTGCCTTGGGGCTCGTTGTTGTTAGTTGGAAGAATTGCCCCTTTGTCCTTGATAATTGTTCACGTGTTGCACCTCTTCATTCTGCCCATCATAACCATCATCTTGGAATCCACCACAATCATTGTCATATTGATATGAACTCCCTTAGTTTTGTTGACCTCTTTGTCTTCTTTTGTTCACTAGCATGTTGACACCCTCCATAACATTTACTTGGTGCGGATTTTGAACCTGTTGTAACTATGCCTTTGCTAGCTGGTCCATTGTTGTTGTCAGCTCTGCTATAGCCTGCCCATGATCATGTAGCTCTTTGTGCAAGTGAGTGACCGTGGGGTCACCCTGCGGCACATTGGCTCTACTTTGCTAAGCGGAGGATGTGTCAACCATCTCGTCAAGAATGTCACAAGCCTCATCATAAGATAGCTTCATGAAATTACCCCAAGCAAGTTGGTTCATAATGCCCCGGTAGAAAGTCTATTGGATCATCGTCTCAGTCATATCATTGTTGGGGCATTCCTTTACCATGGTTCTATATCGCTTCCAAATCTAATGTAGTGGTTCGGTGGGATCCTGGTTGAAAGCTAAGATCTCATCTCTCAATGCTTCCATGTGCCCCAGTGAGAAAAATATTGCAATAAACTTATCCGCCAACTCATCCCAAGTAGTGATGGAATGGTTGGGAGGTCGCTCAAGCCAATCCAATGTTTTCCTTCTAAGTGACAAAGGGAATAGGCTCAATCGAAGTGCATCCTCTGACATATTAGTTTGCTTGTTCCCCCAATAGGTATCCACGAAACCCTTGAGATGTTTGTAAGCATTCTGATTGGCACCGCTTGTGAAATACCCACTCTGCTCCAATAATGTCAGCATCACATTGATAATTTGAAAGTTGCCCGCCCGGATCTGGGGTGGGACAATTGCACTAGCATATCCTTGATTGGGAAGCACTCGAGGAGCCACTCTTGGAGGTGGTGGGGGAGGGTCTAGAATATTATCATTGTCCTGGCGGCCTCTCCTTTGTCCTTGAGGCATAATAGGAACCTCATCATCAATATTGCCATCTACCTCCTCCCCCGGCGGAAGATCTCCAAGAGGCGCGTTGTTTGCTGCCATTTTGTACCTGAAGTTGTGACTCACACAAATTAGTAACACAAAAGGAAAGAAGAACAATACACAAAACTATTTAGATAAATGCCAAAACCGTTAGCTCCCCAACAACGGCACCAAAAAGTGATCGGAGCCAACCCTGCACTACTACAAAGTAGCGAGAGTGATCGAAGCAGCTTTCCCCCGAGATGGTCGGGATCGATTTCCACAGGGACCTAGAAATGGGAATTGGATTCCTATCTAAAATAGAGATATGTAATTGCTCTTAATTGCACTTCTAATCATAGTTGGTCTTTTGATTACTTCTAATATTATGCTAATAAGATGCTAAATTAAGTTAAGAGTAAGATACTTGAAAGGTTGTCTAAATAGTTAAGGAGGCACTAAAGAAGTGACTTTCTCCTAGGTGGATACTTGACGGGTTATCGAGTCTAAGGCAAGGTTGTCATGTTGGGGATTATGATATAACCAATGCACTAAACTTCTCACTCTATACTTCTCGGTAGTTTGAGTGATTTTGCCCTAATTGACTTTCTCAAGACCATTTGTGTATGATAATTTGGGCAAGCAATTGTGGTTCAAGTCGGGTATTACTATCTCTAGGTTTAACCCTTTAATTGGGGCTATCAATCTCTTGAATACACCCCAATTCCTTGTTGGACTAATTTTCCTAGACTCAAGTTCTCTTTCTCAAGAAGAACCCAAGTCAAATAGGCACAAATTAGTCTTTACAACCACTAATTCAACATGGAAAACACAAACTAGTCAAAATATCAAACACCTATAGACATTCAAGCCTTAAAACTCAAGACCCATTAAATACCCACACTAGGATTGAGCCACAAATCTAGCTAATGGGTCTATCTACTCATGATAATAGAAGAAAACAGATAAATAGATGAAGAAAAACCCATAATATTTAATTACAAGCTAATACTTGAAGATTTAATGATAAAACTACTCTAAAATTACTCAAAATGGTTAAGAAACCATGTTCACGAGCACAGCTCAAAGTCAGAATACAACTGATGACCTAAAAATGGGAAAAGAAACTATTTATACTAGGCCGAATTTTCTGGACAAAAATACCCCGGCGGGGTTGTGCGGTCCACAAAAAATCGAGTGCGGCCGCAGTGAGGCTTCTTGGCTTTAAACTCTGCTCTCTGAACTTGGCCACCGTGGGCCGCACAAAATGCACCGCGGCCGTTGTGGCTTCTGTTGCGGTTCGCATAAAAACGACCGCGGACCGCATTGGCAATGAATCTCAAAACTCCAACTCTCTGAACTCCATCATTACGGATCGCACAATATCGAGTGCAGCCGCGGTGAGTCCATTACGGTCCGCACAAATTGCTTTGCGGCCGCATTGCTTGAGTTTATGAAATATGCACCTCTCTGAATCTCCTTATTGCGGACCGCACTAAATGGAGTGCAGTCGCAGTGAACCTGTTGCACTATTCTTGGACTTGTTCTTGGTACTTGTGTATGTTTCACTCTTTCTTGAGCTAGTTTTGACTAATTGTCACCTTTTTGACCAAACCCTGCAAACAAGTACAACATGTAAGCCTTTGGGACTATTTTGTATGCATTTTTAATCAAAACTCAAGTAAAAAGGAGTGTAAAATAAGCCATAATCTCTAGTTATCAGTCATCAAAAATCACAAGTTCTCCGACATCATCAAACTCAGAGAAAGGATTGAAGAAGGGATCAATAGTGGGATGGTGACCAATTTTGGGGCATTGCAGGCTATGAACAAAGCATTACAGTCATGGGATATATCAAAGATGAAAGAAGTAGGGGCATTGATGGTGGACCAAGGCCCAAAATATCCACTCACATACCAAATACCTCCATCCACATACCAACCTTCACCTCCCAGATATGCTCAACCCGCTACTGCATAACACACTTACAATACCCAGCCAGCCTATTACCATTCACCTCCAACCTGTCAAAACTATCCAAAACCCAAACCCCATTTTGATCGCATGCCGCTCAGACAATATACCCATATTGCTGAACCCATTCACCAACTATATGAAAGATTGAAGGCTGCCGGATATGGTACCCCTGTTCCTGCTGTTGCCATGGAAAACTCTTCCCAGTAGGTCAACCCAAACATAACATGTGCATACAATTATGGCATAGAAGGGCATACTATCAATGAATTTTGCACTTTTAAAGACAAGATTCAAACCCTGATTGATACCAAAGTCATACAACCGAAGGAAGCCGAACCAAATGTCCGCAACAATTCCCTTGCAGATCACAGAGGTTAAGCAGTAAATGTGATAGAATTTGATAAAGAATGGGATCCTGAGGGGTCGATTGGGCTTATTCGGGAAGGTGATGACCCTAAACCTACAGTCATGCTCACACATATTATGGTACAGATACAGCCACCAGTCGAATTTGAAGTAGCCGCATCAGTCTCGTTTGAAGTTGAAGCAACCACACCTGCAACTACACCTACTCCATTTGAAGTAGAAGTAGCCACACCATTCACTGTGACGGTGTCACCCACACCACCCTTCAAGTCCAATGCCGTACCCCGGAATTATGTTGCCAAAGCTAGGAGAAAAGGAAAAGCAAAGATGGAAAAATCCGGTGTTGCACAGGGGATGACAAGAACTAGAAGGATCTATACACGCGATAACTTGGGAGGAACAAGAAAAGAAGCTGCTACCAAGCAACCCGTTATTGAAACTGGACCAGATGATCTCTAGAGGAAAGTATAACAAGAGAATACTCTATCATTGATCATCTGAACAAGACTCCGCCCAGATATCCATCTTGTCGCTGCTAAAAAATTCTGAGGCACATATGAACGCTCTAATAAAGGTGTTGAATGAAGCTTATGTGCCTAATAATGTCACCAATGGAGAGATGGCCAATATGGTAGGGCAGGTACTGGAGAGATACAAGATCACCTTTCACGAGGATGAACTACCACCTGAAGGATTAAGTCACAACGTGGCACTGCACATCACAGTAAAGTTTGAGGACAAATTCATCGCTAGAGTCTTAATAGATGGGGGTTAAAGCCTCAACATTTGTCCATTGACTACTCTTAAAAGGCTGGGTAAAGATTTCCATGAGATACGAGTAGGAAGTATGAATGTGAAGGCATTTGATGGGTCTCAAAGGGCCACAATTGGGGAAATTAACCTCTGTCTGCAGATGGGCCCAACTTTGTTCGATGTTGAGTTCCAAGTATTAGACATATCTGCTACATACAATCTTCTATTGGGAGGACCTTGGATACATGCCTCTAGGGATTTGGCTTCAACGCTACACCAGGCCGTGAAGTTCGAATGGAACCATCATGAGGTAATCTTTACAGAGATGGAAGTAACCCCATTTACACCAGTCAAATTGTCCCGGTTATCGAGAATAGAAGAAAGTTGGGTGGAGAAACTTATCACTGCATTGAGCGTGTCAACGCACTTGAGAAAGATAAGTGGTGGAGTAACAAAATAGATAGCATACTGGCATGGTCTGGGTATGAACCCGACAAAGGGCTTAGGAAGAAACTCCAGGGCATTGCCAAATCGATACAGTTGAAATGTCACAGCACAACCTTTGGGCTTGAATATCCACACACCTGGCAAGAATATAATGATTAGTCGCCACCATGGTGTGGTCCTTATTACCCTCTCGACCTGCCAGTGTTGCATCTGAGTTAGAATTTTTCACTAGGCCGATACAATATGGGGATGTGCAGAGGAGGATGCTTTGGATGGGCTAAGGAGCCTGTTTTTAGAAGACGAGGACATGGATTGCAATGTGATAGTTGAGGGGGAGGATGAAGAAGTCCTTACCATTCAGACCGTGGAGAACGGAGTCATTCTCAAGAATTGGATTGTCATACCATCCCAAGCCCGTCGAGTTCCTAGGTAGCTTGGCAAATAGCCTAACCTGTTTTGAAAACCATTTTAGGCATTTAAGATATTTCCAGTATTTTGTTTTAAAGACGCATTTTGTTTCGAAACAATTGCTCAAGTCATCGAGCCGCAATTGCTTTGGATGTTTTAAAAATTTAATTAATGCATCGTTATTTAGTATTCATTATTATTTTTTGTGTTTTTCCTCTACAACATTATTATTACTTTTCCTAATAAACTGATGACTGTGACATGTAATGAGACAACGCAATATAAGGATAGTAACTCAGAAGAAGAGGATGAAATACCTGAGGAAGTTATCAGAGAAGTTGAGAATTTTGAAAACAAACCTAAGTCAAACCTGGACGAAACTGAGGTAATCAATTTGGGAGATCCCGAAACCGTCAAAGAGACTCGCATAATCATTCGCCTATCGTCATCAGAAAAGGAAGAATACACTCATTTCCTGAAAGAATATAAGGATATCATTGCGTGGTCATATAATGACATGACTGGCCTGAGCACATCCATAGTGGCTCATAAGTTTCCTACCAATCCAATGTGTCTATCGGTAAAGCAGAAAATCAGAAAATTCAAACCAGACATGAGCCTGAAAATCAAGGAAGAAGTCACTAAGAAGATCAAAGCCAAAGTCATCAGGATAGTTGAGTACCCAACCTGGTTACCCAATATCGTACCGGTTCCGAAGAAAGACGGGAAATTAAGGGTGTGTGTTGACTATCGGGACTTAAACAGAGCAAGTCCCAAGGAAGATTTCCCACTACCAAATATACACATTCTGATCGACAATTGCGCCAAGTATGAACTCCACTCCTTTATAGATTTCTTTGCGGGTAATCATCAGATTTGGATGGACGAAAAAGACGCAGAGAAAACAGCCTTCATTACACCGTGGGGAGTATACTGCTACAAAATGATGTCATTTGGTCTAAAGAATGTTGGGGCACCTATATGAGAACCATGATGACCATCTTCCATGATATGATACATAAGGAAATAAAAGTGCATGTTGACGACGTCATCATAAAATCCATGAGGGCCATAGATAACATAGCAGACTTGAGGAAGTTCTTTGACAGGCTACAGAGGTACAATTTAAAACTGAACCCCGTAAAATGCGCATTTGGGGTTCCTACATGAAAACTATTGGGATTCATCGTCAGCCGCCGAGGAATCAAGTTGGACCCGTCAAAAGTGAAAGATATCCAAGAATTACCACCATCGAAGAGCAAAAAGGACGTGATGAGCTTCCCGGGATGCCTCAACTACATTAGCCGCTTCATAGCACAGTCCACAGTGATATGTGAACCCATCTTCAAAAGGTTGAGAAAGGATGTTGAAACTAGTTAGACTGAAGATTGTCAAAAGGCTTTTGACGAAAATTAAGGAATACATATCCACGCAACCAGTCCTAGTCCCCCCAGAACCAGGAAGACCTTTGCTACTCTATTTGTCTATACTACACGGGGCTTTCGGCTATGTTTTGGGACAATACGATGAGATAGGAAAAAAGGAGCAAGCCATATATTACTTGAGTAAGAAGTTCAGAACTAACGAAGCACAGTATTCTCTGCTAGAAAGCACTTGTTGTGCTTTGACATGGAAATCTCAGAAATTGAGGCATTACTTCTGTGCCTATACTACATACCTCATATCAAGAATGGATCCTCTGAAGTACATCTTTCAGAAGCCCATGCTTACCGGGAAGTTAGCTAAATGGAAGATATTGTTAAGTGAGTTTGATATCATCTATGTAGAAGGTAGTCAAAGGACAAGCATTGGCAGACCATCTTGCTGAAAATCCTGTGGGAGGAGAATACGAACCACTAAATATGTATTTTCCTGACGAAGAAGTGTCATTCGTAGGAGAGGACATTGCTGAAGCCTATGACGGTTGGAGAATGTTCTTCGACGGAGCTGCCAACTTCAAAAGAGTGGGCATTGGAGCGGTTTTGGTATCAGAGACATGTCAACATTATCTTGTATCTGCAAAGCTTAAGTTTTCGTGCACCAACAATATGGAAGAATATGAGGCTTGCATCATGGGGATCAATTTGGCCATCGACATGAATATACAAGAGTTGTTGGTAATCGGTGATTCGGATCTTCTGGTACATCAAGTTCAAGGAGAATGGGCTACGAAAAACACCAAGATACTACCATACCTGTATCGTGTGCAAGAACTAGTGAAGAGTTTCACAAAGATAGAATTCAAACATGTCCCCAAAATTCAAAATGAATTTGCAGACGCACTGGCCACCTTGTCATCAATGATACAACATCCAGACAAGAATTTCATCGATCCTATCCCGGTGAGGATCCATAATGAGTAGGCTTACTATGCTCATGTTGAAGAAGAAATGGACAGAAAAACCATGGTTCCACGACATCAAGGAATATTTGGCAAAAGGAAAATACCCAGAACAGGCGAACCATACTCAGAAACGCACACTGCGGAGGCTGTCCAATCACTTCTTCTACTGTGGAGGAACCGTGTATAGAAGAACTCTCGATCTGGGATTGTTAAGGTATGTTGACGTAAAAGAGGCTTCCAAATTGCTCGAGGAGATACATGCCGGAACCTGTGGACCACATATGAATGGTATTGTTCTAGCCAAAAAGATACTCAGAGCTGGATATTTTTGGATGATCATGGAAACAGATTGCATCCGGTACATCCAGAAATGCCACAAATACCAGATACATGCAGACATGATAAGGGTACCACCAAATGAACTCAATGCAACAAGTGCACCTTGGCCTTTTACTGCATGAGGATTGGATGTCATCGGTCTGATCAATCCCACTACTTCAAACGGGCACAAGTTCATTCTAGTGGCCATCGATTACTTTACAAAACGGGTGGAGGCGGCATCTTACAAAGTTGTAACCAAGAAAGTCATCGCAGATTTTGTCAGGGATTGTATTGTTTGTCGATTTGGGGTTCCCGAGTCCATCGTCACTAATAATGTCGTCAATCTCAATAGTGATCTGATGAAAGCCAAGTGTGAAACCTTCAAAATTAAAAATAAAAATTCCACAGCATACAGGCCTCAAATGAACGGAGTCGTGGAAGCTACCAATAAGAACATCAAGAAGATACTAATCAAAATCATAGAAAATCACAAACAATGGCATAAGAACTTACCCTTTGCCTTATTGGGATATTGTACCACAATCGCACAGCAATTGGGGCAACTCTCTATTTACTGGTTTATGGTACCAAAGCTGTCATTCCCGCCGAGGTAGAACTTCCTTCTTTAAGGATCATACAAGAAGTCGAAATAAGTGATGTAGAATGGATAAGGAGCCGCTATGAGCAACTAGCCCTTATAGATGGAAAAAGTATAAATACAGTATGTCACGGTCAGCTTTATCAGAATAGAATGTCCAGAGCTTTCAACAAAAGGGTCAAACCAAGACAATTCTCACCGGGACAGCTGGTGTTGAAGGGGATCTTCGCACATCAGGATGAAGCCAAAGGGAAATTTTCACCCTACTGGCAAGGTCCACACATGGTTCACAGGGTACTAACAGGAGGAGCACTCGTACTTGCAGAAATAGACGGAGAAGTTTGGCCAAAACCTATCAATTCAGATGCAGCCAATGGATATTATGTTTAGATTGTTTACATTTCTTTCTTAGATGTAACTGGACTACGCTTGACCTGATTCCCGTTTAAGAGGGGATACGTAGGCAGCCTTGTGGGTTCAGTCACATCTTAATAAAATCTTCATTTCCTCAGAACCAAAAACTGGGGCAGAATTTTCAAGAGGACCCTCAAAATTTCAGAACAAGTCAAGTCGACGCCATCATATGCAAGACACTCAAAAATCGATTAAGTAACTGGGGCAGAATTTTGAGGACGACCCTCAAAATTCTAACACAAGGAAGTCGTAATGTCTCTAAAAGTATCACAATCATTATTTCATCTAATTTACCTAATATTATATACAACTTTGTTTAATAAAATGATTTTATTCCATCAATAAATGTGCATTTTCGAAAACTTTATTTCTGTGACATCAAGTGTTACCCATGGTAACCTGAAAAGGGCCTCCAGAGCAAAGCAAAGTAGACAAAGGCACGAACAGACATCCCCACAAAACTCACAATTTTTCTTTTAATGCAGAGACAAGGAATAGCCATAAGTACGTGCGCCTTAAAACAGCACAACCGAACTGCCAAGCGTAGACATATCTCCTGCTAAGAAATATTCTGCTCCTATTTTCTATTTTTCCACTGTATAAGGCTAAGCATCGCCTTCTCTTTGCATGAGACTAAGACCAGTCTCAAATCTTGCATGAGGATAAGCCCCGCCTCTATATTTGCTTAAAGTCTAAGCATTGCCTTCTCTTTGCATGAGACTAAGCTCTGTCTCAAATATTGCATGAGGCTAAGCCCTACCTCCAAATTTTCATAAAGGCTAAGCATTGCCTTCTCTTTGCATGAGACTAATCCATGTCTCAAATATTGCATGAGGCTAAGCCCTGCCTCCATATTTGCATAAAGTTTAAGCATCGCCTTCTCTTTGCATGAGACTAAGCCTTGTCTCAAATCTTTCATGAGGCTAATCCCTTCCTCCATATTTGCATAAAGGCTAAGCATTGTCTTCTCTTTGTATGAGACTAATCCCTGTCTCAAATCTTGCATGAGGCTAAGCCCTGCCTCCATATTTTCATAAAGGTTAAGCACTTCCTTCTCTTTGCATCAGACTAAGACCTGTTTCAAATCTTTCATGAGGCTAAGCCCTGCCTCCATATTTGTATAAAGGGTAAGCATTGCCTTCTCTTTGCATGGGACTAAGCCCTACCTCAAATCTTGCATGAGGCTAAGCTCTGCCTCCATATTTGCATAAAGGCTAAGCATTGCCTTCTCTTTGCATGAGACTAAGCCCTTTCTCAAATCTTGCATGAGGCTAAGCCCTGCCTCCATATTTGCATAAAGTGTAAGCATTGCCTTCTCTTTGCTTGAGACTAAGCCCTGTCTCAAATCATTCATGAGGCGAAGCCTTGCCTCCATATTATAATAAAGGCTAAGCATTGCATTCTCTTTGCATGAGAAGCCCTGTCTCAAATCTTGCATGAGGCTAAGCCCTGCCTCCTTATTTGCATAAAGGCTAAGCACTGTCTTCTCTTTGCATGAGACTAAGCCTTGTCTCAAATCTTGCATGAGGCTAAGACTTTCCTCCATATTTGCATAAAGGCTAAGCATTGACTTCTCTTCGCATGAGACTAAGCCCTATCTCACATCTGGCATGAGGCCAAGCCCTGTCTCCCAAATTTGCATATGGCTAAGCACTTCCTTCTCATGAGACTAAGCATTGTCTCCCTCTGCATAAGTGTTGCCCTATTCTAAACTTCGCATTATATTCTTCTCTCGGGGTTAAGCTTTGCCACCTAACAAGACCAAGCTTTATCTTGTTATCACCTCTGGTATCTGTCGTGCCCCCTTTTTCTCGTGAAATCGGGTTTATGACATTGACAACTCTTTTAATGGTTATTAAAGAGAAGAGTTGCCACCTAATGATTAAAGTGCATTAGGACACTAAGAAGAGTTTGATTTAGAAAACCAGAGATTGGGTAAGGGCTTGAAATTATCCCGAAGGGAAGGTGTTAGGCACCCCTTAGGATACACTAGTGTGGTTCCCCGCCATACTATAATTGTAATTTTAAGTAAGTAAGAGTTTCAAATATGAGGGGGTTTTCACATAATGGTTGCTAATAGATAAAATTAAAAGAAGTGAAAGGCAAGCTGAAATTTGAGAAAAATGGTTTTGAAATTCTGAAAGCTAAACAACAAAATAAACAAGGGAAGGGGGTCCTAGGTTTATAAATAATAGGGATCACCCCACACAATGTCCGGTAATCGTTCCTCGACGAGGAGTTACACGTGATATTATCGCGTGGTCATCATATCCATATATACCCTTTCCCACCTCGTTAAGGTATTAAAGCACGGAATAGTCTCGTTTACTTATTGCATGTTATTACCCGCCCCAATCCTATCAGCCCCAGAGGTACTTGGGACTACTAATCCTATAATGGAGGAAAATTTGGATTATTTGTGCTTTTAAAGGTAAAAATATTAAGGCAACAAACAAAAACACGTATAACAAGTTGGGGAGACACATAAATAAATAAGGCTCAAACAGACCTCCTTAAATCAAAGAAAGCATATAGTTTAGCATGTCTTGCATGTACTGCTTAAGGGCTGATTAAACTTAAAAGGTTGAGGCAGACTGATTTATTACATATCTCAGATAAGAAATCCGAATCAAGCCTGCCTGCTGGTTGTAATTAACAAAATATGATTTAGTTTACAAGTTTACCTTATGGCTTGCCTAAGTCTTAGACGAAACCTATAGGCATGATATCTACTCATTTCAAAAAGAAGTATGCTGATTTTAGGAAAAGAAATTGTCAGTTAATCAGGAAAGGCGAGTTTAAGTTCTGCAGACGTTAGGCATTATTGTTACCAATTTCAGACTTATAAGAAAGTGAAACGATTCAGATTTGGTTGATAGTTCCTATAGGCATACTTTCTAGGCGTTGTTGATTTTAAACATTTTTTACAAACGTAGCAAGAGTGCAGAAATCCTACAGGCATGGTATCTAAATGTTGTTATTTATTTAAACCCTATAAACAGGTTTGCCTAGTGACAGATGCATATTCAAGATTTGGATTTCTAGCATGGTATCTATATGAGATAGTGCAGAAACCTATAGGCAGGATATCTATACGAATTCAGAAATGCAGAAAACCCTATGAGCAGGATATCTACATGAATGCAGGAGTGCAAAAGCTATAGGCATTGTATCTAAACGAATGCAAAGATGCATAAAACCCTATGAGCAGGATATTTATCCCTTGCATGCATGGTTACCCCTCCCTTCTCACTAATCACCCCAAAAGTTTATTGCAAAGTTATTACAGTCCAAAAGTAAAGTAAAGGAAATACATTAGAAATTGGAAATTACAACCAAGGAGAGCCTGATTCGGACTTCCTGTATAAAGCACGAAGTAAACCAACTCCAAAGATCAAGATCCAAAGCCTTTCTCTCATTTGGATGTGGCAGAGTTCCCTAAGAGCCTCGAGTGGACTCCGGGCAGTGCTCACACCCAAATGCATTACATGATTAAGACATAGTGCAGTATGGAAGGGTCAGCCCTCAAGTATCCAAGTTCAGATGGAACTCAAGGTCCCAAGGCAAGGCTCATAGGAGGGGGGCAGAACTTAGAAGCTAAGAGTGAGTGCAAGTGCAGAGTTATGAGAAGGGTAAAGGGGAAGTGGTAAAGAGGCAAGGACAGGCTAGTGGGCATATCGAGCAATGAGAAGTGCTGGCACACCCTACAAGCCTGTTAAAACACATTGTTTTGGAAGTCAGGATCCCCTAAGGGATCAAGTCCAAACATGAACAATAACTAGCATATTGCCCTGTCCTGAACTATAACTCAAAGCACATAGAGGGAAACAGGGGTGCAGGGATTCACAACAGAAAGAGGTAAAAAGAAATTAACATGCCAGTAACATTTAACTCCACATAGACAGTAAAGTGGACATGGATGTAAAGGCTGTAAGTAAACACATTGGGATGATGCTGAAGCTAAAACTAGAACATACTAGTCTTAAAGAAACAAGTAAGAAGAAAGCAGTAGTCTTGTAAAGCCAAAGTGCAAATAGGCAGTCAGAATACGATGAGTTTAGAAGAGAATTGAGATTGTGGGGGGGAGTCTGAAGTGTAAAAGTGTTGAGTTGCAAGTGTGTCCTGGTGAGAAAGGGGTCGTTCCCTTTTATAGTGTAGAACGCAAGCAGAAATAAGGTAAGAGAATAGTTTGAAAATCAATTGTCGATCAATTACACAAGTTTTTCCTTTAATTAAGGGATTCAGATTCAAACGGGTAAAACTACTCAAGGAAAGAAAGTAGTCAAACACTTTGTGCAAAGTAGTAAATTAGAGGCAAATACATAAAGGTTATTTAAGGACAGGGTCTTGACAATACATGGTTTGTACCAATAAGGCAAGGTAATCAGTTAACAGCTAGGAAATCAGAGATCAAAGATTTGGTATGAATGAACCAAGTCAGAAAGGTGGAAAAGGTTTTAACTTAAGGAAAATCAGTAACAATCAATTAGACTTATTAAAAAAGAATTTTGAATCAATCACTAGTTTGAAAACCTCTGTGAAGAAAGAATCATCACATATATAAAAGGCATACATACACGTTTAAACATGAAAGAACTTTGTCATGCCCTTGCAAAATCAGTAGAAAGCCTAGTGTAGGAGAGTTTTAGGAAAAGTTCAGAATTGTGTGCAAACAAAGAAGTTCAAACTTAGTTTATAGACTCAGAGATTAGTCTGAAAGAGTCAAGGGTTTTCAAACAGAACCCTAGTTCAATCACATGACCAAACCTCGGCTGAACCCCCAAATTCTAGGGTTTCCACCTCGAGTCAAGTACAGAGATGAGGAAGCAATTAGTCAAAACAGGCTCAGAGATTTCTTTTAGAAACTCATGAGAAAACAAGTAACTTCAGTAGAAAGTTCAAAGCAAACAGAGTGAAGAAATTCGAAGTAGAAGAAACAGTAGAGGAAAACATGTTGAAATGGGTCTTTTAGAAGAAACTTAAAACAAGGTTCAGTAGAAGGAAAACAAAGAGACTTAAGAACTTACTAGAGAAATACAGTAGAAGAATACAGGAACACTCGAAAAGAATAGCAAAAGAACATATAGGAAAACACAGTGAGATAAACATGTGAGAGCATGGTATAGAAACACAGTAGGAAAACGAAAGATAGAAAGCACAGAAGAACATGTGTGGTATAATGAAAGCATAAGAAAGCAGTAAAAGAACATGCGTGGTAAAAAGGAAACATAAGAGCACAGTAGAGACAAGTACACCCAAACAAAAGGAAAAGAAAAGTCAGAGAAACATTTTAAGCATTTTCAGAAAACCCTAAATCAGAAAGAAGTGATTTTGAAAGTAATTTTTTAAAGAAAAGTTGGGGAAATCATTTGAAAACTCAGTAGAGCATAGATACATAACAGATCTAAAAAGATCGGAGAAAACCTCGAAGAGTTTGTGTTTCATAAGAGCCCTAGAAATGAGAAAGGCTTGGGAAAAGGTCCGATCTGAGTCGGAGAAGTCAGAACCAGGCTCGAAACACTATTGTACGCCGGAGCAAGGCCGGAGATGGCCGTAGAACCTTGAATCGGCGGAGATCTAAGCGAAAACCTTCAAGTTCAGACCTCGAATCTTCAAGTATCAAGTGTATAAGAGCAAAGGGAGGTGAGTTTAAGACTCCCATGGCCTGAGAGGCCATGGATTCCGGTGGTTTCAAGGTTTGAAGACGGTGAGAGGGGCTAGGGTGAAGGAATATTTGAGAGAGTCTGAGAGAGGAGAGGATTTCAGAGGCGGCAGGTTAGGGGAAAAAGAATTTAGGGTTGGGTGTTTGTGAATTAAAAAAGGAAAGGAATGATTGTGGCCGTTGATCAAAATGATCAACGACCTGGATCAAAAGGGGAGGCCGGGCGGGTTAGATTAGTTGGGTCAGGGGCTGGTTAAATTGAAATTGGGCCGGTCAATTTGGGATTTGAAATTGGGTTAATTATGGGGTTGATTTATGCTATAATTGAAATGAAATAGGGCTAGCATTTAAATAACCACTTTCTCCCTTTTATTTTATAAAAAATAGTAAAATGATTTCTGAAAATAAATTAAAGGTACTAACTTAATTAATAATATATAAATATTAAATTAAAAATACGGGAACCAATTTCATAGGTATAAAATGCAATTAAATCTTAAAATAGGCTAAAATTACAATTATATGCAATTTAGCCTTAAAAATACTAAATAAATTTGTAAAAATGTGCAAAAATTACCTTAGCTATATTTTGGTATAAATATGAGAATAAAATACATTAATCACCAAATGATAATTTGAGGAGCAATTATTGGTTTTTGTACTGTTAAAATAGGGTAATAAATTAATTTAAAAATTAGGAAAAATACTAAAACACTTGGGCATACTTATATATGCATATATATGCTATTTTAAAAGTATTTTGTATATATAAAATATACAGGGAAAAATTGGGTGTCAACAGTATCATGTCTCTGCATTTTATGGGCTGATGTATAGTCAACTTGTCCAAAGGCGTCATAGTCCAAAGTCATCATCCTCATAGCTTGAAGACACCATGTCATAGCTTGAGGATCTCTCAATACTACACATCATTATTCAAAGGCGTCATGATTCAGAGGCACCATTATCATGGCCCAAGAACATTATTTCATGGCCTGCGAATCCCTCATCTCTTGATTCATGGCCCAGGACGTCATGGTCTAAGGACGTCATCCTCACTATCCAAAGACAACCTTCATGGTCCTAAAGGAACTTGCATCATGTTTAAATTCTCCCAGTAATCTATACACTTGCATGCATCGTGTGTTAATTTTTGCAGGAAATCTAGGAGGTAACCATTCTTCAAACATGAGCAACCTTTGCTCCGGTATCCACTCATACCATTTATACCTTGCTGATATTTCGAACGTAAATAATTCTCATCAATTGCTCGCCTTTACTCTATGATCATTCAGATATCTGCCTTGTGATACATCCATTACAATTCAGATTCACATTCATAACTCTACATAAACCCATCCAATAATATCTTACCCAAAAGAACCAAAACATACGGTCACTCATATAACAATTCCATCAGTTTCATTCGCAGTTGGGTCCAGAACTATACACGGCCTGATTCTTGTAAAATCAGGGATATGTAGGCATCTCAGAGACTAGGGTGTGGCCTATATTTTTCAAAACATCTCGTTCGGTCAAAATCGATCATCATTTCTTTACCTGATAACTCTTTCATCCTTCCCGGGTAAAGATGGGCAACTGTTGATACTCAATTTTCCCTCATATATTTTAAAATATGCATATATATATATATTCAAAATAGTTCACATACATTTACAAACATGCACAATTATTTTTATAAATTTTAAGGCACTAAATCAATTTATTTCTGCATTTTTGTTATACAAATATTCAATAATTATCCCTCATATTATTTCTATGATGATTTGATCATCTAAACTCATCATTTATTCCTGTATAGTGGTTAAATATTTTGATTGTATTTTCCAATTACATTTGCATTTTTAGGGCTAGAATTGCACATTTTGCAATAATATCCCCCATATATATATATATATATGCATAATTATATTATCTATACAGAAAATGACTTTCTATATTTTTATAATATTAAGTAATTATTTTGAATCATTTTTATGCACAAATGAAATTTTTATCATTTATTAATAATATTTATAAATTCGTTTAATAATTTAAATTGGTATTTAAACATAGCCCCTTTCTAATTAAAATTCGGACCTAGACCAACCGCAATTACCCATGGCCCAACCCGGTTAGCCCAATACCTTACCCACTTAATTAACCCGACTCAGAACCCCCGACCAATCATGGCCATTGATCTCTGAGATCAACGATCTATACTATTCCTACCTTTTTAATTACACCCAAACCCCAAAAAAAAACCCATGTCACCCACCCCGCCACATTCAAACTCTTTCGTCTCTCACCTCTTCTCCTCTCAAAACCTAGCTTCGTAACCCTAATTCCCCCCTTCGATGCCAACCAGTTATGGAATCAACCATGGATTCCCTTACCTTATTGACTGTCTCCTATTACTGGTTAACCTATTATGGTATTACATAATCACAAGCATAACATGGCAAGTGGATCTCTTTTGCTTTGAACCAAATCTGGTTCGTTCCTTTACTTCTTTTCATCTATGTTCATTCTTCATCTCTGTATGGTGCGAATCTCTGAGATTCTTTTGATTCTGTGTTTGCCCTTAAAATTAGGTTACAAATCTTTTAAAACCTGTTTAATTTTTGTTCTTATTTTGTTAAGATCTCACCGCATGTCTATTTTCTTTGCGATTTTTTTCGGTTAAAGTTTTGTCTAATTTATTTTCCCTAAAACTAGGCTTAGATCTTTCAGATCTATTCTAGTTCCATTTATGGATGATTATCTTCTTTAACGGTCCGTATATCTATCTATGTGAATGCTATTGTGATTCTAGTCGCCAAGAATTAAGGCCCAGATCTTTTCAGATCTATTAGGGTTCCTTAATTCCGAGTATTTTCTCTTGAATGTTTCGTGTATCTATATGTATCTAAGTTATCCCTCTAGTTGTATTTGACTAATTTACTTACCTTAAAATTAGGGTTTCAGATCTTTATCTAGTCCGATTCTTTATTGCTTTTTGAATAAATCTCCTGTCTATGTTCATTATCCACAATATATGATTATTTTGCCCTTGTTTCTCTTCCGATTTTGTGGTTTAACTAATCCTAGGGTTGAGACTTTTACTCTTTCCTTTCTAGTATAGTACTGATACTTTCCTTATTCTGTTCACCCTACTTTGTTCCTTTATTTCTTCACCTTGTTTGCTGATTGATAATTGATTCTATATGATACTTACTTTATTCTAAGTAGTTCTTGCCCGATTACTCATTAATTGACTGAACTCTATGCTATCTGTCCCTAAACTAGACTTCAAATTGATCCTGGAATTATTTCTACACCTTATTTTGATCTAGTACTTGACTACAGATTGATTCCATATAATGCTTTCCCTAAATTCAGTGGTACTAGCCTGATTTTATGCAATTATATCCTGTTAATTGATTGAAGCTGACTCTAATTGAATTTGAAGTTATTCACATGCCTTATTTGTGTAGGAATGATTCATTACCTTGTTTGTCTACCTCAGTGAGCATTATTTAAACCCTTCTCCCCTTTCCCATTAGGACAACTCTCGAACTCTCCTATTCTCACTATTAAAACTTTAGATCTCTCTCTTGCTCCTGTTTTGATTTCTGTGTTAAGTGGCTATTATTTGACCGGCTGAAAGCCAAGGCCAAATTACTCTGGAACTTAACTATTACTGCATCTTTACTTTCTTTCTTCTCAATTGGTATGCCCTAACCTTTGCAATTTCCTTTTCTATGTTTTGTTTGATTAACCTATTTCAATTCCTAGCATGATTCTGTCCTCTATCCGGTAATTTGATAATATTGTTAATATAAGACTAAGGCATTTAGAATAACAGGAATCCTCTTATAAGTTAGTTTAAGGTTTGATCTGTTTGTTGGCTTTATATATGTTCTGAACAATGAGCATGTAAAGAACTATGTTTGTGCCTAATTCATATGTCATGTCTGTTCAATTCAAATGCTTCTGCCTAATTGCTTCTGTGACCGAGCCATGACTGTTTCAAACACTAGCATAAGTACTTATCGTAATCAGACTTCACTATGTTTGAACTATATGCTGAACCTGAACCTGGTTTGTTTTTTTGGAGCAGTTCTGCCTGTAACTCCATATTCTAAACTTTCTCTCTTCTGAAAATTGAACTATTTCAAAACTTGACCCTCACCCTTTATGCATTGGTTTTCCAAACTCCTATATTTAGTCGTTTAGGTTCTCCACACCCCCAGTGTGAGCACTGCCTGGGGTCCTTGAGACTCATTTGAACTCTAACACATTGGGGCTGGTTTTCAAATATTTTATGAACTCTGTGCTAAATGTATGGTTCTAGTGCGAGCATTGCCCCGGGTCCCTAAGGCTCTTAGGGAACTTTGACACACTGGAAGCCTGGTTTTAATGTGCTATGAATGGATCACTGTTATGCTTCAGAGTTGTTGTGCTTGAAGGCCTGGTTACCCGGTTTAGATTGGGCCTATGAAGGCTCCCTATAGCGCAATCGATACTATTATGTAATTCATTGATTATGGGCTGTAATAATATTTGTAACAACAAATTGTAAAAGTTGAGGGTCTATTCTTATATCTTTTGTTAAAATTGGGTAGAAATCATGCCTATAGGAATTAGCTATGTTGATTGAGTTATATGGGTACTATATTGTGTTTAGAGATCCTTCATATAGGATTTTTTTCATGATCATTTTCATGCTAGAAACCCTGCTTATAGGACTTCACGTTTTATTAGAAATCTTGTTCATAGGATCTACACATATTTTTCAACTCAATGCGCATTAGTGACCATGCCTATAGGACCTTGTTTGCGTCAAATATACTTCCTAGCAACCTGTTAATTTCTGTCTAAATACAATTAATAGATATAATTCCTATAGGAAATAAAAATCGGTTTCAAACCTAGAAATCATGCTTATATGATTTAAACCTAATAGATATCATGCCTATCGGGTGAAATCGGTTCTGAAACGTAGATATCCTGCCTGTAGTAGTTTAAATCAAGTCAGTAAATAGAAATCATGCCTATAGGAGTTTAAGTCAAATTCAGCAATTAGAAAGCATGCCTATAGGATCTAAAAGGAATAAAACCGTCTTTATGAATTAAAATCAGTGCAAACTCGCGGAAATCATGCCTATAGGATCCTTTTAGTCTATTCTGAATTCAAGCGCTCTTGTAAATCATTTAGGCGATAAATCCATAGAACTTGTTAATGATTATGGGTTTAAAATTGTGACACACTACTGCTTGAAATCCCAGATCCATGTTGGATAAAATCAGTAGGCAAACAAATAGGTCTTGATGCTAGCCTTAATAAAACTGACTTTATACCCTGTTTTCTTTCATAGATATCCTACCTATAGGATTTCTAAATTAATAAGTTTGTTGGTTCAATTGCATGCTATGTTGCTGATGTGTGGAGGTTAATATGAGCCTATACTTGCTCTTTATCTGAAAGTCCTATTTGCTTTTTTTGTGTGTCGCCTATATTTCACATTTTTAAGTAACATATATTGGTCTAGAACCATCCCGAATAGAGGTCCTAATACCTCCAAGACCATAGATAAGGGATGGGTGATGCACGCATAGGGTACGATTTAAAATCAATTAGTGCGCTTAAGTAACAACTTGAAGATAGTAATTGTGTAGTAAAGGAAATGATAGCCCATGCGCTAATGCTATGAGTAAAACCCCAACTTGAGGGAGTTGCAAAGCATTGCATGGAATGATTCTATAGGCTAAAAAACTTAGGACCACCCCTATACTCCTGTGTAAAAAAATAAATTGCATATTGTATTTGTCCAAATTGTTTTCTTCCCTTTTAAGACTAAATCGCTTAATTTAAGTTTGGCGGGAACCCACCGTTGTGGACCTCGAGGGGTGCCTAACACCTTCCCCTCTAGGTAATTTCGAGCCCTTACCCGATCTCTCGTGATGTACATCGGTTATTTGAGTTAATTGCTCTAGGTGACCTAACGCACCTTAAATCCATTAGGTGGCGACTCTGTCAATTCCAATTCCCTACCCTTATGGAAAGAAGTTGTCCCAGAAATGTTGAAACTTAATTTCACGAGAAAAAGGGGGCGCGACACCAGATTCAGGAAATTGTAAAAAATGATTGGCTGTTTAATTTCCGCATTTTTACATAGAATATATCTGTTATTTAGTTTGTTATTAATGATATTGTTTAAGTTGTTAAAATAAGGTAAAAATGTTCTAACATTGGCTTGCCTAGCAAGTGAAATATCAGGCGCCATCACGATCCCGACAGTGGAAATTCTAGGTCATGACAAGTTGGTATCAGATCACTAGGTTACATAGGTCTCACAAGTCACGATCAAACTTAGTAGAGTCTGGAGGATTGGTACGGAAATGTCTGTACTTATCTCCCAGAGGCTATGAAGTTTAGGAACAAAATTTTACTTTTATTCAACTCTGTCGTGCGGATTTTGTTTTCTAAATACTGATTGAACTCTCCTGTTCTTATTATCTCGCAGATGGAGAGAACGTGCACCGCTTCTTCAGTTGAGCAGCAGCCAAAGCCTCCAGCAACAGCTCCTACGAGGGGCAGAGGTAGAGGCCGAGGCCGTGCCAGAGGCCGAGGTAGGGGCAGGGCACAACCCAGAGCTCGAGCGGTAGCATAGCTGTAGAAGCTCAGGTAGAGTTGGATGAGGAGGTTCCAGCTCAGACTATTCCTGTCGGACAAACTCAGGTCCTAGAGGTGTTTATTACCACCCCAGTGCTTCAGGATGCTTTGTTCTGATTGGCGGGCCTTATGGAATGTGTGGCCCAGACTAGCGCATTCCCCATGGCACCAGTCGTCTCTTAGGCTGGAGGAGGAGCTCAGACTCCTGCTACTCACACTCCAGAGCAGATGGCTTCCCAGTTTCATACTCCAGCAGCTTATCCAGTCAAAGTAGTTCATCCGGTTGCTGCGGCACAACCCGGTGAGGGGTCAACTATGTCTTTTGAGGCATTTTGGAGATTGAATAGGCTTACCAAGCTCTTTCGAGTCCATTTCAGAGGTGCTACTTTAGAGGATCCCAAGGAGTATCTTGATAGCTGTCATGAGGTTCTTCAGAACATGGGTATATTAGAGACCAATGGAGTTGACTTTGCTGCTTGTTAGATGATTGGTTCTGCCAAGAAATTGTGGAGGGAATATTTGTTGACCAGACCAGTTGGGTCTCCTGCTCTTACTTTGGACTATTTATCTCATCTCTTCTTAGAGAAGTTTCTGCCTATCACCTTGAAGGAGAAGCGCCACCTTCAGTTCGAGCATCTCGAGCAGGGCAGCATGACTATTACTCAGTATGAGACTCATTTTGTATATTTGGCCCATCATGCTATTCTTCTGCTTCCTACTGAGGGAGAGGGGGTAAGAAGGTTTATTGAGGGACTTTCTTAGCCTATTAGATTCCAGATGGCTAAGAATACTGAGAGCGAGATTTCTTTCCAAGATGGGGCCAATGTCGCCAGACAAGTCGAGATGGTTCTTGGATAGGGAGGTCAGGGGTCAGATAAGAGACCTCGTCATTCTAGTGGATTCAACAGCGCCTTATCTGGAGGTAGAGGTACTTTTAGCAGAGTCTATCCTCTCAAGCCGTTCTATTCAGCACTTCAGTCCTCCTATAGTGCTTTAGGGAGTCGTGATTCTTTTGTGCCTCCTTCTAAGCAGCCAGCATATAGTGCACCACCAGCTCATATCAGTGTACCTCTTATTTAGAGTTATTATCATGGTCAGCCGGCTTGCGCAGGTTAGTCTCAGTTTATACAACCACAGTATAAGGATGAATGTTTCGAGTTTATTGGTTTTATGCATATTCGGAGGACATGTCTGAGATTATTGGTGTTCAGCCATAGCATCAGGGTTCTCATGCCATGGTTCCGACACCAGTTGCTGGACCGCCTGCTCAGCCAGCAGGAGGTAGGGGTCAGGTGGCTAGATGTAGGAGCTAGACTGTTAGATGTGGAGGTCAAGCCGTTAGAGGTGGAGGCCCGCCAACTAGAGATCGTCCTAGGGATATGGTTCAAAGTGGTAGGGCATAACCCCGATATTATTGTTTTCTAGCCAGGCCTGAGGCTGAGTCATCGGATGCTATCATTACAGGTACTATTTCAATTTGCAGTAGAGATACTTCAGTTCTATTTGATCCGAGGTCTACTTACTCCTATGTGTCATCTTAGTTTTCTTCATATTTGGTTGTGCCTCGTGATTCTTTGAGTTCCCCAGTATATGTGTCCACACCTGTAGGGGATGCTATTATTGTAGATCGTGTATATCGTTCGTGTGTGGTCACTGTTGGGAGTCTTGAGACCAGTGTAGACCTTCTACTCTTAGATATGGTGGATTTCAATGTTATATTGGGTATGGATTGGCTGTCACCTTATCATGCTATTTTGGACTATCACGCCAAGACAGTGACATTAGCCTTGTAGGGGTTGCCTCGATTAGAGTGGAGAGGGACTCATGGCCATTCTACCAGTAGGGTTATTTCTTATATGAAGGTTCGATGTATGGTCGAGAAGGGGTGTTTTGACTCTTTGGCTTATGTTCGTGATTCTAGTGCTGAGGTTCCTTCTATGGATGATGTGCCTGTTGTTCGTGAGTTTTTAGAGATATTTCCTACAGACCTGCCGGGGATGCTGCCTGACAGGGATATTGACTTTTGTATTGAATTGGCTCCGGGGACTCAGCCTATTTCCATTCTGCCATACTGGATAGACCCACCAGAGTTGAAAGAGTTGATGGAACAGTTGTTGGATTTGCTTGATAAGGGCTTTATTAGACCTAGTGTCTCGCCCTGGGGTGCACCAGTTTTGTTTATGAAGAAGAAGGATGGGTCTATGAGGATGTATATAGATTATCGGCAGTTGAAAAAAGTAACCATCAAGAACAAGTATATGTTGTCAAGGATTGATGATTTATTTGGTCAGCTTTAGGGTGCCAAGGTGTTTTTGAAGATTGATTTGAGATCTGGCTACCATCAGTTGGGGATTAGGGCATCTGATGTCGCTAAGACAACTTTTCGGATGCGGTATGAGCACTATGAGTTTCTGGTGATGTCCTTTGGATTGACCAATGCCCAGTAGCATTTATGGATTTGATGAACTGAGTGTTCAAGCGTTATTTGGATTTCTTTGTGATTGTGTTTATTGATGACATCTTGATATAATACCACAGTTGGGAGGAGCATGAGCAGCACCTTAGGATAGTGCTCAAGACTCTAAGGGACAGTCAGTTGTATGATAAATTTTGAAGTGCGAGTTTTGGTTGGATTCAGTCACTTTCTTAGGCCACGTTGTATTAGGAGAGGGCATTCAGGTAGATCCTAAGAAGATTGAGGCAGTCAAGAACTGGCCTAGACCCACTTCAGCCACGAAGATCAGGAGCTTCTTTGGTTTGGCGGGTATTATGGTCGATTTGTGGAGGGGTTTTCATCTATAGCAGCCCCGTTGACCAGGTTAACCTAGAAGGCTGCCCAATTCAGATGGTTGGATGAGTGTGAGACGAGCTTTCATAAGCTCAAGACAGCTTTGACTACAGTGCCGGTGTTGGCGTTACCATCAGGTTCAGGATCTTATACGGTATATTGTGATGCCTTCTGTGTTGGGCGTAGAGAAATATTGATGTAGGAGGGCAAGGCGATTGAATATGTGTCTCGGTAGTTGAAGGTTCATGAGAAGAATTACCATGTCTATGATTTAGAGTTGGCAACCATTGTTCATTCACTGAAGATTTGGAGGCACTATTTTTATGGCGTATTATGTGAGGCTTTTACGGATCATCGTAGCCTTCAGTATTTGTTCAACCAAAATGATCTGAATTTGAGGTATAAGAGGTAGTTAGAGCTATTGAAAGACTATGATATCACCATCTTGTATCATCCCGGGAAGGCCAATATAGTGGCCGACACATTGAGTAGGAAGGCAGCGAGTATGGGAAGCCTTGCATTCATTCCAGTTGGTGAGAGTCTACTAACATCAGATGTTCAAACCTTGGCCAATTAGTTGGTGTGGTTGGATATTTCAGAGCCCAGTCGTGTTCTAGCTTGTACATTCGCTCGGTCTTCCTTGTTTGGGCGTATCAGAGATCAGCAGTATGATGACCCTCATTTGTTGGTCCTTAGGGACAGAGTGTGGCACGGTGGTGCTAAGCAGGTTACTATCAGAGAAGACAGAGTTTTGAGAATGCAGGGTCATGTATATGTGCCTAATGTAGATGGGCTTCATGAGTTGATTCTTAAGGAGGCTCATAATTCTCGGTATTCTATTCACCCGGACGCCACCAAGATGTACCAAGACCTGTGGAAGCATTATTGTGGAGGAGGATGAAGATAAATATATTTTCTTACGTAGCTCGGTGCCTAAATTGTCAGCAGGTGAAGTACGAGTATCAAAGACCCGATGGTTTGCTTCAGCAGATAGAGATTCCTAAGTGGAAGTGGGAGCGTATAACTATGGACTTTGTTCTTGGACTCCCACGGACTTAGAGGAACTTTGATGTCATTTGGGTAATTGTGGATAGGCTGACTAAGTCAGCACACTTCATTCCTGTGGCAATTACCTATTTATTGGAGCGGTTGGTAGAGATTTATATTCGTGAGATCGTTCGTCTTCACGGTGTGCTCGTATCTATCATTTCTGATTGAGATATGTAGTTCACCTCGCACTTCTGGAGGGTAGTGCAACATGAGTTGGGTACGCGGGTCGAGTCGAGCACCGCATTTCATCCTCATATGGACGGGCAGTCCGAACGTACTATTCAGATCTTGGAGGATATGCTCTGCGCTTGTGTTATAGACTACAGAGGATCGTGGGATGAGTTCTTGCCCCTTTCATAGTTCTCCTAAACCAACAGCTACCAGTCGGGCATTCAGATGGCTCTCTTTGAGGCATTATATGGTAGACGGTGTAGGTCGCCAATTGGGTGGTTTGAGATGGGGGAGGCTCGATTGTTGGGTACTGATCTAGTAGATGAGGCCTTGGACAAGGTCAAGGTTATGTAGGATCGACTTTGCATAGCTCAGTCCAGGTAAAAGAGTTATGACGACTGTAGAGTTTGTGATGTGGCATTCATGGTCGGTGAGAGGGTGTTGCTTCAGGTGTCACCCATGATGGGTGTCATGAGGTTTGGGAATAAGGGCAAGTTGAGCCCTAGGTATATCGGGCCTTTTGGGATTCTCGAGAGAATGGGAGAGGTGGCTTATAGACTTGTGTTTTCTCTAGGGTTATCAGTAGTTCATCCAGTATTCCTCGTGTCGATGCTCCAGAAGTATCATGGTGACCCATCCCACGTGTTAGATTTCAACTATGACCAGTTGGATAAGGATTTGACTTATAAGGAGGAGCCAATGGCTATTCTAGCCCGGCAGGTTCGTCAGTTGAGATTAAAGAGTTATCCTTCAGTTCGAGTGTAGTGGAGAGGTAGGGAGCTACTTGGGAGTCCGAGTCGGACGTGCGGAGTAGATATACCCACTTATTCACCAGTTCAGGTACTTTTCTATGTCTATTCGAGGAAGAACGGTTGGTTTACAGGTGGAGAATGTGATGACCCAAAAGGTTATCTTATGTTTTAGAACTCGATTCTATGTTCTTTAGCCTTAAAATACCATTTTTACCCTCTTCAATTTACGTGCGTATTCTGGGCATATTTACGGAAAGATTTTATGTTGAAAGTTGATGAAAATAATAATGTTTGCCTTAAAAGATAATTTTTGTTCACTTCAGTCAATGTTTTGAGTAAACACACCCGGACACGTGTTTTGATGGTCCTGGTGGGTCCGTAATAAAATATGGAACATAGATATATGCCTTAAACCGAATTCCGAGGATCCTAGTGTTACGCCCCGCAGTATTACGCTGATGTTATGCTCTACAGTAATATATTACAATGATGTTACCCTCTGCAGTAATATATTACGATGATGTTACGTCCTGCAGTATTATATTACGATGATGTTACGCCTTGCCGTATTACATTTAGATGATGTTACGCTTCGCAGTATTAAGTTACGACAGTATTACACCCATCAGTATTACATTACGGTGATGTTACGCTTTGCAGTATTAAGTTACGACGATCTTGCACCCTAAAGTATTGTACGTTAAATTTGTCGTAAGGTAATTGACATCAGTCCTAGTAAAAGATTATTTGGAGATTATAAGAATTATGCTATTTCACAAGTGATTAGTAAATTCGTGAAGGTGAAAGGGGGAGCAAGTCAAAGAAAATGAATTTTTTCCAAGTTTGGCATTTTGAGGTAAAATACAGCCCGAGCTAAAATATCCGGTATTTATAGACTAGTATCATACAAGGTACCATATGACCATAATAGTAAGATGTATAAGGTATTCCAAAAGTGAGTAATATTTTAATGAAGTGTGAATAATTCTCAATTTTGCGGGTAATTGATTAATTACCAGGTAACTGGACATTATCTAGTTAATTGGGGATATATTTGGATAAGATTAATCTGTCCCTCCCCATCCCCCCCCCCCAAACAAAATCGTGGAAGCCATTAAGCTAGCCAAATATATGACTAAGGGTCATATTAACCTAGGTGGCTAACTAAGAGAAATTGAAACTTAATAGGTAAGCTTAATACAAGCCTTTGTTCCATCCTTTACATTAGAGAACAATCAGAACTTAGAAAAAGTCTTGTTTCCTATTTTCATTTTGGACGTTCATATCCAAAGAACAAGAAACTTATACCATTTTTCTTAGTCTAGAATATGTTAGGAACAGAAGATAAATTCAGTTCGTGAAGGCTTCCAACGTAAAGATTTTTACGGTGCTAATGGAGTATGGTGCAATCATTTCCAAGAAATATTATACGAATTTTCCCCTACTCCAGGTATGTTAAGGCTATCCTTCTTTCTTTTGGCATGATCTAAACGACACAAACGAAACGTGCAAATGTACAAATCCCATAAATGACTCTATTCATATAAGTATTAGAGATATCTATGTTCTTGAATTTCCATGTGTCATATTATTCTATCATCTGTTCATGGGTCTCAGAAAATACGTAAGTTGAAAAAGTTTGCTTCATGATATTATTCAAAGGCATAATGATCGTATGACATTCCGAGAGATTTTATTAACGTACTTTTCATGCATTGCATTAATGTACATTGACCCATGACCAGATGGTGATATATACGCGTATATATGTATGCGTATATATATATATATGGGATATGGGAAAGGTTATGGCGTTATATATGCACCACCACCTGATCAGCTGGTATATGTTGATGATTTTGCCCATAGTGGCCAAGATGATATGATGGGATGCCCTCAGAGGCTGATGATGTTATGAAACATGTACCTATGCATGACATGACATTCATAAGCATATGTATGACACTATAAGTATTTTATGATTTACAAAGTTTTCCAGACTTATAGGTTAAGTCAATTACTCTATATTTCCTACATGTTTGTTATGTACTTATTTATGTGCCTTACGTACTCACTATATTATTTGTACTGACGTCCCTTTTCGCCTGGGGACACTGCATTTCATGCCTGCAGGTCCTGATAGACAGGTCGAGAGCCCTCCAAGTAGGCTATCATCTCAGCGGAAGATGTTGGTGCACTCCATTTGCTTCGGAGTTGCTTGTTTGGTTAGTATGGTTTAGATGTGTATTGTTTGGTATGGCGGGACTCTGTCCCGACCTTTACGAAAATTATGTGTTCTTAGAGGCTTGTAGATAGATGTCATGTACGTAAAAGATTGTATGTCCTTGTCGGCCTATGTTTAGTACACGAGTGATTATTTTGGTCTTATAGGCATGTACTTCATATGTATAAATTTGTATTCCCTCATGCTTTACTCCGGTTCATTTACCTATGATGGAATAATATGAAAGATATGTTACGTAGGTACTCGGTTGAGCAAGGTACCAGGTGCCCTTCGCGGCCCATCGGTTTGGGTCATGACAAAAGTGATATTAGTGCAGTTCTTTCCTAGGGAGTCTACAAGTCGTGTATAGTAGAGGCTTGTTTATGGGTGTGTCGTGCACCACACTTATAAGCAGGAAGCTACAAGGCATTTAAGACTGTCACTTTTTCTTCTTACTCTAGATCGTGTGGTAGAGTTCACTTATAACAATTCAAATTCTGAAATTCTATTTTATTCGTTATAAGACAATACCTACATCCGGAAAGAAGATTGGAAAGAGAGATAGTTGTATAAGAGCTGACTCAGAGGAATTGGATTTTTGTATGATGCCTGCGATAAGTAAATGTGAGGTGTTTAGTAGATCATGGGTGAACTGAAAGGTGTAAGTTTCTTGATAAGAAGCCTTAATGCAAGAATGTTTATCCATCTTTATGGTGAAAGACAATGAGAGATTAAGAAGATAAATACAAGTTTCAACAAGCAAAAGAAGCAAGATGAAGAAGGGTACAAGGCGCCCAATTAATAAAGGTTAACAACGTTTATAATTGAGGTAGAGGAATATAAGCTTTTTGAGTTATATTCAATAGTAACAGAGGTATATACAATTGGTCGCACCCATTCCAGATATGCCCTATGGGGGTTAACAGAAGTAGAAGATATGATGGATGAATTGTTTGCGTCAGTTGGCATTTCCGAAGGATATTGCAAATGTGCTAATAGATTTCTTTATGAGACACCCAGATGGTACACTATAAAATAGTACAGCTAGATATGAGTACTACAAAGATAGGAACTGGAAGACTTGAAGGATAAATATTAACTTAGTATGGCTCCCATCCCTAGTAGAACGAGAATGCTTGGCAACCCGAAGAGCCAATGGATGAGCAAAGGGGAGCTAAAAACAAAAGGATATCTTCTTTGAGTTTTCAGAATAAAGTAATAGGCATAAATGTTAGTGAGAAATAAGAAAAGAGTTTATGAAGCACTATGAGTAAGATATGATACAAAGATGAGAACGGTAGATCAAAAGATGATAGTATTACAGAATCTATAGGCAAGTGAAGGAAGAGACGAGGGGTGACAGGCCTTAGAACAACAAAAGAGTATATGCCACACAGTCATGTCCTCATTTCAAGAAATAAGTTCGCAACTCTAACGCGATTACCAAAAGGAAAAGTTAGACCCCAGAGTAATAGAACAAGTATGGATTGGTGAACAAGATAAACTAAACATAAAGTAGAGACTGAGTGATTCATAACAGTCGGCATCATGAGAGTTTTAGATTTTGTTTTGGGGATAATAGAATGGAGAACAGAAGAAGATCCATGATGAATTCAGAGAATGGTCACTCAGGGAGACGCTTCCCTAAAGCAAGCAATATGAGCAAAGTTGAGCTTAAGGGACTGTATGTGCCAGTTACACTAAGTGTCACCATCGTGAGTGAGGAATTTTGTTATCCTTGGTACAAAAGGATTACCGCAAGGCGAGTAAGGGTCATTGATGTTTTGAAAGGACATCAAAGATGAAGAGGAAAAACATCTATAGGTAGGTCGTCATAGCTCCAAGTCTTAGTACTCCCCTAAAGGTGGAAATACAAAAGAATAAAGGAAGAATGAGATAAAAATAAGAAAGGAATGAGATTGCACCTATCTAGATGTTACAAATATGCTATGATTCTAGAACGTTATGTAAGCACGACATCAAGGGAAAAAAAGTAAGGGTTCTTTCCTGGGATATTATTGATAGATAAGGAGCCAGTACGTGAGGTAAGTTAAGACAAAGGAAGTAACCCAAGAAAGATTACGCGGAATATGGACATGAGAATGGGCCAACAAGCAGTTAGTAGTTGATTCAGAAAGAGCCTAATAATGACTAGACAAGAAGTTACAGACAAATCAGTAGATTATAGAAGATAAATATCGTAAACCCCAACATGGAGAATTTAGTCTCGCAGTAATGTCATTATAACACTTGAGATATGTTCAAATAGGAGATGGGGTAGTTAAAGGTACCGTATAAGTGTTACAGAGATAAAATAAAGTGCCACTGGAAAGGCAGTCAAAATATCAGTTCAGAAGCAACCCTACATGAACAAGGGCGTGGAGATAAGTAACTACGGATAAGTATAGGCAAGGAATGACATCAGAAGGCCTGTCGAGTATACAATGTAATAGGCTCACAACTTTACAAGAGTCAGAGGGTCTTCCCTAAGTACTATGACGAAAGACTAGCTGAGGAAATAAGGACGAAGGCTTCAACCTTGGCACAATGACCAAAAGAGGAAATGGTCGTGTGACAATAGTCTCAAAACAACATTGTATGCACTCCCTAAGAAAGTGGAACCTATAGTGGCTAATGAACAGGGAGTAAAATCAGAAGTGATATTCGGGATCATATGAGTTGTATGGAATTTCAAATATGTGGGCACTAAGATAAGCTAAGTATGGATGCAACAACGGGGCAGAAAGATCAGGAAAAGTAATAGCTTACGTTTAAAGAAATCTAAGATGAAAAAAAAGGTATTATTCTCTCAATGATTCAGAGTTGTTTACGTTATGAACGCGTGTAAAGGTTTGGATTTTTATACATTCAGCATATACAGCCATAGAAGATTCTGGTATATGTTAAAAGAAAGAAATAAGCCCAGGTCGCAGACAAAGGATTAAGTTATTAAAGGATTGTATCATGCATATCTCATAGCGCTATAAAGGGCTAAAAGTAATAACTAACACCATGTGTTGTAGATTGGAAGATAGCTTAAAGCCTATATAAAGTTTGACGAGAGGAAAGAGAAAACTAAAGAGTTACATCGACTAAGTAAATCAGGAGTTTGCTTACTGAACCTAGAAAATTATGGACATAGTGATTGAGAACATAGAAGAATCACTCTTAATATTGAGGTGCAAAAGAGCTATCACAACAACCATATTCTACGACTCTACGATAAAGCCAATTAGAAAATACGGTGCCTCATAAGAATTCAGTATGGAACTCCCATCGGATTGTATAGGCACCAGAGGTGCAAGTATTATAATAGAGTTTTAAATTGTGTATGTGAATTATACCTATATGGAAGGAAGGTCATGAAGGAGATAGAAGATGTGATACGAAACTTTAAAGTACATAAGGTAAAGGTAAACGACGTACGAGATGCAGATGGTTGTGAATAGTCCATACTTCGGGTAGAAGGCTAAAAGCGCGGGGATTCAATATCCAGGATTAATAGTGGCATCGTCAGTAGCATATCCTCCAGCCTATGGTCTATGTATTGAGAAGCCTGATTTAAGAGAATAAAGAAGAGCCAGAGACGATGTGATGTCTTGCTTGAAGAAAGGTTGCGAGTAGTATAAATGGATATGTCTAGGTCGCAAGCTGAAGTGTTGTAAAGCGACAAGGTTTGTCATGACCCAAACGATGGGACGCGACGGATGCCTGAGTCCTACCTGTCAAACACCCCTAAGCATGCGTCTAGGATATGAACCTGTATGAAATCTATTGAATTACGAAGGTAACATACATGAAGGAAACCTGCCAACAAGGCATATTTACGTATACATGCAGAATATAGTGTGCAAGCCGGCAAGGCAGCAATAGACAACTATACATCCATTAACTGAAAGCTGACAAGGCCACATACAACTCAACTAGACATACTATCTACAGACCTCTAATAGAAACATAATTGTACAAAGACGGGACTAAGCCACGTCATACCCATATATATATATAAACGTATCGTACCAATATCAAAAGCAGCTCCAGATTAAATGGAGCACGCCAACTCTCGTTGATCTGGGATCCTATGAAGGGGAACCATCAGCTTGCCTACCTGCACCTGCGGGCATGAAACGCAGGCCCCGTGAAATAGGGCATCAGTAAGAAAAATGTAATGAGTATGTAAGGCATGCAAAGTAGTACATAAAGACATAGATGAAACATGGAATATAGAAACACATCTTTAAATTTGAATAACTTTATAAATTATGAAATGTTTATAATTTCATGCACGTGCGTATAAATGTCGTGCCATGCATTGGTATGGGTGTACATAATATCATCAAGCCACTGAGGGCATCCCATCAATCATCTCGGCCACTGTGGGCACATCAACAACACATACCAGCTGATCAGGTGGTGGTGCGTATATAACTTCATAACCTCTTCTCATATCCCATATACATATACGTACATATATACGTATATATAACGTCATCTGAGTCATATTTCAGCCACTATAGGCAACATCATCATCATATATCAGTTGATCAGGTGGTGGTGCGTATATAACACCGTAACCTTTTTCCCGTATCTTATATAAATATAATATACATATATACGCGTATATAACGCCATCTGGTCATGGGTCAATGCACATGTATAAATGAGTGAAATGCATGAAAAATACGTAATAATCTCAATATTTCTTCCAGATAAACTTTTTCAACTATGTATTTTTCTAAGACCCATGAACAGAAGATAATAATATTTTTCATGGGGAATCAAGAATATAGACACCCCTACTATATTCATGAATAGAGTAATTTATAGAAATTGTGTGTTTACTCATTCTTCGGTATAATTAGACCATGCCAAAAGAAAGAAGGGATGGCCTTAACATACTTGGAGAGGCTGCTGCTTTAATACCTTCATTATCACCCTCGTAAATACCTTCAAAAATATATGCTATGGGAAGAAATAACCCCACAATTGCTTCATTTGTAAAGTAAAGGGTCAGTAACTCGTTGATTTCGCTAAACACGTGAGGTCCTGTTTGAGGAGAAATTGGTCTGATTCTTATCTTGTGGAAAGTGTTAATCCTTTGGAACTAATGTCACTACAACCCCACCAGACATTTAGTAAAATTTCATTCTTGGTTGTTTCTTTGTTGATGAATTTGAAGTAGAATTCCAAATCAAGTATGCATCAGACATAAGGGCTTACTTTACACGTAAATGTCCTATAATCACTTAACGGACACTAACCCTATATGAATCCTTAGTCATATGTTTGGTAACATTTCATGTTGCCACGTTTTTTTTTTTGGAGAAAAATTATTAATCTTTATCCCCTTTATTAGTTAACTGGTTAATGTCCTATTACCTAGTAATTAATCAATTACCCGCATAATTTAAAAATCACCACAAATTAATTATAATTCTATTTATTTTTAAAATACT
This sequence comes from Nicotiana sylvestris, assembly GCF_000393655.2. Classification (NCBI taxonomy): domain Eukaryota; kingdom Viridiplantae; phylum Streptophyta; class Magnoliopsida; order Solanales; family Solanaceae; genus Nicotiana; species Nicotiana sylvestris. The sequence goes on along the minus strand of NC_091064.1, from coordinate 115,332,155 downwards.
TCATATATACTTTATATATTATACTACCGTGGTCATATGGTACCTTGCATGGTACTAGTTCATAATTATCGGGTATTATCGCTCGACCCGTATTTTATTCCAATTGTCCACTTTCAACGAAACTCATTTTCTTTAATTTGTGTACCCCTTTATCCTTCATAACACTTATTTATCGCTTGTTATAAATAGCATAAGTACGGTAACGTCAAGATGATCTCATCCTCGAGTCTCCGTCAGTTAACTGAAATTAAAATTTTAACTTACGAAAACGCGAGGTGTAACATCCTTCCCCCCTTAGAAACATTCGTTCTCGAATGTTCAACTCCCTGTGATCTATATTACTTTGGCAGGTAGTCTCTGTAACAATACCACTACCAACTCTCCCCGTAGAAGCTTAATAAGCGAACGACGCACGGGACCATAATTATGAATAACGACAATGGCCTCACATGACCAACGACAATAACCAACACAAGAATTTATACACATACCTTATGATTATGACGTCTCAGTCGGATCCTTCTTTTGAGGAGGAAATAAGTAGTAATATCTTGACTTCATGTCTTCCTCGGCCTCCTAAGTCACATCTTCCACATTATTGTTTATTCAAAGTACTTTCACCGAAGCTACGTCTTTAGTTTTCGATCTCCGAATCTGTCCGTCTAATATAGCAATGGGAGTTTCTTCATATGATGGAAATCTGTGACCTGAATGTCGTCAACTAACACAATTCTAGAAGAATTTTCGATACATTTACGGAGCATAGAGACATGAGAGACTAGACATACAAACTCCAAGTCTGAAGACAAGTCTAACTTATATGCTACCTGGCTTACTTTGCTTATGATCCTCTATGGTCCCATGTACCGAGGGCTAAGTTTCCTTTCTTTTTGAACCTCATGACAGCTTTCATCGGTGATACATTTTTGGAATACCCAGTTGTCCACCTGAAATTCTGAGTCTCATCGTCGATTATCCGCATAAGCCTTCCAACAGCTTTGAGCTGCCTATACATTTTTTTATATGCTTAATTCTCTCGATTGCCTACTGTACCAATTTTGGTCCTACTAACGTATTTTCCCCAACATCGACCACCCTATAGACGACCTACACTTTCGTCCATTAGAGCTTCGTATATAGTCATCTGAATACTAGAATGGTAACTATTATTATATGCGAACTCAATAAGCGGAAGATGATCATCCCAGCTACCTTTGAAGTCTATTACACAAGCTCGTAACATATCCTCCTGTGTTTGAATAGTACTCTCATCTTGTCAGTCTGTCTAGGGATGAAACGTTATACTAAGACTTACTTGAGTCCCCAATCCCTTTTGGAAGGACCTCCAAAAGTTAGCTATAAATTGAGCTCCTCTATTTGAGATAATAGATACAGGGACACCATGCAGTCGTACTATCTCCTTGATATAAAGCCTCACATAATTCTCTGAGAAATATGTAGTTCTAACGGGCAGAAAATGGGCTGACTTTATAAGCCTATCAACAATCACCCATATCGAATCAAACTTATGCTGGGTAAGAGGTAAACCTAAGATGAAGTCTTTATTGATTACTTCCCATTTCCAAGTCGGAAACTCCATAGCTTACAATAACCCATCGGGTTTTTTATGCTCAATTTTAACCTGCTGACAGTTAGGACACTGAGCAACAAACTCTGCTATATCCTTTTTCATTCCATCCCACCAATACACTTCCCTGATATCATGATATATCTTTGTTGCTCCTGGATGGATAGAATAATGAGAATAGTGAGTTTCTCCCGTAACCTGCCGACGCAGCACTACAACATTAGGCATACACAATCGTCTTCGATATCTGAGGACCCCATCTTGTGTAAGTCCAAATGGTGTCTTCTCCTTCTGAAGGGTGGTATCCCTATAATGAACTAACACAGGATCCTCGTACTGGCATTCCTTCACTTCAGTTACTAACGAGGATGTTGTCGTATCAGGAATAGTAATTTCAATATCACATGAGTCTAGTAATCGAATTCCAAGACTAGCTAGATGATGAATCTCATGGGCTATTTCCCTCTTCTCTGGCTGTAAATATGACAGGCTACCCATCGATCTACGGCTGAGGCGTCGTCTACCACATCTGCCTTCCCCGTATGGTATAAAATATCAACATCATAGTCTTTAAGTATCTCCAACCATCTTCTTTGAAGTAAATTCAATTCCTTTTGTCTGAAGATATACTGGAGGCTCTTATGATCCATATAGATATCAAGTAGTGCCTCCACATCTTTAGTGCATGAATCACTGCGGCTAACTATAATAATTCTTCAAGTGATTTCTTAGTGTTCTAGAAGCATAAGCCATAACCTTACCATGATGTATTAGCTCACGATCCAATCCAATGCGTGAAGCATCATAATAGATAACATAACCATCGTTCCCTTCTAGGAGCGGTAGAACCGGTGCTGAAGTTAATCTGTTCATTAATGTCTAGAAACTCCATTTGCAAGCATTGGTCCGTTGAAACTTAGTTGCCTTCTAAGTTAACTTACATGGGTATCCTAATTTTTTGCAATTCAGGAAATTCCTCTCTTCGGAGGCCCAAACTTCATCCTTTATCCATCACAATTACATTGTTATCCCACTATTAAGGCAGCATTTCATCTATTCTAAACGTTACTAGTCTTAGACTTATTTGAGTTCATTCAGGCTATATTGAGCCTTCTATAACTTAGAGAAGCCATCATCTCTCTTATGAGCTTATCCCCAAGGACTTATCCAATCTCGTTACCTTTTCACTCATCTTTCTTATCTTTTCTCCCATCTTCCTAAACCTTGTCGCTCTACCATACTTTAGCTTGCGACCTACACAATATATTTATACTTATTCGCAACTTTTCTTCAACTTCTTTGCATCATAGATTTCCTTATGTTATTCCAGAATATTAAGCGAGACACCACATACCACTTTGGTTGAAGGTGCTTAGAAGAGAAGAAAATTCTATTACAAGTTTACTGTAATAACCTGCCAAACGGAGAAGCTACGAACCTTCGTCGGTCTTGTGGGTCTAGGTCAAGTCTTCAATGCCTCACTCTTTTGTGTATCACCCGGATGCATTCACCCGAAATGATATGACCAAGGAGATCTACAGAGTTCAACCAGAATTCATAGAGAATTTTGCATACAACTTTCCTTTTTGTAGAACTCTGAGCACAGTACACAAATGATCTGCATACTCAGCCCGTGAACGAGAATATACCAATATATATCGCTAATAAATACAATTATGAACAGATCTTAAAAAGGTCCTGAAAACACGATTCATCGAATCCATGAAAATTGCTGGGGCATTGGTCAAACCATACGACATAACATGAAACTAATAGTGCCCGTATCCGGTCCTGAATGTTGTTTTCGGAATATCTTCCTCCTTAACCCTTACCTGTTGGTACCCGGTCCTCAAGTCTATCTTTGAAAAACACTTGACACCTTGTAACTGATCAAATAAATCCTCAATCATCGGGAGCGCGTACTTATTCTTGATCGCCACCTTATTCAACTGCCTATAATTAATACACATTTGTAAGGGACCATCCTCCTTTCTCACAAACAACACAGGTGCTCCCCATGGTGACGTACTAGATCTGATAAAACCATTTTCAAGCAAGACCCTTAGTTGTTTCTTTAACTCGTTCAGCTCTACGGGGCCATTCAATAAGGGGAATAGATATTGGATGAGTATCTGGTAGTAGATCAATGGAAAACTCAATTTCTAGCACTGGCAAAAGACCCGGAAGTTCATCAGGAAAAACATCGGGAAACTCACTAACCATTGGGATGGACTGAATGGTTGGTGACTCTACTTATGTATCCTGAACCCGAACTAAGTGATAAATACAACCCTTATTGATCATTTTACTTTCTTTGAGATAAGAAATAAATCTGCATTTCGGCAACGCCGTATTACCTTCCCACTCCAAAACAGTCTCCCCTGGAAATTGAAATCGCACTATCTTTGATCTACAATTGATGTTAACATAACAAAAGGCCAACTAATCCATACCCATTATAGTATCAAGTTCTACCCAACTGAACACCACGTACCTTATCCTTGTTTATTATCAAATCTATCACGGGCCATTTCGGGCCAGATCCATATATATAGGTAATAATATTAAAACTTAACTCGCATAACTAATTTAGAAAAAGGTTTATATACATAGGGGTAGACTAGGCCGTAGACATATCATACCCAAAACAATATAGAGGATACTATCTGCAAAACCTCTAAGTAAGCATATAATAAAGAAGTCGGGACGGGCCTCCCTACATCCTCATAAAACAACCTAACACATTTAGAACCCTGACTTGGCAATATTTCAAGAAGAGGTGGAACTTACCAACCAAAAACTGACACTTGGGGAAAGTCTATAATAAAGGGTCCTTGCCTCCTCCTATATAAGAACCTCGATCGGACACACTTAGAAGTGGAATCTTCATGTCCTTATCAGTTACCTTCCTCCTCTTGGCCCAACTACTATCTTCTTCCTCTGTGTATCCCATAACATACACCAATGAACCTTGATTGATGGACTCCCAAGACTGTGGACTGTCCTGAACCTCAAAAGAGCTGGTGTCCTCAAATACCTTGACATAGTTTTGAGCTTGAGGGAATCCCGGCTGTGACAATCCATGCACTACTCCCCTCATACCCTGAACAATGGCTATGAAACTAAGGGCCTTGGCGAGGTCAGAACTTATCTCACCCCATCTACTGCCGAAGTGGTCGAAACAACTCGAACAGATGACTCATATGGATCCTCGGATGGACCCTCCTTAATAGAACCCATGATCTCCGATGAGTCTGAATCCATAATATAACATATCTCTCTTTCTAATACCTTCATAGCCTTCTGACCCGTACTAGCAGCTGTAGTCTTCGGAGGCATCGCTGAAGACGTAACACATCATTAGGAGCATGAATGCTTATATAGCATTATCTAAGATAAGAAGAGAGGATAACATCTTATATGTCTCGTAGACTCCAATCTATAAGTGTGGTGCAAAACACACCCATAAATAAGACTCTACTAGACACAGTCTATGGACAACTCTAGGACCGAATTGCTCTGATATCACTTTTGTCACGACCCAAACCGATGGGCCGCGATGGGTGCATGAGCCCTACCTGTTGAATACCCCTAAGAATGTGTCTAGGATATGAACCTGTATAATATCTATTGAATTATGAAGGTAACATACATGAAGAAAACTGCCAACAAGGCATATGTACATATACATGTAGAATACAGTGGGTGAGCCGGCAAGGCTGCAATAGACAACTATACATCCAATAACTGAAAGCTGACAAGGCCACATACAACTACACTAGACATATTGTCTACAGACCTCTAATAGAAATATAACTGTACAAAGACGGGACTAAGCCATGTCATACCCATATATATATATATATATATATATATATATATATATATATACAAACGTATCGTACCAAAATAAAAAGTATCTCCGGATTAAATGGAGCACGCCAACTCTCGTCGATCAGGGATCCTAAGAAGGGGGACCGTCAGCTTGCCTACCTCCACCTGCGGGCATGAAACGCATGCCCCTTGAAATAGGGCGTTAGTACGAAAAATGTACTAAGTATGTAAGGCATGAAAATTAGTACGCAAAAGATATATATGAAACATAGAATACAGAAACACATCTTTAAATCTGAATAACTTTATAAATTCTGAAACATTTATAGTGTCATACATGTGCGTATAAATGTTTTGCCATGCATAGGTATGGTTGTACATAATATCATCAAGCCACTGAGGGCATCCTATCATATCGTCTCGGCCACTGTGGGCACATCATCAACATATACCAGCTAATCAGGGGGTGGTGCGTATATAACGCCATAACCTCTTCCCATATCCCATATACATATAAGTACATACGTGTATATAAAGTCGTCTGGGTCATATTTTAGCTAATGTGGGCAACATCATCATAATATACTAGTTGATCAGGTGGTAGTGCGTATATAACGTCGTAACCTTTTTTCCGTATCCCATATAAATATAATATGTATATATTCGCGTATATAACGCCACATGGTCATGGGTCAATCCACATGTATAAATGAGTGAAATGCATGAAAACTACATAATAATCTCAATATTCCTTCCGGATAAACTTTTTTAACTGTGTATTATTCTGAGACCCGTGAACAGAAGATAATAATATTTTTCATGGGGAATCAAGAATATAGACACCCCTATTATTTCTATGAATAGAGTGATTTATGGAAACTGTGCGTTTACTTATTTCTTCAGTATAATTGGACCATGCCAAAAGAAATAAGGGAGGGCTTTAACATACCTGGAGAGGCTGCTGCTTTAATACCTTCATTATCACCCTCGTAAATACCTTTGAAAATATAAGCATTGTGAAGAAATAATCCCACAATTGTTCCAATTGTAACGTATAGGGTCAGTAACTCGTTGATTTTGCTAAACACGTGAGGTCCTGTTTGAGGAGGAATTGGTCTGATTCTTGTCTTGTGGAAAGTGTTAATCCTTTGGTAACTAATGTCAACTACAACCCCACTTGACATTTATTAAAACTTCATTCTTGGTTGTTTCTTTGTTGATGGATTTGAAGTAGAATTCCAAATCAAGTATGTATCAGACATAAGGGCTTACTTTACACGTAAATGTCATATAATCACTTAATGGACACTAAGCCTATATGACTCCTTAGTCATATGTTAGGTAAGATTTCATATTGCCACGTTTTTTTTTGGGAAAAATTATTAATCTTTTTCCCTTATTAGTTAACTGGGTAATGTCCTATTACCCGTTAATTAATCAATTACCCGCATAATTTAAAAATTACCACAAATTGCTTGAAATTCTATTTATTTTTAAAATACTTCATATATTATACTACCGTGGTCATATGGTACCTTGCATGGTACTAGTTTATAATTATCGGGTATTATCGCTCGACCTGTATTTTATTCCAAATTGTCCACTTTCAATGAAACTCGTTTTCTATAATCCGTGTTCCCCCTTTAGCCTTCATAACACTTATTTATCACTTGTTATAAATAGCGTAAGTACGTTAACGTCAGGATGATTTCATCCCTAAGTCTACGTCGGTTAACTAAAAATGAAATTTTAATGTACAAAAACGCGAGATGTAATAAGGTTTTAGGAAGACAGGAATACGGATAAGAAAGGGTAGTGAGAAGATGACGAGAATAGATTAGTCCTCAGGATTAGGCACATGAAAACAAGGGAGCTAATGGCTTCTCTATGTTATAGTAAGCTCAGTATAGCCTGAATGGACTCAAAGGAGTTACTCTTCATAAGTAGCATTTAGAAGAGATGGAATGTTGCCCTAATAGTAGAATAAGGGTGTAATTGTGATAGATAAAGGATGACGTTTGGGCCTTCGATTGAGTAATGATTTAAAAAAAATGGATTCATGAATTGTACATGATTAAAATACCCACGTAAGAGAATCACCTTGGGATGCTATAGAATACGGTTATTGAAGTACAATATCGCCGCTAAGTGGATCAGGAAAATTACTTCGAATATTCCTTGATGTAACGTAAGCCCTAATGGCAAAGTATTACGTAAGAAGTTTTAAGTTATCAGTGGTATATTGTAGATCAATATTGAGGTGAATCAACAATGGATGGACAAAAGTCACAAAGTATAAGATGAGATTAGGCTGTCATTCTAAAGATGAGCAGTAATGAGGAAGCATTAAAGGACTTAAATTTATACATGTGGAATAAACAACGAGAGTAAGCTGGGATGGCTAAACGGACATATGCAATAAGACATAGCAATATTCGTGAACTCAACAAAGTACCGAGCGAAGAACTTCAGTATACTCATAGATTCCCAAAGGGACATCTTATCAAGCTCTACATATGAACCCTAGAGATTGGGCACACTTACAAGGTCAAAATCGTACAGGCTGCATGATGAAAGGTAGCAACAGTTACAAGATTGGAAGGATTCCGACTACAAGTTGTGGTGTAAGAAGGAGGCCTAAGTGGGGAATGCCCTGGACTTTGGACTTATTCACAGAACAGTTGCCTAGATAGCAAGGGAAGTTCTAAAGTATTTGGAAGATATTAGTTATGAAAATGATAAGTGCATCAGTTAATATTCGAGGACGAATGTTCCAAGGGGGGAATAATGTTACGCCCCACAGTATTACCCTGATGTTATGCTCTGCAGTAATGTATTACGATGATGTTACCCTCTACAGTAATATATTACGATGATGTTACGTCCTGCAGTATTATATTACGATGATGTTACGCCTTGCAGTAATACATTACGATGATGTTATGCTTCGCAGTATTAAGTTATGATAGTATTGCTCCCAGCACTATTACATTACGATGATGTTACGCTTTGCAGTAATAAGTTACGACGATCTTGCACCCTAAAGTATTGTACGTTAAATTTGTCGTAAGGTAATTGACATCAGTCCTAGTAAAAGATTATTTGGAGATTATAAGAATTATGTTATTTCACAAGTGATTAGTAAATTCGTAAAGGTGAAAGGGGGATCAAGTCAAAGAAAATAAATTTTGTCCAAGTTTAGCATTTTGGGGTAAAATATGGCCCGAGCTAAAATACCTGATATTTATAGACTAGTACCATACAAGGTACTACATGACCATAATAGTAAGGTGTATAAGGTATGTGAAAAGTGAGTAATATTTTAAGTAAGTGGGAATAATTCTCAATTTTGTGAGTAATTGATTAATTACCGGATAACGGGACATTACCTAATTAATTGGGGATATATTTGGATAATATTAATCCTCCCCCCCCACAAAAACGTGGCAGCCATTAAGCTAACCAAATAGATGACTAAGAGTCATATTAACCAAGGTGGCTAACTAAGAGCAATTGAAACTTAATAGGTAAGACTTAATACAAGCCTTTGTTCCATCCTTTACTTTAGAGAACAATCAGAACTTCGAAAAAGTCTTGTTTCTCATTTTCATTTTGGACGTTCATATCCAAAAAACAAGAAACTTATACCATTTTTCTTAGTCTAGAATATGTTAGGAGCAGAAGATAAATTCAGTTCATGAAGGCTTCCAACGTAATGATTTTTACAGTGCTAAAAGAGTACGGTGCAATTATTTCCAAGAAATATTATTCAAATTTTCACCTACTCCAGGTATGCTAAGGCTATCCCTTCTTTCTTTTGGTATGATCTATACGACACAAACGAAATGTGCAAATGCACAAATTTCATAAATGACTATATTCATAGAAGTATTAGAGATATCTATGTTCTTGAATTTCCATGTGTCATATTATTCTTTCATCTGTTCATGTGTCTTAGAAAATACGTAAGTTGAAAATGTTTACTTCATGATATTATTCAAAGGCATAATGGTCGTATGACATTCCGAGAGATTTTATTAACATAGTTTTCATGCATTGCATTCATGTACATTGATCCATGACCAGATGGCATTATATACACGTATATGTATATATATATATGTGTGTGTGTATGTGTGTGTGTGTGTGTATGGGATATCGGAAAGGTTATGGCATTATATACACGTATATATGTATATGGGGTATGGGAAAGGTTATGGCGTTATATACGCACCACCACATGATCAACTGGTATACGTTGATGATTTTGCCCACAGTGGCTGAGATGATATGATGGGATGCCCTCAGAGGCTAATGATGTTATTAAACATGTACCTATGCACAACATGACACTCATATGTATATGCATAACACTATAAGTATTTTATGATTTACAAAGTTTTTCAGACTTCCAGGTTGAGTCAATTACTCTATATTTCCTTCATGTCTATTATGTACTTATTTATGTGCCTTACATACTCAGTATATTATTTGTACTGACGTCCCTTTTTGCCTGGGGATACTGCATTTCATGCCCGCAGGTCCTGATAGACAGGTCGAGAGCCCTCCAAATAGGCTATCAGCTTAGCGAAAGATGTTGGTGCACTCCATTTGCTTCGGAATTGCTTGTTTGATCAATATGGTTTAGATGTGTATGTTTGGTATGGCGGGACTCTGTCCTGACCTTTACAAAAATTATGTGTTCTTAGAGGCTTGTAGATAGATATCATGTACGTAAAGGATTGTATTGTCTTGTCGGCCTATGTTTAGTAACCAGTGATTATTTTGGTCTTATAGGCCTGTACTTCATTTGTATAAATTTGTATTCCCTCATGCTTTACTCCGGTTCATTTACCTATGATGGAATAATATGAAAGATATGTTACATTGGTACTCGGTTGAGTAAGGTACCGGGTGCCTGTCGCGGCCCATCGGTTCGGGTCGTGACACCTATCTCGAGTTATGATTTTTTGTAAAAAATTGAAAGACTGAAAATCTAATGATTTTAAGAATTTGGATATGGTTTGATCTTGTTGGTATCGGGCTGTATTTTGGTTCCGGAGCCCGATACAAGTCTATAATAATATTCATACCTTATCTATGAAATTTTGTGAAAAACAGAATTGATTTGACGTGATTCGGATGTCTGGTTGTGAAAATAGGAATTTCAAAGTGTTCTTGAGAATTTGATACAATTTGGTGCTAAATTAGTAGTTCTAGGTGTTATTTTGGTGATTTGATTGTACGAGCAAGTTCATATGATGTTTTTAGACTTGTGTGCACTTTCGGTTTAGGGCCCCGAAGGCTCGAGTGAGTTTCAGATAGGCTACGGAGTGAAATGAACTTAGAAACCATAGCTGGTGTGCTTCATGTCTATAGATCTCACATTTGCGAGGTATGGCTCACAAATGCGAGCCTCGCATTTTCGAAGAAGCATCTCAATTGCGAGCATGGGCTGGGACTGGGGACTCTCTCATTTGCAAGGTTACTATCGCATTTGCAGTATATTGTTCACATTTGCTAAGGCAGTAGAAATGTGACAGGTTCGCATTTGCGATACCTTTCTCGCATTTGCGAGGTTCACAATTGCAAAGCTCAGGTCGTATTAGCGACATCTGCAGTTGGTAAAAACTTGACTTAGATAAGATTTTTGCTCATTTTTCAAAACATTCAAAACAAGAAACCCTCTAGACAATTTTCCAAAGACTACTTCTTTCCCAAATCATAGGTATGTGATTCTTAACTCATTTCATTCAATCTTTTATTTCATTTTACAAGATTTCAACCTAAAATCTAGAATTTCCATGGTAGAAATTGGGGTTTTAGGCAGAATAGGGAATTTTTGGGAAATTGGAATTTGGACCTCAATTTGGGGTCGGATTTCGAAACTAGTTACATATTCAGGCTCGGGGGTGAGTGGGTGAATGGGATTTGGTCCGAACCTTGAGTTTTGACCAAGCGGGCCTAGGGTCGATTTTTGACTTTTTGGGGAAAAGTTTGGGAAATCTAAATTTATGTATTGAAATTGATTTCTTTAGCAATATTTGATGTTATTAAGTTAATTATGGCAATATACGAGTTGTTCGGAGGTGGAAACTATAGGAACAACGATAATTAAGCAATCAGTGGCATGTGAATCGAGGTAAGTGTTGTGTCTAACCTTGACTTGAGGAAATTAGGAACCCTCAGACTATGTGATTATGTGAAATCCATGTGAGCGGCGTTGTAATGACCCGGTCGGTCGTTTCATGAGATATAGCCGAGTTTCCCCCTTTTCTGCTTCTTTTTGTGTTTTTCAACTGTATTTTATCACATCGTGTTGGTTGGTTTAGGTCCGGAGTGGATTCGGAGTAGAATGAGACATTTAGTCTCCTATTTAGAAGCTTAAGTTGGAAAAGTCAATTGGATGTTGACTTATGAGTAAACGATCTCGGATTTGGATGTTTATGGTTCGATTAGCTGCATTAGGTGATTTTGGACTTAGGAGCGCATCCGGAATGTAATTTGGAGGTCCATGGTAGAATTATGCTTGAATTGGCACAAGCTAAAAATTTGGCGATTTTGGTCGGCAGTGGAAAATTTGATATCGGGGTCGGAATGGAATTTTGGAAGTTGGAGCAGGTTTGTAGTGTCATTTGTGATGTGTATGCAAAATTTGAGGCAATTCAGGCATGTTTGGTAGGTTTCGGCGTCGTTTGCGAAATTTGGAAGTTTAGAAGTTCTTAGGATTGAATTCGAGGGTAATTTGGTGTTTAGATGTTGTTTTGAGTGATTAGAAGGTTCCACTATCTTCGTATATTGATATATGACTTGTTGGTGTGGTTGGTTGAGGTCCTGAGGGCCTCGAGTGTGTTTCGGGTGGTTAATAGATCAAGTTTGAAATCAGAGAAATTGCTGAGGTTGGTAGTTGCTGGTGTCATCGCACCTGCGATGGGTTTGGTCGTAGAGGTGAAGCCGCAAGTGTAGTGGGTAAGACGCAGGTGCAGGATTTTATTGGACTGGAGAGAATTGCAGGTGTGAGGGGTGTGTGCACCTGCAAGCCCGCAGAAGCGAGTAGTTGCCCGCATATGCGAAAGAGATGAGGTCGGGAAGTTGCTGCAGGTGCGAGGTCATTTCCGCACTTGCATGGTTGCCAATGCAGATGTTGATCGCAGGTGCAAAGTTGATGGGTTTTAGTCGTTTTCCGCAGGTGCGCAAGTTTTGGCACAAATGCGGCACCACAGGTGCGCATATTTAGCCATAGGTGTGAAAGACTTGGGTAGAAAGTATAAATAGCACACTTCGCGAATTTTGTCTCATTTCAACCATTTCAAGTCGGTTTTTGGAGCTTTTGAAGTGATTTTGAAGAGGGATTCAAGGGGTTTCCATTGAGGTATGTTGCTTGAGATCTAATATTCCTATATATGGTGTTTTCCCGTTGTTTTATCATTTAATTAGTGAAAATTATGGGTGAATTGTGAGGTTAGGGTTTGGGATTTTGGAGAGTTTGATGTGAGGATTTGAGGGACCAAATGGTGTTGGATTTTGATAAATTTGGTATTGTTAGACTCGTGAGTGAATGGAATTTCAAGTTTTTTAATTCTTGTCGGATTTTGAGACGTGGGCCCGAGGGCTGGGTTTGAGCCGATTTTTGGATTTTTGTCTAAATTGATAGTTTTTCTTGTGGAATTCATTCCATTAGCATATATTGATGGTATTTTACTAATTATGATTAGATTTAGAGAATTTGGAAGCCGAATCAACGGTCAAGATCATGACACCCCGGATTGGTCTAAATCAAGTCCTAAGGGTATGAAACCCCGGATTTTTGTGCCATGTGACTATTTAGAGGTGACGCACATGCTAGGTGATGGGCGTGTTGGAATGTACCGCTGGGGATTGTGACTTGGTCCTTCCCGTATCATTTGTAAAGTTGAATATTTTGTTAAAACTATATACTTCTTATGTGTTTTAGAAAGAACTTCTGTAAATTGGGTTGGATGCCATGTTTAGGCCTTATGCCAGTGTTGTTTGGACCCTAAGAGGTCTTTTCTTGCTATCCTCTCATTGTTTTTGATTGAAACTCTACACTCAGTCATGTTTATACATATTTACTACATAGCTCATCCTCTATTACTCTATTTTTGACGAATTTTGTAAATGTTATTTTGGGCTGAATAATTTGATTTCTGAGAGCCTGAGAGGCTGGTGAAGTTTATGAATGAGTAAGGCCGAGAGCCTCATTAATTGCCATGATTTGGCTTGATATAGTGCTTGGGCTGAATGAGTTCCTCTGGAGTCTGTACACCCCCCCAGTGAGTGTAGGTACCTACTGAGTACGAGTGCCGAGTACCGAGTGTTGAGTGATTGGGGGAATGAGTGATGGTGATGTATGCCCGAGGTGTGCTGAGGGGCTGGTTTTGATTTCATTATTTTGCTCACCTCTACATTGAGCCTTTATTTGAAAACTGTTGAAAGAAAATGATTTTATGGGAACTAGATTTAAACGAGATGATTTGATTCAAACTCTGGTTTTAAAAGCATGTTGTATTTTACGGAGTTTTTGTGATATGAACTTTACTTGCATCATTGCTCGTCACTACTTCTCATTATTTATTTACTGTTGTTACTTACTAAGTTGGCATACTCACGTTACATTCTACACCTTGTGTGCAAATCCAGGCGTATCTGGACATAGCAGTGGCTGTTGACTATTCCAGTTGCAGATTTTATCGGAGACACCAAGTTAGCTGCCCGACGATCGCAGCCCTGCTCTTCTCCTTCTTATCTTCCTTTAGATGTATTTAGTTATTTTCTAGACTATGTTAGTCTTGGTATTTTCAGACAGTTGATGTAGTTTCTCATGACTAGTGACACCCTGATGTTGGGCTTTTCTTTTCCGCACTTTTGTTTTGATTTTAACTCGTTTATGAAGGCTTACTATTGAATAGTTTAAAATTATCTTTGAAATGAAAAATATCGAATTGTTTAGGTATTGTGTCGGCTTGCCTAGTACCACGATAGGCGCCATCACGACAAGGTTAGTTTGGGTCATGACAGCGTATATGCGAGGTGACGAGTGCTTATACATCGCCAAATTATCGGTTTTCCCTGACTTACTGCTTTCCTTTAATTGTTTTTTTCCCTGTCTTAAATTGTTATATGATCTAATTATTCTCAATGCTTAACTTCTACGTGTCAATCAATTTCTTCTCCTGTTAACAATATTATTCTCCCCATAGGTCCCCTAATCCCTGCTATTTGCTTAATTTGAATTGTTGTACCTTCAAAATTGTAAATGGTTGGATTGGTCTCGTTGTGTAGTATTATTTGAGTAGAGTTGATATTGATCAAGGTTTCCTTTGTTTGGTTTAGTTTGTTATTTATTTATCGTAAAGGCCTTGTGATTTAGAGTATAAATTGATTGTGCACATTGAGTGTTTGGTACTGATATGGTGGGATCGGGTTGCATGCCACAGCAGGAAGAATAAGGGAGGATTAATATGGTGGAATAAGGGTGAATATGCTTATACGGTGGAATTGGGTTGCACGTTGCACCAGGTGGAATAAGGGTGGATTGACAAGGTGAAATAAGGGTGAATTATCTTATTGTTATTGATATATGGTGGGATCGGGTTGTGCGTCGCAACATATAAATATCATTTACTGTTATTGTTATAGTTACAATTGAATAAGGGAGGATTTTTGTAACGACCTGGCTGGCCGTTTCATGAGTTACCGCTCCATTTACCCATTTCTGCTTCTTTATGTCTTGTTTAGCTGTATTATGTGGTATTGGGTTTGTTGATTTGGATTCGGAATGGTTTTGAAGAGGTATGAGACACTTAGTCTCTTTTGAGTAAGCTAAAGTTGGAAAAGTCAACTGGATGTTGACTTATGTAAAAAAGGTCTCAATGTAAATTCGGATCGTTCGGATAGCTTCGTTAAGTGATTTGGGACTTAGGATCATGATCAGAATGTATTTTGGAGGTCTATGGAAGATTTAGGCTTGAATAGGCAAAATTGGAAATTTAGCATTTTCCGGTCGGCAGTGGAAATTTTGATATCGGGGTCGGAATGGAATTCCAGAAATTGGAGTAGGTCTGTTGTGTAATTTGGGACGTGCGTACAAAAATTTAGGTCATTCGGATAAGGTTTGATAGACTTTTTGATCGATTGCGAAATTCAGAAGTTTTGGAATCCTTAGACTTGAATTCGAGGGTGATTTGATGTTTTGATGTTGTTTTGAGTGTTCTAAAGATTGGAACAAGTTTGAATGATGTTATGGGATATTTTGGCATGTTTTGTTGAGGTCCTGAGGGCCTCAGGTGAGTTTCGGGTGGTTAACGGATAAAATTCTTGGTTTGGAGAGTTGCAAATTTTTCTGGTTTCTGTTGCAAAGATTTGTCCATCACGTTCATGAGAGGGCTCTCGCATTTGCGAAGGGATATGGATTAAGGCAGGTGAGTTACTCTTCGCGTTAGCGAAGGGTAAGGCAGAGTGTGCATCACGAACATTATGTAGGTCCCGCGTTCGAGTAGGGAAGTTGGAGCAGTTGGGGCCCTGGTAGTTTATTCATTGCGTTCGCGTAGGAAGGGCCACGTTCGTGAAGGCTTGGACAGCTAAAGTTTCGCATTCGCGAGGTGGTGTTCACGTTCGCAAAAGAGGAAAGAGATTGAGCTGGAAATTTGTGCTTCGCGAACGCGAGGCTTTGACCGCGTTCGTGAAGAAAGGGAGCACCTAGACAGAATGTTTAAATAGAGGTCTTCGCGATTTTTAGCCCATTTCTCACCATTATTGAGCGGTTTTGAAGCTTTTTGAGATAGATTGAAGAATGATTCGAAGGTAAATACTTGGAGGTAAGGTTTTTGAACTCAATACTTGATTCTACGGTGATTTCTAACTAATTAGACATGAAATTAGTGGGATTTAAAGCCTAAAATTGGGGAATTAGGGCTTGAAATTGGAGAGTGTAAATTGGGGATTTGAGGGGCCATTTGAGGTCCGATTTTGATGTTTTTGGTATATATGGACTCATGGGAGGAGGAGGATTCTTGTGATGTGATTTTTATTGAATTTCGAGATGTGGGCTCGGGGGTCAGGTTTTGACAATTTTGGAATTTTTGAGTTAATTTGATAATTTTCATATAGGTTTCATTTCTTTAGCGTATATTGATGGTTATATACTGATTTTGGTTAGATTCGGGGCATTTGGAGGCCGAATCGAGAGGCAAGGGCATCGCGGGCTAGAGTTTGGCTTGGCTTGAGGTATGTAACACTTCCAAACTTGGTTCTGAGGGTTCGAAAACCCGAACTATGTGTTCTATGATTTCTATTGAGGTGATGCAAATGCCAAGTGACGGGCATGTGGGAGTGTACCATGAGAATTATCGCCTGGATCATTTCATGGCACCGCTTAGTAACTCTTTCTTCTTGATATCCGTGTTTCTATCATGTGATTAAGTAAATGTGTTGTGAAACCATGCTAGATATCCTGTTAGGGCTTCACGCTGATATTATTAAGACCCGAGAGGTCAATTATTGTTGTCAAATCATTAGCTTTATTGATATTCCGTACTCAGTCCCGTTCATGCATTTTATATCATGTCTCAGTCTTGATTATTGTTATTTGTCACATCATACCTTTATTCGGGCTAGTATCATGACATTGTGAGCCTGTGTGTGTGAGACTGGAGAGTGATGACTGAGTGACGCTGAGAGCCTGGTTGTGAGTGACAGTATATGGGATCGGGTTGCACGTCGCAGCCATTATGTTGATGATTATGATAGCGCTTGGGTTGTAGGAGCCCCTCCGGAACTTGTAACACACCCTAGTAGCGCAGTTGATGATATTGAGGGATGGATCTTCCCTGGACATAGATCTTGTCCGAAGTATTTATACTTGGAGATGGATCATCTCCGCAAGGCCGGAATAGCCTTTCTCGGTACTGGATGACTGCGGTGAGTGATATATATATATTCCGAGATGGATCTTACGTGGGTCGGATGGCCATATACAGTACCGAGTGGTTGAGCACTTGTGAGTGGAGGTACACAAAATATTGATCATGTTATCTATGCATTGGTACATAGAGATTTCCTAAGCTTATTACTCCGTATTATTTAGACTACATTTATTTACTGTTGAGGTTTTGCCTGAACTGCAAGCATGTCTACTTTTCTGTACAGTTAAATGATATTTCCTATTGAGGTTTGGTTCGTCACTACCTATCAGTCCATAGTTTGGACTTGTTACTTACTGAGTTGGTATACTCACGTTACCCCTCTGCACCTTGTGTGCATATCCAGGTATCTCGGGTCACGGTAGCGGTTGCTGATTATTTCAGTGGTGGATTTTCTATGGAGATAGCAAGGTAGTTTCCTGGGGATCGCAGTCCTGCCTTCTCCTTCCTTATCTTCCTCTTACTATATTTGTTGGATGTTCTCATACTATGATAGTCTTTTTTATTTCGAACACTTGTAGTATTTTGCTCATGACTTAGTGACACCCGAGGTCGGGCTTGTATTTTTCCGCTTTATTTTGACTTTTACTTTATACCTTTTATTGGATTTCTGTTAAAAACATGGTTTTACTTAAGTTTTAAATGAAACTTGGAGTATTTGGAAATAAGTTGGCTGGCCTAGTTTCATGTTAGGCGCCATCATGACCGTGCCGGTTTTTTGGTCGTGATATGTTGGTATCAGAGCCTGGTTACATAGGTCTTATGAGTCATGAGGAGGTTTAGTAGATTCTCGCAGATTAGTACGGAGACGTTTGTACTTATCCTCGAGAGGTTGCAGAACCTTTAGAAAAAACTATACATTCTTGAATTCTTGTCATGTGAATCTGTTGATTATGGTACTAAACTTCTGTTATTCTATTCTCTCACAAATGGTGAGGACGCGTGCTACCGGTCAGGACAAACGACCACTAGTACCACCAGTTGAGGCCACTAGGGTCTGAGGTCGCGGTCGAGGTTGTGGTAAGGGCAGGGGTGTGGCCCGTAAAGTAGCTAGGGTAGCACCTATAGATCCACCAGCCGCCCCAGTTTATGATCAGGCTCCAGCGGGGGATTCCCCAGTCCGGCTCAGATTCTGACTGTGTGCACCAGTCTTGCTCAGGCGATCGCAGTTACTACTACAACAGCTGCTTCTTAGGCCGGGGGAGGCATTTAGACTCCTGCAACCAGTACACCCGAGCAGGTTATTCAGGGAGTGCAGATACCGAAGGCACAACTAGCCCAGCCAGTTGCACCTGCTCAGGATTATGTAGTTCCAGTTATGCCTGATGACGAGCAGCATCGATTGGAGAGGTTTGGTATACCTCAGCCTCCGACTTCCAGAAATGTAGAGGGCGAGGATGCCCAGGGTTTCTTGGACAAATGTTAGAGGATGTTACGTACATCGGTTATTCTGGAGACTGGTGGGGTCTTATTTACCACTTTTCAGTTTTCCGGAGCTGCCTTCACTTGGTGGGAGGCTTATGAAAGGCATAGGCCTATTGGTGCAACGCCCCTTCCCTGGCAGTAGTTCTTCGCTCTCTTCGTGGAGAAGTATGTGCCATAGTCCCACAGTGAGGAGCTTCGCAAGCAGTTCGAGCAGTTGTGTCAGGATGATATGACCATGACACAGTAAGAGATGAGGTTCTCTGTGTTAGCCTGTCATGCTATTTTGTTTGTTCCTACAGATAGGGAGAGGATCAGGAGATTCGTGGATGGCCTCGCTTATCAGTTACGGATTCTTCTGACCAGAGAGAAGGTGTTTGGTGTTTCTTTTGAGGAGGTGTTTGACATTGCTCGAGAGATAGAGTCGGTTCGCCGCCAGGAGCGAGTTGAGAGGGAGCGAAGAGGCCTCATTGATCTGGTACTTTTTGTGGTGTTCCTTCGGGGGTTAGTTTTAGCATGATTGAGGCTGTCCATTCAGACATGCTCAGCCACCCCGTTCGGTCCACCGTGGTGTATCATCTAGCCATGGTTCTCACAGTTCACATCAGGGTCACTCGTCTCTCAGTGCCCTTCCAGCTCAGAGTTCGACCCAGGCACCATCAATTCAGGGCTCATCTATACCTAGTTCTTCTAGTTGGCATCCCGGTGTGTGGGGCTACCTTTAGTGCCCACCACCATTTGACGGGAAAGTTTGCTTCGAGTGTTGAGATTTGGGCCATATTAAGAGGTTTTGTCCTCATCTTATGAGAGGTTCATCTTAGTAGAGGAGTCAGCCTTTGACTTCAGCACCAGTTACTTCCTCACCCACTTAGTCAGCTAGGGGTTGCCCTAGAGGGGGAGGTTGATCAGGTGGTGGTCAGGCCTATTTCTATGCCCTCCCAGCCAGACCAGATGTTATTGCTTCAGATGCTGTGATTACAGGTATTGTCTTAGTTTGCCACAGAGATGTCTCTGTATTATTTGATCCTGGTTCCACTTTTTCATATGTGTCATCATATTTTGCTCATTATCTGGATATGCCCCACGAGTCTCTTGTTTCATCTCTTCATGTATCAACTCCGGTGGGCAATACTATTGTTGTGGACCGTTTATATTAGTTATGTGTGGTGACTATTGAGGGTTTGGATACCCGAGTGGATCTCTTGTTGCTTACTATGGTTGATTTTGATGTGATATTGGGCATGGATTGGTTATCTCTGTGTCATGCTATTTTGGACTGTCATACTAAGACCGTGACATTGGCTATGCGGGGTTTCCACGGATTGAGTAGCAAAGTTTGACGAATTATGTTCCCAGTAGAGTGATTTCATTTCTGAAGGCCCAACGAATGGTTGGGAAGGGTTGTCTTTATTATTTGGCCTTTGTGACGGATGTTAGTGTAGAGACTCCTAGCATTGATTCAGTTCCGGTAGTGAGGGACTTTTCGGATTTGTTTCCTACAGACTTGTCGGGCATGCCACCGGACAAAGATATCGATTTTGATATTGATTTAGTGTCGGGCACTCAGCCCATTTCTATTCCACCATATCTTATAGCACTGACGAAGTTGAAAGAGTTGAAGGAGCAACTCTAGGAACTCCTTGATAAGGGGTTTATTCAGCTTAGTGTGTCGTCGTGGAGTGCACATGTTCTATTTGTGAAGAATAAGGATGGAACTATGAGGATGTGCATTGATTACAGGCAGTTGAACAAGGTCACAATCAGGAACAAGTATCATTTGCCTCATATTGATGATTTATTTGACTAGCTTCAGGGAGCGAGGGTGTTCTCCAAGATTGATCTTCGTTCAGGGTATCACCAGTTGAAGATCAGGGACTCGGACATTCTTAAGACAACTTTCAGGACCCGATATGGTCATTATGAGTTCCTTGTGATGTCTTTTGGGCTGACCACTGCCCCAGCAGTGTTCATGCATTTGATGAACAACGTGTTTCGACCTTATCTCGACTCGTTTGTCATTGCATTCATTGATGATATTTTGGTATACTCGCGTAGTCAAGAGGAGCACACGGTGCGTTTGAGAGTTGTGTTGCAGAGATTGAGGGAGGAGAAGCTTTATGCAAAGTTCTCCAAGTTTGAGTTTTGGTTTAGTTCAATGGCTTTATTGGGGCACGTTGTGTCTAGTGAGGGTTTTCAGGTTGATCCGAAGAAGATAGAGGTGGTTAAGAGCTGGCCAAGAATGTCCTTAGCCACAGAGATTGGCAACTTTTTTGTTTTGCGGGCTATTACCGTCGGTTCATTTAGGGATTTTCATCCATAGCATCACCCTTGACAAAATTTACTCAAAAGGGTGCTCTTTTCATGTGGTCCGATGAGTGTGAGGCGAGCTTTCAGAAGCTCAAGACTGCCTTGACCACAGCTCCAGTGTTAATTTTACCATCAACTTCAGGTTCATATACAGTGTATTGTGATGCTTCGAGAGTTTGTATCGGGTGTGTGTTGATACGGGAGGGTAGAGTGATTGCTTATGCTTCTCGTCAGTTGAAGCCCCATAAGAAGAACTACCCCGTTCATGATTTGGAGTTAGCTTCCATTGTCCACGCATTGAAGATCTGGAGGCATTATCTCTATGTTGTGTCTTGTGAGGTGTTTACTAATCATCATAGCCTCCAGCACTTGTTCAAGCAGAATGATCTCAATTTGAAGCAACAGATATTGTTGGAGCTGTTAAAGGATTATGATATTACTATCTTATACCATCTGGGACGGCCAATGTAGTGGCTGATGCCTTGATTAGGAAGGCGGTGAGTATGGGAAGTTTGGCATATATTCCCGTTGGGGAGAGACCTCTCGCAATTGATGTTCAGGATTTGGTCAATCGATTTGTGAGGTTGGATATTTCGGAGCCCAGTCGGGTCTTAGCGTGTGTGGTTTCTCGGTCTTCCTTGTTTGATCGTACCAGAGAGCGCCAGTATGATGATCCTCATTTGCTTGTCCTTAAGGACAGAGTTCAGCCCGACGAAGCTAGAGATGTGACTATCAGTGATGATGGAGTATTGAGGATGCAGGGTTGGATATGTGTGCCCAATGTAGATGGGCTTCGGGAGTTGAGTCTGGAGGAGGCCCAAAGCTCGCGGTATTTAGTCCATCCAGGTCCCGCGAAGATGTATTATGATATGAGACATCATTATTAGTGGAGAAGAATGAAGAAGGATATTGTGGGGTTTGTGGCTCGGTGTCTCAATTGTCAACAGGTGAAATATGAGCATCAGAGACTGGGTGGCTTGCTTCAGTAGATAGATATTCCAGAGTGAAAGTGGGAGGGGATCACCATGGACTTTGTAGTTGGGCTCCCACGGACTTTGAAGAAGTTCAATGCTATTTGGGTGATTGAGGATCGGTTGACCAAGTCCGCGCACTTTATTGTGTGTACTTCCTATTCTTTAGACCGGTTAGCAGAGATTTATATCCGAGAGATTGTTTGCTTGCATGGTGTCCCAGTTTCCATCATTTCATATAGAGGTACTCAGTTTACTTCACAGTTTTAGAGAGTCATGCAGCGAGAGTTGGGTACTCAGGTAGAGTTGAGCACAACTATTCATCCTCAGACGGACGGTCAATCCGAGCACACCATTAAGATATTGGAGGACATGCTACACGCTTGTGTCATTGATTTTGGAGGGTTATGGTATCAGTTTCTACCGCTCGCGGAGTTTTCTTATAACAACAGTTATCAGTCGAGTATTCAGATGGCTCCATATGAGGCTATATATGGGAGACGGTATAGATCTCTAGTTTGTCGGTTTGAGCTCGATAAGGCTAGGCTTCAGGGTACAGACTTGGTGCAGGATGCTTTATACAAGGTGAAGGTGATTCAGGAGCAGCTTCGTACAGCGTAGTCGAGACAAAAGAGTTATGCTGACAAGAAGGTCTGTGATGCATCTTACGTGGTTGGGGAGAAGGTTCTACTGAAGGTTTCACCCATGAAGGGTGTTATGAAATTTGAGAAGAAGGGTAAATTGAGTCCTCGGTTTATTGGGAATTTTGAGGTGCTTCGGAGGATTGGGGATGTGACTTATGAGCTTGCTTTGCCACCTAGCTTGTCGAGTGTGCATCCGTTATTTCATGTTTACATGCTCCGGAAGTATATTGGCGATCTGTCTCATGTTTTAGATTTCATCACGATTCAGGTTTGAATGTTGAGATCAAAGGATATAGCTTCAGTGAAAGTGTAGTGGAGAGGTCGGCCCGTGGAGGAGGCTACCTGGGAGACCGAACGAGAGATGTAGAGCAGATATCCTCACCTATTTAAGGCTTCATGTATGTTTCTTGACCCGCTCGAGGATGAACATTTGTTTAAGAGGGGGAGGATGTAATGACCCGGCCAGTCGTTTCAACTGGAATGGTTCGGAATGGCTTTGGAGAGGTATGAGACACTTAGTCTCTTTTGAGTAAACTTAAGTTGGAAAAGTCAACAGGATGTTGACTTATGTAAAAAAGGTCTTGGATGTGAATTCTGATCGTTTGGATAGCTTAATTAGGTTATTTGAGATTTTGGAGCGTGATCAGAATGTATTTTGGAGGTCCGTGGAAGATTTAGGCTTGAATTGGCGAAATTGGAAATTTGGCATTTTCTATTCGGCAGTGGAAATTTTGATATCAGGGTCGGAATGAAATTTTGGAAATTGAAGTAGGTCCGTTGTTCATTTGGGACGTGTGCAAAATTTCAGGTCATTCGAATGAAGTATGATAGACTTTTTGATCGATCACGGAATTCGGAATTTTTGGAATCCTTAGGCTTCAATCCGAGGGTGATTTGATGTTTTGATGTTGTTTTGAGTGTTCCGAATGTTGGAACAAGTTTGAATAATGTTATGGGATGTGTTGGAATGTTTGGTTGAGGTCCCGAGGGCCTTGGGTGGTTAACGGATAAAATTTTTGGTTTGGAGAGTTGCAGATTTTTTTGGTTTTTGTTGCAGAGATTTGTCCATCACGTTCGCGAGAGGGCTCTCGCGTTCGCAAAAGGGATGTGGAGTAAGGCAGGTTAGTTACTCTTCGCGTTCGCGATGTTGGTTCCTCATTCGCGAAGGGTGAGGCAGAGTGTGCATCGCGAACGCGCATGTAGGTCCCGCGTTCGCGTAGGGAAGTTGGAGCAACTGGGGCCCTGGTAGTTTGTTCATCGCGTTCGCGAAGGACCGTGTTCGCAAAGGCTTGGTCAGCTAAAGCTTCGCGTTCGCGAGGTGGAGTTCGCGTTCACGAAAGAGGAAAGGGATTGAACTGGAAATTTGTGCTTCGCAAACGCGAGTCTTTGACCGCATTCGCGAAGAAGGGGAGCACCTGGACAGAATGTTTAAATAGAGGTCTTTACGATTTTTAGCCTATTTCTCACCATTGTTGAGTAGTTTTGAAGCTTTTTGAGAGGGATTGAAGAGGGATTCGAAGGGAAACACTTGGAGATAAGGTTTTCGAACTCAATACTCGATTCTATGGTGATTTCTAACTAATTAGACATGAAATTAGTGGGATTTAAAGCCTAAAATTGGGGAATTAGGGCTTAAAATTGGAGAGTGTAATTGTGGATTTGAGGGGCCATTTGAGGTCCAATTTTGATGTTCTTGGTATGTATGAACTCATGGGAGGAGTAGGATTCTTGTGATGTAATTTTTATAAAATTTCGAGATGTGGGCCCGGGGGTCGGGTTTGGACAATTTCGGAATTTTTGAGTTAATTTGATAATTTCCGTGTGGGTTTCATTCCTTTAGCGTATATTAATGGTTATATACTGATTTTGGATAGATTCGGGGCATTTGGAGGCCGAATCGAGAGGCAAGGGCATTGCGGGCTAGAGTTTGGCTTGGCTTGAGGTAAGTAAAGCTTTCAAACTTGGTTCTGAGGGTTCGAAACCCCGAACTATGTGTTCTATGATTAATATTAAGGAGACGCAAATGCCAAGTGACAGGTGTGTGGGCGTGCACCATGAGAATTGTGTCCTGGATCATTCCATGGCGCATCTTAGTAACTCTTTCTTGTGATATCCGTGTTTATATTATGTTATTAAGTAAATGTGCTGTGAAAACATGCTAGATATCCTGTTAGCGCTTCTAGCCGATATTGTTGAGACCCTAGAGGTTGCTTCATGATGTCATATCATTAGCTTCTTTTATATTCTGTACTCAGTCCTGTTCATGCATTTTATATCATGCCTCAATCTTGATTATTGTTATTTAGCACATCATATCATTGTTCGGGCTAGTATCATGACATTGTGAGCTCGTGTGTGTGAGACTAGAGAGTGATGACTGAGTGAGGCCGAGAGCCTGGTTGTGAGTGAAAGTATATGGGATCTGGCTACATGCCATAGCGGTTATGTTGAAGATTATGATAGTGCTTGGGTTTTAGGAGCCCCTCCGGAGTCTCTAACATACCCCCAGTGAGCGCAATTGATGTTATTGAGGGATGATCTTCCATGGACATGGATCTTGTCCGAAGTATTTATACTTGGAAATGGATCTTCTCCACGGGGATGGAATAGCCTTCCTCGTTACTGATGACCATGATCAGTGATATATATATTCCGGGACGGATCTTCCCTGGGTCGGATGGCCATATACAATACCGACTGGTTGAGCACTTGTAAGTGGAGCTATACGAAACATTTATCATGTTATCTGTGTATTGGTACATAGAGATTTCCTGAGCTTATTACTCCGTACTGTTCAGACTGCATTTATTTACTGTAGAGTTTTTGCCTGAACTGCAAGCATGTCTAATTTTCTGTACAGTTAAATGATATTATCTGTTGAGATTTGGTTCGTCACTACCTGTCAGTCCATAATTTGGACTTGTTACATACTGAGTTGGTGTACTCACGTTTCCCCATGCACCTTGTATGCAGATCTAGGTATCTCGGGTAACGGTAGCGGTTGTTGATCATTTCAGCGGTGGATTTTGTTAAAGATAGCAAGGTAGCTGTCTGGCGATCGCAGTCTCGCCTTCTCCTTCCTTATCTTCATCTTAGTATATATTTTGGATATTTTTAGACAATGTTAGTCTTGTTTATTTCGAACAGTTGTAGTATTTATTCTTGTTTATTTCGAACAATTGTAGTATTTTGCTCATGAGTTAGTGACACCCGAGGTCAGGCTTGTATTTTTCTGCTTTATTTTGACTTTTACTTTATACCTTTTATCGTATTTCTGTTAAAAACATGGTTTTACTTAAGTTTTAAATGAAATTTGGAGTATTTGGAAATAAGTTGGCTGGCCTAGTTTCATGTTAGGCACCATCACGACCGTGTCGATTTTTGGGTCGTGACAGTTTTGCGTAGTCTGGTGGGATGGGGTTGTTCGCCGCAACAAAACTATATGTTTGTGTTTCCCGAGCTGCATTTCTTTCCAGTATTTCTTTCATTATTTGACATAGTGAGAAGTGGTAATTCTGGACGACACTGGTTCACTCTAGAGGCTGAGATTATCATTTTCAGTTGGATATTTGGTTCTGTTTAGCATTTCCGTTATTCTGTCATTTTATGTACTGCGTACAAGCTTTTGTATAGGTGCCCCGCCTTAGCCTCGTCACTACCTCGTCGAGCTTGGGATCAGCACTTACGAGTATATGGGGTCGGTTGTATTGATACTATACTCTGCACATTTGTGCAGATTTAGGAGACTGTCCCAGCAGCGGTCATTAGTGAGCTCGGATCGGATATTTGCGGAGACCTGAGGTACGGTTATTTAGCGTTCGTAGCTCTTGGAGTCCCCGTCCTCTTTTCTTCTAGCTGTACAACTTCATTTAGACAACTTTATACTTATTTCAAATCTTTATGTGTATTACATTAGAAACTCGTTGTCTTGTGACACTAGATACGGGGAATTGTAATAGACGATTAGCTGTTTAATTTCTGCATTTGTACTTAGAATATATCTGTTATTTAGTTTGTTATTAATGTTATTGTTTAAGCTATTAAAAGAAGGTAAAAATATTCTAACAATGGCTGGCCTAGCAAGTGAAATGTTAAGTGCCATTATGATCCCAACAGTGCGAATTCCGGGTTGCGACAGATACATGTGTCACAGAAAAAAATTTGAACACGATTTAATTACGAATTTTGATACAAAACCAATTCAAATCACCTCCAATCTTCCTCAAATTTTGTATATTGACTTATATATATGTGTTCAATGAATTTCAATTATACCCATTGAAAAAGTTCCATTTTTGCTTAGATTTTTGAAATATTATTATTTTTTTGTTCATTACTTTATTTTC
Source organism: Nicotiana sylvestris (assembly GCF_000393655.2). NCBI lineage: Eukaryota > Viridiplantae > Streptophyta > Magnoliopsida > Solanales > Solanaceae > Nicotiana > Nicotiana sylvestris. The sequence goes on along the minus strand of NC_091064.1, from coordinate 115,305,101 downwards.
TACCTCATCCATGAGATTTCCTTTCCGTCTTGCATCTAATATTGCTAATCACGCTTAAAAATATGGAAGGTGATTTTTGCATGTGATTCTTTGAGAGAAAGTACCTTATTTATTTGGTTTTCAATTTTTATATGTAGTTGGCTAGTTTTGGTAATTCTATGATTAATAACTAAAGGTCGGTAAGTTGAGAATTATTTGTGACATTTGTGTAAGTTTCCCATAAAAATATAAGGATTAACAATACATGGATTAAAACTATAGAATAACCTTTTACGCAGATCAATATTATATTTTGGTAAAAAGATACTTAAAACTTATTTTAAAATGCATATACTATATATAATTTTTAGTACACCAAATATCCAATACTAAATAATTTCTAAATTATTAATCTTTGCATTACTAATCCATGCAATACAATTCATGCATAACTTGTTGTTGGTGTTAGTACATTAATATTAAAATTATAACGTTAAAGTGAATTATTTCTTATGAGATAATAGTTATAAATAGGAAAGAAAGTGGTCATTATTTTGGTGTAACTCATGAAACCACTAATGTCATGATGTACTACAAATTTCCCACTAAATTTTATATTTTGTAACCACCAACCATGTTCAACAATTTTATTATCCCACTACTTTATTATTTATTTTATGGAAGAGATTTTACACCTATAAATAGTGGTGTTTCTTCCTTGTGTTGTAGATGGGAAAATATTGTAATGTGCATGAAAAGGATGAAATTGATGTACTGAAAAAGAGAGTTCAGAGAAAAAGAAAAATCTAAGTCTCCAACTTATTTTCTAAAAAAAGAATATTACTTTTGTTGACGGAAGGTGTTCATATTGGTGGAGCTTTGGACTCAACAACTTGTCCAGAGTTTGTTCGAGTCATACGACGTTGTCGGGCTGTTGTATCCTGAAGGGGACAAGTCAAGAGTATTACTGCTGGACCAGTGAAGATACTACCGCAGTGGGCTTGAATCTCCTTAAAGAGAACGAGATATCCGCAACCTCAAACTGAAGAACATTTATCTATTTTTCTTTATCTTATTTTTCAATTGTAATTTCATGTAAGTCCACCGGCAATTTTAAGGAGAATTCATATTTTTTTATTGTCACGATCCGAATTTCCCACCGTCGGAACCGTGATGGCTCCTAACATTGAACCCGCTAGACAAGCCAACGTTACTGATTAATTTACCTTTTTACTTTATCGTTTAACAATTTACAAGTTAACATAAGAAAACAGTGGAATAAAATGCAAAAGAACGGAATTCAACAATTTAACTTAATACAAATACGAATTCATAATAAAACTCTACCCATAACTGGTATCACAATCTCACGGACTGTCTAGGAATACCACAAATAGTGGTCTGCACAAGGAAGATATACATCTGTCTTAGAAATAGATAAAAACATAATGGAAATATGATAGAAGGGGATGCCAAGGCTTGCAGACGCCTGCAGGACTACCTCGGGTCTCCACTGGACTGAAGGCAACAACCTTGAACTATGGTCTGTAGGGTCCAGTACCGGGATCTGCACAAATAGTACAGAGTGTAGTATCAATACAACCGACCCCATGTACTGGTAAGTGTCGAGCCTAACCTCGGCGAAGTAGTGACGAGGCTAGGACACGACAACCATATAAACCTGTGCAGTTAAACCATATACGAACAGAATAATAATAATAAGAAATAACGGATAAAGATAGAAAGGGGACATGTTGTGGGGAAAATCAATTTCTAACAATAAACCAGTAGGGAAGCATAATGAACATCATATTTGTATCAACAATATTAATGAAACAGTAACATGTGCACGACATCACCCTTTGTGCTTTTACTCTTGTTCTCACCATATGAAATAACATAAACGGCACAGCATCACCCTTCGTGCATTACCTCTCATAATCATGGTACGGCATCACCCTTCGTGCATTAACTCCCAAAATATCGGCACAACATCAACCTTTGTGCATTAACTCTCAAATCATGGCACAACATCACCCTTCATGCATTAACACTCACTCATAATATCATGCATAGCATCACCCTTCGTTCTTTACACTCTTTATCACAATATCATGCACGGTATCACCCTTCGTGCTTTACACTATTCATCACTCAATCAATAGAAATAATGCATCCCGGCAAGGGAATCAATAATATAAACAATAACATCCCGGCAAGGGAATCAACAATATAATCAATAACGTCCCGGCAAGGGAATCAGCTATAACCAATCTCGTCTCAACAGTTAACTTCACATAGTAAGTATCAACTTGAGTCATTACTCAACCATGGGCAATTACCAACAAATATTATAAGTATTGTTCAACATGGATAATCATCAATTTAAGCATGAACAATACATAATAAGAGTCACAACAATAATGGTATAAGACTCACGGGCATTCTTGACACCAACGTATAGATACTAGTCACCACACCTACATGTCATACTTAACACTAACACGTAGCAAATAAGACTACAACACTTATTCCCTAAACCTAAGGTTAGGTCAAACACTTACCTCGATTCCACGGTCAAAACGCAAGCCTCAAATACCGCTTTACCTCTCTGTTCCACCTCTAATCCGCTTGTATCTAGTCATAAATTACTTAATAACATCAATATAGGCTAAATAAAACAATTCTAATGCATGAATATAGATTTTTAAATGTTTTTCCCAAAAAGTCAAAAGCCGACCCCGGGCCCACTTGGTCAAAACTCGAAGTTTGAACCAAATCCTGATTACCCATTCACCCACAAACTCAAATATGTAATTAGTTTTAAAATCAAATCTCAATTTGAGGTACAAATCTCCAAAATTCGAAAATCCTAACCTCTACCTAAAAACACCCAATTTTCCATGAAATACCCTAGATTTTGGAGTGAAATTATGTAAAAAGTTGAATTAGATTTAAGGAGATGAGTTAGAGATCACTTACTTATGATTTGGAGAAGTTTGAGCCTTTGACTAATTGCCTACGGATGCTTAGGGTTCGAAATTTTGAAAAATGAAGTTGAAATCCCGTCAAAATCCCGCTTAACAGGTCGCAAATGTTGCAATTGCAACTGGAGCTTCGCATTTGCGAAGCTCACAATTTCGAGAAAGGCATCACAACTGCAAACCTTCGTAATCTCCGCTGCCTTCGCATTTGTGACAATTTAGCATACCTGGACAACTTTGCATTTGTGAAGTAAATCTCGCATTTTGCGAGGAAAGCTGGCCCTGACCTTTTTCGCATTTGCGAAGCAAAAGCTCGCATTTGCGGTTACTGTTTACATCGCAATTGCGATGCCCGATCTCACAATTGCGAGATCAGGGCCCTGCTACACAGCTGAAGCATACCAGCAATCTCCCTAAGTCCAAAATCACTCGGCGGCCTATCCAAAACTCACCCGAGCCCTCAGTGCTCCAAACCAAACATGCACGCAAGTCTAAAAATATCATACAAAATTGCTTGTGCGATGAAATCATCAAAATACTATCAATAACTACAAATTTAACCTCAAATTCATGAAATTCATAAGATAGTTCAAATTTTCCATTTTTTCAACCTAAGGTCCGATTTATACCAAATCAACTCTGATTGTTATTAAATTTCACATATTTGACTTAATTATTATCTTAAACCTGTATCGGGCTCCGGAACCAAGATACGGGCTCGATACCATCAAGAACACACACCATTTCATTTCCAAAAGTCTTTATATTTTCTAGCAAATAATGTTCTTTAAAAAATTGTTTTCTCAGGCTAGGGACCTCGGAATTCGATTAAGAGAATACACCCTCCGTTTATCAAAAATATTGACCGAAGTCAACTTTAATCAATTTTAAAGGCCTAATTCATTATTTTTCTTAAATTTAACATAAAAGCTTTCCGGAAACGCGTCTGGACTGCGAACACAAATCGAGGTGAAATAAAAGGAGGTTTTTAAGGCCTTGAAACACATATTTGACTTATAAAACAAGAGATGACCTTTTTGGGTCATCACATTTATGCAGTTGAAAAAAAGCGGATATCAAGGTAGAAGTTCACTCTCTTTAAGAGTTAGAAAGGTAAAGTATTTTTCCACTTGCTTAGGCTATTAGGGACTGATTTGGTACAGGATACTTAGGAGAAGGTGAAGGTGATTCAGGAGAGTCTTCGTATAGCGCAGTCGAGGCAAAAGAGTTATGCTGATAGGAAGGTTCGAGATGTGTCCTACATGGTTGGTGAGAAGGTTCTGTTAAAGGTTTCACCCATGAAGGGTGTTATGAGATTTGGGAAGAAAGGGAAATTGAGTCCTCGGTTCATTGGGCCTTTTGAGGTGCTTCGGAGGATTGGGGAGGTGTCTTATGAGCTTGCTTTGCCACCCAGCTTGTCGAGTGTGCATCCGGTATTTCATGTTTCTATGCTCCGGAAGTATATCGGGGATCCGTCTCATGTTTTAGACTTCAGCATGGTTCAGTTGGATGATGATTTGACCTTTGATGTGGAGCCAGTAGCTATTTTGGGTCGTCAGGTTCGGAAGTTGACGTCAAAGGATATAGCTTCAGTGAAAATGCAGTGGAGAAGTCGGCCCATGGAGGAGGCTACCTGGGAGACCGAGCGGGAGATGCGGAGCAGATATCCTCACCTATTCGAGGCTTCAGGTTTGTTTCTTGACTCATTCAATGACGAACGTTTTTTTTAAGTTGGGGAGGATGTGACGACCCGGCCAGTCGTCTTATGAGTTACCACTCCGTTTTCCCCCATTTCAGCTTCTTTATGCTTTATTATCTGTGTTTTATGTGATCGGGTTGATTAGTTTGGGTTCGGAGAGGATTTGGTAAGACATGAGACACTTAGTCTCTTTTAAGAAGGCTTAAGTTAGAAAAGTCAGCCGGATATTGACTTATGTGTTAGAGGGCTCGAATGTGAGTTCTGATGGTTCGGTTAGCTTCGGGAGGTGATTTGTGACTAAGGAGCGTGATCAGAATGGGTTTTGGAGTTGTAGAGAAGATTTAGGCTTAAATTGGCGAAGTTTATATGTTGGCGATTTCCGGTTTATAGGCGAGATTTTGATATAGGGGTCGGAATGGAATTTCGAGAGTTGCAATAGCTTCGTAGTGTCATTTGGGATGTTTGTGCAAAATTTCAGGTCATTCGGACGAGATTTGATAGACGTTTTGATCGAAAGCATAATTTAAAAGTTCTTGGAGTTCTTAGGCTTGAATCCTATGATAAATTGATGATTTGATGTTGTTGTGAGCGTTCCGAAGTGTTAAACAAGTTTGAACGATGTCATGGGATGTGTTGGTACAATTGGTTTGAAGTTCCAGGGATCCCGGGTAGGTTCCGGGATGTTTTAGGCCAAAAATCATAGTTGTAGCATGTCTAGAAGGGTTGCAGGCCTCGGAACACACCCGCGTGGTCCATACAAAAAGACGTGCGGCCGTGGAATGTGCTGTGCGGACCGCACAAAATGAAGTGTGGCCGCGGTAGGTGCTGTACGGACCGCACAATATGCAGTGCGGTCGCGGTGGGGAGCATTTCACTGGTCCTACTTCGGAAGCTCATATCTTTTGATATACAAGGAATTTTTAGATGATTCAAAAACAAAAGTTGTAGTCCTTTGTGTCTAGTTTCTAGAAGGATAAATATGTAGCAATTTGGATATCCGTAGCGAAATCTATGGCCAAAATACTAAAGCCTGTCATTGTAGAGAAAAGCCTATGCGGCCACGGTCGATTTTGTGCGGTCCGCGGAGGTGGAGATCTGTGGGGTACTTATAAATATGAGGTTTTGGGTTTTATTTAATATTTTTACCTAGAGAGCTGGGATTTTGGCAATTTTTCGAAGGTTTTTCAAGAAATTCATTGGGGTAAGTGATTCTAACTCAGATTTGGCTAGAATACATGAATCTATCATTGAATTCATCATTTAATTCGTGAGTTTGGGATGTAATTTGGGAAGAAAAGTTGTGGAATCTTCCAAAAATATAAAATAATGATTTGAAGGACCAAATGGTACCAGAATTGGATAAATTTTGGTATGGTTAGACTTGTGAGTGTATGAGGATTCTGAAAATGTAAATTTTACTCGATTCCAAGACGTGGGCCCGGGGCTCGGGTTTTGGTAATTTCGAGAATCATGTCCTTTGTTGATTGTTCTCGCTTGGACTTTGTTCCTTTAGCATATTGTGATGTATTCGTCTGACTTTGGATAGATTCGATGCGCGTGGAGGACGATTCGAGAAGCAAATGTGTCGCGAGCTAGAGTTTTAGCCGGTTCGAGGTTAGTAATGATTGTAAATGATGCCCTGAGGGTTTGAAACTCTGAATTTGCATATCGTAGTGCTATATTGAGGTGAGACACACGCTTGATGATGAGCATGGGGTCGTATACTATTGGGGATTGTGACTTTGTTCGTCCCGATTGATGATTTTACCGCGTATTTGACTGAAACACAGTTGTAATCATCATGATTTGGGCTGATTGCCATATTTGAGCTTCGTGCCAACTATTTGAACCCTTCGGGGATGTTTATTACTATTTCCTCACTGTTTTGACTTATTACTTGAACTCAGTCCCGTTTTTTTCCACTTTTTTACTGCTCAGCCATTTTTACTCAGTTTTGAGACTTAAATAATATTTTAAATGATGTTTTGGGCTGAGAAATACTGTTTTACTATTGCCCGAGGGGCTTGTGATGATTTTTGGACTGAGTAAGGCTGAGGGCCTAGTTGTGAGGATACATTGATACTGATATGAGGCCGGGGGCCTAAGATGCATATATATATTCCACGAGGTGGCTTGATTGATATGAGGCTGAGGGCCTAGATTTGATGCCACGAGATGGCTTGATATTGCGCTTGGACCGTAAGGGGCCACTCCCGGAGTCTGCACACCCCTAGTGAGCGCGAGTACCCATTGTGATGTGAGATTGAGCTCGAGGGGCGGAAATTGTTGATACTGTGCCCGAGGGGCGAACTTCTATGTGTTTACTTTATCATAACTGTCTGTCAATTACCTATTTATTTGTTGTAGAAGTAGTTTATCTTGCTTTTCATTAGTTTACTGCTTACAAATTACCTATTTAATTGCTTCATTATAGAATACCCTGTGTACACGTGTTTTCTTACTTTCAGTCATTATTTATCTTTATTACTCACTAGGTCGGAGTACTCACATTACTCCTTGAACCTTGCGTGCAGATCCAGGTGCCCCAGAGGCCGAGTGAGTGCTTTCAGTCGTTCAGCAATTGCCGGGGATTTCGAGGTAGCTGTATGGCGTCCGCAGCCCTCATTTCTCCCTTCTATCTCATTACTTTTCCGCATTCCTAGACTATCTATGTAGTAGGTTGTTCAGACTTGCATTAGAGGCTCTAGACTTGTGACACCAGATTAGTGTGGGCTGTGTAGTTTCTATGTCTTGTTGACTTCCGCATACCTATCTTGCTGTTTTAAACACTTATTACGATAATTGGTAATTAAACCGTGTTAGCAAATGATTTATTTAAAAGTGAAAATGGATTGTGGTTTATAATTGGTTCGGCTTGCCTAGTAATGTGATAGGCGTCATCACGACCGGTATTTGGGGTCGTGACACCAACCTAGGGACTAGAGATCCTATAACCAGGTTCAGTGGGAAGAACGAATCATATGATGGCTTGGTTTGAAATGCACAATTTTTATTATTGTTCCATCCCTATGGTGTGAGTGTATTTATTTAGTAAAAATTTGCAAGGTTGAGTTTTTTTTATTAAATCTTAATGATACTCTGTAGCTTGTATGAGTGGGGTGTTAGAGTTATAGGAGCACCCATGACAGATTTTACCTATGTGAGCGTGGAAGTAGGCCGCTTCCTATGAGAATTGGGCTTATTCTCAGAAACACTCATAAGAATTGGGATAGCACAATGTTGTAATGTGTTGGCTAATATAGCTCATGTCAACACCTTGATTATTATGTGTAAGAAATGATACTTTATTTTCCTTAAGCGGTCATAGTTCAAGTCTGAGACCACTATTGAATCTGGAGTAGAGATTGTTGTTTATTAAGTAGAGGTTCAATGCAGAGCACACCTTCATTATGCATAATAGTCTCCCTTCAATTAGTAAACTCTCTTATTTTAATATTAAAATGAGTGGGGGAATGTTGGTGTTAATCATTTTAATATTAAAATTATAGTATTAAAGTGCATTATTTCTTGTGAGATAATGGTTATAAATTGGCAAGAAAGTGTTCATTTTTTTGGTGTAATTCATGAAACTACCAATGCCATGATCTACTACTAATTACCCACTAAATCTTACATTTTGTAACCACCAACCATGTTCAACAATTTTATTATCCCACTACTTTGTTATTTATTTTATGGAAGAGATTTTACAAATATAAATAGTAGTGTTCTTCCTTGTGTTGTAGATGGGAAAATATTGTAGTGTGCATGAAAAAAATGAAATTGGTGTAGTGAAAATGAGAGTTAAGAGAAGAAGAAAAATCTAAGTCTCCAACTTATTTTCTACAAAAAAGAATACTATTTTTGTTGAAGGAAGATGTTCATCTTGGTGGAGCTTTGGACTCAACAACTTGTCCAGAGTTTGTTCGAGTCATACGACGTTGTCAGGCTGATTTATCCTCGAGGGGATAGGTCAAGAGTATTATTGCTGGACCGATGAAGATACTAACGCAGTGGGCTTGAATCTCCTTAAATAGAACGAGATATCTGCGCCTCAGCCTGAAGAACATTTATCTATTTTTCTTTATCTTATTTTCCAACTGTAATTTCTTGTAAGTTCACCAACACTTAATATCAAACCGAACTAACCTTAAATGAAATCCATCAAGCATAATGTTTTTTTGTTTACTTCCAACCAAGTGTCTCTTGTGGTACAATAGCATTGAGCCCCATATCTTGTTGGTGCGTTAGCTTACCTCTTCATTACGGACTAAACCGACCAAATCGAACCGTATCGAGCCAATTTTTAAGTTTTTTTTTTAATAAAATCATAGGTTTTTATATAAATATATATACATACGGATAGTTAGGTTAGGTTATAAATTTCATAAAAATTAACCAAAAAATACTGAACCATACCGAATAAATAATTCATATGTGAAAAATATGTTTATACATTAAGTTTAAAAATAATAATGCATCAAATTTTTTGTTGGGCCTTGGAATTATGAAAACGTTTATAAGCCAACAAGTAATTAAAACTCAATATCCTAATTCACAAACTCATTATGCTACACCTATTGAAATTATTTATTTCATGCATATTCACTAGCAAGACACAAGGTATTCTAGCGATTATGAGTAGCAAACTACAATGTACCAAAATAAGTTTCCTTCGTATGATTTAGATTTATTTTTTTAATTATTTAATCTTCTATAGACTTTATTGTTGAGTCCCAGCTTAATATCTTTCCACTTTTCTTTAGTTTTACTTGATTTTTTTTACATTGTTGTAGAATAGTTGATGAGTCTATACTTGTCACGATCCAAAATCCACTAAGGCCGTGATGGCGCCGGACACCACTGTCAGGCAAGCCAAAAACATTTACTAATAAGTTCTAATTTTATTTATTTTGAAATCACTTCATTTAAACAAGTAAATAATAAATAATAACTCCACTGAATAGATGAGTATGTCTTTATAAAAATTTAACTACTGAAAAAATCCGTGATCATCCCAGAACCCGGTGTCACAAGTGCATGAGCATTTACTAGTGAATGAAATAAAATACAGTGATTGTCCGTAATACAAGTGGATAGAAATAAAAATACAGTACAATACTCTGAAAGAGACTCTGCTGGTTGCGGTCGTCTTGATAAATGCAACTCACCTAAGTTTCCGTATCAACCATGTTGCTACGCCACTAAGCCACACATAAATATGTGCAACAAAAATGCAAAGCAAGTGTAGTATGAGTACGAAAACAACGTGTAACCAATGAGTATCTCGTCTAATCTCGAAGAAGTAGAGACGAGAGGTCAACTTCGACACTTACTAGTGGTACAATAGTAATATATTATCATTGCGAATAATCATGGGTTTATTAAGAACGATAGTAATTTCAAATAAGTCACAAATAGGTAAAAGTTCCTTTTTATATTAAAAGTCTCCGGATTCATAATCTCTAAGTTTTCAATTTTGTCAAGTCAGGGAGAGCAAATATCAATATCAATAGATCTCAAGGCAAGCAATACAAGCATGCGCAAATCATGTCGAGGACGTATGGTCCGATCCAACAATATTGAAACTATACACTGCCAGAGGGTCGAATGGAGCGAACCATAGATGCATCTATTTAATCTACCGAGGTTTTCGGACGAAATTAAACACACACGGACAGTCAACCAAGGAGTCAACATGGAACAATTATCCAAAGAAAGCCAATTCTCTTTTAATGATTTAAGAAAATGAAGCTTAATCTTTTTAGAAATTTATTTACTAATTCGATGTGATTTAAGCAATTAAAACTGTCAATAAGGTTACAAATATTCCAAGTATAGTATACTTTTGGGTCCTAGACTACCTGGACTTAAACATAATAGTAGCTACGCACGGACTCTCATCACCTCGTGCATACGTAGCCCACACAATTAGGAGCACATAACCAATTATTTTGCCTATGGGGGCAATTCCCTCTTACAAGGTTAGAAATGAGACTCACCTCACTCCGAAGATCCATAACCGGTATTCCACGCCCTTTCGAAGACTCGAATCGATGCAAAATGCTCCAAATCTAGCCAATAATTATGCAAATCCATTAATATATGTTCATTTACTCATTACAATCCAATTTATAGCAATTTCTAACCCCGATCGAAAAGTTGACAAAATTGCTCTCGGGCCCACGTGCCCGAACTCCGAAATTTCTTGAAGATAAAATTTACCCATGAACTCACGAACTCAAATACATGACTTTCCCATAATTCATTACCCAAAATCGTGGTCAAATTCCAAGAATACGAATTTTCTAGGTTTTCCTCAAATCCCCAAATTTCAACCAATTTACATGCTAAAATCCATACATAATCAATATATGTAACTCAAGATAGGTGGGGTTAGCTTACCTTATCATTGATGATGAAAAACCCCACTTGAAGCTCTCCAAAATCATCCACACCAAATGAAAATGGGGAAAAAATGACCAACCCTCGATTTTAAAAGAACTTACTGCCTCCAGCACTTCCGCACCAGTGGTCACACGACCGCTTCTGCGGTTCCGTAGGTGCGGCCCCTCTACCACTCATGCGGTTTCTCTCCAGGCTACCATTTCCGCTTCTGCGCCTCAACGCCTGTAGGTGCGGTTCTGCTTCTGCGGCGAGATGACCGCATCTACGGTCATTACACTTCAGCCCAAAATCGCATTTGCGGCTCTCCTGGCCGCTTCTGTGGCCCTAGTCTCGCAGGTACGGTTATACCAGCAACAAGCACCTTCAGCTCTTCCTTCAAGTTCCAATTCGATCCGTTAACCATCTAGAATCCGCTCGAGGCCCCCAGAACCCCAACCAATCATGCCAACCAGTCCCAAAACACATTATGGACTTGCCCGAGGCCTCAAATCATATCAAACAACGCTAAACCATGAATCACACTCCAATTCAAGCTTAAAGAACTCTAACATTTAAAACTTCTACTTTCAGTGTTTAAACCTATCAAATCTCGTCCTATTGAACTCAAATTTTGCACACAAGTCATATTTGACGTTATGGTTCTACTCCAACTTCCAGAATCGGAATACAACCCCAATATCAAAAAGTCCACTCCCGGTCAAACTTCTCAAAAATCTTTAAATTTCTATCTTTAGCCAAATGACTCCAAAATGACCGATGGACCTTCGAATTCACTTCTGATCGCGCTCCTAACACCAGAATCACCATACAGAGCTATTCCCAGACTCGGAATCCTAAACGGACATCGATAACACCGAAATGCACTTCAATCCAAACTTATGAAATTCTTCCAAAGGTGCTAACTTCCACAATAGGTACTGAAACGTTCTCGGGTCATCCAAAACCCGATCCGAACATACGCCAAAGTCCTAAATCATCATGCGAACCTATTGGAACCTTCAAATCCCGATTCCAAGGTCATTTACTCAAAAATCTAATCTTAGCTAATTCTTTCAACTTAAAGCTTCCGAAATGAGAATTCTCTTTTCAAATCAACTCCGAACTCCCCGAAATTCAATTCCGACCATGTGCACAAGTCATAATACCTGAAGTGAAGCTGCTCGTGGCCTCAAACTGTTGAACGACGTGCTAGAGCTCAAAACGACCTGTGGGGTCGTTACATTCTCTCCCACTTAAACATACGTTCGTCCTCGAACATGCTAAGAACTGTGCTGGAGTTGTCCGAAATCACTGTTTAACACCTCGAGCACCTACCCGTGCTACCATAACTCTGTTGGGCACCCTAGTTCAATAAATCTAAAGATATCCTTTTTCACTTAAGCAAATAAGTCTTAGAGCCCAATTCCAACATCCGGAATTCTCTGCCAGGCCTGTTTCAAACATACGCTCACCATATCAATGACTACACGCAGCACCAAAACATGACTGCATACCTTAGCTGAATTCACACCTTGCACTACTTTACTCATAGGACCACAATAACCTTCTCTAATCAAATTAGTCGAAATTCCACGAATCTGATGCTCACAATGCACCTCATGATATATATATATAAGTCTTGTTCCAACTCCCACAATACCGCAACGACGGAAGAGATGTGAAGAATTCATAACCAATTGCCAAGCCGACAAACCGTTGAGCCTATACTCTTTATAAGAATCATTACCTTATTTTGAACCAAATAATGGTATTTGCTCTTTAATATACTTCATATAATCCGATCGCATTGATCCTAGATCCAATAATCTTGTCTCACCCAGTATAAACTGCTCAGTGAACAAGCCACCCCAGACATGACCAAAAGTCTCATATGATGTCGCGAGCATAGGCTGTCAATTCGAACGCGATACAAAAGAAAAATGAACTATGGAAGGGACTACTCAAGTCACGCTGCTAATATGGACTTTCCTCGGAAAATGGAAAACAAGACACACAAAAATTAGAATACAGAAAATTGTACTCAATATCACACTGTTGCGGCATGCAACCCGATCCAAACAACATACCCATAGCGGCGTGCCACCCGATCCACACATAAAATTCATATAAGGAGATACACACTGAGCTAGATTGGTCATTACAACAAAATACCGAATATCGGTCACAAGCACGCTAAGTGCATAATACCATTCCTGGGGAGACATATAGCACTATAAGCTACAAAACTCAAGCACAACTGAGGTGCAATATACGATCTGAATCCCAAGAGCCATTCTGCTCATATAACACCATCTCTACGCGGAACCTCAACATGTAAGAAATTGACCAAACCATCTCACAACTCACACGGCGCAATATATCATTACATGAAATAACTGATGATGAAATACCACCCCGACTACTCTTCCATAAGGAGCGCATTGCTGAAATGAATACATCTGGCCTGATATAGAGTCCATATTCATATTTAAATCCATCCACAGACCTCAAGCTGATTCTGATCGCACTGACCTAGGCTAATAACCTTTCAAAGGTCCATAATCACCCCCCCTTTTTTCTCATAACACACAAGAACAACCATCATAACCGGAGTAATCCTCCACAGTCCACAACCCAATAAACCGAGTGCCCTCCAGGCATCAATTCTCAATTTAACGACATCACTACAATCTTCATACTTGGTTTAACTCTTCAATCAATCAAGTAGCTACATGCCACTATACGATAGAACACGATTTTCATCATAACTCCGGAACCACTAGTAGATTAACACTTCATCATATAAAAACTTTTCGCTTAACTCACTTCAGAAGAACCATAGCAACACACAGGTGAATTCTCATAACCATAGAATATTCAAATCTCTAAGTAGTGGTCCAAGCCACCATATCCCTTCAAGGATCCGCCTACACATAGCAGGCCATAATAGTAGAATACTTCTGAATAACATCAATTACGGCAGCCGACAGGCCTCACACGTACCGTCACAAATCACTAGCATAACTCGGTCACGATGCAGGAACTGATCACTACCACCACTATGTAAATTCAGCTATGGCTAATCAATCTATCTTATTCCCATTTATACTGATTGCCTTAGAAATAATAACTCCATTCAACACATAACACACCCCATCCGCACTCGTCCCGAGTGACCTTGAATTATGAGACCACGTTGTCTCTAATCCCACGAACCATTTCATACCTCCATTGTGTGCACATTCGCATCCTCAACTAGTATGCCCATTCTTATAATCCCTCTACGAATCCGAAGTCTTTTCTCATTTTCCTCCCAGATGCTACACTGCAAGTCAAAACATTATAGAACATTGTAGGCCTCTTCTCATAAGCTGCTACAAAAGCTTGATTCTTAAATGTACCTATAGGCTCGAAATTATTAGGCACCACACTTTAACTTTTGAATTCACTAGGGCTGCTGTTTAGAGCTACCCCCTCTGACTTGGCTCCGAATATAATCGACTCCACAAATCTTCTAGCACATGAATACCCTCACGACGAAGCACCCGGCAGAATCACTTTCCTTGAAACCCACATCCATACAAGGCATGAATCCTGAATCCTTCCCCAAGTCTGAACATGAGCCAATAAGGCAAACCATAGCACACCTTTAATAATTCCTTTGCTCAATTTACCACTTATGTTCTTTTTTCCTATAGCTGAAATAACCCATCAATATGCTAATAACCAGAAACCTCGCAAGTAGTTAACTATGCAACCCAATCATAGGCGGTGGGACTCTCCCACTTAGCTTGAAGCCATTATTACACAACTCTGGAATTCACCAAGATTCTTTATCTCTTATTGACATAACCTTACGCAATCAACCGCAAAAATTCTCGCAATTTTTCTGTAAAACCCCTTTTTATACTCTGAATCATCAACCACATTCGCACGACCAATCTCTTTGTTGTATAACCAATAGAATTCTTCGCAGAAGCTTCGCCAATCATGCGACCGCCGATCTGCTAACTGGAGAAAACCCACCTGTGGAATTTACGTGCCGACATCTTCCAACGCTGCTGCACGGGGTACAATCACTACGACATCAATAACCCATCCTGAGTTCGAGCTCACTCTCTAGCTGCAAAAGTCCATTCACACCTCGTGGACATCAATTAAATGTGCAACAACATTCTTCCAATTCAAAGTTATGTTGTATCCTTCTTCATTTCAAGTAGCTCCTTTCCGTTATATCAAATCTCCAGCTGCATAATAGTCCATACTTCAAATTAATCTGTAGACCCCAATCACCATTCACTAAAATTCCCAAATCATTCCAAACTCTCCTTTAAGTGCATAGTCATCCTACCACAAAGCCCATATGCAACTCCGCCACTCTCCCACTTTGGCGGAACTCACCCCTTTAATCGACTACTCAATCTTCGCTTCTTATACCTGGCCTTCTAGAAATTTTAACCACCGCCTGACACTCTCCACATGTCCTTCCTCATCTGTTGCTGCTTGGTTATTGCCTTAAATAAAATCTATCTTCGTAACACTTGAACCCACCAATCGCTACTAACTTTAAACCTTTCCGAAGATCATCGTTCTCGAGCCGTCAACATTAGAAATACACATTAAACCCTGAACCACCACACCCCGCGATATTTAGCAATTGCTTTTCCAGTATTATTTCACAATATCTTACCCCAAATGCGCATTGCAGAAGACCATAATACCGGCGGACTTAACATATCCAATCGAGGATGACGATACCACGTCGCAGATCAAATTCCACCACACTTGAAAACACCAAGTCTCGTTACTCCACCGATCCAAATCAAGACATTCATAGGCCAATTATTTTTTCCCCGCCGGAAATGAATTACCGAATCTCAGAATCATGCACTGAGAGAACTCCCTTCCAAATCTTTCACTGCCCCAACATATAGGCAAGAACTTTACCAACATGCCCATACTATGCGACAACCAATCATGAGCAATCGTAGAAATCTGCGCATAGACTCAAAGCTCTCGGGAATACTGTTACTGAGCTGAAATGACAAGATAGCCTTCCGCAAGGCAACGACAATAACCCAAATCAACTATACCGGGAGAAACATCCCGCTCCATATCGGTAGTACCATTTCAATTCTTCAATTCTCGATTTATAACAAGTGGTTCGCGTCGCGTAAGATTGAATAAGAAGGAAATAAAGGCATAAGTCTGAAGGAATTAAACTGCACGATGAGGAATCAAGAAGGGAAGTGCTCCTAACAGCCCTGTAGCCTCTCGAATATAAGTACAGACGTCTCTGTACCGATCCGCAAGACTCTACTAGACTCTCTCATGACTCGTGAGACCTAAGGGAACCTAGTGCTCTGATACCATGTTGTCACGACCCAAAATCCACTAAGGGTTGTGATGGTATCGTACACCACTGTCAGGCAAACCAACAACAATTTACTAACAAGTTCTCATTTTATTTATTTTGAAATCAGTTCATTTAAACAAGTAAATAATAAATAATAACTCCACTGAATAGATGAGGATGTCTTTACAAAAATTTAACTACTGAAAAATCCCGTGATCATCCTAGAACCCGGTGTCACAAGTGCATGAGCATTTACTAGTGAATGAAATAAAATACAGTGACTGTCCGAAATACAAGTGGACAGAAATGAAAATACAGTACAATACTCTGAAGGAGACTCTACTGATTGCGGTCGTCTCGATAAATGCAACCTACTTAAGTCTCTGTATCAACCATGCCGCTATGCCACTAAGCCACACATAAACCTATGCAACAAAAATGCATAGCAAGTGTAGTATGAATACGAAAACAACATGTACCCACTAAGTATCCCGTCTAATATCGAAGAAGTAGAGACGAGAGGTCGACTTCGACACTTACTAGTGGTCCAATACTAATATATTATCAATGCGAATAATCATGGGTTTATTAAGAATGACAGTAATTTCAAATATGTTACGAACAGGTAAAAGTTCCTTTTTAT
Organism: Nicotiana sylvestris; assembly: GCF_000393655.2. Classification (NCBI taxonomy): domain Eukaryota; kingdom Viridiplantae; phylum Streptophyta; class Magnoliopsida; order Solanales; family Solanaceae; genus Nicotiana; species Nicotiana sylvestris. Next base: position 115,288,053 of record NC_091064.1, on the reverse strand, counting down.
ATTAAAAGTCTCCGGATTCATAATCTCTAAGCTTTCAATTATCTCAAGTCAGGGAGAGCAAATATCAATATCAATAGATCTCAAGGCAAGCAATACAAGCATGCGCAAATCATGCTGAGGACGTACGGCCTGATATACCAATATTTAAATTGTGCATTGCCAGAGGGTCGAATGGCGCGAACCATAGATGCATCTATTTAATCTACCGAGGCGTTCGGCCAAACACACACAAACACTCAACCAA